>NC_136073.1:257285757-257896007 GCF_964261635.1 Lissotriton helveticus | reverse complement strand
TCTCTGTACCCTACAGCTTCTCTTTTCTGCTGTGTTGTGGATTCTGGACTTTCTGAAAGAAAAAACACACACCAGTAGCAGCATAACAACAGACCTCCCTCCTTGAAATTTCTCCACCATCAATGAATAAGGTCATTTTGGCAAACTATTGGAAATATTAAATGCTAACCAGGTAATAATCTGCCTGGCTAACAAACAAACTAGGCAGTTAAACCTCAGTGAGATGATCCACGGTTTGTGAAAGTAACAGACCATAAGAAACTCCAGACCTTCCGGCCGTGCGGAAAGAGCTGAATACAGCAGTGTGGCTATGCAAGGAAGAGCCATCTATTCAAGTAACTCATGTTCTACGAGATTTTTGGGCCACATAGGGGGTAGTTGTCAGACACTCTACAGCATTGTACAAATTACATTGTGTGTTAGTAGCTAGTCAGAGTTTAGTTGTCTAGTATAATCTGTTGCTTTATTCTTGTTTTTTGTGCATCTTAGCCTTAGGATCTACAGGGGCATTTCAGTTCAGACACCTGAGAACTGACTCCAACAAATGTGATCTTCAGCTGAAGCAGCTCACCAGACAAGATCCTCTTCCTTTTTCTCTTGTCTTGCTACATTAACTAAGTTTTAGTCCACACCGTCATAGAGGTATCAAGAGATGGACACCAGTGAATACACAGTGATTCTGCATCATAAGTAATTAACTTTTCACCACATAGCGATTTTCATTTGCATGTGACAGAGCATCTAGTTATTTGGCTGGAACAGTGTTGTTATAAAGAGGCCGCAACAAGAAATTGCTCGCCCCATCAGAGATTGCGCTGCTTAGCCCATTGCCCATACCTTCAAATCTGTGATTTAGCTGCATCCTCAATGTGACACATCTGAGAAAAACATTTTCAGTTCAAAGAATATGCAGGTTAGGTTCTCGACATTAGGCTCTGTAGAAGGGGTGAAACAATGGATTCTTGTGGGTTTGAATCAAGATTTAGTGTTGGAAGCGGTGTGGAACGTGCACGTGCCCCTGTTGAGCACCTTACTGTTCTAGCTGATAATTAGTTTCCATGACAGCATAACACAAAACATGTGCACAGACCTAAGTAGTTTTTGTTATCTATCCAGTTTGTCTCTAATAATAGCATCATGCATGACACTCATCGAGCTATTAGAGTTATCTCATGAGTTACATAAAGGCAAATTCATCATGACTGATGCTCTTCGAGCTATCTGCCAACAAATGATTGTTTTTATACTACAAAGAGTTCTGTTGGGTAACACAATTATTCAAAAGAGAATTGTGAAAGATGTTGAACTTTTAACATCCGTGATGAAGGGTCGAGAAATTATCTCTGTGTTCTAGGAAAAAAGTTATTTTTAAAAAGAAATGTAAATCTTTCTAAGGGACACAGGGCAACTCCATTATATTTAATGACAAATCATTGCTTGACACAAAAGCAGACACGCAAGGAGACGTTCTTCATTGAGTAGAAAGTCTTTGAAACAAAATATATTCCCAGGTTTTACGCTGCACAAGGAAAAGAATGAAAAGGCATGGTAAGTTTTTTTCTTTACAGAAAAGATGACAAATGTGTTTGAATTAAAGTAAAAATCTGTATACATAATTCTATTTGTATTTGATTACTCCACTCCTAATGCCCTAAATACCTACATATACATATGTATATATGTTCCAAAAAAGTCCACACACAAGCACACACGTGTGTGTATATTGCTTTTTTCAAATTCCGTTTCTTTTTCTTTTTTTTTTACTTTACCCCTAGATCCTTAATATACGTTTATTGTTACTTACATCTTTTCACATATTATTTTGTTAATATTGTTAAGATACATAAATATGTATAATTGTTGAAATTAATATTATGACTGTATTATTTTTTTTAATACTATCATTGTATTGTTGTTTTTTACTATGACATGCTGTGTCTATGTCTCTGGCTAAACTCTCCCTTCTCATCCAGTGACTGCCTCTGTCTGCTGTAAGCCCTCTCACCCTGTATCTTTGGATGCGTTCCACCTTCTACACCTGTGTCTCTGGCTGCTGCCTCCCCCCTGACCCGTGTCTGTGTCTCTGGCTGCTGCCTCCCCCCTGACCCGTGTCTGTGTCTCTGGCGGCAGTCTCTCATTTCACCTGGCGCCTGTGTCTCCGGGTGCATTCAGTCCTTTCTCCATGAGGTCCTCGCGCCTGCCATCCCCTGCCTTCCGGCGCCTGTGGCATGCCAGGTGCATAGTGACAGGCGGTACTGCCGGGGCCTGGGACGCTCGGCCTCCACCTGTACCGAGCAGGGGTTCTTATGGCAACCGACCTGTCAAGCAGACGCGTCTCCATGAGGTAAAAAGAGCGCGTGGCACTCAAGGTGTCACCGTCAGCTGGAGTCGCGTGCAGCCGGACGCTTAGCCTGTTTTTACCTCACAGCTCCTTCGCCGGGTTGCGTTTCTCTTCCCGCTTGGCTGGTGTTCCTCACGAGCGAGCAATGGGCTGTGCCAGCAGCGCTCAGACCGAGAACCAGCGGCACAAAAGGCTGTCCGCCAAACCCGCCGACAGCCAAGGGAACGACAGACCGTCTGCGACACCCACCGAGAACCACGGGCATAACGGGCCCTCTGCGACCCCCACCGAGAACCAGGGGCATAACGGACCCTCTGCAACACCCACCCAGAGCATCGGCCCCGAGAAATCTGGTGAGAACTTCTTAACCCCTACTTCCATTTGTGTAAGGTTTGCAGTTAGTTCTGCACGTGTGCGCTTGTGCACCTGTGCAAGGGTTAGCATATGCGGTGTACTTTCCTTAACCTTGCTCTGTTCTTTAAAGAACAATACAATGTCTTCGCTGAAACATAAAAGCAATCATGTTTTCAAATCCAAAAACTTAAAAAAAATCTTTAACAAATATCCAGTGTCATTGTCTGTTATAATACTATCAGTAATGCAATCACACATAGAAATTCCTTAGCTACAATGTGTAATGTACAGCATTGACCCTATGCCATACACTTCATGGGAGCTGAATTCACATTAACAATCAATCATAGAAAGATGGGTAACCTCAACAGCACCTGGTGCTCGGTTTGAAAGTGCTTTATTCGGTATATGAATATAACCATATAGCAACAATTCATAAAAAAATACATATACATCATTGAATTACATCCGGCTCTGGAGTATCGTATACCAATTAAAACTCATTTTCCAGCACATGTGCAAATTAGCAATGATAAAGTGCATTTATAGTACATTCAATTAGTTGTACATGTGCAAACTAACAATATGAAAGTACATATTAGTACAATCAACTAATTATACATGTGCAAACTAGCAAAACTAAAGTGCATATTGGTGCATTCAATTTAATTATGCATGTGCAAACTTGCAGAACCAAAGTGCTTCAAAAATGAAGTATCGTATACCAATTAAAACTCATTTTCCAGTACATGTGCAAATTAGCAATGATAAAGTGCATTTGTAATACATTCAATTAGTTGCACATGTGCAAGCTAACAATATGAAAGTACATATTAGTACAATCAACTAATTATACATGTGCAAACTAGCAAAACTAAAGTGCATATTGGTACATTCAATTTAATTATGCATGTGCAGACTTGTAGAACTAAAGGGCTTCAAAATCAGGGCCATTTGATAAATTCATACAGTGATTGATTTTCATGCAAAAATACATTTTAAAATATATGTAGCCACATAAAAACATATGTCTGGGTTCTCTAAATTAAACACCAATAACATCGCTGCCCTAGTATTGCGCGTATTGTATTTTAAAAAGATGGGTTTCAAATAAGATTTTCTATAAGAAGTATAAAATTTGCAAAACAACATAAAATGGCAGCTACTCTGCTTAGAAATACCATCGCAGGGGCATAGGCATATTCCAGGTTTCTTAATTAGTGGAAATGCCACTAGATGGTGCACAATTCCTAGGCGTAAACGTGATAGTACAAAGCGATGGGAATTTTTAGTAACTACACTTAAATACAGTTGAAAACCTTCATTACCATTGTAATCTAAATAGGAGTTAAACGTGCTTTGTTTTACATATTTGATCATTCTGGTACTTTTAGTGTGTTTCAACAAAGTGACTTTAAGCTCCTTTTTTGATAAGCTTATCCCCATTGTGGGTTCTCCAAAGATATCATGTTCAAAAAGAGTCTTGTACCAACACCGGATATGACACAACCATGGTATTTTTAAACGGTGGTCAAGTTTCAAACAATCGTTAATCACATCCTGTGTAAATTTTGTTTCATCTTTGGACCAGATTGATCGCCATAGGGCCAAAGGGCGCAGGTCTATTAAATCCTTAACGTGTTCTAGTCCCACTTCCCTATGTATTAATTCATTTGAAGCCGCAGTCGGGGCACAAAGCAATCGTTTCAGGAAGGCATTTTCCTCCTGCTGTATTTGGTTGCCACTCTGTGTGTGATATCCCCAAATCCCTGCCCCATACAGGGCTGATGATATACACCTAGAATTGTATATAGACACCATCTCTTGAATTCTAATGCCCCCTAATTTAGCTGCAAATCTAAAAACACCATTAATATTTCTTATCATTTTAAAACGTACACTCTCTTGTTCGTTAATCCACCTCCCGTCTCCTGAGAATGTAATGAATGCCCAGGTAACAGAATTTCTTTACAGATTCCAATTTCTCCCCATCTAAATAAAAGGTCCAGCTCTTTCTTGTCTACTTGCCACAAGTCATTACAACAGTTTTCCCTTTATTAATTATCAGCTTTCTACTCTCAGTGAAAGTATGGAACTTATTTATTAGGCTTTGCAGGCCATTTTGGGTCCGAGAGAGAAGGACCGCGTCATCCGCGTATAAAAGAATTGGAATGGGGTTACCATTTATAATAGGGGCATCTGCTTGGACGGCTCTTAAAATTTGATCTATATGATTTATAAATAATGAAAATAAAAGTGGGGCAAGAACACATCCTTGTCGAATGCCTCTATTAATTTTAAATAAAGGTGTACATTCCCCCGCAGATCCAAATCTAACTTTACAGAACAAGTTTTCATACAGTCTGGCCAGGAGGTGGATAATTTCAGTCGGGGCACCCATTTCTAGCAAAATCGGCCATAGGAGCGAGTGTTCCACCAGATCAAATGCCGAACTCAAATCGGCAAAACACAAAAATAAGTTGTCCCCTTTAACCTTTGTGTACTTGCCGATTATAAGTTCCAGGTTCACACACTGCTCCATCGTTCCCATCCCCCTTCTGAACCCATGGTGCTCAATCTGTGTAAAACTGTGCAGAGAAAACCAAGTTTCACCAGATACTTAACTTCTGTTACATAACTAATGCCCTACTACGGACAGCCTTTACCTGTGTCAAACCCCTCACATTCATCAAACCTACAGTGAGAAAGAAGTGGATATGAGTAGTAAAAGTGGGTACTATAAACAGTGTTTACTCTATGAATAGTTTAGTCTTTACTAAGCCCTGGCGGTAAACTCCGCTCTGCTTGCAGAGTTACTCCTGCTCCCCAACGCCACGTTGGTGATCACAAGCGAGAAAAATACACCTCCAGGTGAGATTTCTCAATGCGTGCAGTCGTATTTCTCAATGCGGGTGGTCCCAGGTGGTCCCGACCACTCACGTTGAGAAACATTCTCTTTGCGTTGAGTAAGTTGCCCCTCAGGGAGAAAATCTACTCGAGCAGCAGAATAGAAGCAGCACCTTCATGCGCTGCGCATGATGCTGTTCACATTGATTTTCCAGCGCAGGACAAACACCGGGCGTGGAAAATCAATGCAAACAGTCAATACCAAGCGCACGCCGCCGCTTACAGAACTCTGTGTAGCGCTGCAGATTTTTTGGTCACTTTGCGGAATTCCACGTAGCGGAACTCCGCGAACTCCGCCCAGGTTTACTCTGTACCACAGTTTGCAGACAGTAACACTCTCGTGAACATTACATCACAAAGCATTAAAAAGTATCTAATAAGAACAGTGTTCCCTCTATGCAAAGCCTATACAAAGAGACCATGTTCATTAAAAACCCAAGGTCTGACAGTGCTAATTGTCATACAACCTCCAACCTTCATTCTGTGGTGATTACTTTACAGAAAGCACATCTTCTGAAGTTAATCAAGCACTTGTACATAGGTTAGTATCTGGTACACACAGTCTTCTATCTTATGTAGAAATTGTCATGCTTAGACGATTCTGTTTAAATACTCAAGGCTGCTTACAATGCTAGTATCTACTGCATACAATCTTTGCCGTGTTGGAAAACATTTCTGTAGAACCAAAAAACCTGTGTGGAAGATACTGGACACAAGTCGTCAACTTGCACACAGTTACTCCTTAATGCAAAGATTTATAAAGTGTTCAATATCCCTACACACCTATGATGCATTAAGAAGCATATGTGTTTTGTAAAAACGTACACCTGTTAGCTGGACACAGGCTGTCCAAACCTAGGTAGAGCAGTAATATGGTAGGTACATGCCGCCATGTAAACTATAAAACAAACGCACTCATTGTATGATGTTATCAGTGATATCATTTGAAAAGTTATCATGATGTCATAAATGATCTCCGTCGAACTCTGGAACCTCCTCGACTCAACATCACCAGACGTCGCCTTCCTCACAGAAACATGGATGAACGCCTCCTCAGCCCCCGACATCGCCATAGCCATCCCGGATGGCTACAAGATCACCTGGAGGGACCGCGTCAACCAAACCGGAGGAGGCATCGCCATCGTCAACAGAAACACCATCCGCATCATGACCAACTCCGACGACACCCTCACTGCCGCCGAGCACCTTCACTTCCAGATACACACCGACCCCAAGACCACCCTCAGAGGCACCCTCATCTACAGACCCCCGGGACCATGCACACAATTCAGCGAAGCCATCGCTGACTTCGTCAGTCCGCACACCCTCACCTCCACAGACTACATCCTCCTAGGGGACCTCAACTTCCACCTGGAGAACAACAAGGACTGCAACACCGCTGCCCTGCTGGATAACCTCGCCAACCTCTGACTCAAGCAACTGGTGAACACCCCCACCCACTACGCCGGCCACACGCTCGACCCCATCTTCTCCTCCAGCAAGCACATCTCCTTCAGCCACGCAACCGGACTACACTGGACAGACCACACCTGCGTTCACTTCAGCTTCAGGAAAACCATGACCCACCACCACCCACAACAGGTTCCCCGCAGAAGCTGGAGCAAGATCACCCCGACCAGCTCACCACCACCCTCAGCCAGAACCCTCCCACCAACAAGACGGACCCCAACGAAGCAGCCCGCAACCTCACACAGTGGCTCATCTACTGCGCCGACGAACTCGCACCACTGAAGAATCCTCCCAGCAGAACCGGCAGCAGGAAAGCCTCGTGGTTTACCAACGAACTCAAAAACTCCAAGAAAACCTGGCGCACCCTCGAGAAAGCCTGGCGCCAGGACCAGACAGCAGAACACATGACTGCCCTCAAGAACGCCACCCGCAAACACCACCAGCTGATCCGCACCACCAAGAAGACAACATTCAAAGAACGACTGGACAACAACACCCACAACAGCAAGGAACTCTTCAGCATCGTTAAAGAGCTCTCCAACCCCAGCACCTGCAACAACGACATCACACCCTCCCAAGACCTCTGCAACTCACTCGCCTCGTTCTTCCACCGCAAGATCGCCGACATACATAACAGCTTCGGTGCGCAGACCACGGACCCAACCACCGAACCTATGCCACCCACCACCACCCTCTGCACCTGGACCCTGGTCAGCACTAAAGACACCACCCGCCTGATGAACACCATCCACTCCGGCTCCCCTACTGACCCTTGCCCACACCACATCCATACCACTCCATCATCGCACCCCAACTCCGGAACATCATCAACAGCTCCTTCGCATCCGCCACCTTCCCGGAGAGTTGGAAACATGCCGAGCTGAGCGCCCTCCTGAAGAAACCCACCGCGGACCCCACGGACCTCAAGAACTTCCGCCCCATCTCGCTCCTCCCCTTTCCAGCCAAAGTCATCGAGAAGACCGTCAACAGACAACTCTCCGCCTTCCTCGAGACCAACGGATCCCTCGACCCCTCACAGTCCGGGTTCCGAGCAAACCACAGCACCGAGACCGCCCTCATCGCAGCCACCGACGACATCAGGTCCCTGCTCGACAACGGAGAAACTGCTGCCCTCATCCTCCTGGACCTCTCAGCAGCCTTCGACACCGTATGCCACCGTACCCTGATACTGCGCCTCAGCAACACCGGAATCCAAGGAGCGGCCCTGGAGTGGATCATCTCGTACCTCGACGAAGGAACCCAGAGAGTCCACCTCCCCCCGTTCTGCTCCTCGGCCACCGAAGTCATCTGTGGCGTTCCGCACTCAGCCCCACCCTCTTCAACGTCTACATGAGCCCTCTCGCAGCCATCGCACACCAAAACAACCTCAACATCATCTCCTACGCCGACGACACCCAGCTGATCCTCTCCCTCACCAACGACCCCGCCTCCGCCAAAGCCAACCTCCAAGAAGGAATGAAAGACGTTGCGGAATGGATGAAGATCAGCCGTCTGAAACTGAACTCAGACAAGACGGAAGTCCTCATCCTCGGGCCATCTCCCTCCGCCTGGGACGACTCCTGGTGGCCCCCTGCCCTGGGCACCGCACCCAAGCCAACGGACCACGCACGCAACATGGGCTTCATCCTGGACTCCTCCCTCACGATGACCAAGCAAGTCAACTCCATCTCATCATCCTGCTTCAACACCCTGCGCATGCTCCAGAGGATCTTCCGATGGATCCCCACCGAAACCAGGAAGACGGTCACCCAGGCCCTCGTCACCAGCCATCTGGACTACGGGAACACCCTCTACGCTGGAACCACAGCCACACTCCAGAAAAGACTCCAGCGCATTCAGAACACCTCAGCACAACTCATCCTGGACATCCCTCGCCACAGCCACATCTCTGCCCACCTGAAAGACCTGCACTGGCTCCCCGTCAACAAGAGGATCACGTTCAGACTCCTCACCCACGCACACAAGGCTCTCCACGACACGGGCCCGAAGTACCTCAACAGCCGACTCACATTCTACACACCCACCTTCCAGCTCTGTTCCGCCAGCCTCGCCCTCGCCTCCGTCCCACGAATCCGCAAATCCACCGTCGGAGGAAGATCCTTCTCCTACCTGGCAGCCAAGACATGGAACTCCCTTCCCACCCACCTACAGCTGACCCTGCACCATCTCTCTTTCAGGAAACAACTCAAGACCTGGCTGTTCCAGCAGTAGCGACCCCCCCCCTCAGCGCCTTGAGACCCTAACGAGTGAGTAGCGCGCTATACAAATTCTGTTGATTGATTGATTGATTGAACTGGTAAATTTCAGATTTTTTAAATTTCAAAACATTATACTGGCACTGACATATTAACTTAACTATAACATCATTTTAGCCTCTATTTTTTCAGTGAATTTTTTTAACATAAAGTAATATTTTGTTACCATACATAAAGCCACCCCCCTTGCCGTGCATGGCCTTTGGTCGTGCATGCCAGGGGTGGGCTGCCAGGCCTGGCATGAAACCATCTCCCAAGAGGCAGCCAACCTCATGCTGCACAAAGCCTTTGGTCACATGTGGCGGGGGTCCTGCGGCCAGGCCCGGTGCCCTACTCCCCTTGCAGGCAGCCAACCCCACGCTGCGCACAACCTTTGGCCGTGCGTGGTGGGAGGGTTTGGCCACAGTGCCTGTGGCTAACCCTCCTGCAGGCAGCCAACCTCCCCCCACAGGTTGGTGTGGCATACAGTTGGCGTTCAAGCCATGGGAACCCCATTCCCCAGGGCATTATGTTTTTTTAAAGGGGAGTGGGGCCAGCTTGCTCCACTCTGCCGAGACTTATTAGGCTGCGGGGATCCAATCCTCCAGAGCAAAATTCTAAAGGGAAATGGGCATGTTGTCCCTCTACCAGCGCCTTATACGGCCTTAGGGACCATATTCCAGAGGCCAAATGCATTTAAAAAAGGGGAGGGGGCATGCACCCCCCTCCTAGAGCCTTCTTCGGACCTCATTCCTGAAGTCAAGTTCCAATAAAAAGGCCTTATTAGCCCCGGGGACCTGTCCCCTGAGACCAAAACCAATGAAAAAGGTGAGTGACTGTGTGGCCCCCCTCCCTGACACTTTTTGGGCCCCTGGAACTCCATACTCGGGACCACAGGTGAGTGCCCCTATGCTCACCTGAGGCCCCCACAAAGCGCAAGTTGGGGGCTGTGGGGTAGCCTCATGGTCCCGGCTGTCCCAGTCAGCTCCCCGCATTGTGATGAGGGGGGCTGGCATTGCTCCAGTCCAGAGGGAGCAGTTAATTATGCATGTTCCCTCTGGGCGGGAGCAATATCTGTTGTGATTCCCTGCCAGAGACAGAAAGGAAGTATGTTCCCAGCTGCTGGGAGCATGTTTAATTCTCCTGCCAGCAAACTTATTTTCACTGCCCCCACTGCTGCAGGCAGGGAAGGCATGTTTGCTCCATTTGGCGGGAGATTTAAAAATGCTCCCACCAAGTGAACGCAAAAACCTTTCCCTTCCCGAGCTAGTGCAAGCAGGGAAACTACTGTGTCTTGGGGGTGGGCTCCCTGGGACACAGTAACTGAACCAGCACTGCAGGATTGCGTCCCCTGGGCTTTTTAACGCTCAGGGAGGGGGGCCTCGCAGCCCCTTCTCTGTTTTCTTTGTGAACCATATGGTCCCTGTTGATGCTGTCCTCAGAGCCTTTAAAGACACAAGACGGTGGCCATGAGGCCATTCTCTCTCCCCCCCAAAAAAATGGACCCGAGTGATGGAGTCCTGGGGGGGTGCAGCCTCCTCTACCCATTTGACCAAATTTCTGCCCCGGGGTGTGGGATCCCTGGTACCCAAAATGACCTTAGGTTGGGAGGCCCACTTATACCCCTCTCCCCAGATTAGTAAATCAATTGTGGGCTACCATTTTGTGTGGACACGATTCCATGGAAGTCCAGTGGGATCACAGAAAAAAACTGCCAATTTCTTTTTTATTTTGGCCATGGGAAGGGCGGCACCGAGTCCCCCCACAGGGTTGCCAGCAGCATTTTTCTCATGTTGATGGCAGCCAGTCAGAGCGCTCGCTCGATCGAAATGACCCAAGGGCGAAAAAGCTCCCTGGGCCAACCAGAACCCTCTATTTTTTTTAATTAGGTTTGAAGGACTCTCACAAGAGTCCCACAGTCCCAGCCATCCAGATATACAAATTTTAAAATCCTTATCTCTCAAAAAGTACTGAACAGATTTATACCAAATCACAGAAAACACAATCTGCGGACAAGATCTAGGATCCAGCCAAATTTGGTGCAATTCAGCTGAGCACTTATTGAGAAAGTGCTGCCTAAACAAGTCTAGGGAAAATGCATTCTGAAACTTGTTTTTGGACCACCCCCTTTTTCTCGCCCCCCACTTGAAGGATCACCCCAAAACTTACCAGGAAGGAACTAAGCTGATTTAAAAAAAAAAAGTTTTGTGAAGAAGTTGCCAAGGGTATCTCCGGATGTGGGTCCCATTTGCAGATTACCACTGGAACCAAGATACACACGAATGATGAGCCCCAATCAGGGTGAAACTGGTCTAGGGCTCTTGTATTATGGTTCAGAGAGGACCCAGGTTTGCAGGTTGGGTTGGACTCTTCCTATTGGAGCAGGGTCGAGACTGATTTGCATATGGCTGAGTGTAATCTGAGGTTGCATGGTGGGCAAAAGAATGGTAGGTTGGAATTCTACCCCGAGTGATTACAAGTGGTTAATTAAATTGCAAGCTTTAATCCCATTACAGTTTGTGTGTTTTAGACAGTGAGCTTTAACTTGTAAAAAGCCAACAACAGTCTCAGGAGCATTGCTAGGAAATTTAGGGAAAATGATAGAGATCCCATTAATTAGGCCAGGTAGGCAGTGGGAAACATGAGGTGGCAATGTGAAGAGGATAAAGAGAGGGTAAAGTAAGGAGGATGGGGCTACCACAAAGTGCGGGGATCTCAGAAGCGTTTACTGGGTAGAAACAAAGCATCAGTTTAATACATGGGACAGAAGGGATAGGCAGAAAGGCAAAGAGGGCTGAGAATGACACAGAAGGGAAAAAGAAAGTGAAAATCAGATGGGAAACTGAGAAATTAGATTGACGGTTAAGGATGAGGCAGGAAAAGAGGAACTTCAAAATAAATGCTCTGCAGGAACAAAGAAAAGATGGCACATGGGAAGGTTGCACAAATGGTAAGAGAATATCCATCAGAGGATGAAGCCAACCTATAGATGGGGCATAGGTTGCCATATAGAAGCATAGCATAATTCTAGGCTCACACCTGAAGATGTCAAGAAATTAAAAAATATGGGCAAGTCAATGTTTGGAGATATTTAGGCTAATGTAGAGAGAGGAGATGATCTAAAGAAGAAGAAAGGGAGCTAGCTACTCAGCTGAGAATAGCAGCCAGTGTAGAAAACTGGTCATCGGCTTTCGCAATGTGTACAAGTACTATGAGAAACATTTGCTGAGAGAAGCATCTAGTAAGTTGAATATAGAGAGCTAATTATGCTAGCATGTGAATAGTTTCTGGGGTTGCCTGGTTATGGTATGGTTTGGAATTCAAAGGATTAATCAGTGCAATGGTGGGAGTTAGACATGAACCTGTGGTTATCTCAACGTTGCCCCCCCTCCTTTTCAGGGGCATTGCCGACATGAAGGGGTAGGTTTTCAACCCAATCCTTGGTCTTCAATGGGCAGAACTCCTTAGATGTGATTGAGCACTAAGCGTGCACACAGGGCATGACTTGTCAAGGGCTCACACTTGTTAAACACCACAAGTGAAAACAAGCATTGGAAATGCAATAGGTCTCGCATTAGAAAAGTTGGAGCTGTTGGTCTTGTAAATGACAATTTTTTTATTTTGGTTTTGGTTTTGAAAATAGCTAAATTAATATCTTTGTCATTTACAGCAGGCTGTTTTTGTGCTGTGACATATTAAAGAAACCAAGAAACCTACATTGAATATTGTCCTAAATTTGTTTGGAGTACGCATACACTGTGTAGTTTTATTCTGTATGTGTGCACAGCACTGTTGCTACAGTAACAATTGTAAAATTATTGTTATTGTTATTGTTATTGTTATTTTTGATTTATAGCGCGCTCAATCACCTACAGGCCTCTAAGCGCTCGGGAATCGATGGTAAACAACAACCTTGACAGTACAGAGGGCATCCACTGGCCTACGTGGCTCACAGGGCTCTCCTGAACAACAGCGTTTTCAGCCCCTTTCTGAAACGTAGGAGGTTTCCTTCCTTTCGTAGTGGCTCAGGTAGTGTGTTCCATAAATGCGGAACCAGCACCGAAAAGGCTCTACCGCCCTTGGTGGCAAGTTTGTACCGAGGGCAGACTAATAGCTGAGAGTCTGAGGACCTAAGAGCTCTCTTTGGGCTATACATTACCAGGCGATCTTTGATGTAAGCAGGTGCCATGCCATAGATGGCTTTATGGGCGATGCACAGATTTTTAAATTCCACTCGCTCCTTAATAGGGAGCCAGTGGAGGCTTTGTAGCAGGGGGGATGCTTTAGTGTGTCTTGGCTGTCTGAAGATAAGACGAGCGGCATCATTCATCACCACCTGTAGCCTATTTATCAAGGTTTTTGGTAGGCCAAGGTAGAGGGCATTTCCATAATCTATGCGTGAAATCACAGTAGCTGCGACGATGGAACGTAGCATAGATTGGGAAATGATAGGCACTAATTTCCGTAGCTGTCGGATGATATTAGTACAGCTGCCCACCACTGAAGAGATTTGGCTGACCATAGAGAGGTCACAATCCAGTTTGATCCCCAGGCTCTTCACGTTCAAACTGGGTTTTGGGGCTGGACCTAACTCTGCGGGCCAGTAGAGGTCACACCATGGTGAGGTGGTAGATGAAATAACCAAGACCTCAGTCTTGTCTGGATTGATTTTTAGGAGGTTTCCTGTCATCCACTGGACCGTGTGTCTCAAAATATTCTGAGTGTGGAGTTGGGCGGTGTTTGTATTGTCAACACTCAGCAGCAGCTGAGTGTCGTCTGCATAGTTATATACTGTGCAGCCCATACTCGCCAGGGAGGCAATCAGAGGCTGCAGATATAGGTTAAACAGCAGTGGGGATAGGGCCGAGCCCTGAGGTACCCCACATTCTATTTCTCCCACGGCGGAGATTTCTTCTCCGAGTTGTATTCTTTGTGTCCTTCCTGACAGGAAGGACTGCAACCACTCGAAAGCCCGGCCTTTGATGCCAAAGTCACTCAGCCTTTCCAGTAGCAGCGCATGACTGACGGTATCGAACGCCGCTGAAAGGTCTAATAAAATCAGGGCGCTCGGTTTTTTACCGTCAGCCAAGCCTCTCAATTCTGATCAGCCAAGCCTCTCAATTCATCCAGCACCGAGAGCAATTGTAAAATTATGGAGCTGAGCACAGAAAATATCCACCATAGAGGCCCAAGAGGAGGAAGGAACCAGCTGTGGACATCAATTGCACTAGTGGACAAAGAGGTAAGTATGCAGTTAAGCCTCTGCATCAGGGGTGTCGTCGCCCCCACCCTGCTTTAGCAGCTACAGAGAGATTTGGATTCTTGAGGGGCCTCTTCTGTCTACAGCTTAGCAGACAAAGGCTCCTAATGAACTTGGGAGGATGAGTGAGTGAAAGGACGTATGGGTGGATGGATGGATGAAATGGTGGATGGATAGATGCATGGAGGAATGAGTTAGTGAAAGGATGGATTAAGAATGGGAGAGTAAAAGGGAGAGAGGGTGGATGTATGGATGGAAGGGTGAATGGTTGGAGGAGTGAAAGAATAGATTGATGATGAGAGAAAGGATAGGTGGATGGAAGAATGTGTGACAGGATAAATGAGTGGGAGTGTAAAAGGGTGAATGAGTGGATGAAGTGAAAATATGGATGGATGAGCAAAAAGATGGATGAGTGAAAGGATGTATGTAAAAATGGATACGTAAAACAATGGATGTATGAGTGAAAAGTAGGGTAGATAGATGTCTGGATGAAAGGATGTATGGATGAGTAAATTGATAGATGGATGAATAGATGGATAGATAGATGAGTGAGTGAGAGAAAGACTGGATGGCTGAGTGAAAGGATAAATGGAGGTATGGTTTATTTTTTAGTTTTTTTATTGAGTTTTTATATAGCGCAAATTAGACCTGAAACATCGGGTATCGGAGCGTTTTACATGAGCACTTGTTTCGTTACAGATGTCCACATTCATTTTTGTTAGGCAGGGGGAGATTAAGGGCCATATGTATCAAGCTAATTAGCATTTTGCGAATTTCGGCCTTTGCGAATGCTAATTAGATAAATGGAACCAGAAGACCACAACCTGACGTTCCTGTATGCGCTAGCCCCTTGATTGTTCTGTGGGCCAACCTTTTCCCTGTCGACAACGACTGTGACGTGAATCTGAGATCTTACCTATAAATCATTAATGAAAGAAACTACGTGATAATCTTACTAAGACGGAAGTGAAACTTGATTCCAGAGATTGTGTTATAAGCCCTGAAGAAGTCCGGCATCGGACGAAACGCGTCGGCTATCCGCAACTATCAAAAAAAAGAAAATAAAGAATAAAAATTGAATAAAAGAAAGAAAATTCAAGTCACTACTTTTGTGTGTCTTTCTGAATATTTGGGAAAACTATCAATTCTGTTTATCTGTATGTTCTTAAATTGTTTTTGCAACAAATGTGTAACTTTTGAAGGGTGCTGTCCAACTGTCATAATTAGTTTTTCTGGGCGATAGGTTGCCTACTTCCCTTAAGGCCCGTGTGGGAATCACGTGTCTGGACATAGCACCTTCAGTCTTGACAAAGCTGATGGTATTTCAACAGTGGTGCAGTTTTTTCCTCAATTCCCAGTTCTCTTGTCTCAAACGTATACTTTTCTCCTGTTAAATTCTAGCAGGTCTGAACTTCCGAAATTTAATGAAGGGTGAGATACTTAATGCACCCAGAGATTACGGAGTGTGTTAACTAACATCCAACTTGTAATTCTGACCTCTGCACAAAACTCATAATCAGGGCATATGTTTGTAACTCAATGTATAGGAAATGTTACATAGGGCAACGAGGATTACAAGGTGTTGCGGCAAAGTATCATCCATATTGGTAGGCAGTATATTTTAAGCGTAGTTGGTCTAGAAAAGCACAAACTCTGGATTCAAAACGTAACACTGTTGTTGGGGTTGTGTTTATAAATAAGAATTTATTTCTACCTAAACAAGCCCCTTTAAATCAACAAAAGACTGGTGAAAAAACATATGGTTCTAAACCTATGCCTTACAGTTTGCATGCAGCTTTTTGATGCCAGTTCATAGCTCACTGTTCTATATTAGAAGGTTTGCAACTTAGGAGCTGCAAGTAACAAAAGGATCTGTACAAAAGCAGTACCCACTGAGCTAGCTACAAAAAAATACAGTTTTGTTATGTGAATGTTACACGTGCATTGCAGCGGGCATATTATCTCTCTGTGTTACTTTATGTTAAGTCACAACTGCAGCCAGATACAACTCAGGGCCCGATTCACAGAACTAACTTAAGACAAAATCCTAAACTTACTACTTTTGGTATTCACAGAAGTTAGGATTTTGTCTTACGTTTGTCTTAAGACAGACTTAAGACAAAATCCTATCTTAAGTCTGTCTTAAGTCTGTCTTAAGACAAAATCCTAACTTCTGTGAATACCAAAAGTAGTAAGTTTAGGATTTTGTCTTAAGTTAGTTCTGTGAATCGGGCCCTCAGATCTCTCCAGCAGGTATATTAATCACCAGAGTTACCTTGACATTTTTATTACTGCCTGAAAATTGCTGGTCACACATGGAACTCCTCAGCAGTGGTGGTTTAAATTACATTAGATATTTCAAAAGGCAGCGCCTCTCGAGCTCGGTGCATGTCATCAGTCGAACTGCCCTAAAGCAGGCCCTCATGATAATTCACTTGTGTGAAAATGACCTGATCTAGTCAACAGGACTGCATCTGGCTAAAATGATAAAACACAACTCGATTGCTTAAAGGAACTTGTTGTTGTTTGTATATAAATTTTTCTAATGCTAAGGCTACATTGATCTCTGACTTGTGACGTATACTCCTGTCTCCAACACATGATCTTTACCCCTGCTTGTTGGGCCATGCATAAGGCATATATATTGTTGCATTGATTTGTGCAGTCATAGTTATTAGGTACTGCTAAGTAGGACAGTCCGTTTGATGCTGCATGGGTATATATATATATATATATATATATATATATATATATATATATATATATATATATATATATATATATATATATATATATATTATATATATATATTGCATGCAATGTGATCCTTCAGACCTTGTTTGCGCTCGACTACTGGTGCTCAGCATAGGGGCCGGACCATGGCCCAAAACAACAATTTTACTCCAATGATGCGGCACTTCAGACTTGGGTGATTTCAGCTTGGTTTATTTTAGCAACAACTCAAACCAACGCGTTTCAGCCTAACCTCGGCTTTGTTCACAAAAATCCTTACATTATCAGGAAAGAAACAGCACTCTAGGACTGAACAATCTTACTTCAAACAAGCCACCTAGGACAGAGAACGCGTTTCGGCTGTACAACAGCCTTGATCATCTAAGGAGCGCCATTTTGTGACCCATGTATAAATATTCAGTATGAAAATAGAGAAAATACTTCCATGTACTTACAACATAGAAAAATACTCACATTTGAATTCATGGGCCTGCAGATAAAACAATTAATTGATAATTATTAAAAACTCAGGGTCATTTGATATTACCCTCAGCCTTTGTCACACTTACTTTAGACACTATACACTACTACTAGTTCTGCCTGCAGAGAATACACAGGTCCATTAAGCTACTGCCTATTGGATGAGCACATGCTCACTTCAAATTTTCAGGGTACTGTCCTCGCATATTTTGTGAGAAATTAGACAAATACTGTGATCCTCCAAACATCTGGGAGAGCGGGGAAAGCAGGCACCCAAGGAGCTGCTCCTCTAAGGACCTGAGGCATTCACACAGATGGAACCTGCCTCTGTCCATGGCTGAGTCGACCAAAGTCTATCCTTAGCCAGGACCAGGTATGAGAGTGTTTATTTCACTTCTTATCATAGCAGAACTTTGTAAGTATCATATTTATGTCATACCTCTATTCTTCATTCTGTGTACTTTCATTCATGGTACTTGTATCTGTGTTCTGTGCTCTGCATGACTAGTGGGTGTTCATGGACCAGGGGGCCAAAACAAATCTACTGGGCTTGACCATAAATTCTTCTCGACATGCATCAGTGCTGCTCAGAGTGGAGAATGGAGAGCTTTTTTTTTTTTTGCATATTTTATATAGCACGAACTCGACCTGAAGGTATTGGAGCGCTTTACATGAGCAACGTATTTACATTACACATTCAGACACGGGGAGATTAAGTGATTTGCCCAGAATCACAGGATGTGGACGCGACCTTGAGGCTCGAACCCTAGTTCCGGCACCAGCGTCGGGCGTTTATGCCGACTGAGGGCCAAAACCCTGCAAAAGCCTCGAACCATACCAGTGCACAGACAGCCTGCTGGTATTAGTCCAACTCCCTCCCTCGTGTAGAAAAGAAGCACCTGCTCTTCTGAATGATTTGTTAGGGTTAACTCCTGATTAATTGAGTCGGCTTTACAGCATTGAGCATAATGATATAGGCTAGTGTGTGTTTGCGAGGCCTCTACGGCCTCCTCTATTCCTGGTCTGGTGGCTTAGTGGACTAAGGCGTTCCCTGTAGGAGCCTTTCATCCTTCTAAGGTCGATATAATAAGTACCATTGAGTTGGGTAACAATAAACATCTGTTATGCAGCGTCACTGTATCCTTGGGTGAATGTTGGGTGAATGTGTGCTTTACATATACACGTTATGTTATCCCTATACTAAACACCAACACTTTACTCATAGGCAGAATTTTAGGCTTTTGAGGGTAGTAGACTGCCAGAAAAGGGGGGACAGGGCAGGAGAAAAAGCAATAGTATGCCATGCCAAGATCGAAGTGAGCAGGTGAATCGCTGATTTGTGTGAGAAACGCAAAGGTGGTTTTTGCAAGCAAGAAGCCATATATTTGTTGATGTAAGGTGAGCTAGATCTATCCTGTTTAGGGACAAAGTCCCCTTTAATAATGACAACAAGTGAGAAGAGTTCAAGTTTAATGTGCAGGCATAGTACCATCTGAAGAGAGCTCTTTTAGTGTTACTATCAGTTTAAAGTTGCAAATCTGTTGAAGTATTAAGATGGGAAGTAGTGTGACAAAATTGTTTTTGTGGGTGGGCATGCTGTCTGGGAGACTGACAGCTCTGTGGAGAGATGAGCACTGCAAGTAAAGTGAGGCATATTCAGTAAAATAGTCTGTGAGAGGGTTCATGCAGATTCAAATTAATTACAGAATGCTATTCAGGGAAATTTCTTAGGACCTGGGAGATCTGTAGATTTTAAAAGTTGGCGCCGAGCACCGGTGGACACTGGCACAAATTAAGAACTGGGTCCTACACTATACTCCCAGCAAGGCCCTGGGAGAAGAGCAGCACAGCCGCATGAGGTATAAAGACAGCGGCAGGATTGGCCCATTGGCCGGGCGTCTGGCTGGAGGACTCATAGCTCTGGGGACATGGGGCAAGATGTTACGCGAGGCCTGTCTACTGCTAGGGTGAGGACTCCGCCCTCTAAACATATAAATCTCTGTTCTGTATCGACTAAAGCGACCTTTTCACAATCTACAAGAGTGTGAGTGGGTCCTTCCCAGTTAATGCACAAAGATATCGCACTTGTCACCTCTTTGCAAGGCCCCGATGCTACTTCCTAGGCCAATGCTCTCCTCCTTTGCTTCAGAACACTGCATCTGCAGCACGTGCTACACGAGTTTAAGTTGGGGCGCTTCACAGTGGCTTTATAAGCTCTTTGTCTAAATTGCACAGGTCTAAGTGCTGCTTCTCGCATTGCTCTGCTAAATAACGTCCTGTGTTTTTCAGGGAGTGTTAATGTATACCCATTGTCCGTGAGATGTCTGCATTTGCATTTTAATGGCTACCTCAGTCTTCTCACCCACTAGGCTGTAAACCTAAGTTTGCCTACAAGGAAACAAGGCATAAAGCTAATAACGACATTGTATTTTGCTTTTTATAGCTCTGCGCTTTGGTACCATGACATAGCATACAATCATCTATTTTTTGTTTTCTTCGACCAAGAGCATGTTGCTCTGTGAGGCTTCCAGTTTTGCTTTTAAATGTTTCCTTATTTCTAAAACTGCTTGTTTCATGCATTAAATCCAAGGGTTCACATTATTACAAACATCATGCATTAAACAAGCATTGTCAATGTGAATTAGTGTGGCTCACTGGTTAGAGGCGGCAGACCCGAGAGCAGAGGACGGCCCGGGACCAGGGTTCGATTCCCGACGCGGCAGGTTTCTGGACCAGGGTCAGCGGACTCGATAATTCTCTCGCCTCGGTGCCCACTCTGATCAGTGATCACACTCGGCAACTCTGGGCATTAGCTTGCCTCATCTTCACTAGCGGCCCCACCAGACCGCCGGGGATGCCTGGTCTCACCCTGGAGGTACCCATTAAGGGACCATCTCTCAGGGAAGCCAGGAAGGGTTTCGCAGCGGTCGAAGCGCGGAGATACTCCTCCGGGAGTCGATCCTAGCGCTATATAAACTTGCAATTAATTAATTGTTAGTTCCTACGTGTAGTGGGATGTTTTATACCTAGTTTCATAACCCACTACTGCTTCAACATTTATACAAGCAGCGCAACCTTCTCTAACACAAACAAATTATGAATATGACACAATGTTCTCACACATACAGGGAAGGTGTAACACAGGTACAGATAGGGTAGCATCAGTGCAAGCTTTTCCCATCACAAACCAGGTACAAAAAGGGCAGCAGCAATGCAACCTTCCCTAAAACAAATACGTTATCACAGAATGTTCTCACAAATACAGGGAAGTTGCAACACAGGTACAGCTAGGGTAGCATCAGCACTAGAGTGTCCAACTACAACCCAGGATTGGGCAGCAGCAGTGCAAGCTTTGCTGCTTCTCAGAAGAGGGGCTGCCTGACAGCACCAAAGCAAGCTTCCCTCTCACACAGAAGGCAATATGTGATATCTTCCATTTCCCACAGAACAAATCCAGCAGGACAAACGTGTTCTAGCTTTCATCTCTCACAGAACATGGACAGTGAAGGCATGAGTGGCATTTATGTTTCAGACAGATCTCTGGATCTGGTTCTTAAATCACTAAGATGAATGTATAGGTTGATGAATTAGTAAATATGCGAGTTTGGGCACCATTCATTACTAGGTGATATTCCAAGCCTGCATCTGAAAACTTCTGCTGCTGTCACTTGGAGATGGGCTGTTTGTGTATATTGCTTGGTGTTGCATGTACTGAGAAGTAGCTGTCAGCTACTAGTTAATGTTATTTGGAGCAGCCTCACCACAGTGTAACTTGCTAGAGGCAGGGAGACAGACACCAGCCTCTTCGAAAAGGTTTTGAATGCACACGCACCAGGCATTGTGCACTCCTGGATTGGGTGCTACACCTGTTCAAACTGTTGAGGGCCGCCCGTGTATTAGAAAACAGGTTGTATACGACCAGAATCCTGCTGGGTGTGGGAAGGACAGTTTCAGGTAGGCACGCCTCATACAACTCTCGTAAAAGCTGTGCATGTTTCTGCAGGTTTCCAATGTAAATGTTATTTTTGTACTTTATGTGCTTTCCTGGCTCCTCTTTCTTGTTTGTGAAAAACAATCAAAACAAAATTTTAGAGATTAAGCTTTAGCAGTAAAACTGGTGCTGCCGGTTGTTTTTTTTATTATTCTATACTTGCAACCTAGCAACCTGCATTCATCACAATTTTTGTTCTGTTGTTGTTCTACAAATAGATGCCAAGGCAAGAGCCCAGGTAGCCTCTGTGGGGTGGCGTTCATTATTATACGCCTATGTCCCTCTGAGAATTTGCATTGCAGAATACACGGAGCCACCCAGAGGGAATTTCTGCTGCAGTTTTAGTCCATTGCAAACCTTGCTGATGAGCCAACAGCAGCAACCCCAATAGCGAGCATCCGCAAAGCAAACACATCTGCCTCCATATTTGTGTTATTCCATAAGCATGAATTGTATCATGTGCTTAGTGTGGATAGACATTTAAAATGCTCTTTATCACTTTTTGTATAGTGCAGAGTGTGGGTAAACTTGCCGGTAGATTAAATTATGCACTGTTGTGCCTGCCTCTCCCTGAGAGCCACGTCTGAACACCAGACTCTAAATATGCTGACATAGCAACAGAGAGTGACAAATGTTGTTACCTATAGCTGTTAAGAAAATGTATTCCAGACTGCTCTGAGAGCCTGTGACTAAAGTCTTCTCTGCTGTGATGGAGGGCAGAGGGCACAGCTTTGCAAGCACAACAGTGTTGGATGACACAGATAGTGGTGGCTTGGGTGACTGAAGGCCAGTTGTTTAGTATTCGTTTTTTGTTTTACTTCTGCGATAGAAACGAGAAGCCATGTAATGAATGGCTTCCCATTACTCCTCTGTCCTTGTGTGGCCGGTGAAAGTATGGGCAGAGGTTTTTGGAGGTCATACATAAAGAAACATTATACATGGATAAAAAGTGTATAATGTTTTTTTTTCACTTAAAGGGTTTTATTTCACATCAAACAAAGAGAGAGCATCCTCTAAAGAAGAGAGGAGTGCATTTGCCTTGTTACAACAATCAGGGCAGGCTCAAGGGTGATCACACCGATGCAGCTGCATGTGGCCCTTACCTCTTGAGGTGCCGAGTTTAAAAATAACACAGGTTGTCTATCCAACAGTTTTCAGGTAACTAATAAAATGTCAAGATTACTCTGATTAATTTTCCTGCAGGAGAGAGATCTTTTGTCTAGTGGCAGTCTTCACTCATGATAAAGTAGTGCAGAGGTTTAATATTCCTGCTGCAAAGAACGTGTACCATGCAAATCACCAAATTGTATTTTATGTGGCACGCTCAGTGGGTTACAGCTTTTGTCAAATAGATCCTTTTGTTAATTGCAGTTCTTAAGTGACACTCCTAATGTAGCACAGTGAACTATGAACAGTCATCTAAGAGCTGCATGGAAAATGCATGGTATGGGCTAGAATATTATGTTTTTCCCCCAGTCTTTCATTATCCTAATGTTGCTAAAAAAAAAGGGTTACTTTGGGTAGAAATACATTCCTATTTGTAAAGCCAACCACTGTGGCAAGTTTTAAATCCTGAGCTTGTGCTTCTCCAGACCTAACACTCTTGAAATACACTGCCTAGTTGTGTGGATGACATGTGATTCCTACACTTTGTAATCCGCCTTATCTTATGTAACATTTCCTATAAACTGATTTACACAAGTATGATTCATTGGCTCTGTATAATTTGTGGGTGATGCAAAGTGCTGGTATGACTAGTGCTATGAAACAGATGAAATGATTGTGAGAGAGGGGCTATGGATTGTGGTGGGGAGGAAATTCATGGAAAAGGAGGTTTTGGTGGGGGTGACATAAAGATTGTTGCACTGGGTGCCACCAGTGCTGAAGCAGGCCCTGCTAACAGTGAGGAATGATAGCAGATGAAAGAGAGAAATTGCACAATTTGCATGTATTTTTCTGGTTTCTTATGTAAGAGAAACCCACTTTATTTTATTTTAATATCACAGAATAGCTTTGGAGGGGACATTTTTGTTTCTACTTGGATGATTGATAATGCTAGCTTTAGAAATGGTGGATCTGTAGGGCATGGTACCAAAATATCCACCTGCAATAATATTGATGTCAGGATAATGAGTTGTGCAATATCGTTAAGATGTCCAGATGTGAAGTTAGAATAATACATTCACGCTGCCTTATGTATGCTTATATCGACAACATTATGCAAGTCAATATTTTTGCATTCATATTCTTGCAGGTTGCTAGTTTTGTGGTCAATCTGTTTACATACAACCATTAGTAGACATGTCTTCCTGAGATACAGTGCTTTAGAGGAGTCACAGCCATGGTGCCATCATAGGTACTCAGCTATTTTACCTGTAGATTTGTGTGTGTTTAAGTTCCTTGTAATACCAAGGGGCTGAAGACTGCACACAGGAAGAGTTTTTTCTTAAGAGGCGCTACCATGTCAGTCACGGAATCAAGCCAGTCGTATACAGAGGCAGCTATGGCTGGATTGGAGGGAAGTATGAGGGTGGAATTCACAGCATACATAGATGGCATGGGCAGCCTTGGACCTATGGGCAGTGAGGCCAGAGGTTGTGGATGGGTAGCATAGCATGTTGAGGAAGAAGTGAAGCAAACAATAGGTGCAGAAGTGCATGGTCTTCCGGGGACGCAAAGTCCCTGGAAGAAGTGAAGAGAGTAAGAGGATGTGTGGTGCATTCTGCAATCTAAGTAGGGTCAGAAACTCTCTGGGTAAGTCCAGGGATATCACAGGCTTCAGTAAGGGTCATAGCTGCAAACCTGGAGTCTCCCTGTATTCTTGGGAGCACTTGGATATGTTGAGGCCATAGGACCATCTCATCCCAATGTAAGGAACGTTTTAAATGCATCTACGTGTAAAATATGGCGTCTATAGCTTATTAAAGCCCCACGACAACCCCTGGCACAGACTCAGAGGAGTGACCATCTGCTTCCTTGTTATGGTATGTTATGTTATGTTATGTTATATGGGGATTTGTAGCGCGCACAATTACTCGGGAGTATCCTGGCGCGAAATGGGCTACAGACATTTCTTAAATTTCTTAAAACAGCGGAAGTCCTGTATATGGCGTAGCGAGACAGGAAGGCTGTTCCACAGAATGGCTACTTTGACTGAAAGGGACTGACCCCCCATCCTAGAGCGGCGAAAGCGGGGGGTCGCCATCAAGCAAAGAGAAGCAGATCGTAAAGCACGGCGGGGGGTGTAGAAACACACCCGTTTCTTGATGTAGGGGGGCCTACATCGTGCAAAGCTCTGTGAGCTAAAGTAAGGGCCTTGAATTGAACCCGCTGGACCACAGGCAGCCAATGAAGGTCGCTCAGATGTGATTTAATACTGGATCTCTTAGAGATGTTAAATAAGAGTCTAGCCGCCGCATTCTGGATCAATTGCAGTTTATTCACCAGGAAACCCGGGATGCCCAGAAAGAGCGCATTCGCGTAATCCAAACGGGTGAGGATAAGTGCCCGAGCCACCATTTCTTTGGCCGGTTGGGGAAGCAGAGGGAATAATCTGCTCAGAGATTTTAGCGTACCGAAGCAGGAACCCGTAAGTCTCCTGATATGTTCCGAGAACCTGAGATCCACCCCAAACCAGATGCCCAGATTCTTAGCCGGGCTCCCCTCCGAGAGTGGACGGGGGAAACCAGGGGGCCACAGGACTTCCGTGAAGAGAGGGGGGAATTGGCCATAGAGCAGAATTTCGGATTTCCCCTCATTGCACTTGAGTTTGGCCTGTGCAAGCCAAGTAAACACCTCGGCCAGGCACCTCTGGGCAGTCCCAGTACCCAAGGCAGAGCCATTCCAGGTAAATAAGAGCTGGGTGTCGTCAGCATATGCCATGATTTTGGCACCCAGCTCTTCGGCCAGGGAGATCAATGGGGTCATATAGATATTAAAGAGCAAAGGGCTCAGGGTCGAACCCTGAGGGACTCCCGTCAGAACCTCCCCTGGCCGAAGATGAAAAAGGAGGCAGCTGGGAACGATTAGCCAAGAAAGATTCCAGCCAGGCCCACACTGCGCCTGAAAAGCCAATGGCAGAGAGGCAGGAGAGAAGAAGCTGATGGGGTACCGTATCGAAGGCGGCAGAGAGGTCCAATAAAATCAGAGCCGCTCTGCCGCCCCCATCCAGACACTCCCTAATTGCCTCCGTCATCTCCACCAGTGCCTTTTCCGTGCTATAGGAAGATCTAAAGCCAGACTGGGCCGGATCACCACTGACAGCTTCACATAACACACCATGCCAGTCACTCACAACTACTAACCCAAGCAGTTTCTGTTCCAATTTCTGAAAGTGTACCCCAAAACTTGCAGCATTGTAACATACTCAGCCTACCAAAGGAGGACAGGGGATTGTGGTGATGGCACGGATGACTCGCTGATATTGGAAACAGATGAAGGCCACCAACCCATACCACCAATATCAGATCCATCTGTGTCTGTTGCCACAATGGACTCCATTTGCTATTGCCTCAAGCCAGAGGTTGATCACTCTGAATACTCGGCAGGAGGCATTTTTGGATTACCGAAGAATGATCGCAAGGGTTCAATTTGCTTTCATGTCTGTGCAGGGATACAAATAGAAATTCTAAGCGCAATCAGGAATAAGGCAAAATGTGCAAGTGGAAAGGCGGGATTTTTTCTTCTAAAGTCTGCTTTCCATTTTCCAAAATCCCGTCACAGGTCGACTGGACCTTTTTACCTGTCATAGAGTGAATTAGGCAACCTATTTACCAGCCATTGATACTTGCATCACTTCCTGATTACCTTCCCCAAAGGACCACTGACTAAGAACCAAGTTTGAAGATTTATTACAGAAATGGAAACAGCTGAAGATACAAACACCTCAACACGAGGTTCAAAAGATAAACAGGCACTAATACAAACATAATCCTACGGAAAAGTCTTAGGCGGCTTATGAATAATACGAGAATCAAAGTTACGAGGTACACCACATGGGTGGAGTTACAGTTAGTGTGTTGCCTCTGGGTCCATAGTAGGCTGTCGGTCAGTTGTAGGGTCTTGGTCGGATTAGTGAATTTACAAACTCCACAGGTGCCACATGGAAAATGGCCTGTTATTGGGGTCATATTGATGTTCCTTATGGTAGTCGTGGTAAAAAGGATGAGCCTACGCCTTTCTGCGTTAATGCTAGTATTAGCATTACCTAAGAGGATGAGGGCTCTCTGACTCCAACCTCTAATAAGATCTGTATCAAGTTGGGTACCCTTAAGGTAACATTCCTCAGCGGAATCAAGAATTCTGCTCAATGGGCCAAGCACGTCCAAAAGGCGATCTTGGCAACCTTTAAACGCTTTTTCAAGACCTTTTCTAGGGTCGCGACCAAGTCTGAATAGGTATTTAATTAATTCAGGATCTAGGTTAGGAGCATAACATGCTTTCTCGTCAATTGAGGGTCTAGAACACTCAGCCTTTAAAATATTTCTTGTCCCCCTTTCGAGAGGGAATCTAATCCATTTTCTGATAAATTTGGATACGTGCTCCTGAGGAGACCATTGTGTGGAAAGTGGATGCTTTAAATTTAGGGGGGAGAACATCTCTTCTCCCAAGGGATTTAGAATACTGTCCTTGGATGTAGAGGGGGCTTCATCCTCCTCATCGAAAATTCCAGCATCCCCATCATCCAAGTCCATCAGGCTAACAAAAATTGCTGTAACTTGAGTTCTAGTATGCATTGGAAGGAAAAGTCAAGTTAAGCTGTCCCTACCCTATACTAAGTGACATCCCTACTCAACAATAGCCCATTCCTAGCAAAAGGTGTCAGCCGTGGTGACTTCCAAAGAAGTTCACTCACTTTCTCTCAAGTCTGGTGTAATTCTCAAACCTAACTAAGCTCTTTGTCCATCCAACCGCTCTCTCTAGCTCCTCTGCCCATCTGCTCTGCCTCTACCCTCGGGGTGCTGTCCCTAATACAAAACCCCACAATACTGGTGACACGCCTTCAGGCACGCCCCTCTCGAAGGTGTTGGTTTCCAAATTTTTCCATCATGGCATCCTTCCATCCTTGTCTGTTCAAACGTCCTTGGGTCCCAGACTCTCCGTCGCTTCAAGTTGTATCTTCAAATTCCTCAGCTACTCCTCCATGTCTGAGTCTAGCATCCTAACGCTCATACACAATGGGCCCTTCTACTCTACTCTCTACATGGTCTGGCACCTGCAAAGAAATACATGAGAATCTGCGCACACATTCTTTAGCGTTGATTACATTTTAGCCAAAGGCCGCTTTTACAAAATAATTCTACCATTTAATGCAAAGAAAACATTTCCAGTCAAGCCTACTCGATTTCCATGGACTGAACCTTTGCACGTTTCATAGGCCCCACATTCTACATGAATAATCTCTCCGTTCTTTAGGCCTCCAACTTTAAAGCAAATACATTTTCTACTTCGAGCAGCTAATCACTTATAAAAGAATGCAAATATGAATTTTAATAAAGCAGGCCTAAACATACAATGGTGTTCTAATTAAACAGCATCACTAGTATTTCAAAACCCTTAACATTTGTTCTGCATGTAGTTCTGACATCAAATACTTCAGTTCTCAACCCTACATTGCATTTGAACATGATTAGTAAACCCTTTACATTTGCGGGTGCTGACTACTTGTACATATGATGCACCCCTACAATTTTTCACTTCTGTCTAGCGCTCTCTCAGTTCCCCCCTTTGATGACCTGTGTCATCACCACCACACCATCCCTCAGGGTAAGAACCGGACTAAACAGAACTTGTGGCCACTTGCCCTCGCTTGAGCATCTCCAACGCTCTCAAGCTACGATATTGACTGTCTTTCATCCTTTCCATTCGCTGCTCTTGCACTCTCATTGATCTCGACAATCTAGTGGACTTGTACCACTTGCACACTCTCACGAAACCCCACAATCCGATCACACATGCCACCACTATGATAAGGGGTTTCAGTACAAACCCAAGGAAACTTCGTCCTAGATTTGCAAACCAATTTCCAACCTTGCCAAATACCTTGCCAACCGTCTCCCATGCATTCTCTTGGGTCAAATCTTCAATCTCATAATGAATGGCAATAATGTTACTGATATATTTCTCCAGATCTTTAGAATTATCTGGAATATATGTGCAACATTCCTGGACCTTCAAACGCTTACAGACTCCTCCCTCTTTTGCTAGAATGACGTCTAGGGCAAGACGGTTCTGTAAAAACATTGTCCTTATCGACAACATCTCACCCTCGACCAACACCAATGACTTTGCTGTATTCATTGACAGTTCATCCACTACAGTGGCCAATCTCCGTATTTTGATGTCATTCAAAATGACTCCCAACATAGGTATCGCTGCTCCAAACACATCTCCAACAATTGCTCCAGCACTTTCCCCTCGCTTTACCCTCTTCTGCTGCCCTCCCTCCAAGAGAGCAAAGTCCTCAGTATGATAAATCTTCGGAAAAATAATCGCTAGGTAGCATGTCCCATACCACTTGTCCGGCAGTCTCACATACGCATTCCTTCCACAGACAAAATATACAGTAGGGATCACCTGCACCACGCTCTTCAAGAAATCTTTCGTGTAATACTCCAATGTAAAAGTGTGTTCACATGTAGTATGACCCACATACACGTTTTCATAGTAGGTCTGTGGCCTATGGATGCACAACTTCCCTTTCTGTACCGCGTCTAGCGCTATTGGACCATAACTCCCTCTTGACCTGTGCTGCTTCTCCTCTTCGGTTCAATCTACTTTGCCTTGCCCTGAGTCTCACAACTGTTTTTGCTTCGTGTACCTATCTTCCACTTGCTCAATGAACTTCTTCTCTGTCTCAGATAATAAGCATGTCAAATTGTGTCGGTGTGCATACGGGGTGTCTAATTCTTGGGTGGGGATGAAGAAATACCCAAGTCTGTCCTCTGACTTATAATAATCCCACTTGTTCAAGTGCTTATAAGCAGGGACTTCTGGTAACACAGCATCATAATTCGAAAAGAAGTATTCAAAATGGTTTCGCCCATAAAATATGCTAAGCAGCAGACTACATGAGATTCCATATGTCAATGGAAGGTGATGGTATCTAATACCCTCATCTACTGAAGCTGGCAATTGCATGCACACATAACAGTATTTCGCATCCATTGCATCAATGTACTCATATAACAACTTTGCATACGCATTCTGTCCAAAATTTCCTTTAGACAGATCTGCATGTAACCTACGACTTTCTGCAGCCAGCAAAGCCTTCTCCGCTCTTGCTCTGTCTTCCTTCTTGCTAGGGGTAGTAGGTGTCGGTGTCCCCTCAACCTTCGCTACCTGCTCGTGTGGAGCAAAGTAGGAAACTAGAACTACCACAAATATAAGGAGTATCACTCCTCCTAAAAGGGTGCCTACTATGCACTTAGCTCTACGATTCGGGTCTCCAGCCGCCATGGTCTCAGCACAGAGTAGTTCGTTCTCGGAAGTCACCCAAAGTCTCTTTCTTGGTTACTTGAGTCCCGAACCACCTGGAAGCAGAAATCATATTCAGTTCTTCAATTGCATCAGCATCAGACAGCCCTAACCCTTCTCCGTCCTCTGTGGAAATTCCCTAAATTTGTTCTTCTTCCACTCGGCTCTAGGTTAGTCTCAACCGCTATTTACAAAATATTTTCAAAGTCTTTAGTAATCTATGATCACATTTGCTCCGATTGCCTGTAACACGTAGTCCAAAAGTTCCATGCGGAGCACAACCGAGTCATAAGATGGTATATCCGGACCAAATGTAGGAAAAATCAGTCTATCCAGGAGTAAATCGCGTATCTTGCTTAGGTAAGGGGGATTTGGAATGGTAAGTGTCAGTACGCCTTCAATCTCTAGTCCAGGTACCAACAATATCACTTCCAACTTAACATTTGGGATTGTACTGGTCACAGCCACTGACCTCACCCTCCTTGATCTCAGTACACCGGGCATTTGTCAGAGGGTAGGTCCACTCGGGAGTGGCGTATCTTCGACAAGGTACTCTCACCCTCCTTGACCTCCTTGGACCTCCTTGCTCTTGTTCTTGTTCTCCTTCCTCCGGGTCTGATTCTTCGGACACAGGGACAAGATCTCTTTCGGAAGCTAATCTCACATTCATTCGCCTCCGTCTCTCGGGCCAATGAGCCTCTGCACTTCTTGCCCTTCTGCTTCTCGTTTGTGCACCCTGTTCGTCCTCACTGTCAGCCTCTTCTGTGCTCAGATCACCTTCGTCACCATTTTCCCTTTCCGAGGCAGACTCAGTGTCACTGTTGTCGTGGTAACCTTCTGCTCGATCAGGAGAATCTCCAACTTCCACCGGCACCCCCACAGCTTGACTCGCCTCCTCTTGTGGATCTTCTTCCTCGTCAGGATTTCTCTCTCCTAGAGGAGCTGTCCCTTCCAGGGGTGCTGGGACTCGTCGGGTATGAGAAGCATGGATCCAGTTTGGCAATCCACCACACTTCACAGCAGTGTTTGTCACCAAAATACCTTGGAAAGGTCCTCTCCAGCGCACATCCAGGCAGCTTTTTCGGACGTGCTTCTGCACCAGGACCCAATCACCCGGGCACAAATCGTGACAAAGGTCGTAGAAGCCGGGATTTCAGCAGCCTGCACCTGAAGAGACACAGAACGGATGACATCAGAAAGTCCCCTGCAGTAATCAAGAATCAGATCATCTGTGATGTTCAGCAAGGCAGTTGTAGGAATAGATGGCAGTCTCATAGCCCTCCCCATCAGTACTTCGTGTGGTGAGAGCCCTGTCCTCCTGTCTGGTGTACTACGCATACTCATCAGTACCAACGGCAATGCATCGGGCCACTTCAAGGATGTGGATGAGCATACTTTTGCCATTCGGGCCTTAAGAGTTCCATTTATTTGCTCCACTATGCCAGAAGCCTCTGGGCGGTAGCTACAATGCAGTCTCTGGTCAATGTTCAGTGCAGAGCAGAGCATTTTCACAACTTCGCTGTTGAAATGCTTCCCTCAGTCCGATTCCAAAGAGGTCGGACCCCCGAATCGTGGCACCAATTCCCTCAACAACAGTTTGGCGACTGTGAGTGTATCACACCTACGAGTTGGGTATGCCTCAACCCATCTAGAAAACACACACACAATCACCAAGACATACCTGAGGCGATTACACCTCGGCATCTCGATGAAATCCAATTGCATCCTATAGAAAGGTCCACCGGACCTTCCAATGTGACTCAAGGTAACTGGTATTCTTTTCCCAACATTCATCTGTTGACATGTTACACACCTCTGACATACCGCTTCAGCAGCCTGTCTAAATTTCGAATTGTACCATGTTTGCCTGAACACACGCATCATCGCATCTCTTCCCAGATGCACAGGACCATGAATCTGTCGTGCCATCGAACTCACCAGCTCATTCGGCAACACAGCTCTTCCATCAGCCGAAACCCACATGTCCAAGTCTCCCTTGACACAGCCTGCCAATTCCCACACCCTTTTCTCGTAGTCTGACGCCTGGTCCTGCATGTTCTTCAACTCTTCCCAGGTATCCGCCACCTCAAGCATCATGCTTAACTCGGTTCTTTCCCTGGGCCCTTCGATTGTTTGTTCGGTAAATGAATATCCCTGCTCAGCACAGTAGCGTGCTACTTCATCAGCATAGCGATTCCCCATGGACACAAAATCAGTACCTTTGGTGTGGGCTGTGCATTTTACCACGGCTATCTCTGCTGGACCTTGCAAAGCCTCCAGCAATAGCCTGATAAATTCTCCATTCCTGATTGGGGAGCCCGAGGATGTCATATAACCCCTTTGAGACGACAACTGACCGAAGTCATGAACCACCCCAAACCCATGTTGACTGTCAGTGAATATGGTGATCCGAATCCCGTTGGCTGCCAAACAGGCACGCGTCAACACAATAATCTCAGCCACCTGCGCGGAGTGTACTCCTTCCAAGCAGGCCGCTTCAACTATTCCAGAAATAGGACAGACAGCAAACGCTGCTCTTAACTGACCAGTATTGTCTCTTACACATGAGCCATCCACAAAGTAAGTCTCATCAGGGTCCACCAATGGCTCATCAACAATATCCGGCCTAGGTTTGGTGCATAGTTCAGTCACATCAAGGCAGTCATGGTCTTCCCAATCATCTTCTACTTCATTTGGTAATGGCAACAAGGTAGCAGGATTCAAGACAGAGCACCTCCTGAGAGTCACATTCTCCGCCGCAAGTATAACCTGCTCGTAGCGTGTGAGCCTATTATTAGTCAAGTGCTGAGTCTTGGTCTTGGTCATCAACAATTCCACAGAGTGTGGTACATGCACGGTCAGTGGGTATCCCATTACAATGCTTTCACATCTTTCAATGCTGACACCTGTTGCAGCAACGGATTTGAGACATCCGGGCAACGCTGCGGCTACTGGATCTAAAGTAGCCGAGAAGTAGGCAACTGGTCTACGGACTCCTCCATGATCCTGCACTAGGACTGCCAAAGCACACCCCTCTCTCTCACAGCAGAACAGTGCAAATGATTTGGTGTAATCGGGCATTCCCAGAGCCGGAGCGCGACACAAGTCCTCTCGCAGCTCGAGAAAAGCCATCATACAATCCGTGTCCCATGGTACCGGATCACTTACGTCCTTGTGCGTCAGTTTCTGCAATGGTTTCGCCTTCAGGGAAAAGTTAGCAATCCACGGTCGGCAATAGCCAACCATGCCTAGGAACATCCTAACCTCTCTTTGGGTCGAAGGCACAGTCATTCTCATGATCGTCTCAATCCTGTCAGGCGACACTTTTCTCTTTCCCTTCTCTATTCTGTGACCCAGATACTGCACTTCAGACAGGCAGTACTGTAACTTGTTGGGGGATACCTTGTGTCCATTCTCTGCCAAATGGTTCAGCAAGGCAATGGTGTCAATTCTACAAGCATCTTCGGTGTCTGACGCAACAAGGAGGTCGTCTATGTACTGCACAAGAACGGAGTTCTGCGGCAGTACCAGACTCTCGAGATTCCTTTTCAACAACTGATTAAAAATCGATGGACTCTCTGTATACCCTTGAGGGATACGACACCATGTTAGGACGCGGCTCTCTATTTTGAACGCGAAAAGAAATTGGCTCTCCTCGTGCAATGGGATTGAGAAGAAAGCCTGACACAAATCAATCACAGAAAACCATTCAGCTTGGAACGGTATCTGAAACAGTATCACTGATGGATTCGGTACCACTGGACAGCATGGAACGACTATTTTGTTCACCTTTCGCAAATCCTGCACTATCCTGAACTTCCCACTTGGCTTCTGCAACCCCATGATCGGAGAGTTACAGGGACTGCCCATGACCTCCTTCAGAATTCCCTGTCTAATCATGGACTCAATCACGGGTTTTATACCTGCAAGTGTTTCCGGAGTCAACTTGTACTGGGGTGTTCTCGGGAATTCAGCATTCGGTCTTACTTGAATTCTGACGGGCTCTACTCCTTTGATCAGTCCGATCTCTTCCCCTGTAAAGTCCCACACCTGCGGTGAGACAGAACCCCTCAAATCCCAAGGGAGTTCCTCCACTGTTAAAGCAGGGTATAATTCAATGCACAAATGCATAAAGTCAGCATCATCGTCGTTTGTCTGTAATTCTACTCCCTTGGGGGTACAATAGATGGTGCAATTGAGTTTACACAAAAGATCTCTTCCTAACAGGCACACGGGACTGGAATCACACACTACAAACTGATGTCTGTCCCTGAAACTTCCGATCTTCACTGGGACTGGCTCAGTCAGGGGGTTTGTCATTCTTCTGTTTGCGACTCCTACAACTTGTATGGTCTGTCCTGAAAGGGGTAGGTTGGGGACTACCGCAGACCGCACAGTAGAGCGAGAAGCACCAGTATCGACCAAAAAGGTGGTGGGATGTCCATCCACATCTGCCTCCACAAATGGCCCCTCTGATCTACCTCCAGCACTGCTCCAAGAGTACAGCCCTCCTCCCCATCCAGGTACCGCCCTGTCACTGGGTCAAAGTAATAGCACTCGTCCCCTTCGACTATGAAAGGCATCTGCTTGTAAACCTTGTTCCCTGCTGAAATCTTCGGCGGCTGGGGAACCGGAGCCCTAGGGGCCGAAGTCCCCCCTTTTGTCGTCTGGAATTTTGCTACTGTTACCTTCCGTACCGGAGGGGCTTGGACTTCCTCCTCCTCTTCCTCCTGTACCTGATTGTCAGGGTTATGGGGACACTCGCGTCTCCAATGCCCGACCTCATGACATTGATGGCACTTGGTCGTCTTTTTCAGGGTTGCTATATCTATCCTTGGTCTCGGACCTTCCTCGTTGTCCCTTTTCTGTCCCCCTGATTTCCTCCCCAGTGTGCCATTGCCTGACTGACCCTGTCCTCCCGATTGCATCTGTACTAACATCAGTTTATCCTTAAGCTTCCTTGTCTTCGAATCTATCTCATCACTGCAATACCTCGCGTACCTCAAGATCTCATCCAGAGGCTTGTTCTGCCAACAAATTAAATGTTGCTCTATCATGAGACAGATATCAGGCCTTAGTTCCAGGACAAACTTGGATACAAACTGTCCCATGTCTTTTGGATCCATCACATCTAATCCACTATACTGTTTGAAAATCTGCAATAGCCTCTCATAATATTCATGTACTGTCTCCTTTGGTTCCTGCCTAGTCCAATCTATTTTTACCCAGTCAATGTCCTGTGGTGGTACCTTAGTCTTTAACCACGTGATCGCCTGCTCATACTTTGCCATCACCCTGGGCGACGGTCCATTTGTGGCAGCATCTCGCTCTGGCTCTGCTGTGGGCCATTCAACGCTGACCTTACATGCTATCCACAAATCACCTGGAACCACAATGTCAAACAGCGTGTTAAATCAATCCACAGTACCTTTGAGATTTTAACGAACCTCTCTACCTGTTTGTACCATTCCACTGGACTCTCACGCAACTTTGGAAATGTGTTCGTAAAGGCGGCCAGATCTCCCCTACTCCAGGGTACATGTACATATCCCCCATGAGCCACCTCCCGCAAGGGGTACGCTTTTGTATGCATCAACCCTCCTCCCGGGGATGTCTCAATAACGCTCCGTCTAACACTCTTTTTCTTCGACCACCTTTCCCACCATTTCTCCAACTGGGACCATGTTCGGATTCCCACTATCAGTTCTCTGATGTGGGTTTTTAATCCGATCACCCTCTTCTCTTCTAGATCTTAGTCCGAGTACTGCAACCTATGGCCACCCTGCAGTGCTTTTGTCTTTGTCAAATCCACGGTATACTTATTCGCTAATTCAGAGAGTTTCTCATGAGCTGTCCTAGCCCTCCGTGTAGCATCCTTCGCCACAAACAACAGCTCATCTGGTTCGTATAGTTCGATCCTTTCTAGTGGCAATGTACCTTCCACTATTTCCTCCACTTCTGATTTTAGTCTCAGCACATCTATCCTTCTTGCCTTTATTGCCGCCCTCAATGTTCCTTGGCTAGAAGTTCCATTAGAGTCCCTCCCGCCACCGTCCTGACTCTCTCGTCTGTTTTCTTCAGGTGTGTTAGGGGGAACCCTTCTGTTTTCCCAACCGTCTCGGTCCCAATCCTGTCTACTGTCGCCAGAGGTGTGGTGGGACGCCCCTCTATTCCCCACCCCTCTGTGTTCCCATTCCTGCCTGCTTTCGCTAGGCACGCAGTGAGACACCATCCTACTCTCCTGATTTCCAGACCCAGAATCATTCATCGATGTGTTGCTTTGAGTGCCCACAATTGTGTCCCAAGTTCTCAAATCTGGCCTTAATTCTCTCATCGACCTCGGCCGCGGTCCCCTCAGATCCATTGGTCCCCTCCAACCCCCCTGCTCTTCAGAGGAGTCTGCCGATGCTGCCAAAGGAGTACTTCTTTCTACAGGCTTTGGCGACTGCCTCCACCCTTCCACCTCATTACTCCTGTCTTCGCTGGCACATCTCTCACTCCCCATTCGTGGCGGACTCTCGCCTTGTTTCTGTTCTGGATTGTACACGATACTATGGGACCTATAGTAACAGGTACCGTAAGAGCATCTGGCAGTTTCTGAGAGTGGACACCCTCTTCTACCCGAACTTTTTGTACTGTGAATCTTCCCACTACTCTCGTCACGGGGGAAGGTGGGGGTGCCTTTTCTCCCTCCGCTGGGCCAAACTTGTCCCCTGAGGTGCTCAGTCCACTCACCATTTGGACCCCACCATCCCCGACAGAGCCTTCCCGGTTCTTTGCTGATGTTGGCGTTCCCTCCAACTCAGGATTGTATGGAGGTGGTCTCTCTGACAACAGTCTCTCTATCAGGCTGTCGTCTGTCTCACTGTCTTCATCCTCCGTACTTTTCCTCTGCGCATCCCCTGTATTTTCCAGCAACGGGTACAACCTATCCCCTTCAATGGTCTGTACCCTCCACCTCTTGGCCAGGGCATCCCATCTCGCATCTTGAACCGCCCTAACTGATCGTTTCACTCTTTCCTGTCTCCTATCTCTGTTCTTTTCATGGGCTGCCCTGATCCATGCATTTAACGCTTCAAACTGTGTTGGTCTGGGCAGAGGTCGCAACGCAGCCATAAGCGCTTTCAACTGATACAACACTTCTAGTCTAAACGTTCCATATTTAGGAAACGTCAATTCTTCCTTTCCGTCTGTCATCTTACACCAATTATCGAGCCACAATATGGTATGTAACCCAACATTCGTTGCCATATAATAAGCTGGAGTATCCTCGGGTGGAGCCTCCTCCCCACCCCGCGGTTCTATCATCTTTTCACCCTTGAAACAATTTCGCAACACTTTAAAACATTTCATGATGAAAACCACAACGTTTCCTTGTTCTACGGCGCTTGTTTACTTCCTGACGACAATCCACCAATCTCAGCGCGGCTCCTCACTAACCACCCTATCCCAGCGCGGCTCCTTCTGACGTCACTCGCCTCCGTTTCGCAGCAGTTCCCCTCCTCTCTCCGCTCGTCTCCCGGTCACGCATGCGTCCCATTCATACCCTAGAAATGATCACTTCCGATCAAGCAACCACTTCCTTGACTGTACGTCCACAGTCTGACTGTAATTGTCACCGGAACTGGCAACTGCCTGTCCGCTAACGGCTAGACAAATCGCCTCAACTGATAGGTTACAAACTCGCGGCAACATCTGACCAGCGTCCGTTACCCACGCACTCACACACACATTCCCCCTATCTCGGTCTTGTGGGCGGTCAATGGTACCTCATGACCCCCTTAACAATGGTCGACAATTACTATGGGTGTTCGATACACCCGAACCACTTAAACTCTCCTTCGAGCTTAAGATTTTCACCGGTTGCGCGCGCTCACAACCTGACTTCCTTTCACACTACAGGCATTCAACTCCGCAAGACAACACAACACAACAACACAACATAACCGCAATCTAACAACGCATGACCCTTTTCATACTCACTCTCTTCCGACCTGCTGCTTTCGGCCGCACCGTCACTCTCCGTCAGTTTCCATGGATCGCCATCCCCCGTCCGCGACTCTCTGGACACTCTTCATTTGTTCTCTATGGGCCTCGGGGAAATCTCAACCTACTTCTAGATTACCCTCACTCCAGAAGATAAACCATCCTACTCTGCTACCAACTGGAAAGGCGGGATTTTTTCTTCTAAAGTCTGCTTACCATTTTCCAAAATCCCGTCACAGGTCGACTGGACCTTTTTACCTGTCATAGAGTGAATTAGGCAACCTATTTACCAGCCATTGATACTTGCATCACTTCCCGATTACCTTCCCCAAAGGACCACTGACTAAGAACCAAGTTTGAAGATTTATTACAGAAATGGAAACAGCTGAAGATACAAACACCTCAACACGAGGTTCAAAAGATAAACAGGCACTAATACAAACATAATCCTACGGAAAAGTCTTAGGCGGTTTATGAATAATACGAGAATCAGTTCCAGAACCATCAGGCTAACAAAAATGGCTGTAACTTGAGTTCTAGTATGCATTGGAAGGAAAAGTCAAGTTAAGCTGTCCCTACCCTATACTAAGTGACATCCCTACTCAACAATAGCCCATTCCTAGCAAAAGGTGTCAGCCGTGGTGACTTCCAAAGAAGTTCACTCACTTTCTCTCAAGTCTGGTGTAATTCTCAAACCTAACTAAGCTCTTTGTCCATCCAACCGCTCTCTCTAGCTCCTCTGCCCATCTGCTCTGCCTCTACCCTCGGGGTGCTGTCCCTAATACAAAACCCCACAATACTGGTGACACGCCTTCAGGCACGCCCCTCTCGAAGGTGTTGGTTTCCAAATTTTTCCATCATGGCATCCTTCCATCCTTGTCTGTTCAAACGTCCTTGGGTCCCAGACTCTCCGTCGCTTCAAGTTGTATCTTCAAATTCCTCAGCTACTTTTCCATGTCTGAGTCTAGCATCCTAACGCTCATACACAATGGGCCCTTCTACTCTACTCTCTACATGGTCTGGCACCTGCAAAGAAATACATGAGAATCTGCGCACACATTCTTTAGCGTTGATTAAATTTTAGCCAAAGGCCGCTTTTACAAAATAATTCTACCATTTAATGCGAAGAAAACATTTCCAGTCAGGCCTACTCGATTTCCATGGACTGAACCTTTGCACGTTTCATAGGCCCCACATTCTACATGAATAATCTCTCCATTCTTTAGGCCTCCAACTTTAAAACAAATACATTTTCTACTTCGAGCAGCTAATCACTTATAAAAGAATGCAAATATGAATTTTAATAAAGCAGGCCTAAACATACAATGGTGTTCTAATTAAACAGCATCACTAGTATTTCAAAACCCTTAACATTTGTTCTGCATGTAGTTCTGACATCAAATACTTCAGTTCTCAACCCTACATTGCATTTGAACATGATTAGTAAACCCTTTACATATGCAGGTGCTGACTACTTGTACATATGATGCACCCCTACAATTTTTCACTTCTGTCTAGCGCTCTCTCACAAGCAAGCGCAAAGAATAGCTGTGTAACATACAATTAAGAATCTCTTTGCAATGACCCTAACAAGCAGCCAAAGACAATCGAGGGCAAAAAATACAATAAGGTCTGCATTCAAGACCATTGCTAAACTGCCAGGAAGGCATAAAATATAACCATACCAAATCGGTGGGTTTTGTGCAAGAGCCCACAGTACCCCATCACTTCCTACTTCTACCTCCACTTCTTACTCACCTCAAATTTCCCTCCCGAGGACCAGAAGCAGATTATCACATACAGCACCACCTACAACAAACCCTAATACACATGGTAGCCCCCCCTTCTGAAATGTTGTACATCAATTGTATTTTATGAATATATTTTGTGTTGATGAGTAGGATACAGAAGCAAAACAGCACAAGGTGTTTTGGGCCGGGTAGAGGGCAAGAGTGTAATGCTGGGGAACAGGTATGCTGCCTTGGAGATATAGAGTGCGTTGGTTTTCGTGGTCAGGGGCATCTCTGCTGGGGAACAGGGTATGTTGAGATTAGTCTAGCGTGATGAGATAAAGGCGCTTGTGTGCAGTGTGCGCAACAGTAGTGGCAGAAAAATGCAAAACGTCCATGCATGTGTCCAATTGCATGTGTGCTCACGTGCATTGGCTGGTGCTGACATATGGGTCTGTAGCAAAAGCATTAAAGGATTTCAAGGATCACCTGCCCGGGGTGCGGAGAAGGGGATAACAAACTCCCTTTCACTGAACATTTCTACGCCGATGTGTAGATCACCTTTGAATTGGCATGGAGGTTATTAATAGACCAGAGTCGCATATTCAAACATAGAATGCCAAAAACATGTGCACACAAACATGGATATTATGCTCAAATTAAAATGAACCGTAGTGTTAATTTCAGTGGTGTGATGGGCTTCACCCACCAGTTGCCCAGTAACACACATGCTAGCACTGGTAATTCGACTGTGAAATGAAAACATAGGCATTAGTGTAAAATACAGTTGTGGAGCAAAGGTAAATACAGTCCCTGAGATGTTGCATGTCATGATATAACATAAAAGATGTGCATGGATTATATTAAGGTGTCCATGTCAATGGGCGACGGGGAGGAGGAGAGGTGACAAATTACAAGGAGTAAGCTCTAGCAGCAATGATATGGCATGATCATGCAGTCATGGCTTGAAGCAGGAAGCCTGGCACAGCACTAGGTAAAGCAGAGGTCAACGGCACATATAATCTGCACATTGAGGAAGTGCTGTATTTTGAGGTTTCTTGACCTTGACCTTTGCAAGTGGGCTTTGGATGAATCAATAACTCCTGTCACATGTAGTACCCCCGCAATGATATAAAAGTGCAGCATTTACTCTTTGCTCGCCCATTAAAAATATTAGTGCTGATCCGCAATACATGGTCTGTGACTGCTGGCCACCCCCCCCCCCCTTTAACGTGAATACTACAGTTACACATTCAGATCAACAACAGAATTCTTTGGAAGGCAGGGGGTCTCGAGACCCCCCGGCCGTATTTATTAAAAATATGAAACAAAATTAAAAATGTAATAAAATAACATTATTTACAGAATTATTAAATGCAACATTCAGACATTAGATTTACATCCAGTTTAGACAGGTATGGTGGGCTAACCTTAACAAATGTCTAATACAGCTTGGTTCCTAACCGAATCTAACATCCTGATATCAATTTGCAATTTAATCATTTCTGGTCCTACGGCAAGGTCGCTAACCGGTGTCAGATCCTTTTACCCAGCTACGCTCTCACGTCCGAGATGCGCATGCGCGACAAGGGCCCGTTTACCCTCGTGCGCTCCGTGAACTCCATTTAACCATAACAGGAGGGCCCTTACACTCGCGCCCTTAGCGTCATAGTGTATGTGTGGGGTGGCTACCAGCCTGAGGAAAGCGTTGACTCCCCTCCCCCGCACCCAAGCAAGCGGATATCCTGCCCCTGAAGTTCTGGGAGAGACCAATGGCCCCTCCCCCTGGGCGACCCCTTTCGTGAATGGGGCCACCCCCACCTAAGGACCTTAAATTGCTGCTCACCGATTATGACCTTACCGCCAGACCCACATAATAAATACGACAGTACTAATCTAAGATGGAAAAAAGGCCTAAGGAAAAAGAGTTAATGCAACAGCAAAACACACCCAGAAAACATATACATATTAACATTGCCTGTAAACGGGGAAAAAGAGCCTAAGGAAGAAAAACCTTTATTCTCCTGACATTGCATAGCGTTGCACCGTATACCTACCAGTGTCCTCACCAGAATTCTGCTATAAGGGGATGGAGGGTGGGGAAAATTAAAGGCCCCACAGCGGGGCGAGGAGCGAGCCTGGGGAGCGCGGACACAAAGAGGCCGCTTCCCGCGCTCCCCGGGCTCTTAAACACCCCCTAAGCCGCGATCCCGCCCCCTTTGCCCCGGAAGCGCAAAACTGCTTCCGGGGCAACCGGCGTGACGCGCAGCCAACCAGCACTGGTGGAAGGGGGGGCCGGGCCAGCCATGTGTGCGTGGGGGCCGAGTGGCCCCCCCTTTTCTCATGGTCTGTGACTGCCGGCCACCCCCCCCTTTAACATGCATACTACAGTTACACATTCAGATCAACAACAGAATTCTTTGGAAGGCAGGGGGTCTCGAGACCACCCGGCCGTATTTATTAAAAATATGAAACAAAATTAAAAATGTAATAAAATAACATTATTTACAGAATTATTAAATGCAAAATTCAGACATTAGATTTACATCCCGTTTAGACAGGTATGGTGGGCTAACCTTAACAAATGTCTAATACAGCGTGGTTCCTAACCGAATCTAACATCCTGATATCAATTTGCAATTTAATAATTTCTGGTCCTACGGCAAGGTCGCTAACCGGTGTCAGATCCTTTTACCCAGCTACGCTCTCACGTCCGAGATGCGCATGCGTGACAAGGGCCCGTTTACCCTCGTGCGCTCCGTGAACTCCATTTAACCATAACAGGAGGGCCCTTACACTCGCGCCCTTAGCGTCATAGTGTATGTGTGGGGTGGCTACCAGCCTGAGGAAAGCGTTGACTCCCCTCCCCCGCACCCAAGCAAGCGGATATCCTGCCCCTGAAGTTCTGGGAGAGACCAATGGCCCCTCCCCCTGGGCGACCCCTTTCGTGAATGGGGCCGCCCCCACCTAAGGACCTTAAATTGCCGCTCACCGATTATGACCTTACCGCCACAGGCCAGCATAGTTGACCGACTATCTGGCCCCCCCCAACCGCCTACACTGAAAGGTCATACCTCCCAATTAAAAACCCTCTCCCCTGCTAGTTTGTTCCCTATCAATAGGGCATTCCCTGACTCCATCAAATGTTCCCCTAACCTGCAACTAGGGACAACCCCTCCAACTATTGCCAACCATTTCCTGTGTTAATCTAAATCGTCACTCTCCAATGCACCCCTGTGGAATACACTGCAATGAGGTGTTTGAAATACCTTCCCAATCCAGCGTCGATCCTCTTTACCGAGTGATCCTTGCAGTCTGTGAAACAACTGGGACCCCCTATGGTGCAGTCTGGGTCTCATATTTTTCTAGCCTGCTTGCACCAGGACCCCCTTGCCCTTTAAAACCCCAATCGTTGCTACCCTCATGTCAGGTAATGACTGGGTGCGGTGGGGTGTGCCTATTGAGTAACTCTCATTCCCCACTTCTGGGCGGACAGACCCCATCTTTGGGATCCCTGAAGTTGCTGTGACCGGGGGTATCCTGGCCCTAGACGTGTACACCCGACCTACCTCAGTATCCTGTTCAAGTTGCAGGGTCCCAAGCTGGGGCTGGCCTACTCCTAGGTACTGAAAACCCGTTGTCTGTGCCGCTACCTGGCCTCCGGCTTCCGCATCATGGGATGCCACACTGCTTATTTTTGTATCCCCCCCTTCAGATCCTGAGCAGCTGCCACTGATATTATACAGTTTCTAAGCACTGGCATTGCCCTCTGGCACTGTACTGCCTGGTCCTCTTCCTCCAGCAGCACTGTATGTTCCTCAATCACAGGAGTCTGGTGTACAGCCAGGAAATTACATGCATGAGCTGCCTTCTTGTTGACATCTACCAGTGTGTGTGTGGACGGGCTTTATACCCATTGTAGAACTTGTGTGCAGGATGTGTGCATCACGTTTTTTTTTTTTGGTTAGTCACTCTCAGGGGCATATTATCAAAGACTGGTGTTAAAATTATCGCCGTTTTATCGGCAGGAAACTTCCGATAAAACGGCGATAATGAGCTTGATAATACGCCCTTGTTAATTCCCATAGAAGCCCATGTTCTGATGTTAACATGGGCTTCTATGGGAATTAACAAGGGCTTTTTATCAAGCTCATTATCGCCGTTTTATCGGCAGTTTCCTGCCGATAAAATGGCGATAATTTTAACACCGGTCCTTGATAATATGCCCCTTAGTGCGCTAAATGTATGACGTTGTTATACTTTTTCCAACGTTTTTACATTGTGCTTCAATTTGTTGGCATTTGTTTTTATGATCTTTTTGTAAAGTTTCCATTTTTTTGTGTATTGCTTAAGAGAAGTTATAATTTAATTCCTTATATTGCACCTGCCTGTGGGTTGTAGGTTTTTCATAGTAATTGTGCTTGGTCTGCTGCTGTTCTTGAAACGTACAAGGTGGATTTGTGACTCCAAATTTTCACTGGTAGTTTTGCAAGAGGTTTGGTTTTACAAGTGCTAAACTCGTGTGTCACTGTCATGCCAAAAAGCGCATGGACACTTTCAGATGTAGATATGATGTTTGCAGGCAGATTTACACAGAGGGTTTCCTATTGCCACATGCCAAGGGAAATAACTCTAAAGTAAGAAAAGAGATTGTAAGCATAAAACTGCTGGTATTGCTGTAGTGGAATCTGTCATATGTCAAAACAGGCTGAGTCCTGTCAAATTCTTGTACCCTTAAGGCAGAATTAGTGACATCAAAAGAGCAGCCTCATTAGCATATAAGTAACCACCCAACCCTCCCCAAATCTCAGAGGCCTTCAGTAAGTCTTTTGAATGCTCTACGAGACAGTACACCTCTTACTCCCAGTCTTGGAATTGTGGACCGGCTGTGGGTTCAACAAAAGCTTGCAGCTTCAATGCCTCTTTATACACAGGGGCATAGCTTCAGGTGGGTCTATGGGGTATTACACCCACCCAAAAAAATAATTATGTAGTAAATAGTTGGTTACAAGCACTTTCAGTCGAGTATGGTGAGGTGTCTGTCATTATTCACCTGGGATTTTTACATACACACAGACAAAAAAAACACACACACACACACTTGCTCTCTTGTCTGTGTTTTAAGGTCTTGCTGTTTAGTTTGAAAAATATTGGGGCACATGCATCAATGTAGGCTTTTGCGATTCCTTAATTGCGATTATTAAGGAATCACAATTAATGAATTGCAAACGCCAATGCATGTAGGAATCACAAGAAAATTCGCGATTTTCAAACATTCCTTAATTGCGAGTCGCAATTAGAGAATGCCTTCCCATTCATTCCTATGGGCCTACTGGCCCATAGGAATGAATGGGAAATGGCATGTGCGCATGCAATTTCAAGGGTGCAAGGGTGTCACCCCTGATATTGATCTGTGCACACATGTTGCACACACACAATGCCCCAAGGGCATGTGTGTGGGTAACCCACAACTTTGAAAAATGCACTTTAGTGCATTTTTCAAAGTTTTTGCAAATTACCATCAAGTTCAAATTGATGATAATTTGCGACCCCTATTAGCGAAATCGCTATTTCATCATGCATTGCATTTGAGGAATAGTAATTTGCGATTCCTTAAATGCAATCGCAATTTAAGAAAGCACAATAAATTGTGATTTCTTAAATTGCAAGAGCCTTATAGTTTCATGCATAGCAGTCGCCCTTTTTGCGGGCGCAAGCTGATGATTTTTGCAAATCGCACCGTTTGCGCTCGCAAAAAAGGCTGATGACTGTGCCTGATTGTGTTTTAAGTACTACTAGCAATACACACTGCCCCTTAGTGTGCGGGGTGGGCACCCGCTAGGACAACCAAGGTAAATGCAGGGTGGGCACCTGCTCTGCTACACAAAAGGGGCAGGCGGCCACAATGCCGAGGAAGCGCCTGCAAAGCCATAATTAGGCGGCCATGACGCAAGGTGGGCACTCGCCAGACCCACCAATCCAAATTAAAGACGCACATCATGAGGGTGGGCACCTGCACTATTAAACATCAAAAATAAGCGGTAGGGAGGGGGATCCCCACGTCGGGATTCCCACATACAAGCTGCAGCCTAGCGTTGCAATGGTTAAAAGCGCTCCCAGAGGGAAATGCAGCAAAGGAAGAACTAGGGGCATCAAAAAGAACTGAAGCCAGCACTCACAAGGTGCTGGTGCAGCCCCAAAGTCTCTCCAAGGTCCAGGGAATAATTAGGCAAGTAGCAGGGTCCCCAGAAATCCTCCAGCATCAGGGGCAGGGCATCCAGGGGCTGGGCAGGGCCCAGGGAGGCAAGCCTTCCCCTGGGCCCCAGCAGCAGCACGGCCCTGGTAGATTCAAGTCAGGAAACAAGAACATTTAACATGAGGTCACAGCCTCTTTTTATACACAGAAATCCTTTGTCTCCAAAGGTGCAGGGAAGGGGCGAACCAGATGCAACTGGTTCTTGAGCACTTTGTTTTGCTCAGCCCCTCTCCCTATTCACAGGACAGGCTAGGGTCATCAGTTGCACCACAGGGGGCGGAGCCAGCATTGTGGAGGGAAAGCCCATCCCTATTCAGGTTCCAGGTGCAGCCCCTCCCTGCCATCAACATGCAGATCTCCCCATTCACCACCGTGGCAGACCCATCCTGACTTCTGGAGCTAGGCACACCAGCCAGCTCCAGCCAATCACAAGCCAGACAGTCAATTCACATTGACTGCACAGGCAGGCCAACTTCTAGAAGTGGCACTTCCACACTAGACACATTAAAGCCGCACACATCATCACACAGCATTTAATCACACGAGTCCCCACATACCAAACTCGAGCCTGCACTCCCCACACATCAGGAACTACCATGGACACACATATCCCCCATGCATACCTATGGGAGGGCAGACCAATCTCACACAAGCACTCAGAGAGCGCACGCACTTTACACTGCGCCACAGTGCTAAAGTGCGCAAAGACCAGAAATCACTATACTGATGTAACATTAAAAGGCAAAAAGTTCAGGGGTGAACCTGCCAGAAGGGCCAAGTCCAACACTCATATAATGTATTTTAGCAAGAAATGCTGGCTCTATTGTTGGAAAATCTGAAATCCACACACACCCAGTCTTACTGCCCAAGCTACGCCCCTGTATACACAGGGCAAGCAGCCAAGCCAAGGCTGATCCAGGATTGAAGGCTACAAAGACGCTTTTGAATATGGCTGACATTATACATTATCCACAAAACTATCTGTCTTTGCTTTAATGAAGTTTCATGTAATCTCCCAAAATATTCAATTTAAACGCTGTATTTCTCTTCACGCTCCTGTGTACTGTACTAAAACTAAATTGTTTCTACCATGATGAGGTCTCGCTCTTCAAATCAACACCTTTACAAATAGGTGGGGTCTCACGCATTGTGCGCATCCATAAGTTCATGGTCTTTGACAGTGTCTCAATCATTCCGATGCCCTTCAAGGTGGCACTAACCACATAGACTGAGCTGCAGGATTCCTGGGCACAAAAACTGGTCTTTCTTTAGATCCCTGTAATTGTGTCTAATGACTTTGAGATGGCAAGCTTGGAAAAAGGTTTCCTTCAAATATCCAGAGCCATCTTGAGGATGATTCTAGGACAGTTCAGCTGAGCAAGGTTACCTACTGATACTTACCATTGGATAGCCTCTACTTCACTCTGGTTTCCTTGCTTCTTAATGGTCACGCCTCCTGCGTCCAACCAGCTGCTCACCTCCTCCTGCGGTCTTTCCTGGGCTATATCCACCACTTGCACCTTAAAAGCTGTGGTGGCAAAATATAGTTAAGCCCCTTGTTGTTCCACCCACAACTGTGGTACACATTATAAAGGACGTTTTTGAATGGGGTTGTAACTCACAAAATGTCTGTGATCAGTGGCGTTTCATGCAAAAAACATTACAGAACAAATATTGGCGAAGCCAATAGGTCTCACTTATGGGCGAGCTGGTGGCTTTTGCAATTCGGTGGGGTGGTGAACAGGAGGGCAGGTGGGGGTGGTGAACGGGATGGCAGGTGGGGGTGTTGAACAGGAGGGTGGGTGGGGTTGGTGAATGTAAGTTACTGCTTTGAAGAAGTATAGGCAGATCGGTCGGTTGACGTTGGAAAAACATCTGTTTCTGTGGTTCCTCTGCTTTATGTTTTTTACTCAATATTCTACAGATGAACCAAAAAGGCAAAAGTTAACCAGTTTGCTTTTCTGCGATTTTTATTTCACTCTACCCTAGTGAGGAGAAGGAGGTAATCGTAGGAAGAAGGCAGAAGAGCAAAAGGAGTATGTAGTGTGCTCTGAGTGCAGTGTGAGTGATGGGCAGAGAAAACTAAGGGATGCAGTAGCGAGCGAGGAGACTGGAAATGGTGTGGGGTGTACGTGTCGATCTGGTGAGAGGTAGAGGATGTGGCAGAGGCAGCCAGGGTAAAAAAATGAAGGAGGTCGCGATAGTGAGGCCGAACCTGAAGCGTGAGGAAGGATATCCTTTGGATTAAAGGATGCACAGGGAGATAGCCTTACCCCATCAGGCTGGGGCTGTTGTAGAGGCAGGAGAAGATGATCAGCTGACCTGCGCTTTGGGAGGAGGACTAACTCTAGCTCTGGCCTCTACCACCATGCAGAGAATGAGACCTGCTGCAACAGCGGCTTGGAGCCTCCACAGCCAGGTTATCAGATTATACATTGGTTTGTCAATTGCGTGTCTTGAGCAGGTTCAGGTTTTGTTGCCAAATGGCCTGCATCTCCTGCAAGCTTCTTGTCCTTTCCCTTATCTGTGACCACCATGATCTGGTAGAAACAAACTGATGAAGATGATGATTAAAGAAGAGGATGGACTGAAAATCCCTTTTAATTGCTGTTTCCTGTAATCCTGTCAAATCCACACCCTTTACCACTTAGGCTCACTTTTGTATGGGACCAACCTTTTGAGTCATCTGTTTGGCAACTTTCCCCCCTCCACTCCTAGTCTGAGCTGGAGATCCTCCCAGGAGACTAGTGTGTTCGAAAATGATGGATTCCTGATGGGGAAAGAAAAAGAAAGATAAAGGACTGTGCTGAGGATTGTGACGGGTCTCAGTGACGTGTGCAATGGGTAATGCCCCCTTAACTGCTCTGTTATGGGCGTGTGCAATCCAGAGGAAAGTAGAGGTGAGTCGTACTGGCAGCAGGGGAACGTGCATAAGGTTGCTGTAGGGGGAGGAATAAGAGACCAGTAGTAATTTGACAGAATGGGGTCTGATTCTGGCAGGACCATTAGAAGCGCAGTAACAAGTGTAGCAATGACATGTGGCCTTATAAATGACATTTTATGTTGCAGAGAGTGGATGATGCAAGACATAGCCATTGGCTTGCAATCTGTGAGGTTGTTAGCTACACTGTCTGCAACGAGAGGCCTGGTATGAGCAGCCCGAAAGCCTGCGGTGCAAGAGTCTAGCTGATGATGGCCCTTGTACTATTTTGGGAACATGCACAATGCTGGCTAGAAGGAAGCTCGTGGACCAGAATAGAAACCCACATCTAGACTGAGGTCCCCCTTATTGAAGGGTTGCGTGCACAGTGATCTCAGACTACAGTAGATCAAGTTCTGGTCTTGGAATTGGGTCGACAGAGGGCTAGTATCGGGGACAGGCTAGGATTGTAAATCTAAGTGTAAGCAAGGGAGTGCCTTTCTTACCTAGCAACCATTGTCTGGTAAAGAGCGGTCCTCATATAGGCTAGTGCAGTGTATTTTAGATAGAGTTTTTGTTGTCTCACTGTCTAAGTAGGTGTGCCAGGAGCTAGCTAGTTGCAGCCTGATTCAGCTGCTGGGCCAATACATGGAATCAAAGTGACCCAAATAAGTATTTGCAAATACATGTCTTCCTTTATGTACGGCTTCTGCGTACAATAGGCAACATAGCTGCCTTGTCAACTCGGGCTAAATTTCCCGCAGGCACATGGCGAAATGAGTCAAAGTTGCTTGCAGGAGCACCTCAATGGCAGTGCAACCTTGAGGTCGGCAAATGTTAAGAATGAATGACTTTAATAAATGATATGGGGAGGCACGTGTTCTTGCTATTAGCCCAAGGTGTGCGGTCAATGTTTATACAAATGTGTTGATTAAATTGAACTATGCATGCAGCTCACCAGTGATGCAGCACCACATTGACCTGAGCAGGAACAGAGTGCAGAGCATGTATGCTAGGTAGTTATTGGCTCTAGTTCCTCTGTGCTGGTCGGGCAGCTGAACGACCAGTGGGCATGGATGCTTGTTTGTTGATGTTCTGGGTGCTGTTGGTCTGAGATAACCAAGTTGCGTCAAGAATAACCTAGCAACGTCTGCTTGCAGACCAGGGGTATTCCTCATGGTGTGGGAGATGCAGAAACCACCCTTTGGCTGCAGAGTTGTATCACGTTTGCTAAGGTGAGTGAGAGAAGCATCCTTCCAATGGTCTGTGGCAATGGTGTACATGAATGTTGAACTGCCCAGGTGAGAAATGATGTCCTCCCAACAAACATGTGGTGGTTGTTGTGAGCAGTTAGATGTTCAGTGATGAGGGCGAGGGATATTTGTGCAGTTGAGACTTTCTAGTACCATCAGTGGCAGCTCCTCCACTAAGGCAGAGGAGCATCACCCCACTTTGTTTTTCCAGCAGTATGAGAAAAAAATAAAATGATAACTCAGTTATTATCATTTTGTTTTTTTGCTTTTTTGCGAGGCAGCTTTGCGACTCTGAGGTGAAGCGGACAGTGCATACAGGCTTACAGAGCAGGTGAGGAGTAGTTTGCCCCACTCCCAAGCCCGCAATTACTGTTTGCCCAGCCCTCTTGGGCCGCCCAAACCAGTCATGCACATTTTCCCTCTTCTCTACCCAGGCTGCATTACAGCCTGGGTGGAGACCATGCCCAGGACCCCATGTCCCATCTGAGCGCCGAGCCACGGTGCTCAGACCAATCACAATGCAGCAGGGTCAGACTTGGACAGAAACTAAGCTCTGCACCAAAATAAAAGTGGCCCCCATTGGTGCATCACATAGCTAACAAAGTGGCCCATATTTGCTAATAAGGGTAGTTGTTAATGTGTAAAGAAATGCTCTGTAGGTGTTTTACAAAATATGGGAGACTGCGTGTTTGTTTGCTTCCTGCAGCCAATGTTTGTTGTAATACCAGGGAAATCATTAGTAAAAAAATGACCCACCTAACCATAAAAGCTGCACACAAATAGCCCAAAAATATCCCAAAGACTGACCTGTCAGACCAGCCAATTGGGCACTGCCTGATTGCCCTATGAGCCAGTCCGACCCTGTTTGACAGTTGCGATAGGGAAACACCCTAAAACCCAACTCACCCCAATTTCCTCCAATGACAGGAGGCAACGAACCAAGTTTTTAATCTCACAGAGGGTCTGTAGACAGATTATGTTCATGGCCAGTCACATCCTGATGATAGTTCTAGTATCATGCCCATAATTTTTTCAAATTTTGGGGGACAGCTCCTGGTCACATAAACCACCTTCTCTGCATCCATGCACTGCTTCATATCCAGATGCCACCTCAACCCTATTGGGATTAATGAATTGCCCCAGTCTTTTGCAATGTCTCTCTTTGCGCTCATGAGCCCAAGGGAACAAAGATGAATTTTCTCCAGTCAGATTAACATAGCTGTAACTTTTTGTAAATGTTTCTGTCTCTTATAATGTTTTCATGCAGTGCTCATACGTTCATAAACAGAAGGAGGTTGCAGTTACTTTTTTTTTTAATAACTATAGATGAAAGCCATTCTAAAGATTCATCTTCCTCAATTGCTTACTCAGTTATGGGATTGTGACATACACAGAGTGAGACAACTCTCTCCCTTTTTTGGATGGCAGGGATCGATCCTTGTTTCAATTTTATCAGGTGAGTAAAACCTGCTGATTTACCTGCGGTCCAATTGAAGACTTTATGAAAAGTGTTTTTATCGATGGAGCTGTAGTCATGGTGACAGATGGCCAAACCTGGACATGGTGCACTAGGGTTGAGTATTATTTGTAAACGTTTTTGGTCTGTCCAACCCAAAACACATTCTCCTTTAAGTGTTTCATATAACCCTGGGCGGTGAACTCCGCTCCGCTCGCAGAGTTTGTGGAGTTTCCCACACTCCGTGTTACGTGGAGCTCGCGGAGTTCCAAAAAACTCCGCTTTGCGCAGAGGAAGGGAGTTTTTTTCCTCGCTCGCGTTCCCAACGTCAAGTTGGCGAGCGCAAGAAAAAAAAACCACCTCCCGGCGAGATTTTTCCCCGTACCTCGATCGCCAACATCAAGTTGGCGAGCGCGAGCGTGGAAAATAAACCCCCCGGTGAGTTTTCTCAAAGCGGGGGTGTCAGGTTTCTCACTGCGAGTGGCTACGTATGCTTGTGATCACTCACGTTGAGAAACTGACCGTTCGCATTGAGAAAGCTGCCGCCCGAGTACAAATCTACACAAGCGACAGAAAAGGTAGGCTTGCGCTGTGCATGGTGCTGTTCACAATGATTGCACAGTAAGGACAAGCATCCAGCACTGTGCAATCACCACGAACAGAATTTTTCTACTGTACTCCACTGCTTGCGGAGCTCCGCGTAGCTCCGCGTAGTGCAATTCGGCAAACTCCTCCCAGGGTTAGTACCATAGACTTTAACTGTTGCTGAACTCCCCATGAAATGTTCTGTATTAGGAAAACACTTTTAATCTATGGTATGACAATCAAAGGCAACTGCCTCAATGTATGGGGCACATAATGGATCAACTTGAACCGCAAAAAGGATATCAAAACCTTTCTGATGATAATGATGCATGGTGACCTTCAGCCCACCATCACACTCAGGTCATGGTTTAATACACAATGGATGCACTTTGGTGCACTGTCCGTTTCTGGTTTTACTGTGTCAGTATTTTCCTATATTACTATGACTATATTGTTTAGTTTCTGGTCCTGCACTATTTGTTGCCCCCTATCATAACTTGAATGTCCATTACTTGTACAATTCCTGGCTTAATTGAACGGTTGCCATCCTTGCAAACTCTACCAAAATGCATAATGCATCCAGAATTATTGACTTCTTTCACTATTGTCTGACAGTTTTTAGATGTAACAACATCCAAGGAATTACCACAACAATAGCATGACCGCTTGATTTCAGGCTTACTTGCCTTCAGGCACTCTCTCTTGTTTTTTTTCCCAGTGATATTGCATACTTCTCATCTTCTGTTCACTTCTATATTTGTTTAATTCTTTTACCCAGGATACTGTCTGTTCAATTGCTTTAGGTGACTTGATTGTGTCATCAAGTGTGGGATCTCCTATGACCCATAGTTTCTCTTGAATGTTTCTGATCACGTATCATCTCATCAGTGGTTTTACCAAAGTCACAATTGGTCAACAGACCTCTGAATGATATGAGAAACTCATTGAACGATTCTCCATCTCTTTGGGTACAGAATTGTGGCATTCTAGAGAACTGGCTTACAGTGCCATGCAGATTTCTCCTTGCATGAAGAGAGTGTGGAGCAATGGACGGCTCAATAACAGAACTCATTGTTGTCGGGTGTAACCTCCATAAAAAACTACCTATCAAGGAGCAGGGAGGGTGTAGGTGCTGCAAATCCTCCCAAGAATGGAGGCAACTCACATTGTGGCATGGCCTCAACTCTCCTCAGATGACAGCAGGCAGTACAACTGGACTCTCCAGTAGCAGAGGACGCACACCTCAAGGGCTGCCACAACAGGATGGGTGGTTGGCAGTCAGTGGAGCAACAGCTTCTGATGCTTGCTAGTTGATAGGTGTGAAAGCTTTGCCCCCAGATCAAATGGCTGCACGCAGGGCGAGCTCTAGGTCGGTGTGACCAGTGCAGCCTCAATTGGCTCTGACCTCAGGTGGCGCCATGTTTAGAAATAACACCGGTTTAAAAAGCAGTGGGGCATATTATCAAGACAGAAGGTAAAATTATCGCCGCTTTATCGTCAGAAAACTGCCGATAAAGCGGTGATAATGGGCTTGATAATATGCTCTATGGAATTACAATTGAAGCCCATGTTAGATGTGAAGACATCTAACATGGGCTTCGATTGGAATTCCATAGAGCATATTATCAAGCCCATTATCGCCGCTTTATCACCAGTTTTCTGCCGATAAAGCGGCGATAATTGTATCTCCTGTCTTGATAATATGCCCCAGTGTTCTTTGTGTGTCTAGCAGTTTTCAGCCAACCATTAAAATATCAGGATAACTCTAGTCATTAATATTTCTGCTGGAGAGAGATTGGAGTTTTGTCCAGTGGCAGTATCAACTCATAATAAAGTAGTGCACAGGGTTAATATGCCTGCTGCAAAGAACAAGTACCACACAAATCACTGAACTATATTTTGTGTGGATCACTCAGAAGGTTACTGCTTTTCTCACAGAGATTTTTTTGTGACTTGCAGTTTATAACTGCTGGAAGTTGGGTTATTGTTGCATAATCCCCCCATACACACACACACACGTTTTGCCTGTTCTATATGCAACTTTGACTGTAGTGGGCTGGGTCCCTGCCACCCAGGTTCTCAGCAGGGCAGTTCTAAGATTTTTGGGGCCCTGGGCCGAAAGGGAATGTGGGAGGCTCCTCAAATTTGCATATGTAACATATTCAGGGCTCCAGAAGCTGCTTCGTTCAGATTTCTCCTGGGCTACAGCTCCTCCCCTCAGTCACTTACAAGCACCTCTTTTACAGCCCATTTCAGGCTAAAAGTGTAATGATCACTGACACGGTAAGTGGAGCAGTAGTACCTTTAGTGCAGGAGAGAACAGGCAGGCACACCCTTCCTCTGGCTTTACACTCAGCAACTGCAGCTGGCCCCCTAACATTCTGGAACCTGTGGCAGCCACTTACCAAGGAGTTGGTAACTAGGATACCACATCTTCCCTCTTAATAAAATACAAATAATACTTAACAAATAGCATAATAATGGAAGAATCATAGCCATACATAACAAGCCAACAAGAGCAATGCCTCGAATAACCAGATTCCAACAAGGTGCTAGCAACACAATTTAGAACTAAAGAAAAACAACATAATAAAGAATTTAGTAACATTATACTAGAGAAAACAGTAACATGTACTAACATCACCACTCCATCTTCTGGAGAAAATTAAATAAAGTTTTACATTACAAAATCCTGGACTTTCTTCGGTAGAAAAATTTGCCTACCTTTACTAATGGCTGAGGTCCCTCCACTCTGACCAGACGAACCACTAGTAGAGGCATCAAGAACGACTTCCCCTGGCAAAAGTTGGTTAGAATTGCCTTCTAAGTATGGGGAAGAGGACGCACTATTACACATGTTAGTGACTTCGTCCCACATCCAACCGGTGGAGAAACTGGAATTACAACCACATACTCTCTCCATATCCATGATTCTGTTGCATATGGCCATTCTACCAAAATGCCACACTTTTCCATCGCTCAGTTTAGCAGATTTAGAATACACCTGAGTTACCTGCAAGGGATTAGAAAATGTTCTATCCCCTTTCTTAGTTTTGCAGCCTAACTTCACTCTAACCCAATCACCTTCGTTAAGATGCACGTCCTTAGTGCCATGTTTCTGATTGTAATATAATTTGTAAACGTCCTGCATTTTCCTTAGGTTGGCTCTTACTACCACAGGTGATCACTTGATGCAAATCTTCCTTTGATTCCAGGCGACATTATCCTTGGTGAAAGGCTCCCTATCTCTTAAAATCCTAAATGGACTATAACCTGTCCCCATGGGAGTTATTCTGAAGGCGCAGATGGTTTTAAAAAGTTAATTCCTCCAATTTTTGCCAACACTAATGGAAGCTTGAATGCTACCCATCAGCACCCTGTTGAACCGTTCCAAAACTCTGTTGCAGGCAGGATGATAGACCGGTGTCTTCCTACCAATGATGACATTTCTAGATAAGAAATTGTTAAACTTTTCAGAGCAAAACTGAGGGCCATTGTTAGTTAGGATAAACTTGGGAATCCCTTCTCTCAAATACATATTCTCCAGGCAATCAATGACAGTCCTGCTATCTACAGTGTCCACCACATCCACCTCCGGCAACTTTGAAAAATTGTCCACTACTACCAGTGAATGCTTAGGTTTAACTTCTCCATCCAAAACAGGACCTAAAAGGTTCTCCCAAGGTCTGCTAGGAATCGTCCTATAACCTATAGATGGCCTGAGTAACAACTGTGTTTTGTCCGAATTAGCACAAACTTGACAAGATCTAACTACATCCTCAATTTCCTTGTCCATAACCGGTACAATAGTTTCACTCTTTTCTTTAACTTACGAATTCCTAAGTGTCCCCCATGGTTGATATCAAGTATTCTGGCCCACAATCCATAAGGCACTACAACTCGGTCACCTCTTAAAACATGGTTGGAATCCCCGAATGATAACTCCTCTCTGACTTCACAAAAACTACTGTAACCTGATTGAAGATCTTTCTTGCTAGGCCACCTGTTGACAATGAACTCCCTCTCCCCGGTAACAACCGCATCCTTGCCACATTCTTCCTCCCACTCTAACTTGGAAATTGCTGAAGTATCTACCTCAGAAATGCTCGCTACACTGTAATCCTCCCAGTCAGTCTTTGTTTCAGTAAAATCTGCTAAAGGAGCTCTGCTGTAAAAATCTCTTCCAATTGATTTATCTTCCCTAGTAAATATACTACATCATACATTAAATACAACAGGTGCAATGTCATTTTTGCAATTCTAGGGGTAGCCTTCATGGTCCCTTTGGAAGTAAAAATGTTCAGCAAGGGCTTATGGTCCATGCGAATGGTAAACTTAGATCTCCAAATGTACTGCTTACATTTTTCCATGGCCCAGACAGTGGGCAACATTTCTTTCTCTATGACTCAAAATGTACCTTCAGCATCTGTCAATGATCTTGAAGCAAAGGCTACAGTGGATTCCTTGCCCATAACATTCTTCTGAGTCAACACAGCGCCTAAGGCTTTACCACTTGCATCACTTGTTATAATGCTGTGAGCAAGTGGATCGAACTTCTGCAAGGGAAAAGCACTGCATAATTCATTTTTAATTCCATCGAAATCATTTTGTAACTTCTTATTCCATCTAAATTCTTGTTTTACTCTCAGAAACTCCCTTAAAGCATGTGTTTTTGTGGCAACGTTTTTCACAAATTTAGAGTAAAACTCTGCCAACCCCAAGAAAGATCTAAATTCTTCCTTAGAAGTTGGAGAAGGAGCATCCTTGATGGCTTTAATTAAATCTTTTTTCAGAGAAATACCATCTTCCCCACTTCATGCCCCAAATATGTAACAGAGTTCATCACAAATTTAAATTCTGCAGTTAGACCATACTCTGAAAGTTTACGTAGGACAAAATCCAAGTTTCCATCACTCTCAGCATTGTCTCGACCCATCACCAGGATGTCGTCTTGAAAGTATGTCGGTCAGACGGGACCTGTTAGGAACACCACAAGCACAGAACCCTTACCTGTAATTATGGAGGAGATCACCTGGGTCAGAGACCCACCCGTCGGACGCCCAGGTAACTCTTGGTCCAGGACCTCTCTATTGCAGGAAGTTGGAGGCGGGCAAAAAGGAGCGGACCAATCGGGACGAGACTGGCGAGAAGAAAAGGCGGATCAGGACGCAGGATGGGGTGACGTCACGGAGGCCGGAAGAGAGGAAGCAGAGTCGCGAGGAGCCGGGAGGACGGAACCAAAGAAGACGCCGAGAGGAGCCGAGGAGACCTGGAAATCCACCGAAAAAGCTGGAGACGCAGAGGAGTGGTGTGAGGAGTGGTGGATTCCTTCCCCCCAGCAGGGCACAAATGCCGCCGTAACTCAGGAGAGTTACGGCTCGGGCGGTGAGTGACACCGCACACGAGACACAGCATACTCAGTATGGGAAACGGGAGGGACGTTGAGGGAGAAGGGAGATTGGGTTGGAAGTACGGGACAGGGGAAACTTGGGGCACTGTATATAGACCTCGTTTGAGCACCATCCCCTCTAGGTTTCTTTTTCTACCCTCCCCTTTTGTTTCTCACACTCCTTAATCTGCGCCATACAACCCTCACTGTAGTACCACGTATGGTCATTGGAGACAGATTTTAGTATCCTCTCTATTTTGCTCAGTGAGACCGGATACTGGAGATCCTTCCTGCCATTATTTACCATCTTTTCGTTTCCCTATACACCGGGAGTGGTGACGGTTGTCCAATCTTCTAAAATACACCATATAAAACAGAGTAATTACCGTCCTCTTTTGTTTCTTCCCTTGAGCATCCTGGGGGTCGATGGACATAGCGGACCATTCTTGCCTACACCCCAGAAGAAAGAAAACAAGAAGACGCTACTCCCCACCAGGAACTCTTATGATGTGACCACCTACTACAATAAAAGCTAACCATTGACAAACTACTTAAGCCTCCTAGCTTCTATTTCCGCCAAATCCCTCCCACAATGTCACACCTTTTTTGCCTTTAAATATTCTGTGCATCAACCTCTGGAACACGGCAGCAGCTAACGCAAGGACAAAGGGCATATGTACAAATCTGTAGCAACCAAACGGGGTGACAAACGCAGTTAAATCCCTAGTAGAAGGGTCTAACCGGACATGGTTATAGGCCGAGGTCAAGTCTATGTTGGAAATAATTTTACCCCCTGGGACTGAGCTAATAGTTCATCAATCCTAGGGAGAGGAAAATTGTCAACCACAATGTTCCTGTTAAAATCTCTCAGGTCAATGCATACATGGAGACGGCCATCAGGTTTCCGAGCTACGACTAATGGGGCCAACCACTCTTCACTTTCGACAGGTTCTATTACACCTTTCTCCTCTAAGGAGTAAAGCTCTGCCATAACTCCATCTCTAACACCTAGGGGCATATTCCTTGCGGATCACTGAAATAATATCGAGGGACAGAATATCGACCAACAAAAATATCGTTGAGAAAATATCGAGAGACAAAATATCGAGTTTCTATCTACAAACAGGTAAGTACAAAAATATCGAGTTAAAATATCGTTTACAAAAATATAGTTGTAAAAAATATCGACTTTAATAAAAACAATGTTTAATTACATTAATATAAAAAATTAATTACTAAAATATACTTAACAATACTTAAAATAACTTTTAATAATTAAATAATTAATGAAAGTAAAAAAATAATATTTTTTTAATCATATTTCTTAAAACATATATATATATAGTAACAAAATTTAATTAAATAATAGCCAATATTATTAACGTACAAATACAAAAGAGTAAAAATTACTATTCCCACTCCAGTGGGTGCAACAGTAGGGAAAGCGTTGGATAGCGTAGGGGTTAAAATTACTATTCCCACTCCAAGGAGTGCAACAGTGGATATATGACGTTACAACGCAACTTTTACAACGCACTACCATTACAACGTAAGTATTGGTAAGTATATAATAATTTTTATAATTTAAATTATTTAAAATTAATTTAATATAATTTAATTTCATTTCATTTCATTAAATTAAATTAATGTAAATTTAATTTTACTTTCTTTTTACACTGTACCCCTGTACCCCAAAAACCCAAAACTGACCCTGAACCCTAAAAAAAAACCTTTACCCAAAACCCCAAAACTGACCCTGAACCCTAAAAATACCCCTTTACCCAAAAACTAAAAACTGACCCTGAACCCTAAAAATACCCCTTTACCCAAAAACCCAAAACTGACCCTGAACCCTAAAAATACCCCTTTACCCAAAAACTAAAAACTGACCCTGAACCCTAAAAATACCCCTTTACCCAAAAACTAAAAACTGACCCTGAACCATAAAAATACCCCTTTACCCAAAAACTAAAAACTGACCCTGAACCCTAAAAATACCCCTTTACCCAAAAACTAAAAACTGACCCTGAACCCTAAAAATACCCCTTTACCCAAAAACTAAAAACTGACCCTGAACCCAAAAAATACCCCTTTACCCAAAAACTAAAAACTGACCCTGAACCCTAAAAATACCCCTTTACCCAAAAACTAAAAACTGACCCTGAACCCTAAAAATACCCCTTTACCCAAAAACTAAAAACTGACCCTGAACCCAAAAAATACCCCTTTACCCAAAAACTAAAAACTGACCCTGAACCCTAAAAATACCCCTTTACGCAAAAACCAAAAACTGACCCCTGAACCCTAAAAATACCCCTTTAATTTAACATAATTAGCAATTAATCAATTACATTAAATTAATTACCAATTACATTTTAATTAATTAACAAATATTTTTTAATTAACAACTAATTAAATATTACTACCAATTATTAAATTTACATATTTAATTAATTATAATTAAATTACTTCCCACCCTATTCCCCTATAAACCCACAACCCGCTACAGGAAATGAATTATTTAAATTTACACAATTAGCAATTGATCAATTAAATTAAATTAATTACCAATTAAATTTTAAATAATTAACAAATATTATTTAATTACCAATTAATTAAATATTACTACCAATTAATACATTTACATATTTAATTAATTATAATTAAATTACTTCCCACCCTATTCCCCTATAAACCCACAACCCGCTACAGAATAAAATTACACAATAATTTTAAAAAAATCATTAATTAAAAATAATTATAACATAAAATGACACTTTTCACACATATTATAACATAAAAACACTATAAATAATTAAATATTATTTAAAAAACGATATTTTTTACTATCTAGATTAAAATACTTGGATATTTTCACTTTCTATATTATTTACAGTCGATATTACTTCACTTACCTTAAAAACGATATTTTGACTGTCAATATTCTGTTCTGTCGATATTTTGTCCAAACGATATTTAAAACTCGATATTCTGTCCAAACGATATTTTGGAGTCGATATTATGTCTGTGCACCATTCCTTGCTTTATGACAAACAGGAACAGCCCCTTCTTTGAGTATTATTTTGTGTACAGAGCTGTTCAACTTGCCTACCTTGCCAGAGAACACACTAGGGAATTTATTCATCAAGATCTCCACCAAGGATTGGTTCTGGTCATTTAGCGACAATACTTGATCTCTCATATTGGGATTCAGGATGATACCTAGAGCACCTTGGTACCTCCACCCCAAAACTGAGAGGTCTATCTCAGCTACATATAGGTTCCCCTTGACAGTCCTATTCTTAAACTCAAAATCGACTTCTACGAATCCTACCATGGGAATTTCCTCCCCCGTAAATGTAACAGGATGGATGTCTGTAGGTCTTAGTTCTTTATTCAATACACCTGCCAATTTGTCCTCCGATACTTTCCATTGAATAATAGTGTACGGGGAACCAGAATCCGCAATCATTTGAATTTGCACCCCCTGAATAGTTATATCACATTGGGGTTTCTTTTGGGAGCTTGTACCAACTCATAAGACAACATCATTGAGACATCCCTCCTCCTCAATACACAATACACCACCCCCCCTTAAAAAATCATTATTCTCATTGTTTTCCTCACAATTGTCGCACACACACATCACATGCTTCTTTCCTGTCCTGCTTATTTTTTTCTGCATACCTTGGCGAAATTACCCATTATCCAGTGAAAAGCACATTTAGATGTCCAGGCAGGACAGCTCTTATCTCTATCAATGTGATCCTTGTTGCCACATCTAAAACGCGTATGGCTCTTGTCATCCTGAACTATTTTCCTCTTATTCGTGTCCTTGAAATTATGCCTATCTCCCTTCTTGCTTCCACTCTTAGGAAGGGTAGAAACCTTCCCCACAATCTCTCCATCATTTTTAAGAGCCACATCAGCACACCTTCTAGACATTGCTGCTTTTTTAATTAAAGCAGTGACTTCGGCTAAAGGAGCTTCACCACACACCCATAATTTCTCTTGGATCCCTGAACTACTAGAATGCATAACTAACTGGTCCCTTATGAATTCATCATGTAGGGGTCCAAATTTGCATTAAGTGGCCAAGTTCTTCAAAGCAGCAACAAAATCCTCTACACTTTCAGTGCTTGCCTGATTCCTCTGGAAGAATGAATATCTGTCTATGGCAACACAAATAGTGGGGTGATAATGAGCTTCTAAGTCTTCTAAGGCTTCCAAAAAAACGTTGGTGCTTCCACCGGGTCTAACTTTCAGTTCCATTTGATTAAAAAACGTGAAGACCCTCTGGCCCCAAACTGTGTAACAGCTTCATCTTCCTGGAAGCTGAAAACTCATCCTCATTTTCTTCTTCAAGAGCAGAAATGTAATTAAAAAAAAAAATCCTTCCAGTCAGGCCACTTTAAAATAGGTTCACATGGATGAGACAGAAAGGGAACAGGTGGAGTAAGCCCATAATTCTGTGAACTCATGTTGCCACCAGCTAAGGAACTTTAAATAAAGTGTATGTGAAGTGAAGTACTCAAGGAAGAAGTGTTCCTCAACCCTTAAAATGGCAGTGTGTTGTGCATATCATTGCATGTATTTGTAATCCTTGACTGTCCTCGGGATGGGGTTGCTCACGGTACTCCCTGACCCTAAACCCACAATGCGGAAATAAGGCACCCACAGACCAAAGGTAGGTTTAACTAGCTTTATGTAAGGCTCGAAAACAGTCCAGAGAGGACTCAGTACAGTCCAGCTAGAACAAGAAGGGTTAACTCCACCCTTACGTTCCACAGCCGCAATCACACCTTTCTCCGCATGAGTGCCAGTCCTGACACACCCCAACGGAGGGCACAGTGCTAAGTGATGGCCGACAATGCCACCCGAGCCTTCAAGATCCTAACAACGCTGTCCTAACCGTCCCCCGCACGAATGTCGGTCCCGACACACACCAACGAGGGGTACAGTATGCCTCGGCGAGTAGTACCAATAGCCACTCAGCCCAAGGTGCCTCAAAGTAAACGTTGCCCGTACTTTGTGTTCTATCAATATATCAGTTCATAATCCCAGGAGGAGTAGAAGTCTTCACTGGATCCCCTGATATCCGTAATAGCCGCTCTACGGATCCAATGCTGTGCGTAAGCAACTCGCAGGAGCAGCCGCTCGAACTGCGTCAGTATACAGCCACACGATCTCAAACAGCGGTCACGCTCGTTTCTTCCCAGCTAAGCTGCCTCTCGATTCTCACGCGGTATTCACACACGGTCTCCAATATTAAGGAACGTAGTCCCTTACCTTATGGTGTGTCTCTGAAATCAGGTTCGACACGGCAATATCCGACGCGTTCCGTTGGGGGCCGCCATGATTTATACCCGTCTGCAGAGTGCGCATGCACCGCGCACTGCATCACGGGCTTTGTAGTTCTTCCGCGTTCGGGAATCGGGAAACGTAGTTCCTGCTCGTTCCGTGTCGCGTTTCCTTATGCTAGCAGTTCCTATGTTGATCACGGAACATGACATTCCACCTCACACAGGTCCCACAGAAGGGCCTGGTTTTGCGGGATACTTCCTGTGGAAAGCCGCAACCAGCCGTGACGCTGATATACCTGAAACGGGTTCCCACGACTGCTCTTCAGGGCAATACCCTTTTCAGGCTACCAGATACCACAGCTTGCCTCTCTTCCATTTTGAGTCACGGATGCCCTCAACTTCGTATTCAAAATCCGCCTCCACTCGAACAACCAGTGGAGCAGGGGGTTTCTTGGAGACAGAGGGTTTCAGCAGAGAAACGTGGAACACGGGATGTATTCGCATGGTCGAGGGCAAGGAAAGTCTCATGTTCACAGGGCTAATGCACTTCTCCATCCTAAACGGGCCAATGTACTTAGGATGAAACAGGCTGTGTTTCCTGAAGTGCATGTTGCGGGATGAAACCCATACGTGATCCCCCTCTCTGTAGAAGGGACCAGGTCTCCTGTGCCGGTCCGCTTGTGCCTTGTACCTGGCCTTGGCCTCCGCCAAACACTCTTGGGTACGTACAACCAGATCCTTCAGATGGGCTGTCCTCCTGGTCACCTCTGGCAAGCCCCGAATCCCTGTGGGATGTGCCAACGGAAGATACCTCGGATGGTGTCCGTAGTTGCCGTAAAACGGCGATACCTTGGTGGAACTGTGAGTGGCGTTATTGTATGCTATCTCAGCAAGCCATAGCTGTTCAACCCATTCCTCCTCACCCTGGTTGATGAAGCATCGCAGGTACTGTTTATGGGTTTGGTTGAGCCTCTCCGTTTGCCCGTCCGTCTGCGGGTGGTAGCTAGCGGAGAGAGCAGACTTGACGTGTAAGGAGGAACACCAGGTTTTCATGAACCTTGCTGTGAACTGTGACCCCCTGTCTGATACTATGACACTGGGTAGTCCGTAGATACGCACCACCTCTTTCAGCAACACACAGGTTAGTTGCCCCGCCGATGGCACGCCTTTACATGCTATGAAGTGACACATTTTTGTGAGGTAGTCCACCGCCACCAGAATAGCCGTTTTCCCTTGATCCACTGGCAGACCCACCACGAAATCCAAGGAAATGTTCTCCCATGGTCTTGAGGGCGTGGGAAGGGGTTGTAGCAGTCCTTGTGGTTTACGGTGATCGGACTTCATGGTGGCACACACATCACAGGAAGCGACCCATTCCGCCACATCCTTACGCAGGCTTGGCCACCAGAAGTGTCTCAGGATGTAGTCTCCCGTCTTTTCTGACCTTAGATGACCCGCGCTCGGCGATTCGTGACACCATCGGAACGCCTGTTTCCGTAGTTGCGGGGTCGGCAGCAGCATGCTACTCCCTTTCATGGGGATACCATCCTTCACAAGCCACTCTGGATGGTGATGCAGCCAGGTCTTCCACTCGTGCGTGCGTATACCCCTCTGTACCCCTTTCAGGAAATTGGCGGGCTGGATAGCCCCAATTACTTTCTCAGGTTGGATGATGGAGGTTGCTGGCACGGGGAGCATCTCAGTGTCCGCCGACTGACGAGAAAAAGCATCCGCCTTGCGGTTCTCTATTCCGGGTCTATAAGTGATGACGAAGTTGAAACCCGAGAAGAAAAGCATCCACCGCATCTGCCTAGGAGAGAGATGCCGAGCTGCCGTCATGAACTGAAGATTCCTGTGGTCCGTGAAAACAGCAACAACGTGTTTAGCCCCCATCAGGAGATGTCTCCACTCCGTGAATGCGTCCTTTATAGCCAGTAGCTCCTTCTCGGCTATATGATAATTCCTCTCGGCCTCATTCAGCTTCCTTGACATAAAGGCCACTGGGTGTAGCACTCCGGAACAGGGACAAAATGGCCCCCAGAGCCACGTCCGAAGCATCCGCCTCCACGATAAACGGAAGGTCCATATTCGGGTGAGCCAACACTGGTGCTGATCCGAAAGTCGTCTTCAGGGCAGAAAAGGCCTTCCCCGCCTCAGGGGTCCATTGAAAGGACTGCGATTTCCATAGAAGATGCGTGATAGGGGCCACCATTCCAGAAAACCCATCGATAAAGCGCCTATAAAAGTTGGCAAAGCCGATGAAGCTCTGCACCTCCTTGACGTTCCGAGGGGGTTGTCATTCCTTTATCGCCTTGACCTTTCTGTCTGCCATTGTCTGACCATCTGGACTTAACATAACTCCCAGGAACTCCACGGACGTAACATGGAAGTCACACTTGCTGAGTTTGCAGAACAACAGGTTTTCCCGTAGTATCTGCAAAACTCTGGAGAGATGTTGTATGTGCTCCTCTTCGTTGTTGGAATATACCAATATATCATCAATGTATACTACAACGTAGACGTCTAGGAGTTTGTGCAATACGTCATTTAAAAAGAACTGAAACGCCGCAGGGGCGTTACAAAGGCCGAATGGCATCACCATGTATTCGTAGAGCCCGAACCGGGTTTTAAACGCCGTCTTCCACTCATCCCCTGTTCTCATACGCACCAGATGATAGGCCCCTTTCAAGTCGAGCTTGGTGTAGATCTTGGCGGTCTTCACCTGCTCCAACAGCACATTTATAAGGGGCAGCGGATATCGGTTTTTAACAGTTATGGCGTTGAGGGCCCTGAAGTCCACACAAGCGCGGAGTTCCCCGTTGGCTTTGGGAATGAAGAACAGGGGAGAGGCTGCCGGGGATTTCGAAGGGCGTATGAATCCTAGGCGTAGCATATTGTCCAGGTAGGTACGTAAATGCAGGTTCTCTGGCTCGGATAACGCGTATAGTCTTCCGCTTGGTACGCTTGCCCCCGGAACCAAGTCGATCTGGCAATCGTATATCCGATGCGGGGGTAGCACCTCAGCTTGTTTGTCGTCAAAAACATCCGCGTAGGTCTGGTAGGCAGCGGGGAGCTCAACTTTTTTTTCCGCTGCAGTGGCGATAGCATGTCGCACGTTGCCCTCTGACTCTCTGTGAGTAGTAGTCACACCGCACCTTTGTGCGCAGTACACTGAATTCATGAGCACTTCTTGAGTAGCCCAGTTGATTGAGGGGTTGTGTTTCTGGAGCCAGGGCAACCCCAGGATTACCCCGTATTGGGGTGCTTGGATGATGTTGAAGTCTATGTCCTCCACATGCTCCTTTCCGTACTTCACTCGGATATCCCTGGTGTGTTGGTTTATGGGCCCCGAGGCCAAGCGTCGCCCATCTACAGCAAAGACGTCCTCCGACACCTCTTTGTATGAGAGGACGACGGACAGGTACTTGGCTTTATCCGCATCCAGAAAGAGACCCGTGGCACCAGAGTCTATCATGGCTTCCACTGGCTTCCACTCCTCCCGTACCTTCAAGTGGATGGTAATGAACAAATGTCTCTGGTTTAGCGGCATCGCCAGCTGCAAGGAAGGGATAAAACAACGACTCCCAGAATCCCCTTCTCTTTTCCTGGAGTCCATCAGTTTTCCGCAGGGTTGTCAACAACTGCGGATGTCGTCCTCGGGTTCCTGAAGCGACCCGTCTTCGGTTTGACCGGACACTCCCTCACGAAGTGGCCTTTCTTGCCACAGTAGAGGCATAGCCCCTGTTTGCGGCGCGATTCCTTTTCAGTGGATGTCAAGCTGGCTCGTATCGCCCCTACATCCATTGGTTCCTGGCGTGTGGTAGTTGGAGGGTCCACTGCCCCAGACGGCCCGCGTACCGGTAGGGTTTTGTCCTTTTTCCTAGGATCCCCTCGTCATTCCCCCAGTCTATGATCAAGACGAAGGACCAGGCTTATAAGATCCTCACAGGTGGCTGGTTGGGGGTCGATTTGGGCTACTACGTCCTTCAGGTCATCGCTCAGGCCTTGATGGAAGAGCGCTGCCCTCTTTGCCGTAGGCCACTTGGTTTCCGACACCAACCGTCGGAAAGAATTCATGTATTGTACCGATCCGTTGTTACCTTGTCGTAACTCAAGCAGCTCTCTGTCGGCCGTATATGAGTCGGCCCTTCTATCAAACACCTTGATAAACTCCTCTTGGAAGGTGTCCCAATCCTGTATAAGCGGGTCGTCTCTGCTCACCAATCGCACGGTCCATTGAGCGGTGTTCCCCGCTAGGTATGAAATCAAAAAGGCGACTTGCGCCTGGTTGGTGGGAAACGATCTAGGTTTGCAAGAAAAATGCAGGGCTACTTGGGTCAAAAACACCTGAACGATGCTTGGGTCACCGCTATATCGTTCCGGCGTAGCAAGCGGTATAGACACCGGCAACTCCACCACCACAGCAGATGGCTGAGCCACCACTGGTGGTCCTGCATCAAATGGGTTCCTTTGGAGATTCTCCATTCTGGCCCGTATGTCCGCGGTTTCCAGTCTGGAGGCCGCTAGTTCGGTCTGGACTGCCAGCAGGGCGGCTAACACATCGTCCATGTTGGCCATGTTCACAAACCCAACCGGGAGGCTGATTAGTAGTGTGAAGGTCGGATATTATGTAATCCCTGACTGCCCTCGGGATTGGGTTGTTCAGGGTACTCCCTGACCCTAAACCCACAATGCGGAAATAAGGCACCCACAGACCAAAGGTAGGTTTAACTAGCTTTATGTAAGGCTCGAAAACAGTCCAGAGAGGACTCAGTACAGTCCAGCTAGAACAAGAAGGGTTAACTCCACCCTTACGTTCCACAGCCGCAATCACACCGTCCTCCGCATGAGTGCCAGTCCTGACACTACCCAACGGAGGGCACAGTGCTAAGTGATGGCCGACAATGCCACCCGAGCCTTCAAAATCCTAACAACGCTGTCCTAACCGTCCCCCGAACGAATGTCGGTCCCGACACTCACCAACGAGGGGTACAGTATGCCTCGGCGAGTAGTACCAATAGCCACTCATCCCAAGGTGCCTCAAAGTAAACGTTGCCCGTACTTTGTGTTCTATCAATATATCAGTTCATAATCCCAGGAGGAGTAGAAGTCTTCACTGGATCCCCTGATATCCGTAATAGCCGCTCTACGGATCCAATGCTGTGCGTAAGCAACTCGCAGGAGCAGCCGCTCGAACTGCGTCAGTATACAGCCACACGATCTCAAACAGCGGTCACGCTCGTTTCTTCCCAGCTAAGCTGCCTCTCGACTCTCACGCGGTATTCACACACGGTCTCCAATATTAAGGAACGTAGTCCCTTACCTTACGGTGTGTCTCTGAAATCAGGTTCGGCATGGCAATATCCAACGCGTTCCGTTGGGGGCCGCCATGATTTATACCCGTCTGCAGAGAGCGCATGCATCGCGCACTGCATCACGGGCTTTGTAGTTCTTCCGCGTTCGGGAATCGGGAAACGTAGTTCCTGCTCGTTCCGTGTCACGTTTCCTTACGCTAGCAGTTCCTACGTTGATCACGGAACATGACAGTATTACAAATAGTTAGTGTATACAGGTGTGCACAACACTAGGTATGCGACCTGCTCATTAAATTATGTCTCTACTGTTTTGTGCCCCCAATATATGGACGCAATTGTCACGTGTACACAAATGCTTCTTGCCTCCTGTACTTCTGGTGTGCACATCCCCAAACATGCACATATGAAGTGTTACTTCAGGTATCGTGCTAATTTCCTATTGAACGCACTATCCCTCTGGTGTGCGCATTATTGTGAAATCAGGTCAAAGGTGAAATGCAGCGTGACCTGAACATGAGCGGGTCATGGTCGCAGGATGCACTGAACCACTCGTTAACTGATAAACTGGTGTGCGCATCACCGATAATGGAGGTGATGCGCTGACTTGCTTAATGTGCGCATACTAAGAAAATTCTTACTCAAAATGGCGGCACACAACATCTCAGTGCAGTGACGTACACACGTCAGTTGTCGAGAGTCACTTCGATGCTTATCTAGGCAACGCTTTGCCCTCGAGCCTTCCACACCACTTGCGCAGAGTGCGCAAGCTTACCAACGGCTCACACTGACTCCAACCGCGTAGTACCTGGAGCCGGTTCAATTTAACCAACCTGGAATGGTCCTGGATCCACTGCAACGGGTCCACAGGAGTGTTTTGGTGTTCTGCACCTTTTCCTCTGGAAAACAGCAGTGTTCTTCTTACACAGAGACACTCTGCCCATTCTCTCCTCGCGTCAGGAAATAGCAGGAAGGTGCCACTGGTATGTCAGTACGCATTGGATGATCTTCCTAGCTCGTCGCCACTTTGTAATGATCACTGACACGGTAAGTGGGGCAGTAGTACCTTTATTGCAGGAGAGAACAGGCAGGCACAACCTTCCTTTGGCTGTAGACTCAGCAACTGCCACTGGCCCACTAAAATTTTGGAACCAGTGGCATCCAATCACCAAGGAGTTTGTAACTTGGACACCCCAGAAAGTTTGAGAATTGCATGGGGGCTGAGATTTAAACCTGTTAAAGTGCTGACAATGGGCGTCCCACAGTGTCTTTGAATGGGCAGCCGGACAGGAGGCCTAACTGCAGGACGAATCTGCAAAATGTGTCTCTTGCAACTGGGATACCATCCCTAAGAGGCCCCTCCCTCTCATGGGCCCAATTACAAAGAGACTTCTTTCTTTCAATTGAATCAGCAGGAGTACAAGAGGGCTGGTGGTGTGTTAAACTGGTGTGAGGCCCAATGCTGGTGGGCTGAGTGCGAGGCACTGAGGATCTGCCCACACTGCCCATGCCTACGGCCGGCCCTGGTTCTCAGGACCCCTCACCAAGACCATTCACACTGCCATTGCAGGCTGTGTGTCTTGGTGCAGAGGAAACTGAAGAGTTGAGACCCACACACCACTTGTTTGCCATGCCCCCATACACTGTATGAGGTGTAGGTAAATCACCCCTACTGCAGGCCTTATAGCCCTAAGGCAGGGTGTACAATATCCCATGTGTGGACATAGCATGAGCAAATATGACCCTGTAATATCAAGTCCATTCTTGGTTAGTGTAAGTGCACAGGGAAGCCATAGAGAGTGCGTGGACTGGATACTTGTCATTACGAGTTTCCTAGCTCCATGAGGGCTTCACTGTACCCTAAGATGTTTGGTACCAAACATCTTGTCTTAATAAATCCTCACTGATGGCAGTGTTGGAAGTATTAATAAATGCACACAGGAGACAGCTTAGAAGGCCTTCTGCAAACTTACCATGCACTGGTTTGATCACTGACTAGTCTGAGCCATTCTGCCACCACCAGACATGTTTCTGACCTCATGGGGTGAGGTCCAGTGCTCTCTGCGGCCAGGAACAAAGCCTTCTCTGGGAGGAGATGCTTAACACCTTCTCCAGGTCAAGATGGCATTCCAAGGCAGGAAGCTACAAAGGCGAAGCTGCCTTTGAACCGCAACCCATGCATCTCCAAATAGTGGAAGATGCCAAGCCCCCTTTCTTGCTCCACATTTGTTGGGAGGATAGGTGGGAAAATTAGTTAGATTAGGAGGTGTGCCCACATTCTGCCAGAACCACCCCTAAGGTGGGGGAGGTGATGTGGACACGACTTTTCCAATTCCTCCATCTTGGAATGGCAGGAATTTGCCTATCAGTGCCCCTTCTCACAGGAAGTTGTCAGTTAGAGGGTGCTTACACCCTAAAGGTAGGTAGCCCATTGGCTACTACCTGTCCCTCCCTTTAACACACCTCGATGTAGCATCTTTGGACCTTGCAACTTAGATTTGATGGACACCCAGGAGGAATGGACACAGAAGAGCCGCTGACCAGAGAACCGAAGCGCTGCTGCAGAATTTTGGCACCAAACCGTGACTGCTGCCTTAAGGACTCAACAATCGTGGTGTGCTGTCTTGTCCTGCAACCATGAGGCCTCCAAGAACCCTGGAGCTCCCCCAGCCTTCTCCAGATCACTAAAGAACTCCCTTGTAGTAGAGGTACTCCTCCCCTGCAGTCTGCAGGCACCAAACCCGCGAATTCCGGTTTCTCGACTTGCTGCTGCCCGGCAACTCTGACACAGCATCCAAACCAAAAGAGATATATCAGCTCCGGAGGGTCGGATCAGTCTTCCCACCAAGTGGGAAGACACCAGGAACTACCAGAGCTGTGCCGTACCAATACCCGGGGTACCGGACCCCCTGCAGCATATAGCGAGACGAAGAGTCCACATCCAGACTCCAACTGCCCAGGAATCAAGTGCCCATTAAGGTATGTCAAGACCTCTTAGACCCACATAGTGAGTGGCCCAGCTGTCCCAGAATTGCCTCAACAAGCTGCCTGCTTCTGACCGTGAGGACATCTTGACACACTCCGCCCGGCTGATCATTCTGCTCTCCAACAGTGCGGCCCGGCCTTAGTAATGATTGACCAGCTGTGCTACCATGGTCCTGAGGCCCTTGTGACCTGCTCTATTGAGTGGGCCACCTCTGACGTACCTTTAAGTCCCCTTGTGCTGTGTGTTTTCAAGTGGATCCCTTCTTTGTAGCGCACCTGCTACAAACATTAGTGCACTATATAGAGAGCCAACTTCCTACAATGAGTTACAACCCCAATATAACATAGTAAGCTATGAACTGTCATCAAAGAGCTGCATGAAAACTGCATCGTATAGGTTAGAATGTTATTTTTTTCCCATTCTTTCGGTATTTTAATGTTGCTAGAAAGAGTTCATTTGGGTACAAATACATTCTTAATACTAAAGGAAACCACTGTGGTACATTTTAAATTCTGAGTTTGTGCTTCTCCAGAACAAACACTCTTAAAATGTACTGCCTACTAGTGTCAGTGGCATGTCACTTCCACACCTTGTAATCCTTGTTGTCTTATGTAACATGTTCTATAGACTGATTGGCACATATTATTTATTGGATATGTATAATATGTGTGTGATGTAAAGTGCTCCGGCACTCTACACTGGTATGAGTAGAGCTATAAAACAAATGAAATGCATGTGCCAGAGGGACTAAGGAGAGGTGATGGGCAAAGCTGGAGCGTGGTAGTGAGGGAATTTGTGGAGAAAGAGGTTTCTGGGGGCTGGAGGCACCAACATAGAATGTTGCACTTGGCGTCTGATGATCAGACATCCCAGATTTCCCCAGACAATCCTGGTTTTCCGAAGACCGGTGTCCCTATACTTTTCTTACTTTTAAATACATGTCCTGATTTTTGGAACAAAGTTGAGACCTTTCTGCAAAACAGAATAGAAAGGCATTCTCTCCTTTCACAGGGGCCTCTGCAGACTCAAATAATTAAAGTAATGTATCTGTTTTTGTCAGGCAGCACAAGAGAAGGTTCACTGTGTGTGTGGCTCTCAGAAGCGGCCTGTGCTGGTAAGATCGGGGGCGGGGTGGGGGGGGGAGGATTTGAGTTATGATGAGGTAAAGTTAAATTTAAAAAAAGAAAAACACTTACCTTGTAGTGGCCGCATCGCGGCGGGACTCCCCCCCGGCCACCCCACCACTCTTACCACTCCTGGTGCATGAGTGCATGTACAAAAAAAGGTGACAGGCCCCATAGAAAAGTAAGGCTAAAGGCTTTAGTAGTCCTACCTTTATGTCTGTCCTGTCCCAGTTTTTCCTTCTCAGAATTTGGTCACCCTAAAGGCCGTCCTAGTTACCCTCCCACCCAGTAGGGCAACTAGAGCCAAATTTCGGGGGAGGGGGCTGAAAAATATTTCGGGGGGGAGGGGCTAATTTTTCCAACCATAGACAGAGTGACTATAAGAAGAGGCGAACACACAACAAAAGCCTCATATGCAAGTAAATGGTCTTTTACAGACCTGTTAAGTACTCGGGTGCGGCTGCAATGAGATGCTCGCCAGCCCGCGAAGCTGTCTCAGCCTGGGCTGACACACACGAGGAGGGGAGCTGAAGCCCCGAGAGCCCAATGGGTGTTGCGCGCCTGCTCCCACCCATGGCACTTCATCTGCTGCACCATTCATAGCTAAGCCCCTGGACTAGGACAAGGAGGAAGGGCGTGGCTATCGAGCAAAGTTAAACGGCCTCTCGCGTGAGAAGACAAGCACAGCATCTTCGTCTCTGCTGGAGGCTCATTGCGTGCGACCTGCGTTCCACGGCAGAGGTGGCATTCAAACAATGAACGCTCAGGCACGCGACTAGGCCATCATGACGAGAACCAGGACAGTGCGTATTGCTCTTCCGGTTTTACTGTTTCCCCCAGTGTCGACAGAATAAACACCATCCGTCACACTACACGCTTCTTCCCAGCGTCCTCCATGTGTGATCCTGGACACATCACTCTGTACCTGTAAGCCCGTGCCTCGGGCCCCTTCTAGAGAAGGGATTGTTTCAGGACTATTGTTTCGTGCGTGCTCGCTTCAGTGTGCGGTCAGAGGGGCGCTGCAAGTTAGATGCGTGGGGAAGTGGGGCTGTGCCAGGTCAAGCTTGCTTCAAACATGGCAGCAGAGTCATCTTTAGGACTTTGGGGGCCCCTGGCAAGACATATTTTGATGTCCCCTGTTAGGCACAGCTTTTAATTGTATCACCTATTTTCTGTTAATTTAACCCCAGATTATGCCACACAATACTCCTGAATTATATGTCAGAGTGTTGACATGGGGTCAAACAAAAAGAAACGAAATACATTTTTACGGGGCCCCAAGAACCTTCCACTAACATTGTGTACAGGTAGAGGTAGGCAAAATATAAGAAGTTGAGATAAATAGGAGATAGAGTCCGCAAAATCAATTTTCCGGGAGTCCCCTTGGACAGTGAGGGCCCAGGACAAATGTATTTATATAGCACTTACGACCCCTGACGAGGCATCGACGCGCCTTTTCGGCTCGTAGCCCTCTACTCCGGAACTAACAAAAGATTAGGTTCAAGGTGAAATCCGCCTTCTGTTGAAAAATACCTTATCCCGGGCTACGCTGCAATAAAAGCAAAGCATTTCATAACATACTCGAACATCCCGCACGTATTTTTGGGGTGTAGAATTGCACAAACACTGACTTTCTTTTTTTTTTTTTATTTCAAAATCGTTTTTATTGTTTTTATACAACATATAACATATAGACATCACTGCTTTGTAGTTGCAGGGTGGCCTCCCAGACTGGCTGTGCTGCTGGAAGTACATTGTCGTCATGTATTTGCAGGCTGTCCCCCTATCCGCTGTCTCCGTAAGCGGAGAGGTGTGTGAAGAAAGGGGAAAGGAAAGGAAAGGAGTTAAGGTGGAGAAGAGGAGAGGTAGCACAAAGCGGTTAGTTTCCTTCTCGTTGTTGCCTTGAACCAGTGATGCGTGAAAACACAGGAAAGCAGCGGCAAAGCCACGACGAAATTCACTGAAAACATGCGGTTTTAATTAAACTATAATAAGCCTTAAAGGAATGTGCCCTGGCGTCATTCTCATCATTTCTTCACCGACTGACTGATCTAGAGTTTTTTTTAATTGCCTTTCTGGTTTCGGGTGGCTGGAAACGGTGTAGCTGCCTGGACACAGGCACACAAGCAGTGAGCAGGCCCTGCAGGCAGAACAGCAGTGACAGTGACACCACCCCCCCTCTTAGGAGGTCAGATGTCACAAGGCTCACTTGTAGAAACAAAAGACATCCGAATGGCTTCTCTCTGCTTTAGCTTTGCTCAAATACACTGGCTATCTACACATTTCATTGGTTTCCTACAATCTCATTCTCTTCAGATAAGTTTGCAGAAAACAGTAAGGTTTCCATCCTTGCAAACTCTGCCAAACTGCATAATGCATTCAAAACGAATGGCTTCTTTCACTCTTGTCTGACAGTTTTTTTTTAGATGTAGCAACATGTAAGAAACTACCACAACAATAGCATGACCACTTGATTTCAGGCTTTCTTGTCTGCAGGGACTCTGACTTGTTTTGTTTTCCAGTGATATTGCATACTTTCCCCTCTTCCATTCACTTCTATATTTGTTTACTTCCTTTTCCCAGGATACTGTCTTCTCAATTGCTTTAGCTGTCTTGATTACTTCATCAAGTGTGGGATCTCATATGACCCATGGTTTCTCTTTAATGTATTTGTTAGTCTTAACCACCAACTGGTCATGTATCATCCGATCAGTGGTATTAACAAAGTCACAATTGGTCAACAGACCGCTCAATAATATGAGAAAATCATTGAACAATTCTCCATCTCTTTGTCTTCTGGTACAGAAATTGTGGCATTCTAGGCTAATACTTGAGGTTGGTTTTAAATAATTAACTAATCTGAGCATTGCTTCCTCATAATCAGTATAGTCATCTTCTCCTTCCGGTACCTATATTTTAGGCAAGGTGTTGAAAATATACTGTCCCTCAGAACCAAAGCAATATAACAACATGCTCTTATTAATTGTAATTAAGTGTGTGGCTTAAAAAACACGTAAGCTAAAAATCTGTGCTTATCATAGTGTGCTGCCCCACTGGTATTTTGCTGTTTCTGTCTTTGCATCCAGATATATAATACAACACTGTAACACTATACCTAGATCAAGTCAGGACTATTGGCTTTGTCAGTGGTTGTTAGTTGTATAAAAGAAATAAGCAACAACTATGGTTTTATTGTATATAATAATGAAAATGCTTCACTTCTGAATTGATGAGACTGAAAGAACTAAAACGCGTCTCTTTGAAGTTACCTTAAAGGCAGTGAAGGGTGGCATTGCTGCAGACTTAAGATTAGTTTTTCACCCTGAGGGTGTGAGCAAAAATGGAGAGCCCAATAGGGACAAATCTCATCTCCTGCTTTGTAGAACTGCCAGGACCCGGCCCACTTAAAGCCCTGGTTGCATACAGGGCTGGCTCTAGATTGGTGCGACTGGTGCAGCCTCACTTGGCGCTAAACTAAGGGGGCTCCGTGTTTAGAAAAACACAGGTTTAAAAAGCACTTGCTGAAGAGTTTCTTGTGTGTCTGGCAGTTTTTAGACAGCAATACAAATGTCAAGATAACTCTAGTGATTAATATTCCGGCTAGAGAAAGAGATCGGAGCTTTGTCTAGTGGCAGTATCCTCTCATGATGAAAGTGCACACAGGTTTAATATGCCGGTTTAATATGCCTGCTGCAAAGAACGTGTACCAGGAATTCACAGAACTGTATTTTATGAGGATTACTCAATAGGTTACTACTTTTGTCACAGAGGTCCTTTTGTGACTTGAAGTTTATAAGTTAAAACCACAATATAAAATAGGGAGCTATGAACTGTCATCAAAGAGCTGCATGCAAACTACATGATATAGGTTAGAACATTATTTGTTCCCCAGACTTTCACTATTTTAATTTTGCTAGAAAGGGTTTACTTGTATAGAAATACATTCTTACTACTAAAGCCAACCACTTGGGGACCTGTTAAAACCTGAGTGTGTGCTTCTCTAGACCAAACACTCTTAAAATATACTGCCTATTAGAGTCGGTGGCATGTCACTCCTACACCTTGTAATTCTTGTTGTTTATGTAACATTTCCTATAGATTGATTTGCACGTGTATTATTCATTGGCTCTGTATAATGTGTGTGTGATGTAAAGTGCTCTGACATTGTACACTGGTATGAGTAGCGCTATAAAATACATGAAATGCATATGACAGTGACTATGGAGGGATGAGGAGCACTGTTGGAGCGTGTTAGTGAGGGAATTCTTGAAGACAGAGATTTCTGGGTGGGAGGGGAGGTGGAGCGACAACAAAGATTGTCATACTGGGCGCCACCAGCGCTATTACCAGCCCTAGCTGCATGTCAACACTTCGAGGTCATGGAGAGTTTAAATTACAAGGGTATCTCAGCCTCGTCACCAATATCGGTGTGAAATAACTCTGCAGCAAACATTTTAATATGGTTTTGGTGACGCTCAAACAGGATTAAAAACAATATTTCAGAGCCCTTCAATTGTAATTGTAAATGTCTTTATATATTGCTTACATCTACTGGCGAGGCATTGAAGTGCATTTTTAGCATGTAGCATACTTCTGCAGACCTCATAAAAGGCTAGGTATGAGGTGAACTCTGTCTTTGATTGAAAAATAACTTATCCTGGACTAGACTGCGATAAAAGCAAAGTATTTCAATAAATACTGGAATCTCCCCCACAGGGTGAAGAATTGTGCAAATAATGATTCTCCACATTTGTGAAAATTCAAGAAAATACAGCCCCAACAATAATCACTGAAAAACCACAGTTATAAATAAAAGATAAGCCTGAAAAGGAATGAGCCCTTTCTTCATTCCCATCATTTTACCATCGATTATCTGATCTAGAGTAGGGGTGGGTGGAGCTCGCAGAGTTGTACTCTGCGGCATTCTGCTGAGTTACGGAAAACTCAGTGAAATTCAAAGTCCTTTAATCGAGCGATTTAAAGTGATATTCGCTGTGGTGTACGGCTGCACATCCATATCCATCGGCTGCAAAAAGTCAGCTGACTTTTTGCAGCCGATGGATGTGCAGCCGTACACCACAGCGAATATCACTTTAAATCGCTCGATTAAAGGACTTTGTGCCAACTCGATCCAGGTGACTTACAAGCACTTGCGAATCAGGACTGTCGTGCCTTTCAAACCCGTCTTGAGAAAGACCCGCCGCGACCTCAGACATTGGCGCTCCTAAGGGTCGAAACGTCAACATTTCTTCATAGGCCTTACCACTTCAGGATCCTAGCATATTGATAGAAACAAATTAGGATTCTGTAAAAGTCATATTAGTAGATGGCCTACATGAAATCATAACTTGTATATATTTGTACAGATTGTTTATATTGAAATTGATCAGTGTTGTATAGATTGTTTTTGTCACGTGATCACTATTCACTATTGTCACGTTTTGCACTTTTTTCAATATATTGACAGTCATTTGTAAATTGTCTTGAATGAACTTGATAAAGATAAAAGATAAAGAACTATATACAGGTTTTCTTTCCATTTATTGTAAGATCCTGTTTAGTACGTATGTCAGAAGGAGGTTCCTCTATTGCATGTAATAGCATTTGCAAATTAGTTGTGTTGTTACCCGACAGAACCGCTTTTTATATTTAATCATTAACTTATCAACGAGCTACACTGAGGTACATATGTAAAGTGACAATCACTTATTGAAAATTTCCATTATTGATCCTGCGGGTGTCAGGGAATCTGTTTGACCAGGCAGATTTGCATATCCTGCGGCTGTCCGCTCAAGGACAACACAGGCCGAGAGCTTTTCACACGTACATAGAAAGGCATCTGAGCAAAGTTGAGAGGGTTGCTACTGATTCTTACTTTAAAAGCAGCCAGCTTTGTTCAGCCTAATTTTATTCACGTTGATGCTACTGACTGTACACCCTGCAACTCCCCTGCACATGTACTATCAGACTGAACTCTAAGCAGTTGGAGCGTTCACCATGTTTATCTTTGTTTACCTAAAGGCTACCTGTACAAACACCCATGCCCTCAACCCCTTCACAAGCAGTTGCTCACCTAGGATTAGTCGGTTTCTGCAGACCCCAAGTCTGCAGTGCCTGCAGCAGTGCTACTTCACGAGCTTTAAGACATTTTCGCCAGCACCCTCTGTGATTAATATGCACGCCGAAAACAAACAACAATTCCAGGCAGCAGGCAACTGTGACGCAGTCAGAGGGTGTCAGCAGCATGAGCATATACAATAACGCCTCGATCCCTGGCGATAATAATCTTGGAGCATGTCTTTCTATGCTATTGACCACAGAAATAGTATAGAAAAACGGGGTGGGTGCCAGCAAACTTTTCGCCAAACTCCGCATTCCAAGCAGAGTGCGGAGTATACTGCCCACCGCTGGTCTAATTTGTTTTTAGGTCTCGCCTAGGCAGTGTTTGCAGTGTCTCTTCGGAACATGTTGTGTTCAGAATATAGGCTTTAAGCTCTGTCCATGGTTTGAATTGGCTCCTGTGACTGTCTTTTTGTATTTTTCTTTTTTTATTGGTTAATTTGTTTAGTAGTCCCAGCTTAGTACCTCTTTTTCTCCTGTTGTAACCTTCCATGAGAATTGCCCCTGTTACATGTGTTGTTACTCTGTATGTTTTATTTACAGTTTGTGAGCACTATCTTCTTAAATGAGCTGCTGTTGCAGGTGTGACACGCTCTCCCACTTCTGCAGCTCACCTTAGGGTCTAACTGCATCGTGACGCTGCACATAACCTAATATTTTTTTTAAGCAGCGCAGCATGCCGCACTTATGCTTTTTAAGCAGTGTGGGATGCAGCACTTCAGCTTCAAATGGCGGTCATGCCTTTCCTTACTTCTGCGCAGCTTGCCCAACTCTATTTTAGCCCTCCACTCCCTCAAACCCACTCCTCTCCCATGTCACAGCCTCCTGATCTTAGTCTCTCCCTATTTGACCCCATCCCCATCCTGCTCCACTACACTGACCCCCGACTGAAAACTAATCATAACTCCTTGAAGAGGTTGTACGCTGGTACAGGTTCTACAGCCCTCTCCACGCTCACTCGCCATGGCAAGACTGGTGAGGCTGGCGACTCTGCAGCACGCCGTGCTTCAGCTTCAACAATGGCAGCCGCACCTTTATTCTTTCTGTGCGGCGCGCCCAACTCTATCTTAGTCCTCCACTCCCTCATCCCCACTCCTCCCATTTTACAAGCCCCCATCTCTGAGTCTTTCTGTTTCTGACCCCATCCCAGTCCCGCTCCCCTACACTGACCACCACCCATGAACTAAACAAGACATTTTGAGAAGTTTGCTCGATGGTACGGGCTCTCCGGCTCTCTCCACACTCACTCCCCATGGCGAAGCTGGTGTGGCTGGTGGCCCTGCAGCTGCTCCTGGCCTCCACGGACACAGGTAAGGCGAATCAATGAGTTTTGTTGGTGGTTGTGCAATGATGCCATGCCGAGAGAGAAGAAACTTTGTGCTGATGCAAGACTCATTGATAGCTGGATGGATTTATGCACTTTCATGTTCATGCTTTTTGCAGTGGTCGGTAGCTAACCTGGAGGTTATAACCTGGAAAGCCCAACTTGGGTCTTCAACTTCCCAAAGCTTAAGAATCAATTTGCTTAATAAGAATACTTTATGACTGGTTAAGCACTAAGAGACAAATAAGTTAGTCATGTGTGCTATATAAATGGTTTTGCTTTGATCTGAGGGCATAGATTCCATTCTACTCTGCGCTCACAGCACTTGGGCTGTGTCGTCCATTGCCCTCTCCCGCCTATAGCGCGGCAGAGTTCCATGCCCTCTAAGATGAGTGTCCGTAGTTGCAATCACTTCTGTGCTTCAGGACAGGACTATTTGGACTCAAGAGGGAGTGTTAGTGCAGTGCACAATGCCCTCACTTTATGTTCCCTCCAATAAACATCAGCTAAACATTTTTTCTGCACATGGTGTTTAGCAGCCTGATAAATATGAGCGGTGCAGGTTGGTTAACAATTCAGGTAAATAAATAGGCTTTTTTGTGAAGATATTTCAAACCCAGGTGTTCCATATTTAGTGTAGAATCTCACCACAGAACGACTTCCTGAAGGAAGATGAGTACCATGCCACCACTGAGACAGTCATTAGCATGCCTCAAGTAAGTAAGTGCCTCTGCTGGTCATCGATAGCTCTCATGCCACTCTTGTGATTACTGGTGGGGTTTAATTTAAGGGAATGCATTCCGCATGTGTTTTTGTGTGTGTTCACTCCATCATCTGGTATGTAGGCATACCTCATTTAGTGTGTGTATGCCTTTTGTGAATGTTGTACATGCAGTCATCAGTGTTTATGTGCCGTCTGCTCTGGGTGCATGCCACAAGCATTATGACGTGTACGCAGCATTATCTGTAGGCATAATGCATCTATGCTCAGAGTAGGTGAACAGGGTGATTTCTGTGCGCTGTTTGCACACACCATGTGTGCTTTATCTGTCAAATGTGATTTCTCTGTATGCACACTGTGTGTGTCTGTTCATGCACAGTTACCTGCTGTGCATACACACAAAAGGAGGAAACAGAAACCACATTCTTTTGTGTTAAGGGTGTAGTTTCTAGGTCCCCCCTTGCAATCTGGTACATGTAGTTTTGCCTCCCATACCCCATTATAAATGCAAAACAAACAGTTTGTCCGACGACTCAAAGGCGCGCAGATGGCTTTGGAAGAGCTGTTCCCTTGATTTAACAAAATGTAAGATCTCTGCTGCTGTTCTGAAACAAACAGGTGCATTTCAATTAAATGGTCAAGGCATAGCAGCCTGCTACCTATATTGCGCACTGCTTGTCATTATAAATAAAACAAATTGATGTAAAGACGGGCAACACGGTATGAACAACACAGATTGGGCAACATTGCAAAATGTCTCATGTCAAGCACAGGCAGGCCCTGCACAGGGAGCATGGATGGGTCAGACCAATAAAGCTGCCTAATAAACCTCTGCTTGTATGTGCTTGTAGTCCAATGTCAGATGTACGTGCTCGATAGTAGGGTCAGGGTCAAAAATACCCCTACTGCCATCGCAGTACAGCTGCTGACTTCAACATCACAACATGCAAACCAATGACGTTTAAAGCAGGTAAAAAAACATATCAACAGTGAGACCTTGCCATCAACATTCGTCCTGAAAACCGCACAATAAAACAGATTTGTACCAATTACGCTGTACCTAAACACTAGGGCTCGGAAACCAGCACCACTCTAAAATCCATTAGCATTGTAGTGCCCCAAACGCATCATACCTTTATGTGAATTGATTTATGCGATGCATTACTCCAGAATTGCTTTTGTTACATTTTCAGCCCTCCACTAAAACACCAAGTCAGAAAATGGTGGAGTGTGTATTTATTCTGTTGCCAGTAAGGCCCACAATACACTGGCTATGCTACTCAGACTGTGAGAGAGAGAGAGTTGAAAAGAAGAGTGAAATAAATGGCATACTTAAAGAAGAAAGAAACTGAAAAGAAGGAAGGCCAATACACATGAAAAAATGCATGGAAGGATGAAAGGACTATTGTAGTTAAAAAAACAATATGTGCATGGGTGGGTGAAAAATGGCTGGAATTATGAAAGGCTGGATCAATGAGTGAATAGACAAATGGAAGTCTGGATGGATGGGTGAATTGATAAAAGTAGGGTGAAATGATGGATGGATGAAAAAAATGGATGTATGCACGGGAGGATGGATGAATGACTAAGTGGAAGTGGAAGGACAGAACTATTGATGGAAGAGTGTAATGATGAAAGAATGGCTAGACTGAATAGTAAATGAAGGATGGAATGGTGATAGGATGGAGGAGGCTTCAGTTCCCAGCGAATGGAAACATGCAATGGTGGTTCCATTGCTAAAGAAGGCCAATGCGGATTCTAATAACCCTTCTAACTTTCGCCCTATCTCTCTCCTCTCTTGTTATTCTAAAATTCTTGAAAAACATGTGAATTCTTCTCTCACCTCTTATGTTGAATCCTCTCACCTTCTTCACTGCTCTCAGTCTGGGTTCAGGGCTGGTTTCTCCACGGAGACTACGCTTCTTGGCGTGTCTGAGACCATCAGGAGACAGGTGGACAATGGGGAGACTGTGGCACTCATCTTGCTTGATTTGAGTGCCGCATTTGACACCGTCTCCCATTCCATCTTATTGTCCACCTTGCAATCCGTGGGGATTGTTGGCCCAGCCCTGGCTTGGATTGCTAGTTTTCTTTCTAATCGCACCTTTCAGGTCTTTTCTGCTACTTCTGTTTCTTCTATCTACTCTTCCCCTCACGGTGTTCCCCAAGGGTCGATCCTTAGTCCCCTTCTTTTTAATCTTTATGTGAGACCGCTTGCTTTCTTGGCAGAGCAAGCGGGTCTCACAATATATTCTTACGCTGACGATACTCAAATCGTCTACTCACTTTCCATCAAGAATCGCTCGCCCTCCTCCTCCTTGCAGACTGGTTTGGAACAGATCGCCAATTGGATGCAGAGACATAAATTAAAGCTCAATGGGGACAAAACGGAGTTGCTCCTATTCGGTCCCAATGCACCTTTGTGGGGCCCGCAACATTGGCCTCCGCAGATGGGCCCTTTACCTCCCCCCTCAGATTCTGCCCGTAATCTCGGGGTGCTGCTTGACAACCAGTTGTCACTGAAGCAACATGTGGTAAAGGTCTCTGCCACCTGTACTACCATCATCAGGTGGCTTAGAAAAATCACATGGATGCTCCCAGCGGATACCCTGAGAACCGTGGTCCAAGCCCTTGTCATCTCTCGGATGGACTACGGGAACGTACTACTCTTGGGCGCCTGTAAGGAGGTATTAAAGAAACTTCAGGTTGTTCAGAATATGGCTGTGCGCCTGATATGTAACCTACCTGCTAGGTCATCGGCCACTACCCATCTGCACAAACTGCATTGGTTACGAATTGAGAGCCGTATAAAATTCAAAGCCCTTTGCATCATGCACCGTATTAAAATGGATAAAGCCCCGAAATATTTATCTTCCTTGGTCCAGCACTATGTCCCATCCCGCACTTTAAGATCGTCTACCCAAAACAAGTTTCAAATTCCACGTGTTAAGCGAGCCAAGATGGGCGGACGTTCGTTCGCCTTTCTGGCCCCCTCTTTATGGAACTCTATGCCCCAATCCCTGCGCTCGGAAGTCTGTTATATGACATTCCGCAAAGGTATTAAGACCTGGCTTTTTTAACATGTAACTGCCATGCCCTTGGTTTTCTTCACTGTTCCATCTTCCGTTTGCTACAGCGCCGGGAAACCTTCGGGTAGCTGCGCGCTCAATAAATGCAATTATAATAATAATAATAATAATAATAATAGGATGGTTGGATGAGACATGAAAAGAAGAAGTGACAAGATTACTGATAGAGCAACAAACGGAAGGTATAATTTCATGCTAAATTGTTTATTGATAGTGGGGCATGACTGTTCCGTTAAAGATAAAAGGATAGCAATATAATCCCTCTTATCCCCTTGAAAACCATCTATTATAACATCATGTTCTAAATAGTTATAATCTGTTCTAGGTTAGATAACTCGATGTGATTAACCTTCTGTTAGGAGAAATCCCTCTCCTTTTCTATTAGCAACCTTCTTTGGTTAAAAATATAAATGGAAAGCTGCCTTGTTGATACAAAAGGTCTTAGGTGGATGATATTGAGCATGTGAGATGATATAAAATAGGTGTATGATGTTGAATGATGTTGTGAATAAGAGTCTACTATTCATTTGGTTAAGGCTATCTGTTTGCCTTTTTTGGATTCCACGAAACAGGGAATTCCAGTCTGGGGAGTGTTTTCAGGTGGTCTGTCACTGCACAGTGTCAAAAATGTTATCCCGGCATGTATCAAATCAACTCGACTTATAATTTTTTTAGAGTGATAGTAATTCAAGTAAAATGAAATGATTAAATATGTCTTTCCTGTGTTTGTACATCAAAAATGCAAAACTAAGGCAAAAAATTTTACTTCCAGATTTTTACTCCCTACCTCTGCCCAGCATACTACCTTGGCCCTGACGAAGGTGTGGCCGTAATGGCCTCTCACCGAAACGCGCGTCGGCACGTTGTTCCAGGAACATGGCAATCTGTTCCAAATACATCAGGACCCGTATTAACACCATCTTCCTGGATGAACCCCCCGTTTTAGGCAACTTATTGAAGACTCTATTGTTGTCTACGCCAGGACTATAAGAATGGATGAATGAAATTTGAATGTTTTTACTTTAGCTAGGAAATCCCTGTGTGAATAAGTGTGGTAGTTTGTTTGAATTGTGGGCAGATCTCAATCCTGAAAAGAATCCTTGGTATGTGTTTTGTTAAAAGATCACTGACTATTTAATTTATACATGTATGTTTCTTGAATATATCTAAGAAGAGAAAAATAAAAAATATGTATTTTTTCAAAACATGTTGTGGAGTGTGTTCGGAATGACTCAGTTTTGTCCTGTGCAGCCTCAGCCTCTGGGCTAACCACCCCCTTATTTTATCATATTAGGATCCTCTAGCTAGGACCTCTTTAAATATTTGGCAGGGTACCTTCTATTTTTCTCTATACGGGAGACATGAAAAGATGGCTAGATGGATGGATGCATGAAAGTCTTAAAGGAAGGAGAGCTAAATAGACAGAAGGTGGGAGGAAGGGAGAAAGGGAGCTTATTTGTTTCGCTCACCTGATGAAATCAAATCAAAGTGGGGGTATTTGAATGTTCTGGCTACTCCATTGTCACACACAACGAGCAGCCAGCAGTGACCTGCGCTTATCTTGTCACACGAGAGGCCATTTAAATTTACACGATTAGTCCTAGTCCAGGGGCGAAGCTTTCAATGATGCAGCAGGTGAAGTGGCATGGGTCTGAGGATTACACTGCACAACAACTAGGATGGCTTTTTACTATCCTAACATTGGCAGTGAGCCTATTTCCTTGTTTGTATTCGGGTCCCGTGCACCCTTGCCATGGCACTGTCCCAGTCCTTGTCTAGGAGGGGCGATCCATCTCCAGGTACAGACAATCAGTTAGCAATAACATGTGTGAATCACAAAGGGGACGGTCACCTTCTCTGGCATGGGTTGACCACCAGATCATCTCATGGGCAGTGTTCATGCAGACATCCGGAGTAGTGCCTTCCCATCCCTCTGCAGTTTTCGTTGGTCATGGAGCTGTTCTTGCAGATTTCCCCTAAGGTTTGGTCATCTCCATCTCTTGTAACGCTTTGCTGCAGAGTTATTTCACACCGATATTGGTGACAAGAATGAGATACCCTTGTAATTGAAATTTTCCCTGACCTCGAAGTGTTGACATGCAGTTCAATCTATAGGAAATGTTACATAAACAACAAGAATTACAAGGTGTAGGGGTGACATGCCATCGACTCTAGTAGGCAATATATTTTAAGAGTGTTTGGCATAGAGAAGCACAAACTCGGGTTTTAACACGTCCCCAAGTGGTTGGCTTTAGTAGTAAGAATGTAGTAAGAATGTATTTCTATACAAGTAAACCGTTTCTACCAAAATTAAAATTGTGAAAGTCTAGGGAAAAAATAATGTTCTAACCTATATCGTGTAGTTTGCATGCAGCTCTTTGATGACAGTTCATAGCTCACTATTTTATATTGTGGTTGTAACTTATGAACTCCAAGTCACAAAACGACCTCTGTGACAAAAGTAGTAACCTATTGAGCGATCCTCATAAAAACAGTTCTGTGAATTCCTGGTACATGTTCTTTGCAGCAGGCATATTAAACCTGTGTGCTCTTTCATCATGAGAGGATACTGCCACTAGACAAAACTCCGATCTCTCTCTCCAGCCGGAATATTAATCCCTCGAGTTATCTTAACATTTGTATTGCTGTCTAAAAACTGCCGGACACACAAGAAACTCTTCAGCAAGTGCTTTTTAAACCTGTGTTTTTTTCTAAACACGGAGCCCCCTTAGGTTAGCGCCAGGTGAGGCTGCATCAGTCGCATCGCTCTAGAGCCAGACCTCCATGCAACCAGGGCTTTAAGTGGGCCGGATCCTGGCAGTTCTACAAGGCAGGAGTCCCTATCGGGCTCTCCATTTTTCCTCACACCCTCAGGGTGAATAAATAATCTTAACTCTGCAGCAATGCCACCCATCACTGCCTTTAAGGTAACTTCAAAGAGACTCCTTTTAGTTCTTTCAGTCTCATCAATTCAGAAGTGATGCATTTTCATTGTTATATACAACGAAACCATAGTTGTTGCTTATTTATCTTATACACTAACAACCACTGACAAAGCCAATAGTCCTGACTTGACTAGGTATAGTGTTACTTGTTGTATTACATATCTGGATGCAATGACAGAAACAGCAAAATACCAGTGGGGCGGCACACTATACTAAGCACAGATTTTTAGTTTACGTGTTTTAAGCCACGCCCTTAATTACAATTGATACGAGCATGTTGTTATATTGCCTTGGTTCTGAGGGACAGTATATTTTCCACACCTTGCCTAAAATATAGGTACCGGAAGGAGAAGATGACTATACTGATTATGAAGAAGCAATGCTCAGATTAGTTAATTATTTAAAACCAACCTTTATTAGCCTAGAATGCCACAATTTCTGTACCAGAAGACAAAGAGATGGAGAATTGTTCAATGAATTTCTCATATTATTGAGAGGTCTGTTGACCAATTGTGACTTTGTTAATACCACTGATCAGATGATTCATGACCAGTTGGTGGTTAAGACTAACAGATACATTCAAGAGAAACTATGGGCCGTATGAGATCCCACACTTGATGAAGTAATCAAGACAGCTAAAGCAATTGAGAAGACAGTATCCTGGGAAAAGGAAGTAAACAAATGTATAAGTGAATGGAAGAGGGGGAAGTATGCAATATCACTGGAAAAATAAACAAGGCAGAGTTCCTGAAGGCAAGAAATTCTGAAATCAAGTTATCATGTTATTGTTGTGGTAGTTTCTTGCATGTTGCTACATCTAAAAACTGTCAGACAATAGTGAAAGAAGCCATTCGTGTTGAATGCATTATGCAGTTTGGCAGAGCTTGCAAGGATGGCAACCTTACTGTTTTATGCAAACGTATCCTAAGAGAATGAGATTGTAAGAAACCAATGAAATGTGTAGATAAGATAGCCCAGTGTATTTGAGCATAGCTAAAGCAGAGAGAAGCCATTCGGATCTCTTTTGTTTTTACTAGTGAGCCTTGTGACAACTGACCTCTGACCTCTTAAGAGGAGGAGTGTCACTATCACTGCTGTCCTGCCTGCAGGGCCTGCGCACGTGCTTGTGTGCACGTGCCCAAGCAGCTACGACGTTTCCAGCCACCCGAAACCAGAAAGGCACTTAAAAAAAGACCTCTAGATCAGACAGTCGGCGAAGAAATTATGGGAATGACGCCGGGTCACATTCCTTTTCAGGCTTATCGTTTAATTAAAACCGTATTTTTTTATTGAATTTCGTTGGGGCTTTGCCACTGCTTTCCTGTGTTTTCACACATTAAGGAAATCAGTGTTTGTGCAATTCCACACCCCAAAAATATGTGCGGGCGGTTCCAGTATTTTATTAAATGCTTGGCTTTTATTGCAGTGTAGCCCGGGAGAAGTTATAAGCAGTGCTTTAAATGGTCCGGTACTCACCGGTACTGAGTACCGGCACTTCTTATTTTAATCCCTTCAAGTACCGGCACTTCTCCCTCCAACAAGGAGAGTACCGGTACTATAGTTGATGCATTGTTCCTTGTTAATTCTGCTGAGGCAGGGTGGCGCCTGCCTCTGATATTCTGACAGCCAAAGTGCCCCTGTAGCCCTGTGCTGAGCCCCTGAGAAACCGGAACAGTTCCATAGCAGATCAGTTGCATTATGTCTTTCAGGTGTAGGTGTGGAGAATTTCACCTTCACGCTGAGCTTGACAGAGCAGTGTCCATATCATTCAGTCACTGCTCTGTCAATCACATTTACACTGTGGTGTGCATTGTGCGCACGCTGGAATCCAGGTGACCAACTGAGAGCGGCAATTAAGGAAGCCACGGGAGGTAAGGAGGTACAAGTGTCCTTTATCCTGTGAGCCTTTTGTGCGAGTGTGTGACAGATTGTTAGTGTTTAACGGCTTGTGTGTGCCTTTAGGTGTAAGGGAAAGAGGAAGATGTAGAATCTGGGTAGTCCAAGAAGGTGTTTTAAAGAATGTGTGTGGACTGCTTTGTACATGCATGTGTGCTTAGGCCTGTGTGAGTGTATCTGCACACGAGAATTTGAGTACTAAGCACAATGCAAATAAATAATAATAATCAGAGCCACTGTAATTATGCATCAGGGTTGATTCATTTATGCAGCAAGAAAAGGCAACTTATGCTGCGTAATGCAGAATAGTTCCTGATTGTATTACGTCATTATTTTGTAATTTGGATACTTGTTAACACTGTCTGGGCATAGGTTAAACATTGCAATAAGCAACAGGGAGGTGAAAAGTCAACTTTTGGAAAGGGCCTTCCACTGCGCAGAAGCACGTGTTGGTACGATTTTACTAACTTTTGAACTGTTAGTGGTAGATGATGTGGCAAATGCTGTAGATCCATAATTTATGTAAAAAGAAATCGCATAATTCCACTTTCCTGACAATAACAGTGTAGCATCAAGAAGCTGCACTAGATAAACAAGTATTCGCAAAGCCATTAGCTGTGGTCTTGGTAACGCTGGTGCAATTGTTAAGTCAAAAAAGATTGTTGCACTAATATGCCACAAAAAAAGAAAACATGCCTCCTATATGCGGTGAGCTAAAGCATCCCAAAAAAAAAAATGATTTACCATTACATATAATTTAACAGTGTCAGTGCGCCCTATCAGGCATGTGACTTAGAATTGTTTTTTGATTGGAGCAGGGAGTTTTATAACACGCAAACTTGGCTCCAAGGTATTAGAGCACTTTACCTGAGCACCAGTTGCGTTACAGATGGGCACATTAATTCTTCTGCAAGGCACAGGGAGATTCATTGATTTGCCCAGAATCACAGGATGTTGAGCATCCTTGTCGAGACTTGAACCTGGTTCTCCAGCTTCAAGGTCAACTGCTCTAGTTTTTCGGGAACATCCTCTCCTCAACTGGTTTAGAACCCCTTTTTTGTTTTAATACACATCACATGGAAGTATGATTCTTATTGGTGCAAGGAAAAGCTACATTGGCCCTTAATTACTGTGATCTGGAGACCTATTTTAAACAAACACAATGACTAAAAATGGATAAAAACGGGAAACAAAAAAAGAATTGCCAAACTAAAGCACTGGCCCACCAGCCTGGCAGTGAAGTGCACTTTTTAAGTCAAATTTGCCCATGTGATTAGGAAAAATGTCGTCACTCACAGTGCAAGGTGGTTAGTTGCCTTCATGGGCTGCGGCTGTACCCCATGCTATTTGCTGTGGTGAGTGGAAGCAGAATGTGAATGATAGCTGAACAGACCCAGGGATGAAGACGACCGAGTGAAATTCGCTCTACATGTGTATTTTTTATTTATGGAAATTAATTTCATAAGGATGATGAGACAGTTAAAGCTGTCTCTGACCAAACCTTAAAATGAAAAGGGGGTTAGCTGGGCTTCATTTTCCTGCAGGATCTGAAAGAGGACAGATCTGTGATGTTCTTTTGCTGCATTTATTGTTTTCTATTGTCCCGAGTTAAGACGAGAGAGGACTAGGGGCGTATGTGTGTGCATGTGTGTGCGGGATGGTGGTTAGGGGACAACAATTAATAGAATGTGGCATGGTTGCATAAAATGCATTAAAGGGATTCAGTAGGTTGTAAGAGAAGGATCCTCTGCTCTATATTATCATTGTACCAATCTTTAAGATGGGGAATGGATGAATTGGGTATAATTCCAAGACATGTCCAGCAAGCAGAGAGACTTGCAGAATCCGTCCGTTCTACTTAGTGAGTTCTTTTAGGCTGTCCTTTCACTGTAGGCAACACGCCCTTTTTAAATCACCGTTCTGAAAAGGAAATGTGGGTTGTGAGCTGAGATTCCTTCTGATCCAGAAGACACCACAAGCCAGTCAGTCTTGATTATCTGAGGCCTCAAACATATTTCCATGTGTTACGTAGGATAGGTAGAACCAGGACCCTAGAGGTTCCTAGATGCTCGTTGTCTTCAAGCAGAGGGTGGCAGATGCTAAGTATTCTAAAGTGTGGTGGCTGTGATGCTTGAATAGTAATACTGTTCAAAGAATGTAATGTCATCTTTATGGATAACTGAGCTAAAATAATGAGATGTGCATAGTGTTACAAAGAATCTGCCCTAGAATATTTATCTACTCAACTTCTGATACCAACTTACAACGATGACAGAAGACCATGTGTGAGGGAGACACAGTTGCACATCTGCCTTCATGCTTGGCTGTGCCACGCCTGGGCTGGTGGATTCATGACTCATAAAAAGGGATGGTTGAGATGTTTGACATCCCCCTTCCAGACGCAAAAATTGTTTGTCTTCGATTTGTTTCCATAGCGCTTAAAAACTATGAACTAGCAGAGGTCCCACCCATCACGGCCTCTACTCTGCTCCGTACACCCGCTACAGACCCAGTATGACAGTGCCAAATTAACATACTAAAGTACCAACACCCAGTATCCCACATTGCTGAGATCTCATTGCATATAAGAGGAAATGAGGATGAGCCCTTTAAATGAGGATCTCTTGAAAACTATGGTGCTAAAGGAGGGACGATGCCCAGGACTGTACAAATACAGTTTGGTGTTACCTAGTTTAAAAGAAAAAAATGGTAAAGCAGTAGTCTAGGAGTGTGCATATTGATGCTGCTGTGCCAGGGTTTTTCCCTGCAATCTCCTTTCATGCATTAAAGCTAGGTGAAAGGACCATGGCCACTTACATTACAGACCACCATTGTATACATGTCAACATATTGATAAAACCTAATAGTTATTAGAGAGATACATTTCAATTTTATTTTCTGTTAGTTTTCTTGAGAATGAAAGAAAAAGGATGAGAAAGTTAAATTATAATTTAAAGCTAAAAGTCTCCCCTGTTTCACAGGTTTTTGCATGCATGCCATTATAAACTAAGTGCCATTCTTTGTGAGCACATCCTGATCTTTTCGTGGTCTGTGTTCTCTGTGAAAAACAAGGTACAGAGAAAAGATCTGAAAGTTCAGAGGCAAGGTCTAATAGGGCTGAACCAGGACCCCCACATCACTGGCACAAGATAGTACAATGGTGGCCCAACATCACTCAGTGCTGGCCTAAATCACAGCAATGGCTCATGATCAGACAAGGAAGGTTTAAAAATCACAGTGTTGAGCAGTGTGAAAACATTTCTGTCCAAAGACCACACAGAATATGTGAAGAACACTTTAAGTGCAATGGGCTGCATACTTAAGCATGTATTATATCACATGTGCAGAAGGAATCTGTACACTGTACATATGGGGAATTTAAGATTACTAACAAGGGCAATGCAAATCAAAATGAATACACATCAGATGGAAGAAGTGCCAATCTATCCTATCCCATCCCTAGCCCCGCCCCTAGCCCCGCCCGCTAGCCACACCCCTAACTCAATTTGATGAGTACCTGCACTTATTTTTTTCCATTTAAAACACTGGGCATAAGGAAACTTTAGACCGACAAAAGCTGGGCGTATAAAAATACAAGAAGTATACTCCCCGTGAGACATGCCGATGGCTGGATTCCTCAACAGAATAGAAAATAATATATATGAACGTTTTAAAGGGGGCATTTGGATAAACTGAAAAAACATTTGCATTCTTAAGAAACAAGGAACAGAATATCAGTCTATTAGGTCTGGCTGGACAGTGCAGCTTTCAAAGACTAATAGTTACCAACTGTGGCATCCTGCTCTGACTTCTGCAGCAGTGGCCCCTCCCTGTGTTCCATGTTTGCAGCATCCTGTTTTCTCATTCTTAATTCAGTGCAAATGTGCAATAATTCTTTGTTTGGATAACATTCCAGAAGGTCATTGAGATGGCTGGAAAAAAGAAGTTGTTGAAAATGTCTCAATGGAAATTAACGATGATGTTGGGAAGGTTATTCCTGAACCTAGTGTGAAAGTGAATGACCTTGTTGTGAGTGAAATCCCTAGTGGGCAAAGGTGGCTCAAAGTTTTGTAAACCCATGAGAGTTTACAACTTTTCAAAAGTGCTGTCAAAACCTATAATGATAGGGAAACGGGCTCATTAATAGTGAAATACACGGTTCATGTTCCAGATCCCATTTGTGAGTATAGCAACAATATACACTATGGTTTATCTTTGATTCTCTGTTTTTGATAGTGCAGCTTATGTCCATTTTCTTTATTAGGGAAATGTGTGCGGCATCCTGCTCTGATACCAGTTTGGGCGGACCTTCCCTGTCTTTCGCGTGCGCTGCATTCCTCCTTCTCATACTTAAGTCTATCAAAGAAGTTTGTTTGAATAACATTACTGTCCAGATGAACCAGCTGCTTACAATGCCTTAGCTGAGGTGCTTTTTAAAAGAGAGCTGATCTCAAAATCACGATTTACTCTCAAATGTATTGGGTCCTGCACCAATGATATATAATATACATAGAGAGGACTTTGTCTCCAATCAGAGTAGTATTTCTTTTTCAGCTTATGCAATTGGCTGATCAGTACATCATTCGAACTCCTTTGAAGTGCATGCATTGCAATGTATGAGAAACTATTTTACATCACAAAAGTACACTGATTCACAACACAAAAAATTATTTATCTCACAGATGCATTGTATACAGAATGTTTTATTTTATTTTACACTGCAGCATATTTTTTCAATGTTTTAGTTAGGACGCAAAATGCAAGCCAGTTCAATTGCCAACACCTGTTTTTCGTGAGAGTGTGTGAAATTTGCATTATTTCTTGGTGCATAATTATGTGAAATTTTGGATAAAAAATATGCAAAATTATGTGAAAAGCAAATCTGGCAATTTCTGGGTTTTTTTTTAACAAAAAGTGTATCTTCATGTCCCAGATTGACGAAAGGATTCACTTTTCTCTAAAATATTGTACAAAACAGGCTACAGTTGCTGGCATTCTGTCCAGCGATGTTGTTCCGGTGCCCCTGCAATATGATTTTTCATCCAAGCGACCCCCAATTACACCATGTAGCATAATTTAAACAAAAATTGGCATAAAAAGCATAAAGCAAAATGCCAGAAATACGCTGGCATAATTGAGATTCCACCCAGGCCTAGTATTTAATCTGGGTTTTCTCATCGCAGCTGTCAGAAGGACCTATTGAAAAATAATATACGTAGAGTGGGCATAAGGTACACCACAGTCAAGCATTGGCTTTTTTCGAACAGCCTCTTTCAGTCATTAGCTTCAGACTTTGTCAGTCTCTTTTTGGCTTAGCCCATTGGAGTAACTCATTGCTCAACTAAGGTTGTTTGCATCCGGACATATTTGCTGCACCACAAGACAGATGGTCCCTCTGTGGGCTTAGATGTGGTGTGCACTATGCCTATTGCTAATGCACTGTTTATTTGAAGATAGTGTAATATATTATATGTATTGCGATTTATTCGAATTACTGGAAATGTGATGTTACCTAAGGTGATGTATTTCTGTGCAGGAACTGCATCTTGATTGTATGGCATGATACTGGTCGACATGCTCACTTGCTATATTTAATACTGCAACTGTTCAATAAAATCCTTTAAATAAATCATTATGTTATCTCTTACTCTTCTAGTCAAGTGCTTGCTTTGACCTGCATGAGCTCTGTACAATTAGAGCCCTCTCAGGCCACTACTGGTTGATCCCTCCTCTGTCTTGCTCTAATTACCAAAACGGCATGTTAGCACATTAAACCCAGACCAATTAATTGGGTCAGTCAATGGTTGTTTAAGCGTGGGGCTTGTGATATGAAAATGGTTCTGACTAATCCCATAAAAGGCATTGTTTCCTAAAGCAGCAACTCTTGCAGCCAAGTACTGTCCCGCATATACAAACCGAGTGGCGTGACTGGGTGCAAAGCATGAAGGCACAATAGTTAATTTTCCAAAATGTATAGTTACAGCAAAGTCACAACAAAGGTTGCCAAAGAATTCAGGGTAGCTGAACCAGTCAGAATGACTCGGCAGATTGGCTCAGTGAGGAAGGAGCACCGGCCGCTGCAGGGCGGAAAAAGCACGTACTCACTGGGGGAAATGCTGTCCTCCATGCAGCACTAAACGTGAAACCTTTCCGTGAGAGCGCGTAGCAACAAGGCCCGGCGTCCCCAGAGACAGATCAAACATTAACCGGTCTCACGTGGCAGGCGCTGGAATGCAAGATGGCGCTCATACCATCTAGGATTTCAAGTCAACAAAGACTGGTGTTCTGAGGGTGTAACCCAAAGCAGAGTGTTGGAACCTGGGATGTCAGGTCACCTAGGGTAGCCTGGCCTAGGGGTAAGACATGCAATTCTAGAGGCACAAGTGTGAAGGTTGCAGACCACCCAGCAGTAAATCCACGCAATAACACTTAAAAAGGACACTACACCAGTTTGTTATGAAAATAAGTACCTGTTTATAAAAATAATATACTCTGTTCTCTTATACTTTAGAATCCACAGTTCAGTACTTTACAATCAATCAGGTGAAATAACAATCCGCTTAAGTCTTGGGAGAGAAAACTACGACTCAGTATAAGCAAATGCAGATGTCATGGAATTAATAGCAATCTTTTTAGCAGTGTCAACTGGCATTAGAAATCAACATCAATAGTATCTTTCATTACATACGTTTCCAACATCACTGGTTTTGTTTTTACCTTAATGCCTAAACCTTTACCTCCCTTATCTGTCCCTCTTCCACAAAGTGAGGCATACACAGTGAAGAGCAAAGAAAATGCCCAAGCTCTACGCTGTCACCAGTAAGCTCTAAGAGGAACTTGTAACTTTCCTTGTAACTTTAGTATTTCCAGCACACTCTTGATAGGTGGATTTTTAAGTCTACTCCCCCTCCTCATTCACCACAGTGGACGGAGAAATCACCAAAGTGTAATTCCACAACTGGCAGGCTCAAGCGCCACCTTCCCCCTTCAGTTTATCTCCTTACTTATAGATGACTCGTCCGGTGAAGCTTATCAGCACCAGACACAGGGGAAGTCACTCGGCAGTTCCTGGGAGTCCAGTGCTGGCAAGACTCCTCAGCTCATCCGCCCTTCCCGCTCACGCCAGCTCTCTCAGGAGGCGCTCAAGCAGGGAAGAGGTGTCTCTACACACGCGTCCAACCGCCGAAGGGATCCCGACGCTCTTCTTCACTCGGGGCTGGGATGCGCACACTTCTGGGCATGCGCGAAGTGTTCACACTACACCGCCTCGCTTCCAGACCCGCCTCCGCTCCCGCCTTCCTCCGCGCTGGCTCCGCTGGCAAGACGCTGCTCCTTCCGGGCCTGCTCGGTCCTAGGCCCCTCCTGCCCAAAGGGAGTGGGAATGCCTGGGGCATGCGCGGTAGCGCTTACTGACTTCAAACCTTGGGCTTAAACACAATGACGCGGCCGGTGCCCCCGGGGTCCTGCAGACGGCGATATCAGCGCCGCTCCGTGGAATCCGGCACCCCTCACCTTCAGATCGCCTCTTCAGCCACAACTCGGCGCTGATCCCCCTCGCTGTCACAGGGGCAGAACAGCCCGATCTCTCCTGGCCAATGCTCCCTCAGCGCCCGCTGCTCCTCACAGTTGGCTTCACTCCACAGCAGGTGAGAGATGACACTCTGTGGGGTGATTGAGCTAGCGGACAGTCGCTGTAACCAGGGCAGGTTTTTATGGAGGACTGAATAAAAGGCTGGGGGGGGCCACAAGGATTAGCCCTCCTCCGTTTGAGGGAATCACAGCAGAAGTCTTTTCACTGGGCAGAGGACTGCACCCCACAGTGCTGTAGTCTCCTTCTCCTGTCCACCTCCCTATTCTTTCAGAGATTAGACAGGCGCCCAGGGTCTCCCTTAAACAACCACAGCGGGGACAAGACAAGGATCCCAAAGGAGGAGTAGAGAAGTGGATTAATTAGGCTGCTTCCCAGTCCAGGAGATCAACCCTTTCACTAGCCTCTCCCCACCTTCCAAGATAGCCTGTCCTCCAGCTGACTCTCTCAGGTAGACAAAATGGCTGCCCCGCATTCCGCCTTATGTAGGCTGACCCTCAGTGGTCCAGAATGGACCAGAAGGTTCTGGAACGCCCTATACTGGTCTATGGGCAAGTTCTGGGTTTGGCAGTTAAGGCAGTTGGTAGCCACCATTTTGTGTGGTTCCAACTTTTCCTATCAGAACAGGCCTCTGGGCCTGAGGTGAAAAACTATGAGGGGGGAAAAGAACACCTATCCCCTTGACCAACACCTATAAAAAGTTAGTGGACAAAAATTATCAAGGGTATGAGGGGCAAAAAGGGGACAAAATAAATAATAGATTGGAAGGACTACGCAAAAAAAACAGACAGGTCTAACACGCGTCCCCCCCAGCTGAAAGTGGGGAGAACTACCCAACCCCTTGGGAGTCCTCATCACTAAGGCGGAAATACCTGGAGAGACCGTCTGCATTGGCGTGGTCCACTCCAGGCCGATGTTCCACCCGGAAGTCCATTCCCTGTAGGGAGATGGACCACCTCAACAGCTTGGGATTTTCCCCCTTCATTTGCATCAGCCAACGAAGGGGTCGGTGGTCAGTCTGAACCAGGAAGTGCGAGCCAAAGAGGTATGGCCGCAGCTTCTTCAGAGCCCACACCACCGCAAAAGCTTCCCTCTCAATTGCACTCCACTTCTGTTCCCGGGGAAGCAGTCTCCTGGATAAGAAGACTACAGGCTGATCCAGGCCCTCTTCATTTAGTTGCGATAACACTGCCCCAATGCCATGTTCTGATGCATCTGTTTGGACAATGAACTCCTTGGAGAAGTCTGGGGCCCTCAGGACCGGTGCTACACACATTGCCTGCTTCAACTTTTCAAAGGCTTGCTGACAAGGCTTCGTCCAAACTACCCGTCGAGGTTGTTTCTTGGAGGTGAGCTCCGTGAGGGGCGCTACTATAGTGCCATACCCCTTCACAAAGCGACGGTAGTAGCCTGTGAGGCCCAGGAAAGCTCGGACCTCAGTCTGTGTCTTGGGGGGTTCCCAGGCCATAATTGCCTCAATCTTTGCCTGCAGGGGCTGCACTGACCCCCTACCCACCAAGTGTCCAAGGTACACAACCGACCCTTGCCCAATCTGGCATTTACTGGCTTTGATGGTCAATCCAGCTTGTTTCAGGGCCTGGAGAACTGCTTGCAAATGTTGCAAATGGTCCTCCCAACTGCTACTGAAGACAGCAATGTCATCCAAGTAAGCAGCAGAGAAACTCTCCATTCCAGAGAGGACCTGGTTCACCAGCCGCTGAAATGTGGCAGGGGCATTTTTGAGCCCAAAGGGCATCACACAAAATTGGAAGTGTCCCTCAGGCGTGGAGAAGGCTGACCTTTCCTTTGCTCCATCTGTCAAGGAGATCTGCCAGTACCCTGAAGTGAGGTCAAAGGTACTTAGGTATTGGGCAGCTCCTAGCCGGTCAATTAACTCATCCGCCCTAGGGATCGGATGAGCATCAGTCTTTGTAACTGAGTTCAGTCCTCGGTAATCCACACAGAACCTCAGTTCTGGTGTGGTGCCTGGTGGGGCGGCTTTTGGCACTAGCAACACCGGACTGTACCAAGGGCTGTTGGAAGGTTCTATCACTCCTAGCTCTAGCATCTTGGCAACCTCTCCATGGATGCTAGCCTTCACCTTGTCTGACAGCCTGTAGGTCTTTGACTTCACCGGGGGGCTGTCTCCTGTGTCCACATCATGGGTACACAGGTGGGTTCTTCCCGGGACAAGGGAGAACAACGAAGAGTACTGCTCCAATACCTGGCGGCAATCCTTTCGTTGCTCAGGAGTTAGGGATGGGGAGAGAATCACTCCCTCCACCGACCCATCCTTCTCTTGGGATGAAAAGAGATCAGGGAGAGGCTCGCTTTCTGCTTCCTCGGCACCATCCGTCACCATCATCAGGATGACCTCGGGCCTGTGACCAGCTGTTGTTGGTGGATCCAATGGCCCTAAAATGTCGATGCCCACCCTTTCAAAGGGGGTGCTAACGACTGGAAGTGGTTCCAGGGGAGCCTTCAGCTTTACCCCTGTTTTCCCACTGGCCTGGCAGGATACACATGTCCGACAGTATGTGTTGGACGCCACTTTCACCTGAGGCCAGTAAAAGTGGAGGACAAGCCGTGCAAAGGTCTTGTCCTGGCCTAAGTGTCCTGCCAGTGGTATAGCATGAGCCAATTCCAGCAGAAAGGCTCGGTATTGTTGCGGGACTACCAAGGCCCTTTATGAACCAGGCAAGGGTACCTTGGGTTCACTGTAGAGGAGTCCATCCTCCCAGTAAATATGGTAATGTCCCGTAACATCACCTGCTGCTTGGGCTTCAGCCTGTCGCCTCAGTCCCTCAAGGGTGGGGCACTCCCTCTGCCCCTTACAGAATTCCTCTCTGGTAGGACCTCCCTCCACATGCCACTCAGCAGGGATGGGTAAATCCTCCAGAGAGTCTACTTCCCCCTCCACGGACTTCTGGTCCACCACCGCAGGTGGCCGATCCGTCACATAGGGTGTGGAAGCCTGAGCAGGCTCTTTCTGTCTCCGGGTCTGTCCCTTCTTAGCAGCGGGTTGGGCCATTATTCCAGGCTCCGACCCAGGCGATCTCCCTCTTCGGGTAGTCGCAGACCGTGTGCTTGGACAGGCCCAGTCAGGTGTACCCAGCATCGCAGAGTGCGTCCGGTATTCCACCTCTCTCCAAGTGTTGTGCTCCATTTCATTCCCCAGCAGACAATCAACTGGCACGGCAGGGCTTACGGTAACTCGAAGTGAACCTGCAACCCCCTCCCACTCAAAGGGAACCTCAGCCACTGGATAGTGGCCCATTCTGCCGTCAGCCATCGCGGCGGGGTGGAGTACATTGGGAACCACCTGCTCTGGAGACACCAGTCGACTCCTCACCATAGTCATACTGGCTCCTGTATCTCTCAAAGCCTCCCCTCTCTGGCCATTGATGGTGACCCATTGCCCATACTTTGTAGTATTTGGGGGCACCTGGATCTTTGGAACCATCTCCCGCTCTCCCAGGGACACTAAGGTGACACCCGCCCACTCACCCCCCTTATCTAAGGGCAACTCCTCCCCGAGCGCTACACTAGCTACTCCCGGTGACTTTCCTCCGGTGGGAGGGGGTGGTCTCTTTGTGCATCTGACATCTCCCTTATAATGTCCAACACCACCACACTCAAAACAGTGGAGAACCCTTGGCTGCTGGCTTTGGCCAGGATTAGGGTTTCTGGGCGGGTTTGCCTTAGGGGTGAAACCTGCTCCCTTTCCTTGGAAATTATTTTGGGGACCTTTGGAGAACTCCCTCTTTTTATCTCCCCCCTCCTTCTTCTGGGGGGCGCCCTGTCCGGCTTTTTGAGAATCCCCTCCAGTCCCCTTTGAGGACACCCGGGTACTTGCCCAAGTGTCCGCCTCCTCTGCAAGCTTCCGGGGATTGGTCAGCTTGCTGTCCACCAGGTGTTGGCGCAACTCGGGAAAACATTTCTCGAGGAGGTGCTCTTTCAAAAATAGATTGTACAGCCCCTCATAATCTTTCACCTCGCTGCCCTTGACCCAACCCTCCAAAGCTTTCTTGGCGTAGTCTAAGAAGTCTACCCAATTCTGGGTACTCAGTTTGTGACTTCCCCTGAATTTCTGTCTGTACCTTTCAGGGGTAAGTCCAAACGTCTTCACCAGTGCCACCTTCATCGTAGGGTAGTGGGTTTGCTCATCCTGCTCCAGAGCCAACAAGGTGTCCCTGCCAGCAGGGGGCATGTATTTATACAGCCCACCCCCCCAGTGAGTTTCTAAGATCCCGTGAGCCCTTAAAGAAACTTCGTAGACGGCCAACCATTTGGCAATGTCATCACCTGTGGTGTAACTGGCGATGACATCTTTGGGTAAATAGGGTCTGGGTTCCCTGGTATTCATCTTATTTTCGCTGCCACCATTATCTGGATTAGGAGACCTTCGTATTAAGGCTTGTAGGTCTAGCTCCTTTATGGTCCGTTCATGGGCTAACCTCCTGTCCTCCCTTTCCATATCCATCCTAGCTAATTCCAACTTCATTCTCCTCTCCTCCCTCCTATCTTCCAGCTCGGCGTCAGTTAAACCCCTCTCTGAGACGCTGCTGCCCGCCCTCGAAGGAGTCCTGGGACCTGTCAGCAGATTCCCCCTTCCAGTTTGGTTCAACATTGCAATCTCAAGGACAGTGTCCCCGTCACTCTCTTCGGTATCTGGTTCTTCCACTAAATGAGCTTCCACCCATGCCCTTATGCTTGTCAGCAACTCGCCTTTCCTGGCACCTTTGTTAAAGAATACCCCTTGTTGCTGACACCATTCTTTGAGTTGGGTCACAGTATAGGATTCTAGCTCTTTAAAATTCAATTCCATCTTTAGTATGGAATAAAATAAACACTCAGGAGAGAACCAAGAAGTGTGACCTGAGGTTAACCTCCACCCACCACCAGAAATAAATTTGGAAAAAACAAAATTCAAATTAGGAGGGCCGCAAGGAGAAAACCCCTAGTGTAGGTCAGTGTATTGCGTTGAATTACTAATGAGTAGCTGCAACCAAGTCAGAATCCCACCGCTAGGCACCAAATGTTGGAACCTGGGATGTCAGGTCACCTAGGGTAGCCTGGCCTAGGGGTAAGACATGCAATTCTAGAGGCACAAGTGTGAAGGTTGCAGACCACCCAGCAGTAAATCCACGCAATAACACTTAAAAAGGACACTACACCAGTTTGTTATGAAAATAAGTACCTGTTTATAAAAATAATATACTCTGTTCTCTTATACTTTAGAATCCACAGTTCAGTACTTTACAATCAATCAGGTGAAATAACAATCCGCTTAAGTCTTGGGAGAGAAAACTACGACTCAGTATAAGCAAATGCAGATGTCATGGAATTAATAGCAATCTTTTTAGCAGTGTCAACTGGCATTAGAAATCAACATCAATAGTATCTTTCATTACATACGTTTCCAACATCACTGGTTTTGTTTTTACCTTAATGCCTAAACCTTTACCTCCCTTATCTGTCCCTCTTCCACAAAGTGAGGCATACACAGTGAAGAGCAAAGAAAATGCCCAAGCTCTACGCTGTCACCAGTAAGCTCTAAGAGGAACTTGTAACTTTCCTTGTAACTTTAGTATTTCCAGCACACTCTTGATAGGTTGATTTTTAAGCCTACTCCCCCTCCTCATTCACCACAGTGGACGGAGAAATCACCAAAGTGTAATTCCACAACTGGCAGGCTCAAGCGCCACCTTCCCCCTTCAGTTTATCTCCTTACTTATAGATGACTCGTCCGGTGAAGCTTATCAGCACCAGACACAGGGGAAGTCACTCGGCAGTTCCTGGGAGTCCAGCGCTGGCAAGACTCCTCAGCTCATCCGCCCTTCCCGCTCACGCCAGCTCTCTCAGGAGGCACTCAAGCAGGGAAGAGGTGTCTCTACACACGCGTCCAACCGCCGAAGGGATCCCGACGCTCTTCTTCACTCGGGGCTGGGATGCGCACACTTCTGGGCATGCGCGAAGTGTTCACACTACACCGCCTCGCTTCCAGACCCGCCTCCGCTCCCGCCTTCCTCCGCGCTGGCTCCGCTGGCAAGACGCTGCTCCTTCCGGGCCTGCTCGGTCCTAGGCCCCTCCTGCCCAAAGGGAGTGGGAACGCCTGGGGCATGCGCGGTAGCGCTTACTGACTTCAAACCTTGGGCTTAAACACAATGACGCGGCCGGTGCCCCCGGGGTCCTGCAGACGGCGATATCAGCGCCGCTCCGTGGAATCCGGCACCCCTCACCTTCAGATCGCCTCTTCAGCCACAACTCGGCGCTGATCCCCCTCGCTGTCACAGGGGCAGAACTGCCCGATCTCTCCTGGCCAATGCTCCCTCAGCGCCCGCTGCTCCTCACAGTTGGCTTCACTCCACAGCAGGTGAGAGATGACACTCTGTGGGGTGATTGAGCTAGGGGACAGTCGCTGTAACCAGGGCAGGTTTTTATGGAGGACTGAATAAAAGGCTGGGGGGAGCCACAAGGATTAGCCCTCCTCCGTTTGAGGGAATCACAGCAGAAGTCTTTTCACTGGGCAGAAGACTGCACCCCACAGTGCTGTAGTCTCCTTCTCCTGTCCACCTCCCTATTCTTTCAGAGATTAGACAGGCGCCCAGGGTCTCCCTTAAACAACCACAGCGGGGACAAGACAAGGATCCCAAAGGAGGAGTAGAGAAGTGGATTAATTAGGCTGCTTCCCAGTCCAGGAGATCAACCCTTTCACTAGCCTCTCCCCACCTTCCAAGATAGCCTGTCCTCCAGCTGACTCTCTCAGGTAGACAAAATGGCTGCCCCGCATTCCGCCTTATATAGGCTGACCCTCAGTGGTCCAGAATGGACCAGAAGGTTCTGGAACGCCCTATACTGGTCTATGGGCAAGTTCTGGGTTTGGCAGTTAAGGCAGTTGGTAGCCACCATTTTGTGTGGTTCCAACTTTTCCTATCAGAACAGGCCTCTGGGCCTGAGGTGAAAAACTATGAGGGGGGAAAAGAACACCTATCCCCTTGACCAACACCTATAAAAAGTTAGTGGACAAAAATTATCAAGGGTATGAGGGGCAAAAAGGGGACAAAATAAATAATAGATTGGAAGGACTACGCAAAAAAAACAGACAGGTCTAACACGCGTCCCCCCCAGCTGAAAGTGGGGAGAACTACCCAACCCCTTGGGAGTCCTCATCACTAAGGCGGAAATACCTGGAGAGACCGTCTGCATTGGCGTGGTCCACTCCAGGCCGATGTTCCACCCGGAAGTCCATTCCCTGTAGGGAGATGGACCACCTCAACAGCTTGGGATTTTCCCCCTTCATTTGCATCAGCCAACGAAGGGGTCGGTGGTCAGTCTGAACCAGGAAGTGCGAGCCAAAGAGGTATGGCCGCAGCTTCTTCAGAGCCCACACCACCGCAAAAGCTTCCCTCTCAATTGCACTCCACTTCTGTTCCCGGGGAAGCAGTCTCCTGGATAAGAAGACTACAGGCTGATCCAGGCCCTCTTCATTTAGTTGCGATAACACTGCCCCAATGCCATGTTCTGATGCATCTGTTTGGACAATGAACTCCTTGGAGAAGTCTGGGGCCCTCAGGACCGGTGCTACACACATTGCCTGCTTCAACTTTTCAAAGGCTTGCTGACAAGGCTTCGTCCAAACTACCCGTCGAGGTTGTTTCTTGGAGGTGAGCTCCGTGAGGGGCGCTACTATAGTGCCATACCCCTTCACAAAGCGACGGTAGTAGCCTGTGAGGCCCAGGAAAGCTCGGACCTCAGTCTGTGTCTTGGGGGGTTCCCAGGCCATAATTGCCTCAATCTTTGCCTGCAGGGGCTGCACTGACCCCCTACCCACCAAGTGTCCAAGGTACACAACCGACCCTTGCCCAATCTGGCATTTACTGGCTTTGATGGTCAATCCAGCTTGTTTCAGGGCCTGGAGAACTGCTTGCAAATGTTGCAAATGGTCCTCCCAACTGCTACTGAAGACAGCAATGTCATCCAAGTAAGCAGCAGAGAAACTCTCCATTCCAGAGAGGACCTGGTTCACCAGCCGCTGAAATGTGGCAGGGGCATTTTTGAGCCCAAAGGGCATCACACAAAATTGGAAGTGTCCCTCAGGCGTGGAGAAGGCTGACCTTTCCTTTGCTCCATCTGTCAAGGAGATCTGCCAGTACCCTGAAGTGAGGTCAAAGGTACTTAGGTATTGGGCAGCTCCTAGCCGGTCAATTAACTCATCCGCCCTAGGGATCGGATGAGCATCAGTCTTTGTAACTGAGTTCAGTCCTCGGTAATCCACACAGAACCTCAGTTCTGGTGTGGTGCCTGGTGGGGCGGCTTTTGGCACTAGCACCACCGGACTGGACCAAGGGCTGTTGGAAGGTTCTATCACTCCTAGCTCTAGCATCTTGGCAACCTCTCCATGGATGCTAGCCTTCACCTTGTCTGATAGCCTGTAGGTCTTTGACTTCACCGGGGGGCTGTCTCCTGTGTCCACATCATGGGTACACAGGTGGGTTCTTCCCGGGACAAGGGAGAACAACGAAGAGTACTGCTCCAATACCTGGCGGCAATCCTTTCGTTGCTCAGGAGTTAGGGATGGGGAGAGAATCACTCCCTCCACCGACCCATCCTTCTCTTGGGATGAAAAGAGATCAGGGAGAGGCTCGCTTTCTGCTTCCTCGGCACCATCCGTCACCATCATCAGGATGACCTCGGGCCTGTGACCAGCTGTTGTTGGTGGATCCAATGGCCCTACAATGTCGATGCCCACCCTTTCAAAGGGGGTGCTAACGACTGGAAGTGGTTCCAGGGGAGCCTTCAGCTTTACCCCTGTTTTCCCATTGGCCTGGCAGGATACACATGTCCAACAGTATGTGTTGGACGCCACTTTCATCTGAGGCCAGTAAAAGTGGAGGACAAGCCGTGCAAAGGTCTTGTCCTGGCCTAAGTGTCCTGCCAGTGGTATAGCATGAGCCAATTCCAGCAGAAAGGCTCGGTATTGTTGCGGGACTACCAAGGCCCTTGATGAACCAGGCAAGGGTACCTTGGGTTCACTGTAGAGGAGTCCATCCTCCCAGTAAATATGGTAATGTCCCGTAACATCACCTGCTGGTTGGGCTTCAGCCTGTCGCCTCAGTCCCTCAAGGGTGGGGCACTCCCTCTGCCCCTTACAGAATTCCTCTCTGGTAGGACCTCCCTCCACATGCCACTCAGCAAGGATGGGTAAATCCTCCAGAGAGTCTACTTCCCCCTCCACGGACTCCTGGTCCACCACCGCAGGTGGCCGATCCGTCACATGGGGTGTGGAAGCCGGAGCAGGCTCTTCCTGTCTCCGGGTCTGTCCCTTCTTAGCAGCGGGTTGGGCCATTATTCCAGGCTCCAACCCAGGCGAACTCCCTCTTCGGGTAGTCGCAGACCGTGTGCTTGCACAGGCCCAGTCAGGTGTACCCAGCATCGCAGAGTGCGTCCGGTATTCCACCTCTCTCCAAGTGTTGTGCTCCATTTCATTCCCCAGCAGACAATCAACTGGCACGGCAGGGCTTACGGCAACTCGAAGTGAACCTGCAACCCCCTCCCACTCAAAGGGAACCTCAGCCACTGGATAGTGGCCCATTCTGCCGTCAGCCATCGCGGCGGGGTGGAGTACATTGGGAACCACCTGCTCTGGAGACACCAGTCGACTCCTCACCATAGTCATACTGGCTCCTGTATCTCTCAAAGCCTCCCCTCTCTGGCCATTGATGGTGACCCATTGCCCATACTTTGTAGTATTTGGGGGCACCTGGATCTTTGGAACCATCTCCCGCTCTCCCAGGGACACTAAGGTGACACCCGCCCACTCACCCCCCTTATCTAAGGGCAACTCCTCCCCGAGCGCTACACTAGCTACTCCCGGTGACTTTCCTCCGGTGGGAGGGGGTGGTCTCTTTGGGCATCTGACATCTCCCTTATAATGTCCAACACCACCACACTCAAAACAGTGGAGAACCCTTGGCTGCTGGCTTTGGCCAGGATTAGGGTTTCTGGGCGGGTTTGCCTTAGGGGTGAAACCTGCTCCCTTTCCTTGGAAATTATTTTGGGGACCTTTGGAGAACTCCCTCTTTTTATCTCCCCCCTCCTTCTTCTGGGGGGCGCCCTGTCCGGCTTTTTGAGAATCCCCTCCAGTCCCCTTTGAGGACACCCGGGTACTTGCCCAAGTGTCCGCCTCCTCTGCAAGCTTCCGGGGATTGGTCAGCTTGCTGTCCACCAGGTGTTGGCGCAACTCGGGAAAACATTTCTCGAGGAGGTGTTCTTTAAAAAATAGATTGTACAGCCCCTCATAATCTTTCACCTCGCTGCCCTTGACCCAACCCTCCAAAGCTTTCTTGGCGTAGTCTAAGAAGTCTACCCAATTCTGGGTACTCAGTTTGTGACTTCCCCTGAATTTCTGTCTGTACCTTTCAGGGGTAAGTCCAAACTTCTTCACCAGTGCCACCTTCATCGTAGGGTAGTGGGTTTGCTCATCCTGCTCCAGAGCCAACAAGGTGTCCCTGCCAGCAGGGGGCATGTATTTATACAGCCCACCCCCCCAGTGAGTTTCTAAGATCCCGTGAGCCCTTAAAGAAACTTCGTAGACGGCCAACCATTTGGCAATGTCATCACCTGTGGTGTAACTGGCGATGACATCTTTGGGTAAATAGGGTCTGGGTTCCCTGGTATTCATCTTATTTTCGCTGCCACCATTATCTGGATTAGGAGACCTTCGTATTAAGGCTTGTAGGTCTAGCTCCTTTATGGTCCGTTCATGGGCTAACCTCCTGTCCTCCCTTTCCATATCCATCCTAGCTAATTCCAACTTCATTCTCCTCTCCTCCCTCCTATCTTCCAGCTCGGCGTCAGTTAAACCCCTCTCTGAGACGCTGCTGCCCGCCCTCGAAGGTGTCCTGGGACCTGTCAGCAGATTCCCCCTTCCAGCTTGGTTCAACATTGCAATCTCAAGGACAGTGTCCCCGTCACTCTCTTCGGTATCTGGTTCTTCCACTAAATGAGCTTCCACCCATGCCCTTATGCTTGTCAGCAACTCGCCTTTCCTGGCACCTTTGTTAAAGAATACCGCTTGTTGCTGACACCATTCTTTGAGTTGGGTCACAGTATAGGATTCTAGCTCTTTAAAATTCAATTCCATCTTTAGTATGGAATAAAATAAACACTCAGGAGAGAACCAAGAAGTGTGACCTGAGGTTAACCTCCACCCACCACCAGAAATAAATTTGGAAAAAACAAAATTCAAATTAGGAGGGCCGCAAGGAGAAAACCCCTAGTGTAGGTCAGTGTATTGCGATGAATTACTAATGAGTAGCTGCAACCAAGTCAGAATCCCACCGCTAGGCACCAAATGTTGGAACCTGGGATGTCAGGTCACCTAGGGTAGCCTGGCCTAGGGGTAAGACATGCAATTCTAGAGGCACAAGTGTGAAGGTTGCAGACCACCCAGCAGTAAATCCACGCAATAACACTTAAAAAGGACACTACACCAGTTTGTTATGAAAATAAGTACCTGTTTATAAAAATAATATACTCTGTTCTCTTATACTTTAGAATCCACAGTTCAGTACTTTACAATCAATCAGGTGAAATAACAATCCGCTTAAGTCTTGGGAGAGAAAACTACGACTCAGTATAAGCAAATGCAGATGTCATGGAATTAATAGCAATCTTTTTAGCAGTGTCAACTGGCATTAGAAATCAACATCAATAGTATCTTTCATTACATACGTTTCCAACATCACTGGTTTTGTTTTTACCTTAATGCCTAAACCTTTACCTCCCTTATCTGTCCCTCTTCCACAAAGTGAGGCATACACAGTGAAGAGCAAAGAAAATGCCCAAGCTCTACGCTGTCACCAGTAAGCTCTAAGAGGAACTTGTAACTTTCCTTGTAACTTTAGTATTTCCAGCACACTCTTGATAGGTTGATTTTTAAGTCTACTCCCCCTCCTCATTCACCACAGTGGACGGAGAAATCACCAAAGTGTAATTCCACAACTGGCAGGCTCAAGCGCCACCTTCCCCCTTCAGTTTATCTCCTTACTTATAGATGACTCGTCCGGTGAAGCTTATCAGCACCAGACACAGGGGAAGTCACTCGGCAGTTCCTGGGAGTCCAGCGCTGGCAAGACTCCTCAGCTCATCCGCCCTTCCCGCTCACGCCAGCTCTCTCAGGAGGCACTCAAGCAGGGAAGAGGTGTCTCTACACACGCGTCCAACCGCCGAAGGGATCCCGACGCTCTTCTTCACTCGGGGCTGGGATGCGCACACTTCTGGGCATGCGCGAAGTGTTCACACTACACCGCCTCGCTTCCAGACCCGCCTCCGCTCCCGCCTTCCTCCGCGCTGGCTCCGCTGGCAAGACGCTGCTCCTTCCGGGCCTGCTCGGTCCTAGGCCCCTCCTGCCCAAAGGGAGTGGGAACGCCTGGGGCATGCGCGGTAGCGCTTACTGACTTCAAACCTTGGGCTTAAACACAATGACGCGGCCGGTGCCCCCGGGGTCCTGCAGACGGCGATATCAGCGCCGCTCCGTGGAATCCGGCACCCCTCACCTTCAGATCGCCTCTTCAGCCACAACTCGGCGCTGATCCCCCTCGCTGTCACAGGGGCAGAACTGCCCGATCTCTCCTGGCCAATGCTCCCTCAGCGCCCGCTGCTCCTCACAGTTGGCTTCACTCCACAGCAGGTGAGAGATGACACTCTGTGGGGTGATTGAGCTAGGGGACAGTCGCTGTAACCAGGGCAGGTTTTTATGGAGGACTGAATAAAAGGCTGGGGGGAGCCACAAGGATTAGCCCTCCTCCGTTTGAGGGAATCACAGCAGAAGTCTTTTCACTGGGCAGAAGACTGCACCCCACAGTGCTGTAGTCTCCTTCTCCTGTCCACCTCCCTATTCTTTCAGAGATTAGACAGGCGCCCAGGGTCTCCCTTAAACAACCACAGCGGGGACAAGACAAGGATCCCAAAGGAGGAGTAGAGAAGTGGATTAATTAGGCTGCTTCCCAGTCCAGGAGATCAACCCTTTCACTAGCCTCTCCCCACCTTCCAAGATAGCCTGTCCTCCAGCTGACTCTCTCAGGTAGACAAAATGGCTGCCCCGCATTCCGCCTTATATAGGCTGACCCTCAGTGGTCCAGAATGGACCAGAAGGTTCTGGAACGCCCTATACTGGTCTATGGGCAAGTTCTGGGTTTGGCAGTTAAGGCAGTTGGTAGCCACCATTTTGTGTGGTTCCAACTTTTCCTATCAGAACAGGCCTCTGGGCCTGAGGTGAAAAACTATGAGGGGGGAAAAGAACACCTATCCCCTTGACCAACACCTATAAAAAGTTAGTGGACAAAAATTATCAAGGGTATGAGGGGCAAAAAGGGGACAAAATAAATAATAGATTGGAAGGACTACGCAAAAAAAACAGACAGGTCTAACACGCGTCCCCCCCAGCTGAAAGTGGGGAGAACTACCCAACCCCTTGGGAGTCCTCATCACTAAGGCGGAAATACCTGGAGAGACCGTCTGCATTGGCGTGGTCCACTCCAGGCCGATGTTCCACCCGGAAGTCCATTCCCTGTAGGGAGATGGACCACCTCAACAGCTTGGGATTTTCCCCCTTCATTTGCATCAGCCAACGAAGGGGTCGGTGGTCAGTCTGAACCAGGAAGTGCGAGCCAAAGAGGTATGGCCGCAGCTTCTTCAGAGCCCACACCACCGCAAAAGCTTCCCTCTCAATTGCACTCCACTTCTGTTCCCGGGGAAGCAGTCTCCTGGATAAGAAGACTACAGGCTGATCCAGGCCCTCTTCATTTAGTTGCGATAACACTGCCCCAATGCCATGTTCTGATGCATCTGTTTGGACAATGAACTACTTGGAGAAGTCTGGGGCCCTCAGGACCGGTGCTACACACATTGCCTGCTTCAACTTTTCAAAGGCTTGCTGACAAGGCTTCGTCCAAACTACCCGTCGAGGTTGTTTCTTGGAGGTGAGCTCCGTGAGGGGCGCTACTATAGTGCCATACCCCTTCACAAAGCGACGGTAGTAGCCTGTGAGGCCCAGGAAAGCTCGGACCTCAGTCTGTGTCTTGGGGGGTTCCCAGGCCATAATTGCCTCAATCTTTGCCTGCAGGGGCTGCACTGACCCCCTACCCACCAAGTGTCCAAGGTACACAACCGACCCTTGCCCAATCTGGCATTTACTGGCTTTGATGGTCAATCCAGCTTGTTTCAGGGCCTGGAGAACTGCTTGCAAATGGTCCTCCCAACTGCTACTGAAGACAGCAATGTCATCCAAGTAAGCAGCAGAGAAACTCTCCATTCCAGAGAGGACCTGGTTCACCAGCCGCTGAAATGTGGCAGGGGCATTTTTGAGCCCAAAGGGCATCACACAAAATTGGAAGTGTCCCTCAGGCGTGGAGAAGGCTGACCTTTCCTTTGCTCCATCTGTCAAGGAGATCTGCCAGTACCCTGAAGTGAGGTCAAAGGTACTTAGGTATTGGGCAGCTCCTAGCCGGTCAATTAACTCATCCGCCCTAGGGATCGGATGAGCATCAGTCTTTGTAACTGAGTTCAGTCCTCGGTAATCCACACAGAACCTCAGTTCTGGTGTGGTGCCTGGTGGGGCGGCTTTTGGCACTAGCACCACCGGACTGGACCAAGGGCTGTTGGAAGGTTCTATCACTCCTAGCTCTAGCATCTTGGCAACCTCTCCATGGATGCTAGCCTTCACCTTGTCTGACAGCCTGTAGGTCTTTGACTTCACCGGGGGGCTGTCTCCTGTGTCCACATCATGGGTACACAGGTGGGTTCTTCCCGGGACAAGGGAGAACAACGAAGAGTACTGCTCCAATACCTGGCGGCAATCCTTTCGTTGCTCAGGAGTTAGGGATGGGGAGAGAATCACTCCCTCCACCGACCCATCCTTCTCTTGGGATGAAAAGAGATCAGGGAGAGGCTCGCTTTCTGCTTCCTCGGCACCATCCGTCACCATCATCAGGATGACCTTGGGCCTGTGACCAGCTGTTGTTGGTGGATCCAATGGCCCTACAATGTCGATGCCCACCCTTTCAAAGGGGGTGCTAACGACTGGAAGTGGTTCCAGGGGAGCCTTCAGCTTTACCCCTGTTTTCCCACTGGCCTGGCAGGATACACATGTCCAACAGTATGTGTTGGACGCCACTTTCATCTGAGGCCAGTAAAAGTGGAGGACAAGCCGTGCAAAGGTCTTGTCCTGGCCTAAGTGTCCTGCCAGTGGTATAGCATGAGCCAATTCCAGCAGAAAGGCTCGGTATTGTTGCGGGACTACCAAGGCCCTTGATGAACCAGGCAAGGGTACCTTGGGTTCACTGTAGAGGAGTCCATCCTCCCAGTAAATATGGTAATGTCCCGTAACATCACCTGCTGCTTGGGCTTCAGCCTGTCGCCTCAGTCCCTCAAGGGTGGGGCACTCCCTCTGCCCCTTACAGAATTCCTCTCTGGTAGGACCTCCCTCCACATGCCACTCAGCAAGGATGGGTAAATCCTCCAGAGAGTCTACTTCCCCCTCCACGGACTCCTGGTCCACCACCGCAGGTGGCCGATCCGTCACATGGGGTGTGGAAGCCGGAGCAGGCTCTTCCTGTCTCCGGGTCTGTCCCTTCTTAGCAGCGGGTTGGGCCATTATTCCAGGCTCCAACCCAGGCGAACTCCCTCTTCGGGTAGTCGCAGACCGTGTGCTTGCACAGGCCCAGTCAGGTGTACCCAGCATCGCAGAGTGCGTCCGGTATTCCACCTCTCTCCAAGTGTTGTGCTCCATTTCATTCCCCAGCAGACAATCAACTGGCACGGCAGGGCTTACGGCAACTCGAAGTGAACCTGCAACCCCCTCCCACTCAAAGGGAACCTCAGCCACTGGATAGTGGCCCATTCTGCCGTCAGCCATCGCGGCGGGGTGGAGTACATTGGGAACCACCTGCTCTGGAGACACCAGTCGACTCCTCACCATAGTCATACTGGCTCCTGTATCTCTCAAAGCCTCCCCTCTCTGGCCATTGATGGTGACCCATTGCCCATACTTTGTAGTATTTGGGGGCACCTGGATCTTTGGAACCATCTCCCGCTCTCCCAGGGACACTAAGGTGACACCCGCCCACTCACCCCCCTTATCTAAGGGCAACTCCTCCCCGAGCGCTACACTAGCTACTCCCGGTGACTTTCCTCCGGTGGGAGGGGGTGGTCTCTTTGGGCATCTGACATCTCCCTTATAATGTCCAACACCACCACACTCAAAACAGTGGAGAACCCTTGGCTGCTGGCTTTGGCCAGGATTAGGGTTTCTGGGCGGGTTTGCCTTAGGGGTGAAACCTGCTCCCTTTCCTTGGAAATTATTTTGGGGACCTTTGGAGAACTCCCTCTTTTTATCTCCCCCCTCCTTCTTCTGGGGGGCGCCCTGTCCGGCTTTTTGAGAATCCCCTCCAGTCCCCTTTGAGGACACCCGGGTACTTGCCCAAGTGTCCGCCTCCTCTGCAAGCTTCCGGGGATTGGTCAGCTTGCTGTCCACCAGGTGTTGGCGCAACTCGGGAAAACATTTCTCGAGGAGGTGTTCTTTCAAAAATAGATTGTACAGCCCCTCATAATCTTTCACCTCGCTGCCCTTGACCCAACCCTCCAAAGCTTTCTTGGCGTAGTCTAAGAAGTCTACCCAATTCTGGGTACTCAGTTTGTGACTTCCCCTGAATTTCTGTCTGTACCTTTCAGGGGTAAGTCTAAACTTCTTCACCAGTGCCACCTTCATCGTAGGGTAGTGGGTTTGCTCATCCTGCTCCAGAGCCAACAAGGTGTCCCTGCCAGCAGGGGGCATGTATTTATACAGCCCACCCCCCCAGTGAGTTTCTAAGATCCCGTGAGCCCTTAAAGAAACTTCGTAGGCGGCCAACCATTTGGCAATGTCATCACCTGTGGTGTAACTGGCGATGACATCTTTGGGTAAATAGGGTCTGGGTTCCCTGGTATTCATCTTATTTTCGCTGCCACCATTATCTGGATTAGGAGACCTTCGTATTAAGGCTTGTAGGTCTAGCTCCTTTATGGTCCGTTCATGGGCTAACCTCCTGTCCTCCCTTTCCATATCCATCCTAGCTAATTCCAACTTCATTCTCCTCTCCTCCCTCCTATCTTCCAGCTCGGCGTCAGTTAAACCCCTCTCTGAGACGCTGCTGCCCGCCCTCGAAGGTGTCCTGGGACCTGTCAGCAGATTCCCCCTTCCAGCTTGGTTCAACATTGCAATCTCAAGGACAGTGTCCCCGTCACTCTCTTCGGTATCTGGTTCTTCCACTAAATGAGCTTCCACCCATGCCCTTATGCTTGTCAGCAACTCGCCTTTCCTGGCACCTTTGTTAAAGAATACCCCTTGTTGCTGACACCATTCTTTGAGTTGGGTCACAGTATAGGATTCTAGCTCTTTAAAATTCAATTCCATCTTTAGTATGGAATAAAATAAACACTCAGGAGAGAACCAAGAAGTGTGACCTGAGGTTAACCTCCACCCACCACCAGAAATAAATTTGGAAAAAACAAAATTCAAATTAGGAGGGCCGCAAGGAGAAAACCCCTAGTGTAGGTCAGTGTATTGCGTTGAATTACTAATGAGTAGCTGCAACCAAGTCAGAATCCCACCGCTAGGCACCAAATGTTGGAACCTGGGATGTCAGGTCACCTAGGGTAGCCTGGACTAGGGGTAAGACATGCAATTCTAGAGGCACAAGTGTGAAGGTTGCAGACCACCCAGCAGTAAATCCACGCAATAACACTTAAAAAGGACACTACACCAGTTTGTTATGAAAATAAGTACCTGTTTATAAAAATAATATACTCTGTTCTCTTATACTTTAGAATCCACAGTTCAGTACTTTACAATCAATCAGGTGAAATAACAATCCGCTTAAGTCTTGGGAGAGAAAACTACGACTCAGTATAAGCAAATGCAGATGTCATGGAATTAATAGCAATCTTTTTAGCAGTGTCAACTGGCATTAGAAATCAACATCAATAGTATCTTTCATTACATACGTTTCCAACATCACTGGTTTTGTTTTTACCTTAATGCCTAAACCTTTACCTCCCTTATCTGTCCCTCTTCCACAAAGTGAGGCATACACAGTGAAGAGCAAAGAAAATGCCCAAGCTCTACGCTGTCACCAGTAAGCTCTAAGAGGAACTTGTAACTTTCCTTGTAACTTTAGTATTTCCAGCACACTCTTGATAGGTTGATTTTTAAGTCTACTCCCCCTCCTCATTCACCACAGTGGACGGAGAAATCACCAAAGTGTAATTCCACAACTGGCAGGCTCAAGCGCCACCTTCCCCCTTCAGTTTATCTCCTTACTTATAGATGACTCGTCCGGTGAAGCTTATCAGCACCAGACACAGGGGAAGTCACTCGGCAGTTCCTGGGAGTCCAGCGCTGGCAAGACTCCTCAGCTCCTCAGCTCATCCGCCCTTCCCGCTCACGCCAGCTCTCTCAGGAGGCGCTCAAGCAGGGAAGAGGTGTCTCTACACACGCGTCCAACCGCCGAAGGGATCCCGACGCTCTTCTTCACTCGGGGCTGGGATGCGCACACTTCTGGGCATGCGCGAAGTGTTCACACTACACCGCCTCGCTTCCAGACCCGCCTCCGCTCCCGCCTTCCTCCGCGCTGGCTCCGCTGGCAAGACGCTGCTCCTTCCGGGCCTGCTCGGTCCTAGGCCCCTCCTGCCCAAAGGGAGTGGGAACGCCTGGGGCATGCGCGGTAGCGCTTACTGACTTCAAACCTTGGGCTTAAACACAATGACGCGGCCGGTGCCCCCGGGGTCCTGCAGACGGCGATATCAGCGCCGCTCCGTGGAATCCGGCACCCCTCACCTTCAGATCGCCTCTTCAGCCACAACTCGGCGCTGATCCCCCTCGCTGTCACAGGGGCAGAACAGCCCGATCTCTCCTGGCCAATGCTCCCTCAGCGCCCGCTGCTCCTCACAGTTGGCTTCACTCCACAGCAGGTGAGAGATGACACTCTGTGGGGTGATTGAGCTAGGGGACAGTCGCTGTAACCAGGGCAGGTTTTTATGGAGGACTGAATAAAAGGCTGGGGGGGGCCACAAGGATTAGCCCTCCTCCGTTTGAGGGAATCACAGCAGAAGTCTTTTCACTGGGCAGAGGACTGCACCCCACAGTGCTGTAGTCTCCTTCTCCTGTCCACCTCCCTATTCTTTCAGAGATTAGACAGGCGCCCAGGGTCTCCCTTAAACAACCACAGCGGGGACAAGACAAGGATCCCAAAGGAGGAGTAGAGAAGTGGATTAATTAGGCTGCTTCCCAGTCCAGGAGATCAACCCTTTCACTAGCCTCTCCCCACCTTCCAAGATAGCCTGTCCTCCAGCTGACTCTCTCAGGTAGACAAAATGGCTGCCCCGCATTCCGCCTTATATAGGCTGACCCTCAGTGGTCCAGAATGGACCAGAAGGTTCTGGAACGCCCTATACTGGTCTATGGGCAAGTTCTGGGTTTGGCAGTTAAGGCAGTTGGTAGCCACCATTTTGTGTGGTTCCAACTTTTCCTATCAGAACAGGCCTCTGGGCCTGAGGTGAAAAACTATGAGGGGGGAAAAGAACACCTATCCCCTTGACCAACACCTATAAAAAGTTAGTGGACAAAAATTATCAAGGGTATGAGGGGCAAAAAGGGGACAAAATAAATAATAGATTGGAAGGACTACGCAAAAAAAACAGACAGGTCTAACACAGAGCATCTCTTGATTCTTCTTTGATTGGTGCTCAGATATGTACATTTATAGGCCTGGCCTAGAGACAGCTTTGCACACTTCGTTTCTTGATCATATTAAAAATAAATACATATACACACCCTAAATGACAGACTTAGGCTGCAAAGTCCAGATGACTGCACCAGATGCCATCCTTGCACCAAGACATTTCTGGTCATAGTTAGAAGTGCTTATAGTTACTAAAGGGCAGGCCTGGACATACTAGAACTTCAGATGCTGAAAGCAACAAGTTGTGGACAACATCTCTCTCATAGTAACGATACGTTGGATAGTACCAAGTGCAGAGGAGTCAGGGAGGCTAGTCTGAGCCATTGCATCTAGCAATGAAGCAATAAGGGGTAGTTTGATTTTTCGTAGTTGGCTGGTCGCAGCGTTCGCTCAGCTTCTAAAGCAAATAAAAGCAGGTTTCAAGTGATATCTTGAATCCCAAAGCAACAACAGTGGACCTCCTATGCGGCACCTTGTGCCAGTTCCTATATGTACGGTTGCTGTGCAAACTACCCCTTTGCCAGCTGTTGAGTGGCGTCACTGTGCTCCAGATCTTAGAGCCATGTAACAAATGGGGGTGTGCAGCTCAAGAAGTCCAATAGGCCAGCGTAGATAGAAAAATAATTTATTTATTCAAAAATATTTCTTATAAAAATCAAATGTCACCATGACCCAAAAGTATAGAAGTATAAGAATAGGAGGAAGACGGACGGATCTTTTCTTGACTTGTAGGAATTCCTCGTTTCGAGTTTTTATACTTTTGGGTCATGGTGCAATACACTGTGCCTTAAGAAGATTTACCTATTTGGGACAGCTGAATGGTGATTAGATGAAACTACAAGAGGCACTCTCCATTTGACCTTTGCTCATTTTCGCTATATCGACTCAAGACAGCTTCCATCATTGGAGTGTCCTGGCTGATCACGACAGCTACCTCCTGGTCGTTGGCTTCTTCTGGTGGGACCACCATATTACGGTTGGATCCCGTTCTTTTCTCAAGATATTGATTGAAAATTTCCTTTTTGTCTTCAACAGCTTACATTTGGTCATCGATCCTGTACGGCAGGCTGCTTCACCACATTTGGACCCCTCTTCCTTGATACCTGGGGGAAGTTGTTCCTGCTTAACACAGGATTACATAGGAGTATATTGCTCTTTGTGAAGGGCCACAGATTTTAAAAACAGCGAGCTCTATCAAATATTGCTGACATACCTTTCACAGTGTACTCTTACACTTGATATTTTGTTTGCCCTGAGGAAGTTCCCTATATGGGAATGAAAGGCGTTGGCTGGATTGTCTAAACCCAATGATTTTTATAAGAATTGTTTTTGAATAAATAAGTGATTTTTCTATCTACACTGGCCTATTGGACTTCTTGAGCTGGGCATCCCCATTTGTTACATGACTTCAAGTGATATCTTCTCAATGCTAAGCATCTGCAAAATGGAACCAGGTGCCCTGTAATCAGGAAGGATTGCCCAAGACATTTCAACCTTCCCTAAAGTACCAGGGGTAATTTGATTTTTTTTGTTCGGTAGGGCTTGGCCAATTTTACCTTGTAATGCTAATTAAAGCAGCTTATGGGTTATATCTTCCCAAGGTCACAGGTCCGCAGGACGGAACCAAATGCCCGGGAATCAGTAAGGCGAACCCTAGGCATTGCAACCAGCCTTAAAGTAGTAGAGTAAATGTTTTCCTTGTCTGCAGGACTTGGCACGTGATCACCTGGTAATGCCTATAAGAGCAGGTTGCAGATCATATTTTCTCTTTGCTAAGGCTCAGAAGGATGGGACCAAGTGCCCAGGAATCAGGAAAGCTAGCCAAAGATTTGGTGACACGCCTTAAATTAGTAGGGGATCGTTTTATTATTTCTGGTTTGTAGGGCTCAGATTATTTCATCTTTTAATACTGACAAAGGCAGGTTCACAATACAATCCTCCAGTGCTTAATTTGAGCCGGTGGTTTCCTGTGCTAGGCACCAGCCCTGAATTGTCAGCACCGGCTGGAGTGACAGCCCACCACGTGGTGGTGCAGTCTGTTTAATTTTGAGATGAGCACAGCAACTGTGTTTATTGAGTCAAATCGCACTGAAAATAAATAATACCAGCCTTTCACGCCATTCTTATAGCTTTGTGTGGCCTGAAATAGTCTTAATTGTCACACTTGTAGGAGTGCGGTGGTTAAGTGTTATGTTGGTACTGTAATTGGCACAGCTGATAGGGGCAATGTGTGGTGCAGGCTGCAGTGGCCTTTTGAGAAGGTCTCTGGCACTTAGGGGCCTATTACGAGTGCGGATTTCCAGCATCCACCGGGCCGGCGGAAGCCACCGCCGGCCCGGAGGATGCGGGAAATCCGCCGGGGAGCCTTGAAAGACCCACCGCCATATTAGGATGGCTGGTGGGTCTTACTATCTGTCCGCCGCTTTTCCGCTGCGGGCGGATTCCGCCCGCGGCGGAAAAGCATTAACATGGCTGGCGGTGTCTATCAGACACCGCCAGCCATATTAGGATGTCTGCGGAAAGATGCCTTTACACGGCGGCATTTCCGCCGTGTAAAGGCATACGGATTTGTGTTTGGGGGCCCGTTGCGGGCCCCCAGGGGTGAAGGGGGGGGGTGCACATGGGGGTACCTATGGTACCCCCCTGCATTTGCCTGCACATAGCGGCAGGCACCACGAGGTGCCTGCCGCTTTGTGCATGCAAATGCACAACTTACTTTTTTATCATTGCGGCGGGTGCTGCTTCAAGCAGCACCCGCCGCAATGATAAAAATACAGGATGTGACCGCCAGGGTGGCGGTCACATCCTAATTTGCACGGAGGGACCGCTGCTGCACCTGCGGACGGTCTCTCCTTCTCTATGGTGGTGGACGGACTCAGGCCCGTCCGCCATCATAATCGGCCCCTTAATGTTTTTACAACTTAAGTACTGTAATCGTCATGACATTTCAGCCTATACTAATCTGGGATGATCATTTCTGAAGGCAGTTGGCCCACTAGGTCTTCCTGGGCTTTGATGAGCTACTCAAAAATGTGGCTTATGTTATTTAATTGCTTTAGTCTGGTAGGACTTAACCTTGAGCTGTTACTTGATGTTTAAAATAGTTCGATGTGCATTATTATAGTCTGAAACTGCATGACGATCGTACGATGAATTGTGGATGATATTATTATCGATACATCTAGCAAATTGTATACAATACATTTGTTCAGCCATGAAAGTTTTCGGGTGAATTTGTAGGCAGTGCATTTTTTTAGGTTGATCCTGGGCAGAGCATGCGTTGCTCTGCGAGGCATGCTGTATTCAGGTATGGACTTGAAGCTCCGCCCATCTTTTCAATTATCTCCTTTTACTGTCCTCCCTAAATCGTTGCTTTTGACTCATGAATAGGCTTAGTAGTTCCTCCTTAGTACCTCATTGCCTGCATTTGTAACCTGCCATGAGGGATGGACGTTTTACTTGTGTTGTTACATAGTTGTTGTATCTACAGTCTGTAAGCAATATTTTCTTTAATGTCTTTGATTTAGCTGCTTTTGCAGGTACGACAGGCTCTCCCTAACCTACCCTATTTTCATGACAGCATGGCGCCCAATCATGGACGCTGCGCTTTACCTTGGAAAAATGCTCCCTGTCAAGAGCGGCACCTCTGTACGCACTATGCTGCTTAACCCCTTCCCCGTGGGGCTAATTCCCCTGCGGTGCAGGGGGTAGGGGGGCCGCGCTCAGCGCCGCGGTGCTCGTGACGAGCTCAGCTCGTCACGCTGCAGAGTGGAGCTGTGCTCATGACGAGCTGAGCTCGTCACGACTCACTCAATGGAACGCCCCGCACAGGTGGGGAATTATCCCTGCGTGGGCGTTCTGTGGCGGTTATGACGAACTCAGCTCGTCATGAGCACAGCTCCACTGTGCCTCATGACGAGCTGAGCTCGTCATGAGCGTCGAACAAGTTAACAAATGCATTTTTTTTAAGTGCCCCATACTGCGCTTTCACTTTAATGGCTGCCACACCTTTCTTTAGGTGAGCCGCATCTAAAAGAAAGGGCCTTGGCCGACATTAAAGTGAGAGTGTGGTACGGGGTACTTTTACCCAAAAAAGTATTTGTTTAAGTTGACAAACAAATGTTTTTTTTTTTTGTAAAAGTGCTCCATGCCACACCTTCACTTTGATGGCAGCCGCACACCTTTCTTTAGACAAGCCACGTATTCCGGTATGGCTTCAGCTCCTCCATGGTCCAGATCCTCACCCAGTACAAAAGAGGCCTTAGCTGGGCAATGTGTCCCACCCTTTCAAGTGCCACATCAAGGAACATAGGTACTAGGGGAGTGCTCTTAGGAAAGTTAAGGTGAGCGGATAAACTTATTCTCACTTAAGGTGACTGGATCAATGTTAGCATGGCCTCAGATGTTGGCCCCATATAAGACTGCTGATTGAGCCTTTAATCTGTATGTCTCCATAGCGCAGTAGGGATCTTGATGTTATGCCTTGATATTTTGTATAGATATTCGAGGCTTGGTCTTGATCCAATCATTCAATTTTCCTAGCAGCTGTCTCGCATAGACTTTCTACAAGATGTCCAAGAGGCTTATTGGCCTATGGTTGCCAGGGCTTTTCTGGCCCCCCTTTTCATGAATTTGGATTATCTCAGCTCCCTTCCAAGTGTCAGGAATAGGAGTTCCCAAGGCTATGGCATTGCTCAAGCTGTTAATGTATGGGACCCAAACTGACAATTCATGATGTAATAGTTCTCCGGGGATTTTGTCTGGACCCGATGCCTTGCTCTGTTTAATCGTGGCAGCAGCGCCTCAGTTTCCTCAAGTGAAAAGTGTATATCTAATTCTAAGGGGTTGAAATCTGGAACAAGGTGAATGAGCGCTTTGTGGTCGTCTGGAGCTTGGTCATATAATTTAGTGAAATTATCCACCTAACTCCCTGATTCAGGTACCAATCAATTTGTGTCTCAGAACATGCACTCCCATGAGCAAGGATTTTCCCGAACAGCCTGTTATCACCAGTCCTTGCAGTCACCACTGAGCCACTGCAACTAGCATCATCCCAATTGCACTGTGCAGACCTTAGTGTCTTCTTATACCTGTCGCTGCGTGGACCTCAAGCTGGGTTTTAGTTTTCAGTGCAATCACCAGTGCTTTTTTGGCAGACTACAGTCCATTGTATAACACGGGTTGGTGTCATTGCTGTTGACCCTAGAAGTAGGGTGTTTCCTTGTGGTGGGTTTGGTCAAGATAATTTTTTAAAGAATCCACCAGTTTGTTGTGGGATATTGTTTAATACACCGCAGGCACTATTTTAACACTCCCTCAGCCCCCTTCCTTGCCCTCCCATCTCCCTCCCTCCCCCTGCTGTCACACAGTAACAAACAACATGGTACCAGGGCGACAGAACTAGGCTGTGGAAGAATCAGGTGTGTTGTGGATAGTGCAGAGATGTTTCTGTTCAGAGACCAGTTACTGCTCTGATGCAATCAGCTAGGGACTGACTTGTGAATAAAAAACATGCACCCAGATGCAAGAGCATCAGAGCAACAGTCACCGTCAGCAGCGACAGCGAAAAAAACAATTCATGCCTAGGGCTCTATCTGAGCAAGGGCCAGCTTGAGCCTTTGTCACTCACATCTTGGCTCAGCCCCGGGCAGTACTCATCTCTCACCAAATGCTATTGCCTATTTCGATGTATTCTTCTGCTGCCTCTTGAGTGCTGGCATTGAACTATATGAGGGACTACTTTACTACTGTAACCCTCTCTGCCCTTTCTGCCTTTACATCCTGTCTCTCTCTAACATGCTAACATGCGTGTGTGAGCACTTTTAACCAGAGCAATTAGCTCTGCTGGTTGTCAAAAGGCGGAGCTGTGCACAAATATCCACAACATGTTTTCTCTATCACTCTCATTCTAAAGTCAGGTATCCTGGAAAATCCTAATACCCATTTTGACGGACGTCGAGTACAGGTTCAAATTCTGACAGTTTGTGCCTTTGCTGGGAGACAGTAACAGTGAAAGACGGAGCAGGGGTTCCAAAGCACAGCTTTGCCTTTCATTGCCAGAAGGTCTGGCATTATTTTCAAGAGGAAGTGGGGAGTTCACACAGGCATTTGGATGGATGCCTAGGTGGTCTAGGGCTGTCGCATGGAATGGCGGCCGGGGCTCTTTGCTGCTAATCCTATGTATTTTGGGTCACCGCTCTCATGTTGCACATTTTTTGCAAAACAGACGGCCTGACCTTTTCCTTCTTGTTGCTGATGATGCAGTAGCACCAGTAGGTGGTGCAAAAACTGTGTTTTCTCATTCACCAGGGTGTATGTGTTCTTAATTACAAGCACTCCTTGGATCAGAAACCAAACCGCAAAAGCGTAAGCTTCTGATTTGCCTTTGGTAGTCCTTGGGACCCCAGGGCTTTCCTCTCTCAATGTGCACCACTTCATATATGTACTGCTTGACATCTTGTTTGCCTCCGCACCCATGTCTGTAATAAGGCACGGCCACAGAGCAAAAGCATACGCTTATTTGCATGGACCATGCACCGCTGTAAATGAGGAAATGTCCCTTGGCGATCAGGCAGGCACTAAGGTGCATCCAAGTGGGCCACACCCACAAACTCTTTTTCAATCGAGACTTTAGCAACAGTATTTGCTTCTATTTCTTCATGGGTATGTATTTTGACTTTTTTTTTTTACCGAAACTCGTTCTTCCAAAATAATCTGTCCAGTTGACTTAATTTCTAAGTGGCTCACACAGATTCAGCAAGGTGAGTTAGTGAGCAAGGTACTTGTCAGAACAATGTTCGCCAAAAGGCATTTTGGTGCTAGACCTGAAAAGGAAACAAGTTTAATCATTAAAACAAAAGATGAGACTTGAAATCCATGTGGAAAGTTGAGTGATGCAAATTACCAAGAACAAAAAAAGACTTCTTAGTAATGGCTCTGGCTAACCAACATTCGATCAAAATCACTCCATTTAAATCCTTATTTTTTAGCGCCACGCTAGATAAAATTTCAAATACCATAGTACACAAAGACATAAGCTGGGAAACAGTGGTAAGAATAGTTTTTAAATTACAAACCTTTTACATATACAATACGTAACAATATTTCATTGTCAGTCATCACCACGTTTTTTTAATGCCAGTTCTAGAAGCTCCAGTCCAAATCTTTTTTGTGCTGGTAAAACCTATTGTAAAAAATCTGTCAAAATCCCTATGTCGAGTAAAATATTTTGCCAGTTTCATGGTATTTAGCCAACAGCAATTTATGCACTGGGATATTCAGGCCAATACATTTAAATTGTAATGGTAAAAGTGGAAGACCACACAGTACTTTGGCCTAAAAAGGTTCGATTGGCACAAAGAAGCATATGACACGTGGTCACTTGGCAGGAAGGCAGTCTGCTCAACCATTGATATTTATAAACACAACTCTAAATTTGTTTTCACCTTAAAAAAACATAGAGCTGATATTTACTCTTCCATTAGAATATGCACCTGGGTGACTTAGTGTATCCGATGATGTTAATGCTTTTCCTAAACCTTTTGTGAAACAGGAGCTAAATTATCACAGCTGTTGGGTTAAAAACACAAAAAGCTACTACGCCAGCACAGTTGCTTGTTTTGATTGCAAAATCTAATAGAGCATAAAGAAATGAGTCAAAGTCTAGTAATTTATAGTATTCAAGAATTGCCTTCAATGTAAGAGACATGCATGTAACATTAAATAAAAGGTATATTGACTTATGCTGAATTGCTGCTGTATAGACACTGGCATTTCCCAGAAAAAAAGGCAGGGAGAGAAGGAGAGAAGAGAGTAGGTATATCTCAGCACAGGTTATCACACATTCTACATGAAATTAAACCAATTGGTATCGTGCATGATACTCTTTTCAGCGATACACCTTTACAAAATTCAAAGTATAAGACTTGGGGCCATATGTATCATTGAAATTCGCATTTGCAAAGGCCGAAATTCGCAGAATTTCGGCCTTTGCGAATGCGAATTCGCAAAATGATATGTATGAAGGAAATCCCGATGCAAAATAAGGAATTGCAAAATTTGCGATTCCTTATTTTGCGATTGCATTTAAGGAATCGCAAAATTTGCGATTCCTTAAATGCAATGTAAGAAGACAAAAAAATTTGCTAAATGGCCTTAAGGAATCGCTAATTACCACCAACTTCTAGTTGGTGGTAAGTTGCGAATTCCTTGAAAAATGCACATTTTTGCATTTTTCAAAGTGCCATGTAACGCACATACATGCCCTTAGGGCATGTATGTGCACCACATGTGCACCTATGCTTATTTCAGGGGTGCAACAGGGTGTCCTTTGGACATCCCTGCACCCTTGAAATTATTCTCAATTTGCGATTAGCAAATTGCGAATCGCAAATTGAGAGAAAATTCCCATTCCTTCCTATGGGCCTCCTGGCCCATAGAAATGAATGGGAAAGTATTCCTTAATTGCGAATTCCCAATTTGGGTATTCACAAATTAAGGAATATCAAGAAATCACTAAACAATTGCATTTTTCTTGATACATACCATTTTGCGATTCTGAAATAGCGATTTCTTAAAAATCGCTATTACAGAATCGCAAAATGATTCCTTGATACATATGGCCCTTGATCTCTTCAGAAGCTTCACATCACAATTCCCATTTTCTATTATGCAAACTACTGTCTTATAGCACCTGTCAAAGCTGTACTTGTGGTCATCTTGGATTGGGAGATCAGATCATGAGCACAACAAACATGTCTAGGTACCGTTTTTCTCGGGTAGTCATAAAATGCACTCTCAACAAACAAGGACGTGTTTCTTAGGTTTTGAAAAGCTTTATTGAACATTTATATAACATCTTCACATATACGAGTCAAACATTTTGCAGTTCAAATAATGTTACAAGTAATGAGGAGAGCAAAGCCAGAAATATATTTTTTAGAAAATACCTCAAAATCCAAGGTTACAAACATCAGTGTATAATATACAATTGAACGTACAATATAGCTTAGCTTAAAACAGGAAAAACTGAACGTTCATGGGTGTTGAGGGAGGAAGGGGAAGATAAATAATAGAACTTTGCATGCTATGAATAATAAGAGAAACATGCGAGATAGTTAAAAATTGATGTAGGGAAAGTCACATAACTGTTAATGGTATTGTATATGTGTATTAACATCAGCATATTTAAATATAAAAAACGTTTTTTCAAAAGACAGAGAAAAAGGAAAACATCTCAGTGAGCCTTATCCACTTCTTCAGGAACATCTTTAAGCTTTGTCAATTAACTAAATTTGTTACAGTATAACATGAAGCCAAAATGTTTCCCTTTTTAGGGCTCGCCTGGCGTTGGAGCGCGAAGCGCTCCCGCCATTGAGTTCTATAGTCGCCTTCCTCCCTGTCAAGGGAGTAGCAGCCCGACACAGAGCTGGGAACGAGCCGACTCAGGTCCGTGAACGCGCGGGAACGTCAACGTGCACGTTCACGCGCGTCACGCTCCTGTCCTCCCGCTTCTCTGCCGAGGCGCGCTCCAGGCCGACTTGCTGGTGTGCGTCACAGCGTGTTCCAGCGGCCGGAGGTAGGTAAGTGAGGGACGGGGGGCGGCGGGATTTTTTGCTTTGTTGCTAGCTTGTTGGATTCCCCTTTCTATTCCTTGCCTGTACTCATCCCATTGGCCTGCTTACTTCTTTGTTGTCATTACTTCCAGTTCTCCATTTCTTAGCTCCATCTCTTGACCTTCTGTTGCATTTGCTGATTCCCCGTTCTGTTTATTGCATGTGCTCTTCCGTTTGCCGGACTCTTTCCTTATGTTGCGTTTTCTCCCCATTATCCATTTCTTGACTCCGTGTCCTCGTTCTATTGCTTCTTCCTTGGATCTCTTTCTGTTTCTTGTCAGTATTTTTCCTTTGTTGGCCTTCTTCCTATCTTTGTTGCTATCACGCCTTGTTTTTTTAAGGGGCGAGTGGGGAAGGTCGGTCTTTCGCCCAACTCCTTGACATCAGATTACCCGTTTCCCCGAGTTTACAACTAAACACCGGTACTTTTCAAACTTGGTGCGCAGTGTTTCACTGCTGTCAACGGCTTTGATCTGTAGCCCGTGTTGATTTAAGCGCCCAGGGCGGTACTCTCATCTGTGGTGTTACCATTTTGAATCCCAACAAAGTCAACGCACCCTTTCATCTTTCTCATGCGGATAAAAAGAGCAAACATGAGTTTGGAAAGAAGGAAAGCATGTTTATTTGCAAAGACGGCTGCACTGCATACATCTGTGAAATATTGGTTAAGGGGGCCCTCGAGTTTAGCTAAAAAAAAGAACAGCAACAATAGGCTTCTGGAATGTTCTATTGTTTTGTGATGTCATCTGAGGTTTAGAGATCTACTGTGACGTCATTCACTGTAAGGCCCCTTTAAAGGAAGGTGTTAGCACTTATTGCAGATTACTTGATTCTAACAACTTCATAACTATAAGAAGACTGGGTCGTGCCTTATACTTCAAATACATTGTGAAATCTTTAACCGAGGATGTGTACTGGTGAATGACACAAGTAGTTCAGCAAGATTAGAACCTACCTAATTACTTGGGTAACTTGGTTACTGTGTACCTGTGGAAACAGTACCCAAGAGTGCTTATTGAAAGGCTTTACATGAGCACCAGTTACATTACACAAGGGCACATTCATTCATGGGGAGATTATTTTAAATGATTTGCCCAGAATCCCAGGATGTTGAGCCAGCGTCAAGATTCGAACCAGGATACCCAGTTCCAGAGGTTTTTTTTTTTGCAGAGTTTTATATAGCGCGAACTTGACCCGAATCCGAATCGGGTATCAGAGCGATAGCACCAGTTACGTTACATGAGGGGACACACTCATTTTTGTTAGGCATGGGGAGATTACGTGATTTGCCCAGAATCACAGGATGTTTTAGCGTCATTACCGAGATTCAAACCCAGTTCCCCAGATCCGAGGTTTAGCGCCCTAGACGTTAGGCCAACTCCTCTCCAGTGTTGGCAGCTTTGGTTGTTATGCACATCCATATAGTCGATCCCCGCTTGCACCTGACTCTGAATGTTGCCCTTTCCCCCTAGATCACGCTTGATAACCCCTCCCCACCCTCTTACCTCAGTCTTCCCTCACCCTTCAATAGAAGTATTCTTTGAAATAACGTCACTACCATATCATTGCACATTAGTCATTTGTATACGCATGCGTGCACGCCTCTGCCTCCCTGCAGCTTCTCTTATATAGCCCAGCATGGGTTACATCGTATGGCATTCAGTGTTCTGCAGAGGTTATATATATTCAGGTACTCACTTTTTAGGGATGTATGACTGTACACGCGTACCGTTACAACACGTTTTTTACAACGCAAGTCGTTACCACGACTTGCGCTGTAGGGGTGCTGGACTTAGAATAGTTAAATTTACTATTCCAACACCAGCCTACGTACAGTAGGGAAGGTGTTGGAATAGTAAATCTACTATTCCTTGTCCTTGAGCGCCCTCCAGCGTAAGTCGTGGTTACAACTTGCGTCGTAAAAGACGCGTCGTAACTGTAGTGCGGGGTAACATCCGCGTTGTAAAGGATGTTCCCCCTTTTTAGAGTACCGATTTGCTGAAAGTGCCTGCAGTCTCCCATTAAATATACTGCCATTGTGCTGAGAGGTGCAGGTACTCACCATTTCAAAATAAATCTGGTGAGAAATGATATATTTTATAACTACGTGTCTTACAATTTTTCTGGTGATACGTTTGCATTTTAAAAGCAATGTTTTGATTCTCCCACTGAAAGCACATTTTTATTTCCAAGCACCGAAGATGATCTCTCGAGGCCAAAAATGTAGCAGCACGCTGTTACTAGGAAATTGCAGCCTTGAGGGAAAGCACAATACATGTAAAGCGAAACAATCAAGAAAACAAAACGTGAATACAAGCCAGGTGAGGATCAATTCCACGTTAATTCCATCAAAGCCAAGGTGGCAAAGCTTGCTGTCCTGAAAAGTCAAGCAAGGAAAACGCTGTCTCAAAAGAGCGCTCCAGTCAAAATCCGTGGGTCACTTTAGAATATACTTATATAACTCGCTTTTTCAAGAAGTAGACTGTCATGTCTGTAGCGGAACCAGGCTACAGCCAGGTTTGAACGGGCCCATTCAGACCCAAACCTTCAGTGTGCCTGTGACTCAGTGTGCCTGTGACTCAGTGTGCCTGAGACTCAGTGTGCCTGCGTGTGTGATCACGTGCTTCGGTGCACCCGTGTGCCTCTATGTATTAGTGTGTCTCTCGCACGGGGTACGTGTGCTTCTCAGCGTGTGCATGCATGTGTGCCAATTTGTAGTGCGGTTTTTCTGAATGCGGGGGTCAACAGGGGGTAAAAAGACATTGTCATTTACAACGCCATTGCTTGTTTCTTTTTAGAAGTTGGCAAGCAGCTGTAAGGCAAGTACTAAGAAGCCAGATGTGAGACGTGCGTGTCAGGCTGACAGACCACGTAAGGGGCTGATTATTGCATACTGCAGTGGCCCCTCATATGAAACGCGAGGGCACTGCTGTGCCGGCGGATCCGCACTTTTTTACCTCATTATTCTTTGTTGATGGTGGAGGGCGCTCCCTGCAGAAAACAACAACGTGTGTGTCAAAAGCTAACAACATCGGGGAGCCAGTGTCCCACACCATGTAAACGGCAATTCATTTATGTTCTCAGTTCAAAGTATGGGATGGGCGCAATCTACTGGAGGATATGGAATCTGTTGTTTTCTGTGAACTTTAATTTGACATGGATTGTAGAGAGTGTAATCTTTATTAACACTCAAATAACACATCTGAAGGCATGCAGGGTTGCAAAATCTCACTTGGCTGGTAAATCAGAATATTGGTTTGATTTTTACGTGAAAATTATTTAGCACTCCTTCTTTATGTGTCTGTGACCTGCTCTTCACTTCTTTCTCACAGTCTTTCTGCTCCCCTGTCTATTTTAAGCTCATTCACCACTTCATGCACAAACTTCCTATGCCTCTCTATCTTCCTTTTATCTATTCTATGCAGCTCTCAATCCATCTATCCACCACACCACATTAATCAACTATACAAATACACTACACATCACACAATTCCACACCACACAATTCCAATGCAACCCACATAATTTGACTCCACACCATATACATCCACTCCAAACCAAAACACAAAAGTAAAAAACATTGTCATTTACTACGCCAATAGCTCTAACTCTCACAAATGCGAGACCTATTGCATTGCAAATGCTTGTTATAGCAAGTGATAGAAGTGTTACACAAGCCCTATTTAATCCAAGATTAAAATATATTGCTACCCATCAAGACATTACATTAACATTGTCTGCATTCTTGCAGTTTGTTGCTATTTGCTCGACTGCGACTGCTACCGACAAATCAGTTTGTTTAGTACTCTGGTGATGATTGACCCAGTCAGCAGACAAGCTAACTAAAAACAAATAGGCCAGTTTAAATGGAATATTAACATGAAAAGTTTAATAAATCTGATTTCAGACTTTTACCTGGAAAGCAAGTATATGAGGACAAATAAATAACATAAGTATTAAATCTTTTGAACATCTAGAAAAGTCAGTAGGTTTTCATTCATCAGCAGTTGATTAACCTACTTGAGACTCCACCGCTTCTAGAAGATTTATCTATTTTTGATTTTAGTACTGTTGTTGTATCATATTAAAGAATGAATAAAGTCAGTTCTTCCCCCTTCTTTTAGAAAATAAACGTGGCCCTGATATCTTACAGGTCAAAGCAATAACTGATAAGGACAAATGAGATTTTTTTGTGAAATACAATATTTTTGCAAATTGGAAAAGTGATATAAAAGATTTGTCTAATTGATTCCATGATGCCCATATGGGTACATCTTCAGATTTTATCCCATTAGCAGATAATTGTAACTGAAAACAGTATGCTAATGCCTGCAATTTGGAATATTACGTTCTGTCCTGTTAACTCCTTTTTAACTTTGACAGAGCTAATCTGGATTTCTCCTTATTCCACAAAATACTTATAAATAGAATCAACCTTTTTAGAAATGTGAAGAGGAGTCATAGATAACATATATAACAATATTTGTGCTAACATCATTACCTCATTTTACTTGAATCCAGTATTCCCCTCCTGGATAAAAATAATGATTTCCATTTCAAGATCAGCATACCAAATTTCTTAACAATTTTCTCAAACTTAATTGTTATGGCTTCTTTAATGGATTTAGTAAATCCCAGTCCAAAATATTTAATCTTGGTTGTGTTCCAAGACAAGCTACAAGAGTCAAATAACTGTTTTATACAAAGCCTATTGAGGGCTAATAGTTAAAATTTTTCCAAGTTCAATTTATAGCCTGACAATTTGAAAAAAAAATGTACTTCTTTTAAGGATTCAGATATAGAAACATCAAGATAAGAATTTTAGAGAAGAATATCATCTGCATACAGAGAAAGTTTGAATTGATTATCAACATAGCCATACCCAGAAATATATGCACCTTTTGTCTAATTCTATGGCTAAATGTTCAAGGGCAGTATTAAAGAGAAGAGGAGATAAAGAGCATCCTTGTCACACTCTGCTTCATAAAGGAAAATATCCAGATAAAATACCATTTGCAAAAATAGTAGCTTTGGGAGAAGTATATAGTAATTATATAAGATCTAACATCTTACGCAAGAAAAGCCAAATAATGACAATGTTTAGAAAAAAAATTGCTAACCTCTTCTATCTAACGCTTTCTCAGCATCCTGTGCAATTGCAGCTAGAGGATATGACAAAACTGAAGCCTTAGTTAAAATGTTTAAAAAAGTTCTAGTATTATCAGAGGATAAACAACCTTTTAAAAATCCAGACTGTTTTATCCCAACAAATGGAATTGTAAAATGGGATCAATTCACGTCGCTGAAATATTTTTTCAAAATGGTATATGAAACATTTACCAAATATATTAGCCCATATTTTTACCTACTTTGCTATCTGTATTCACTTTAGGAATGAACAAACAGATCATAGCCTCCTGAAAAATTTACTGAGCAGACTTCAAGCTTCCAAAAACCTAAATAAATCCAGGATATTAGGGAATTAAATCTTTGAAAGTGTGGACTAAAATTCTACTGTGATACCACCAGGTTCCGTAGCTTTCCAACATCTAGGAGATAATTTTATTTATTTACTTCTTAAAGTAAGATGTATTTTTCATGGGAGGTAAAATCTACTTCTGCTATCTGGGGTTTCTTAATATATTGTAAGTAATTAGTAATATTAGTATTGAATTAGGTGTGTTCTGGAGTATATAAGTCTACACATTCATCAAAAATTTATTTATCCTTATACAGAGATAAACCCTTATTTTGTACATTTTATTATAGATTTAACTGTAGTTTTCTCTTTTATAACTTTAAAATAATTAGCAGGTTCCTCGATTTATTGTGTTCCCCATAATGCCAAGTGTTTCCTTTTAACAAATAGTAGAGGCACTCTCAATAGAGATTTTGATTATACTCTAATTTAGCTCTGCTTCATTCATTAATCGAAACCTTGGATTTTGAGCTATAATAAAAAGTCTTTCGGTTTTTAATCCTGTTCAAAAGTGCACAATATTCTTTTTCTGCCTTCTTTCTTTCATAGATACATATTCAGTAATAAACCTTGTACTGTTGCCTTAAAAGTATCCATGTTGCCACAGATATAGGAATCCTGGGGATTATGAAACATACAAAATTCATCAACAAATTCCTGAAATTTGGTATTGGTATTTGGTCTAATAATAGTGAGTTACTAAATCACTACCTTCTAGGATGAGTTCCACCCTCACGAAACGTGGCAGCCGCCTGGAGTTCAGAGAAGCCTGTATTGGTGGGGAACAACCTTTACAACAAAACTTTTACAACGAACTACCATTACAACGCAACTTTTACAACGCAAACTATTACAACGCATTGCTCTGGGGGGCCCTCTAGGATAGGGAATAGGTTAATTTACTATCCAATAACCTTCCCTACTATCCACGGGGACTGGAGTTGGAATAGTAAATTAAACTATTCACTATCCAGCGCCTAAAAGCATTATGCGTTGTAATGGTATGCGTTGTAAAAGTTGCGATGTAAAGGTAGGCATTGTAAAAGTATGCGTTGTAACGTCATACATCCGTATTGGTGGAGCACTGGAGCGAAAAACAGAACAGGCGTGAACCGTCCCTAAGAGATGCACCCGCCGCACCATATGTCGTGGATTATACAAATCCTAGGTACGCGGTAATTTTACTGCCTCCTGCGGATGCATCCCGAAGAGAAATGGCGAAGGGGTAAAATTGCACGGCGGCTATGGAGGCGGTTATGAAGGTGAAAATCGTAAGCACTACCATAAGAACTATCAAGGCATAACATCGCTTTAATATGGCAGCCTGAAAGGTGTATCTTCACCGGAGTCCTTCTTCGCCTACCTGCATTTAAGCACCAATGAGGAGAGACCATCCCTTTTTTTAAACTGACACGCCGCGCATCTGAGAACTTTCCTCACACCTTCTTGCACTGAAGAAAGCTACGGCTGAAACGCGTCTGCTAAATAAAGGTGTGCTACCAACATTACCCCCGTGCCTGTGCTTGCTTTACCTCTGCGAGTTTTGGAGCGAATATATATATATATATATATATATATATATATATATATATATATATATATATATATATATATATATATATATATATATATATATATATATACATACCGCAACGAGAATGGATATATTCAGGGGCATAAGGAAATTAAAGTTAAAAATGTATCATCTTTTAAAAGACACGGCTGGTCAATCTGAAAACTTAGCACCGATCAACTCAACCCCGCCGGTGGATTCAACAGCGTTGTGTAACCTCACAAGCCAGGACATGCTGCTGCTCAGAGCTCTGCAATCACTGGCACAAATGGAGTCACAAATTGCAAGTGGAGCGGTACAGAGTAACAATGATAATGAAAACCGTGGACAAAGTAAGAACTTCAAGCCCCGCTCCACATTTGTCCCTATCATGCCCAGAGACAGCGTTGATGTGTATCATGAACAGATCATCAGTTAATTGAAACAATTAAACTATAAGATTAACAAACAGAAAAACAAGAAGAAAAATAAGCAGGAGATCAAATATCATCAATTGATGAGCAAACTATCAAGCAATAAAGAAATCATAGTAAGCAATGCAGATAAAGGGGGCAATCAAGTAATTTAGAGTAAAACTGACTACATCAATGAAGCCCAAAAGCAGTTATCAGACAAGGAATGTTATTGCTGATGTGACTAATCAATGGTGAAGGCAACATATGAGAACTTTAACACCCAAATTGATGGCCTGGAAGGGATTGGGGTTATTAAGTAAATATGAATACTTGTTTTTAAAGAACAATTCACCAACAATACCGGTACTTTACTTCATGGTTTAAATCTCTTTATTATCATTTCAAACATGACAAGGGGAACAGGACCTCCTGCTCCTTTAAGACAATGCAATACAGACTTTCGGGTCGGCTGATATGATTTACCAAGTAATTGCTAGGAGCCGGTCAACAAAACAGACCACATAAAAACATGAAAAAGTAAACCAACACCCCCCCCTCCCCTGTCCACAAATCGTAAGGCTAATGGAAATGAGGGAATATAAAAGGATTAGTGCGGCTGGGGCATCCGTGAGCGCTGGGAGGCACGCTGCTCAGGGATTTGCGTGTCCGCTAGGCGGAGGAGTCTTAGGTACCGGGGGCAACTCAGTTCCCCGAATTCCCCTGTGAGCAGGGTAAAAAAGGGTCGCCAAAACTCCGGAAACTCCCTCCCTCTTCCCGCCAGGGTGAGGGATAGCTTCTCCATATCCAGTACCATCCACAATCTATGTAGCCAACCCGAGTGAGGGGGGTCTGAGGGGATCGCCAATGTGCTAATATATTCTGAGTGGTTGCCCCTAGGGCGATCGCAATGAGGCGGCCCCGTCTAGATTTCAGGGGGTACATTAGTGGGTTAGGCAGCCCGAAAAGTATGTATGCTGGAAAGCGGGGAAACTGGGTATCCAGGTGGGAATCAATGTCATCCAGGATCGTGGCCCAATACGATTGGAGCTCATCACAGCTCCAGTGTAGGTGCTCCAGCGTGCCTAGTTCCCACACTCCCTCCAACATCGGTCACTAATGCGCGGGTCGAATCGGTGTAGGCGCTCCGGCGTATGGTACCAATACGTGGCAATTTTGGTCAGGGTTTCGGTGAGGCCTGCATGGTAGGCTGAGTGTCGGGCCCTATAGTATATGCCGCTCCATTCTTTATGAGAGAGTGTTCTCCCCAGTTCCCGTTCCCACCGAGCCTTGCCAGCATTATATGTGTAGGTGGTCGCTGCAAGGAGATGTTTATATAAGTCAGAGACCAGCTTTTTATCAGAGGAGCGAGTGACCAGCCACTTCTCGTAGGGGGTGAGATATTGTTGTGCTCCAGGTCTAATCTGGGGTTGAAGAGCCCAGTGTCGCACCTGCAGATAGGGCAGCCTGTCCGCCTCTGGAATGCCATAGTCCTCCCTCAATTGCGGGAACGGGAGAATACCCTCGAGGTTAAATAGGTGCCCCAAGGACCGGCAGGCATAGAGCCGCCACCTCGCAAACGCCCCAGGGTCCAAACCCGGGGTGAAATCCGGATTGTTGAACATCGGGGTCAGTGGGGAAGGAAAGGATGTCAGGTCATACTTGGTGGCAGTGCGATCCCAAGCCTCTAGGATGGTGCCTGTGATGTAAGACGCATACAAGTTGGGCGGCCGGTGACGTCGCAAGAGGATTGGGATCCCTTGGAGAGGCATACCTGCTACCGCTTGGTCCTGGAACAGCCAATGCTTCTCAGACTCCAGGCGGTGCCACTCCACCAGGTAGCGGAGCTGTGCGGCGTAAAAGTAAAGTTGCAAAGCAGGTACCCCAACTCCACCGTGTTCCGGAGGGAGGACCGCGATGGCCTGCTTGAAACGCGGTTTGCGGCCTTGCCAGATGAAGCGTGCCAGCTCTGACTGGGTCTGTTGGATCCAACCCTCTGGCGGGCGTAAAGGAAGGGTCTGAAACAAGTACAGAATCTGGGGGAGAAGCGACATTTTAACAGCAGAGATCCGCCCGAGCCAGGAGAGAGTATGGTGTTTCCATCTCGGGAGTTCCCCGCGGATCTGTGTACGAAACCTGGCGTAATTTGCGGCGACGGTGGAGGGAATGGTGGGGCCCAGGAGAATCCCCAGTTATGGGACCGTTGTGTCTGACCACTGAATCGGGTGCTCCTCCCGGACATCGGCAAACGTCGCTACGGGCATAGAGATGTTGAGGGCGACCGATTTATCTGCATTGATCTTGAACCCGGACGCTTGTGCGAAGATATGCAGCTCGATAAAGAGGGCTCGGAGTGATTGGGCGGGGCCGGTTAGAGAGAGCAGAATGTCATCTGCATATAAGCTAATTTTATGGGTATCCCCCCCCAAATTTAATCCCTGCTATGAGGGCGTGGTGTCTAATTCTCTGGGCCAGTGGCTCCATGTACAGTGCAAATAAAATTGGGGAAAGAGGGCACCCCTGTCGAGTCCCCCTACCGATAGAGAGGCGGGATGATGTGTGGCCATTGACGCGCACCGTGGCGTAAGGTGAGCGATAGCAATTAAGTATGTGGGTGCGCAAGTTTTCCCCATGGCCAAACTGTTGTAAGACTTGCACCAGATAGGGCCAATGGACCCTATCGAAGGCCTTTTCTGCGTGGATGGCAAGCAGCATACAATCCCGCCGTGAATGCGACGCCGTTTCTATGAGGTGCAGGACCCTCTTGGTGTTATCACTAGTTTGTCGTTGTGTGATGAAGCCGGCCTGGTCCGGCTCCACTAATTGCGGCATGTAAGGAGCCAGCCGCCCCGCTAGAATGCTCATGTACAATTTAATGTCAATGTTGAGGAGAGAGTTGGGGCGATACGCGCCGCAGCTGGTTGCATCTTTCCCGGGCTTTGGAATAACAGTTATCCAGGCTTCTAGCATCTCCTCCGGGATAGCTCCGGGTTGGGCAAAGGAATTAAAAAGATCCTGAAGCAGAGGGGCCACTAGGTGACAGAAGGTTTTATAAAAGGCTGCCGAGTAGCCATCTGGGCCAGGAGATTTCCCCAACTTGAGGCGCGAAATGGGCGTAACAACCTCCTCCAGCCCAATCTCCCTGTCCAATAGGGCCGCTTGAGCGGGGTTAAGTGAAGGAAGCTGTGCACCCTCCAGGTAGTCTAAACTATACGTTGCATCGAGGGAATCGCCCGCATAGAGTGTCTCAGAAAAGGCATGGAATATCTCAACTATAGCCCTGTCCTCCGATACCATGTCGCCCTCCACTGATCTAATGGTCTGCACCCCCTGCTTCTGTCGTTGCTCGCGAAGTTTATGCGCCAAGAGGTGGCCACATCTGTCTCCTCCGGTGTAGTAGGCATGGCGTAGACAGAGAGCAACGTATTCGGCCTTATCATGGTCTAGTGCGGCTAGTTGTTTCCGCTCCGTGCACAATTGGTGCCATGCCCTGGCTGCCCCTGTGCATTGGCGCATCTGCTCCAATTCAGCTACCCGCTGTGTTAGCTCCGACCGTTTAAGTGCCCGCTCTTTATTGGTGGCAGCAGAGATGGCGATAAATTTGCCCCGTAAAACAGCTTTGAGGGCGGACCATTGCGTCGCCAGGGAGGTCTCGAAGTTAGGGTTATGAGCTAAAAATTGCGTAATGGCCGCTTTAATTTGGGTGACAGTAGTCAGCTGATGTAAAAGGGAATTGCGAAGGCACCAATGTCGCTGTGGTGCAGGGGCGGGGGGAGCAGGAAGGTGGCCACGACCGGGGAGTGATCCGATAGTGATGCAGGGAGAATGTAGATGTCCGTGGCTAATGTCACTAGTGGTGAGGAGCATAAAAAGTAGAGATTATCAAAAATGGATAGGACACTTGTTACCACTTATACCAAGAGAAATATATTGTGAAATATATTGTGAAACCCTCATAAGCGTTGTGTATAACGAGAAGCGGTATATCTTGTTCTCCGCCCCACACAAACGTTTTGGCAGCAATCATCGGGTTTGACAAAATTGTGTATTGCCTAGCCTCGCCCGAGGCTTTCTCTGGTTTTTTCGTGGCAGTCTCCAGAGATAAAAAATTCGAATAACCCCAACAGAAAAGGCACAAAAAGGGTAAAATAGTTTCCAGCCGATTAAGATACTCTTTATTATTAGTATCGGTGGACAACTAATTTAAAAGAAGTTGGTATGCTCGCTGGAAAATTAGGAGTCCATAGCATATATTAGTAGTATTGACAAAACGTCGACATGTTTCTGCTCTGTTGGCCCGTGGGTCTAAGAGCATTCGTCAGGACAAAAAACAACAATAAACAGAGATCTACCTATCACTATTTGTGATGTAGGGGGGTAGAGGTGTAATTTTCAATCTTACCCTTACATGGTTCTATGTAGTCACCTGTAAATTTTAAGAAAAAGAGGGTTGGGGTCACTAGTGGCATTTTACCAAAGTGCGGTTTAAAAAGAAGAAATGGAAAAACATTGTACCATTTTCATGCAAGCTCAATTGTGGCATGCTGTTTTAGAAAACTGAGAACAATAGGGACATATTGGCGAGTAAATGGTGGCGACTTAATGCGACATGTAAATTGCAAGGAATGTGACATACCTCTAAATCAGGTGAACTTGAGTATGCGAACATGATAGAAAAAACGGGGATGATAAGTGTTCGGCACATTTACGTAATGGTAAGGAAGTCCGTCATACCCCATGTGAGGTCTTACCTTAATTGTGTTTAGAAAAAGGTTCCCTCAGGAGGTCCCAGGCTATAACAGTATCAGAGAATCAAGGTATTAGTCACTCTGGTGCTATAAGGTGTGGATGAGCGAGGGCGGTGGAGGGACGACTTACCCGCAGCGGAAATGTGTTCCGCGTCTTGTGCTGGCTCTGCCTCCTGGACGCCAAGAGCACGTTTCCAATGGCGTTTTAACTACGCTAATCATGGAGATAGAAATGAGACTTTTGTATACAACCGAAGAACAGCTTCAAAGGTAATTATTAAAAATTTGTATGCCTAATAAGTAATTTATAGGTTATCTACATCATGGTCTCGTAATTATTAAGGCATTGAATCAAAGAAATTTATATTTGAAAAAGGATACGGACTGTACCTGTTCCTTAGGGAGTACATTTGTAGACGGGATGAACTTAGAAGTGTCAGAACACTAAATTTTCAGATTAACAAACTGCTAGTATCAGCGTGCGAAGTGGTGCCAGCAAATATCATCATTTAGACCATATTTATTCGTCTTAAGGCGGTCCACCCAGCGTTGTTCTTTTTCGTACAACACTTTTTCAACGTTGGGTGTATTGTCTTGGACTTTTTCTATAACTGTCCACTTCAGGTCTTCAATACTATGTTTTTGTTCGATGAAATGTGCACATAATTTGGTTGTGTTCTTTTTTAAGCGTATGTTGCTTTTGTGCTCACCTATACGCAGTTTAACCTTTCTGCAGGTCATACCGATGTATTTTTTGTCACATGGACATGTGACCATGTAGATCACATGGGAAGAGTTGCAGTTGCTATGTTGTCGCTGGGTCCACGTGAATGTTGGTGACAATTGCAATGTTTTAGAAATGGATGTAGAAGTACAAGCTGTGCATGAACCGCAGGGGTAGTGGCCTGACACTGGAGCCATGTTTATGTTTCTGATCTGATTCGTTGGATTTTTCTGTTTTGGACGGGTATGAACCAGCATATCACGTAGATTTTTTGTACGTCTATTCGCAAAACGGGGTTTTGGCCAGTTGAATTTGCCAGTGTTTACAATATGCCAATTCTTACTGATCAGTTTGTTGACCTGGTATGTTGCAGGGCCAAATGTGGTCACACAGGTTACGAGGTCCTTATTTTCAGTTTTTTCAAAAGATGTTAGAAGGTTTTCCCTCGGCTGGTTCTGGGCTCTTTTTTGGCATTTTAATATTGTGCTGTTTTTGTAGTGTCTTTGTTGTAATCTGATACTCAGGGCTCGTGATTGTGTTTGATAATCCTTTTTCTGACTGCAGTTCCTTTTTAAGCGCAAAAATTGGCTGTAAGGTAGGTTGTCTCTGAGCGGTTGAGGATGATAACTATTGTAGGACAACAAGCTATTTTTGGCAGTCGGTTTTCTAAAGGTTTTTGTCTCGATTTGGTTATTCTCTGAAAAGATCGTGAGGTCTAGGAAGTCAATACTTTCCTTGTCAGCTGTGTATGTGAATCTCAACCAGGGATCACGTGTGTTAAGCCACTACGAGAAACCCGACTGCCAAAAATAGCTTGTTGTCCTACAATAGTTATCATCCTCAACCGCTCAGAGACAACCTACCTTACAGCCAATTTTTGCGCTTAAAAAGGAACTGCAGTCAGAAAAAGGATTATCAAACACAATCACGAGCCCTGAGTATCAGATTACAACAAAGACACTACAAAAACAGCACAATATTAAAATGCCAAAAAAGAGCCCAGAACCAGCCGAGGGAAAACCTTCTAACATCTTTTGAAAAAACTGAAAATAAGGACCTCGTAACCTGTGTGACCACATTTGGCCCTGCAACATACCAGGTCAACAAACTGATCAGTAAGAATTGGCATATTGTAAACACTGGCAAATTCAACTGGCCAAAACCCCGTTTTGCGAATAGACGTACAAAAAATCTACGTGATATGCTGGTTCATACCCGTCCAAAACAGAAAAATCCAACGAATCAGATCAGAAACATAAACATGGCTCCAGTGTCAGGCCACTACCCCTGCGGTTCATGCACAGCTTGTACTTCTACATCCATTTCTAAAACATTGCAATTGTCACCAACATTCACGTGGACCCAGCGACAACATAGCAACTGCAACTCTTCCCATGTGATCTACATGGTCACATGTCCATGTGACAAAAAATACATCGGTATGACCTGCAGAAAGGTTAAACTGCGTATAGGTGAGCACAAAAGCAACATACGCTTAAAAAAGAACACAACCAAACTATGTGCACATTTCATCGAACAAAAACATAGTATTGAAGACCTGAAGTGGACAGTTATAGAAAAAGTCCAAGACAATACACCCAACGTTGAAAAAGTGTTGTACGAAAAAGAACAACGCTGGGTGGACCGCCTTAAGACGAATAAATATGGTCTAAATGATGATATTTGCTGGCACCACTTCGCACGCTGATACTAGCAGTTTGTTAATCTGAAAATTTAGTGTTCTGACACTTCTAAGTTCATCCCGTCTACAAATGTACTCCCTAAGGAACAGGTACAGTCCGTATCCTTTTTCAAATATAAATTTCTTTGATTCAATGCCTTAATAATTACGAGACCATGATGTAGATAACCTATAAATTACTTATTAGGCATACAAATTTTTAATAATTACCTTTGAAGCTGTTCTTCGGTTGTATACAAAAGTCTCATTTCTATCTCCATGATTAGCGTAGTTAAAACGCCATTGGAAACGTGCTCTTGGCATCCAGGAGGCAGAGCCAGCACAAGACGCGGAACACATTTCCGCTGCGGGTAAGTCGTCCCTCCACCGCCCTCGCTCATCCACACCTTATAGCACCAGAGTGACTAATACCTTGATTCTCTGATACTGTTATAGCCTGGGACCTCCTGAGGGAACCTTTTTCTAAACACAATTAAGGTAAGACCTCACATGGGGTATGACGGACTTCCTTACCATTACGTAAATGTGCCGAACACTTATCATCCCCGTTTTTTCTATCAGGTTCGCATACTCAAGTTCACCTGATTTAGAGGTATGTCACATTCCTTGCAATTTACATGTCGCATTAAGTCGCCACCATTTACTCGCCAATATGTCCCTATTGTTCTCAGTTTTCTAAAACAGCATGCCACAATTGAGCTTGCATGAAAATGGTACAATGTTTTTCCATTTCTTCTTTTTAAACCGCACTTTGGTAAAATGCCACTAGTGACCCCAACCCTCTTTTTCTTAAAATTTACAGGTGACTACATAGAACCACGTAAGGGTAAGATTGAAAATTACACCTCTACCCCCCTACATCACAAATAGTGATAGGTAGATCTCTGTTTATTGTTGTTTTTTGTCCTGACGAATGCTCTTAGACCCACGGGCCAACAGAGCAGAAACATGTCGACGTTTTGTCAATACTACTAATATATGCTATGGACTCCTAATTTTCCAGCGAGCATACCAACTTCTTTTAAATTAGTTGTCCACCGATACTAATAATAAAGAGTATCTTAATCGGCTGGAAACTATTTTACCCTTTTTGTGCCTTTTCTGTTGGGGTTATTCGAATTTTTTATCTCTGGAGACTGCCACGAAAAAACCAGAGAAAGCCTCGGGCGAGGCTAGGCAATACACAATTTTGTCAAACCCGATGATTGCTGCCAAAACGTTTGTGTGGGGCGGAGAACAAGATATACCGCTTCTCGTTATACACAACGCTTATGAGGGTTTCACAATATATTTCACAATATATTTCTCTTGGTATAAGTGGTAACAAGTGTCCTATCCATTTTTGATAATCTCTACTGAGTTCCGGGGAACAGATAGGACAACCTTTCCTCGTCCCTCTATTTGATGTATTCGAGCATAAAAAGTAGTCTAGTCTGGCATAGGTCTTGTGGGCCCCTGAGTAATAGGTATAAGACCTGCTATAAGGATATGCACAAATCGACAAGGCCCAAATCCGGGAGATGAGCTAGGCTCGATCGGGAGAGTGCCCCCACTTGACCGGTGCGTTGGCAGGAGCGATCGGACACGTTAAGGAAAACAAGAATAAGGTCACCCCCCACGAGTATGTGCCTCTCAGAGTTGGCTGTAATGGCGGCCAGTGCTTTATGAAGGACACCCTCCTGACCCTCGTTAGGGGCATACACTGAGTCCACAACAAAGGAATGACCCGCTACCAGGAAGCGATATGCCAGTAGTCGCCCCTTGATCTCCGCCTCCCGCTGGGCTACCCTCCCCCAAAATGAGCGGGAGACCAGTATCGCTACCCCGGCGGATTTAGTGGAAAGGGAGGAAAATAGCTGGGTGGGAAAGGCTCGGGCTTCATCCGGTGTTGGTCTTTATATAACAGGTGAGTCTACTATAGAAGGCAGATGTCAGCCTCAGAATGCTCTAAGAGGGATAGCACCGCTTGCCGTTTAATGGGATTATTCAGGCCCCGGACATTGAGTGTTAAAATCCTAAGCCTCAAGTGTACCACCTAGTGTCCGGAATATGGCCAGTTAGTTCTGTGTGCTGCCTACGGGTCGGATGCCAAAAAGGAAAGGGAAGACTATGGCCCAAGGTAGGGTGCTCTAATGAAAAAGAAAAAAGTGGACAGGGGAACCCACCCCTCCAACTACTAAAGGGGAAAATCAAAAATGGAACCCAGAACCACCCCCCCAAGCCCCCTCTGGACCCCTCCTCCCCCCAACCCCACATGGCGTATAACAGGTCCCAAAAGCGATGACCCGGTGCTGGAGAAGATGGGGAGCTCAGAGTCCAGATCAAAGTGTACCCCCCCACCCTAACCCCAACGTCCCTAGAACAGAAAAAGTCTCCTGATAAAGTCTGACGCCCCAGGGCGACCAGTAGGAACAAGCAAGTGAGGAACATGTTCAATCAGCAGAAGAGAAAATGAAAAAAAAAAACGCCCACCCAATACGGCGAAGATGCTTCAGAAAGAGGCCAAAGGTGCACGCTGATCAGATCTCACGTGCCCTCCGAGGTCTCGCCGGCGAGGGTCACCGTAGCCGTCGCCAGGGCATCTTGCTGACTCTGCTCTATTTCGGAGGCAGGTGGCTTCCGTTGACGGCGCTTCCTGGTCTGCCTCCGCCAGCCCGATGGGGGAAGTAGAAGGTTTCATGCTCTCATCTCCCGTGGCCTACTCGGCGCCCGAGGGTGTCAAGCCCAACAGACGACATGCGTCCTCCAACAAGCGAAGCTGGTGGATTTTATTGTTGAGTCGGAAGATGAGGCGAAATGGGTGTCCCCAAGAGTAGGGGATCCCCTGCTGTCTCAGGTGGTCAGTCACAGGCCGGAACTGCTTGTGCCTCTTGTAGTGTGATTAACGCTAAATCTTGGTACAATACTGGTGAGTGGCCCTGGAAGGAGATCGGGTGCAGAGCTCTCGCTTTAGAAAGGATAAGTTCCTTAGTCTTGAAATCCTGCACACAGACCAGGATGTCCGCAGGTGGTGCCTGGGGACCGCGGCGCGGGCCCACTCTATGTGCCCTGTCCAAGACGACTTCTGCTGTGTGGGAATCGCCTGAGATGTGTCGGAAAAGGTCAGCGGTGAAGGCAAATAGGTCCCTGGTATCGTCGGTGGGCTTGACCCCTCGGATGCGAATATTATGCCTTCGGGAACGATTTTCAACATCTTCTAGGTGGAGCTGCATGTCTAGATTCTGATCCTGAAGTTGGATGACTTCCTGCTGAAGGGTTGTCAGGTCCGCCACCGTGGTGTCATTGTTCTCTTCAAGATTGGCGACCCGCTCACCGATGAAGTCCACGTGGCGGCGTACGTCCTTGAGTTCCGAGGCAAATTCACTTTTTACCGACTGGATATCCTCGCGTAAGGTGAGAAAGAGCGACTCCAGAGAAGCCTTCGTTATAGGCTCATCCCCAGAGACTGCCGGTGGCTTGAGCACCGCTGACCCCGGGTCCGCTGTCGTCATGTCCGAATTGGACTGAGCGCGACCAAAGATATCCTTCAAGGGCTTCACCTTCACATTCCAAGCCTTGGACATGCTCCTTTGTGGCCCACAAGAGCCAAACAGGAGGACTGCGGTACCCTGACGGGCCTAGGAACACCCACGGAGTACTCGTCTGTAGGAGTGCCTCAAAAGCGATGGAGGGCCGGAGAGGGGCGCCGGAGAGGGGTGCCGGGGTGTGCGAGGGGGCGTCAGGGGCTGGGCCCAAAGCTGTCTCCCCCCAAGGCCGGTGCAGAGGTGTAGGAGCAGTCAATGGAAGTCCGATAGGCCAGCCGGGGCAATACTCGCGGGCAAGATGGGGCCTTCATGGAACTGGCCCAGAACAGTGAAGGGCGGTTGGTGAACTCAGGCCCAGGCGAGCCTGTCCCCACCTCTCTGATGCTGCCAGGCCCCTGCCCGTGAAGTGGTATGAAGCCTAGGACCTCGGTCCCATGTCTAGCCTGCAGGAGCTGCGGAACGTTGGTCGACCCCACCTGTAGCCGGGGATCTGCGTGACACGGCCCTCCGTTGCCAAGGGCAGGCCGCAAGCAGCACTCAACCCGTGCTCCGGGGGTCGCAGGGAGGCCCTCCTCTAGAGCGGAAGAGTCATCCGGTAACCCAGACCGAGGCCACCCAGGGCCGGCGTAGGGGCAGCATAAACGGTCCTGTCGGCGTGCCCACCAAATGGTCACCTCCTCTGAGCCCACTCGTAAGTCCACAGGTAGGGAGGTGAGGTATGGCTCACCCCAACCAGGCCGGGGATCTGCGTGCCGCACGGCGTCAGAACCCTCGCGCAGCCATCAACCCAAACCCGTTGGGCGCTGCCCGCAGGGCAGCAGGCAGGTCTTCTCGGTGCCCCCACCACATGGCTAGGCCCCTGTGCAGCTATGGCGGTCCTCTGACGGGCAGGCATGATCCGGCCGTGTGCTGTCCGTTAAATGCGGCCTGTTTATCGCCCAGTCAGCCTCCAAGAACACAGGCCCGGGCATGGGGGGCCCCACCCGGGGGAGCAGGGCTGGCCGCAGGGAACGCGCCCTTCCGCCGGGACCTCCCGTCAGCCCGCAAGCTAGTCCAAAGGCCCCAGAGTGCTCGCACAGGCGCCCCCGCCCTTGTCTCCCACAGGGCCGGCCGAGGCTCACATGAGGCCGGTGCTGTAGTGGGCCCCGCGCTGCTGGCTAGGCCGCAACTTCTCCACGCGGCTCACCCAGCGGGCCCCACCCAGCGTGGCCACTGCAGCTGCCCATGATCCCCTCCTCACCTCTTTCGTGGCAGAGGTCCCGGGGCGTAGTCCGGCAGGCGGCCGGGAAGGGAGCCGCTGGTCTCGGCACCTGCCAAACGGCACCACGTCATCGAGGCCACATGGCACTGGCGGCCGGGAGCACCGCCGCGCCCCGCTGTCCCAGCGCCGTCGGAAGTCCAGGCGGGTGTCCAAAGTTAACCGCCAAGCCCCCCAGGGGTTCCCGCACCGGGCTAGCACCAGGCAAGTCCTGGGGGCGCCGTGCTGTGCCGCGTTGGGCAAGCGGTAGGCAGGAGCTGGGAAAGAAGCGTCCTACCGCTCTGCCATCTTGACCACGCCCCGGTACTTTACTTTATACCCAAATTACATAAGGATTAAAACAAACCTCCATGAGCCCCATCATTTCTGCCAAGAACAGCCTAACGGAACACACATCCTAATACATTGATCATTTTCTACAGGACTTTGTCCAAAAACTTCCCTCACACTTGAAAGACACCGGTGACTTTTTGGCTAAAATACACACAAGGCACAAGGACTATTTACTAATAGCAATGGACATAACAGCTCTATATACGAGCATCAGCCACATAGACGGTATGAGGGCAATCGAATACTATTTGGGACAGAGACCCAATGTACATAAACATCACAGCAATATGATCATGGATATGATTGATTTCTGCCTGCATTACAATATTTTCTTATTCCAACACGTACTGTACCAACAATTGTGGGGTGTTGCTATGGGAGCCAGTTTCTCCCCCAGCTATGCCTGCTTTTACATGGGCTGGTGGGAGGAACTGGTCCTACATAGGAAAGTTGCTAACATCATTAACCAACATGTAAAATGTTGGTGGAGGTACATAGATTATCTGTTTTTAATTTGGCATGGTTCTGAAACGGAAGCAACAGCGTTCATTAAGGAGTTAAACCTAAATGACATCAATTTACAATTCACATCAGACATCTGTGCAGACAGGGTACTCTTTCTAGATGTGGAGGTATACATAGAGGGAGGCAGGATAGAAACTAAAATACATCGAAAACTTACTGCTGTAAATTTTTGTTTTACATGCAAATAGTTTACATCCAAAGCACCTTGTCCAGAGCATCCCCTATGGGGAAATGATAAGTATAAAACGCATCTGCAGCAGTGAAAGTGAATTGAAAAAAGCCCAACTAGAAAGTAAACGTAGATTCCTGGAACGGGGTTATACTGCCAAATATATTGATGCAGCTATTCTTAAAAGCAAGACAATGGACAGAGACAAGTTATTAAAACTGACAACACCAGGGCCAGGACCAAACAATGACACGGATATTACTGTACAACCATTGAAAACCACAGATCAATCAAGTAATGAATTTAGAATGTTTGTGGGGTACAGCAAGCAACATAAAGAGATCAACTGTATCATTCGGAGAAATTGGCCACTGGTCAAAAAGAATCCGGTCCAGGGACACATATTGCCACCAAGACCTTCTATTACCAATAGACGGGCCCCCAACATGAAAGACAGACTGGTGGTTAACAATCCAATAGACCAGCCAAAGGGGAACTGGCTAAGTCAAAGGAAGGGCTTTTTTAAATGTAAGACCTGTAAAGCCTGTCAACATGGCATAAATACTACCATCTTTAAAACAGCATTTGGGGGAGGTGAGCACCCAATCAACAAGTCTCTGTCATGCAAAACAGAATTTGTTGTGTATATCCTCGAGTGCCTCTGTGGGCTTCGGTATGTGGGAAGTACCAAGTTGCAAGGGCATAAGAGGATTTTTCAACATGTTAGAGCAATTAAGAATCGAGACCCAGTATACCCCGTCGCCCGACACTTTAACAAATTTCACCAAGCAGACCCAAAGCACTTAAAGTATTACCTAATTGACTGTGTACCTTTTAATAAATGAGGGGGCAATAGAGAAGGAACCCTGCGGAAATTGGAAACCAGGTATATTTTAGAACTGGATTCCAAGCACCCCAATGGTCTTATTATTACAGAAGACCTGTACACAAGTTTATGATTTCAGTTTTAATACTTTTTTTAACCTGGTCAGACACAATGTATCATCTACAGGTTTTTACAACCTTGAGTTATCATGAGGTCTGCTTGAGATCAGGGTCTTAAGTAATAGAAATGCAATGACGTTTTACCTAGAAGAACATTGAACTGTATGTAATGGATATTGTAGAGCTTAAAAAAGATGTTTACCTCACGGCTAGCATTATAAAAACGGATAGCAGGATAAAGGCTTTTATCTTGTGTTTTTATACATAATTAATAGTTTTTGTACACATTTAAATTTCATCTCACTTGAACGCACAATACTAAAGACAGAGGCTTCAGTCGACTAGAAGGGTTTACAGAATGAATGGGGGTAACAAACAGAAAGATTAAGAAACACAGCAACATCTGTTAGGCAATAAAAACAACCATTAACCAGGCAGTAGCAGTATAGTAGTATATAAAATAAATACAGATGAGATGAATCAAATATTATTGTGGACTGACATTTGGGGATTTTAAGACTGCAGTGGGTTTTAACATAAACTTTTCTGGGGTCTAGAAATGTTCAAAGTCGTATGTTTACATACATTAATGAATTTAGGGTTTGAGACCCATAATTGCACAGATTCCATCTTAAAAATTGGTTTTGAATAGATTTTATAATATTTTTGGGTCTATTTATGTATTTACATCCATAATTATATACCTATATTGCACTCTGTCACATTGCTAAAGTTTTGCAGAAAAGATTGATCAGTGAGTCAGAATGACGCAATGTATTTCTGACATAGGTATTTAAACCATGATTTGAACAAACGACAACTGCCTATGGTTTATACAATGTAACATACAGATTATCCCTGATGCAGTAACGGTTTGAAATGCACTGTCACTTTAACACAGCTTGGAGAAAAAAATGGGGGGAAAATGGTATAAATTCAGTCAGGTGACTGACTCACGTGTCATGTGATCAAGGCACCTCGGTGCCGAAACGCGTAATGGCCGGCAGAGTTTGGAACCAATAAAGAAGATTCTGTGCACTGAACTGTGGTCTGTGCTCCATTTTGTGAAATTGCAGAAGCCGCCCGGCAGGGGAGTGATCAGGATATATATTTACATATATATATACGATCCCTAACTGCACTGCACCAAAAGCGGCTTCTTGTGGCATTATGGGACTGGTAGTCCCCTCCTATTCGCAAGGGTCAGCAAGGGTCAGCAGGAGGTGTAGGGGGAGCCAACTACGACTGGGCAAGGAGGAGCCCAACAGAATTTAAGTAAGGGAAACGTAAGGCTGTGACTGCAAGCATTTGATAAAGGCAGTGATGCCGAAACCGGTCATGCGAAGCTGGTCCAATTAAAGAAACCTGCAAAATGAAGCCCCGCTGTGTCCTGTCATTTTTCCCGATGCGGAGGAGATGTTTGAATTAATATTTCCGCGTTCCCACGACGCGCATGCAGGACCCTTTCACATCGGAGGCCAGTGAATCATGGGACTAATCTGACTTTGTCCGTGGTAACGGAGCACTTTCCTGGCCTTCCACCGAACCGTCTGAAAAGGTACGAGAGTGACTTTTGAGAACTGCACGGTGGATGAGAGAAGGGGTAAAAGACAATTTTAAAGGAAATTACGATCCCTAACTGCACTGCACCAAAAGCGGCTTCTTGTGGCATTATGGGACTGGTAGTCCCCTCCTATTCGCAAGGGTCAGCAGGAGGTGTAGGGGAGCCAACCACCACTGGGCAAGGAGGAGCCAAACAGAATTTAAGTAAGGGAAACGTAAGGCTGTGACTGCAAACATTTGATAAAGGCAGTGATCCTGAAACCGGTCATGCGAAGCTGGTCCAATTAAAGAAACCCGCAAAATGAAGCCCCGCTGTGTCCTGTCATTTTTCCCGATGCGGAGGAGATGTTTGAATTAATATATATATATATATATTTTTTTTTTAACAAACAAATGCCAATGGCTTAGGAAGGTAATTGCAAAAACAACAATGATGGACAGAATGTGGATCAATGTCACACATTCACCCCAGTCCAAAGATCTGGGCCCAAATCCATCGTTTTTTTGCACCACACACCACCCTGGGTTAGACAATGGCGATATGCAAATCAGCGCTGACCCTGTGCCCCATGGGAACAGTCCAGTCCGAACTACAAAAGCCATGTCCTTCCCAGAACGGAATCAAGCATCCGAGGACCGGCCCGGTTTCGAGGTAACACCTCTCGTCAGCCCGGCTAGCTTGACTCCAGTGGTGTGTAGTGCCTGGGACTCACGTCTGAGCATCCCCAGTACACTTAGAGCGGTAATTGCAAAAACAACAATGATGGACAGAATGTGGATCAATGTCACACATTCACCCCAGTCCAAAGATCTGGGCCCAAATCCATCGTTTTTTTGCACCACACACCACCCTGGGTTAGACAATGGCGATATGCAAATCAGCGCTGACCCTGTGCCCCATGGGAACAGTCCAGTCCGAACTACAAAAGCCATGTCCTTCCCAGAACGGAATCGGGAGCAACATCTCGTGGAAAGGAAAAGAGAGGCTGCATTTGGTAACTATTGCCTGATGATATGCAGCGCAGCACAGCAAGCCGTTCTTAATGCACTCACCTTGTGTTAAAACATCTCATTCCAGAATGCAACTGCTTTGAATATAAACGTAGGGCGGTCACACCGTTGCGGGCCCCCAGGGGTGAAGGAGGGTGCACATGGGGGGTACCTATGGTACCCCCCTGCCTTTGCGTGCACGAAGCGGCAGGCACCGCGCGGTGCCTGCCGCTTTGTGCATGCAAATGCACTGCTTTCATTTTTAACATCGCGGCGGGTGCTGCTTCAAGCAGCACCCGCCGCAATGCAGGCCGACCGACACGTCCCCGCAGGGGACACAAATAAGAGGGCGGCCACCGTAGTGCCACAAGATGGCACACGGGGCAGCCCAGCTCTTTGAGACCCTGGTGGGTCCCGCGCGTCACTTCCTTCCTGGGGTGGGCGGGGGAGAGTATATATTCCTCCCCCGCCCACCGAGCGGCCTCTTGTCCGCTGTCCCCTCACCCTGACGCCGTTTGTGTGCCCTCTGGTCTGCCCAGAGGCCTGGTCTGGCGTCGGTGTGCAGCTTTTCCTCCGTTCGTCGGGTGGTTGTCTCTTGCGGTGAGTTGTCCCCTCTCGGGGACGGGGTTTTATTTATCGCCGTTTTCGGGCGAGGGGACGGTGGGGGGTGCTGAGGCCATGTCGCAGGTTGCGTGTTTAGGCCCCTGCCCAGCACCTCTGGTGGTTGTCCGTGTGCGGCCGCAAGTATGTTTGGGGGCTTTTAGGCTATCCAACGTATTAACTTTTTTGGTGCGGCGCGAGATCTCCCGGGGGTGACCCCGGTGTCACGGCGTGTTCCGGAGCCTTTATTACCCCTAGTTGGGACGGGACAGGGGACGGATTGCTTGTAGTCCGAGAGTAGGGGAGGGCGGTGGCAGCCCGCACCCCGTTCAATGTCGATGCATCCTGGTGGGACAGAGGATTTGGTTTATTACGAGAGGAGAGAGAGGAGGTGGCAGCACGGATAGCGCTGCCGACTTTGGGGCTGGGAACCAAGGTTCGAGTCTCTCCTGAGACACTTAACACTTTCAAGTGCTTTATTATACGACACTTTCTTACGTTTCGTTACTTGGTTGCCAGGAGTTGTCGGGGCCGGGCGCTACAGATTCGAAGTGCCTGGGGAGCATAGACTTTTAGATTGGTTTGGGGTCTGTTTAGGTAATTTAGCTTACCACACCCCTTGGCCACAGGGCACTGCTTATGTAGGCCTTTCCTTGGATATCAATTAGTTGTGCGGCCTTCGCCCTTTGTCTGTTGTAGCGTTTTAGAGCCCCAGGATGATAACCGGGGGTCAGGTCTATTTTATCCGTGTGCCTGTTTTGATGTATTTATTTATGTTTCGTTAGTATGCAACGTGCTTTGCTAGTGTCTATCATCCGACCCCTCGGGTCTCCGGAGGTTATCTCTGTGACGGGCTGCGTGTGTGTCTTAGGTCGTCGCGCGCGCGCCTCCAGCCCTGTTACCGGGGTTTGTTGCGGGAGGGATGTAGCTCAGTGTTGGGACGAACGCCTGGCATGCTTTAGGCCCCGGGTTCCACCCCCTTATCTCCAGGTGGCCTTTCGATGCTTCCCGTTGTTGAGGCTTTTGCTACCTTGTTTAGGTTTGTTGCAGCATTCCTTTGTTGTCCTTTATTTAAGTTGCGGTGTCTCGCAGCGCCTTTGCCTTCCTGCGGGAACACAAGAGGTGTGACCTGGCTGCCCGTGATCTTTCCGGGCGGTCGCTCGTAGACCCTCCGGGTCAAGGCCGCAACTTTGCAGTCTAGCAGTGCCTCGGGACCCCCCCCCTACAGCCGCGGGCCTTGCTGGCCCGGCGGTGGCCATCTTGGGCGCCATTGTCCGGCCGCGTGGGCTGGGTGTCCAAGCGGCCATTTTAGGGGGCAGTCTGTCCCTTCGGTTCTTCGGGGGAGGGGCGTGGGTGGGTGGCCATTTTGGCCAGCTTCCCCCCATGCCCATCAGGTTTGGCAGAGGCTGGAGTGTCTCTGTGGCTTCACCGATTTCAAATGGGTATTCTCACTCCCTCCATCGTACCAGGTAGTTCCTATCTACCCGATTTTCCGTCCCGGCGGAGACAGTGTGTCGGGCCTGCTCAGAGTTTTGCGGGGGGGGGGTGCTGAATTTGTCGGGGCCCGGTGGCTCAGGCGGGGGTTGGGCCTAGAAGGAGGGGCCATTTCACCCACGCAGTGCGGACATCGCCCTTTCCCCCTCCCCCCCCCACTCCCGGCGGCCATCTTATGCAAGTTGGTCTTGGCCGGACGGGCACTCTGTAATGATAATTTTCTAGCTTGCTGCTTGTTAGCTGACTTTTCCTCTCATTGGATTCCCTAGAAGCATCTGTACACCCGGACACGTTTTGCGATCGCTTCTCGTGCATGTTCGACGGCTATGAGGTGCCTGTTCCCGGGTCCACGATTTGGGGGTCCGGCCGGCTAACGGTCGCGCGGGTTGCATAGGGGAGGTTGTGCATCGCTAGGGGCCCTCGTGGCCACCTGGGCTGCTTGGTAGCTCCTTTCTCCGAGCATTCAACTTGCATAAGTCAATTGTTCTTAGGCTTGCTCGCGGTGGAATTGTCCGGGACAGCAGGCCGTTCCCGGCCAAAACGCAGCATTTGGCCACCCCCGATGTTCGGAGCATATGTTGTAAAATGTTATTTTCTTTTATGTATCTGTGTTTGGGTTATATTGCACGGGTCCCCCAGCGCGCTCTGTTTTGTGTTTGAGCGGGACTGGAATTGCATTTCGCATGTTGTGAGCGAGTTTGCGGGCTAAGATAACGGCCTTTCAGGCAGCGTGTGTTTCAGGCAGCCTGCCGGCACCCGACTTCAAAGGAATTGCCGAATTTCCTTTTAAGCGATTAGAATCTAGGTGCCACTCGGACGCCAAGGGGCAGCTGCGTTGAATGCGCCTTAACCCACCTTATACATACATTCTTCTTGCCTAGGTTTATTCGAGCTGGAGTAGCGTACGACGGTAATGCTCCATTTATTCCGGTCTAGCAAGGTTCGACTCCCGGGTTGGGCTTGAGCAAACACGATTATATCCGGAACAGATTAGAATAGTTTTAGCAGTAGGAAGGGTGTCTGCATCCCTCACTTTTGTCTGGAAGAGAGGCATCTAAGTCAAATAGTTGTAGCAGCAGACCGTCTATCTCCGCTATGGCCTCCGATCTGGAGGTGCCTGGTCGGGCTTGGGTTTCTCTAACATCATCGGAAGGTGTCAGAGCGCTTTACGAAGAACCAGTTTTCATTTATACATGCCAGGTTCTTTGTCCCCCCCCCTTTGCTGCTTAGCATGTGCCAGAGCAATGTTTATTTAATAAATTTTAGACAGCGCTAACATTATTCTTGGTGTCAGAGCGGTGCATAGAAGTACCAGCTTTCTATTTACACAAGCCTTGTTTACTGCTTCCTTCATGCGGCTGGGAGGAGCTGTGCTATGCTTATTCAAATGCATTTTGTATAGCGCAAACTTTTCCCGTAGGTGTCAGAGAGCATTACATAAGAATCAGTTGCATTACATAGGACTTTGGACTACATGAGTTCGGTAAAAGGTACAAACAGCTAATGTTGCTTATGAGCAAGAGGCGAGTGGAAGCGTTTTGTTTACACTTGCAATGTTTCTGCATATTTATTTGTGCATCAGAGACTCTGAATGTGTCAAGGTGCTTCACAATAGGGACAGAACTGGTATGTGGGAGCACTTTAGGTGTACACCTTATAAGCTACCACTAGTTACATGTAGCAAAGTGACTATCGTGGGCACATGTTACAGGGAGTAGCTAACCTTGCATTACAGGAGGAAAAGTGATATGAGGGCGAGTTGCAGATGCTTACCTTGTACAAGTAGGAGGTATAGAATGCTTTACATGGCAGAATGTCTATCACAAGAACGTAAGTTACGTAAGCCGTGGTGGCACTTGTGCAAGTACAGGAAGCAAGCACGATGTAAGTGGTAGCAAAGAGTGTGTTACAAGATAGAAGTGCGTGTGCATGTTACTATAAGAGTACATAAATAGGTAGAAGGATTTTACTGCAATAACAGGCACCTGTCATATCACAAGACACTGGGAAGACTCTTCCACAGTCATGGAGAATAGAACTTTATTTATCAGAGGTCTTCCGTCTGATATTAGAGGGCACGTATTGTATTGATAGTGTCTTTAAAGGAGGAGCACTTTGGGGTCAGTGTGAAGGCCTGGGATGAGAAGGTGTCATTCCGTAGAATGTCAAAGGGACGAGTTATGAGGGGTCTCTTCGCACCCAGGCGCTGGAAGTACGCAAGTGATTGCCCCACCCATCTCCTTTCGGGAAGGTAATCGGACAAACCAGTTCTCGCACATGACTAACATGCTTGGTGTGGGGGGGGGCATTTTTGGCCCCTGCCTCATTGCTGAGATTATGTATTGGTATTAGGGGGGCAGGGCTTCTAACGGATGTTTTACGTGTCACAGGCAGGAACCACACTGGAGAACTGCCCGACTCACATGGGTGGACACCTGAACTACCAGCAGGTATATTGGTCATAGCACACTAGGGGGGGGGGGTCAGTGAGCTAGGGTCTGGGACCCCCAGTCTCTCCACAGGAGTCTTTACTGTCCCTGTTGTCGGCGCGGCGCACGCAGGTTACGCCCCTTAGAAGTAATCATGATCAGTAAACTGGTGTAGGTGAACAGAGCAGGTAGTTCCTGGGCAATATTGGGATGTCTTCTTTGTTAAAACGACTGAAGAGTCTGGGCACTTTGTTTATTTACTAGGCACCAGTTGGGGTGTTCTCTTGGTACGAAGTGGCAGAGTGTGGGCATATCTTGCATATATATAAATATTTTATTGCTTTCGACCGGATGCACCAGGAAGCCTCACAACGTTGGCAGGGTAAAAGCTTTCACCGTTAGTTTTATGGGGCACGTTTTACTAACATGAAGTAAAGGTAGTTACATGTATTTTGTGACAAACTGTCTCATGCACATGTTTCTAGCAGGCAACGCTCATGCCTCCTCTTGAGAGGGATCGTAGGAGTGCTTACGTTTCTAAGTGCAGCTAGTAATATTGTGTTAATAATTTGGATCTGTTCAATTCAGCTATTTTGAATTCCTGTAGCTAGCTGGGCAATATTGTACCTGGACACACTATTTAATTATAATTTGATGTCATGACATCCACCCGGGTCCCACAAGGGCGGAGGGGCCCTCACGATTTCCCTGCTTATTTGCGGCGGGGCACACACTTGTCATACTGGTAACCTTTTACCCTGTAGGTTAGTCAAGCCTGGACTCCCGTAGGTGCGGCTGTGGCCTGCCACTGTTTTGCAGATACAAGTTATCAGTGCTCGATTGAGCAGGGTGGTTGTTTCTGGTCTGCGGCACCGTCCCTCAATTGTTTTCCTCAGCACTGCTGACTTTCAGAGAGGACCGCTCTACGCCACGGAGTAAGTTAAGTTTAGTGGTGACTTTGCCTGTGGATTTATCGGTTTGTTTTATTTCTCGTGCACAAAGTAAGTTGGACACTTATTGGCATGTTTCACCCAGTTTGGGTTGTGTCTTAGCAGGTAGGCCTGCAATTGTTATGAATGGGTTTTACTGGTAGGGCCCAGAGGGGGCAGGTAATAACAGTCTTTGTACAAACTGCAGGGGAAGAACAAATGTCACTCTTTGTGCTCTGTACCATGGAAATGTCACACATAGCGGTTGATCCCGGGTACCTCTGATAAAGGGTGGCTAGTTTGTGGTTGACTATGCAAGGAAGCTTTATTGTGGCCCTTTATCTTGTGCAACTAAGCAGCATTGACTGGCACTTTGACTCCCATAGTAGCGTTTTTACGTCATTGTTTCACACAGGCACACGTTTAGCTTGGGAATTTCTGACATAATGCAGCCTTATCCTTGGCCTTTTAGAGTCTCTTGTTAGTCATTGGTGTATTTACTGATTTGGGTCTTACTCAGCTTCATGTTCGATTGCTGGCACGAAAGTGTTATTCTGGTCCTTTCATGTCACTCATAGTGCACTGGACTGATGGAAAAGTCACACTTAGCAGTTACACCTTGGTAGCTATGGATGGGGGCGACTTTTTCTTGTTTGGCGGCAAGAAAGCTATTACGGTGGCTTAGTTCTCTTATGCACCATGAAGCATTGATTCTACTATGAGACGGCCTTGTTGTATGTTAGCGCTCCTTTTCTACGTAAGGATAGGGAGGCGTTGTCTTAGCGGCCAATCACCAAGCACTTCTCAGCACTTTTGCCTGTGCAAGCTGGGTAGCCCATGTAGGCGATTGCTTTAGCTGTCTTTTGGTGTAGGGTCCGCAAGGGACAGGAATTTCCCCAGTCTAAGTCCCTCATCAGGGGTTGACTCGCATGGAGGGCCCCTTGGCTAGGTGCTTGGGTAAGCTTTTCACCCAGACAGCATAGATTTAGTTGTTATTCAGGTAAGATAGTCGGGACTCCTTTGGCAGTGTTCACTTACCAGATAGTAAGAGGAGCAAGTTTTAGTTCCCTGATTTCCACAGGATGCATATACTGTTGTATAGGCTGCTTGTTAAGCTTCATAGGGTAAAACTTAGGCCAGGCACAGGGGGACGTGTTGGCATGTGTCTACCACGAAGGGATCCCTACACAGTGTTATAAGGGATGTTGCCTGCGCGAATATCTCACTGGCCTCATACGCTTGTTGGAGAGGCTTGCGACCAGCGGTGGGCTGCTCAACTAATGTATTATGTGATGGGGGCAGGCATGGACAAAGAGTTGATCCTCGAGATCTGCCTTGTCAGTCATTTTGACTCGATGGCGTTCCCACTGCCGAAGTTGGGTCATGTTGCATTCTGGTAGTTCCCCCTCCTACCAGGCTGGTACTCTGGGACACCCGTGCTCATGTCACTCTTCCCATGGCACGACAGTCACTACTAGGCGGGAACGGACAGTTACAGGCCTTAACAGGACAGGACCAGCCACTCTCTTTTTCTGGTCACCTTCAAGTAATGCAGGTCACACACACTGACTGGGGGTGCGGGGCCCTATGCCATTAACATAAGCTGCGAGGGGGCATCGGGCTGTCAAATGTCCTCGTGGGACGGAGATGGGCATTAGGGGCCTAGTGCAGGACGCAGTATTTGCAGGGACACATTTGGGTCCCAGCGGATCCCCCAAAGGGATCTCAGCGAAGCAGGTGACACAAAACCTGATAGCCCGACACCGTCCTGGTGGATGTATCTAGGCTCACACGGGTGGTTAGCAGGGACCGGTATTCTGTGTCCGGTCATAGGGTCAGCAAGCAGGGTAGACTGCACTAGTTGGCCTTTCATGGAGGTTTTCAGTACCTATCCACAGGCAACATCTCTCTTTCCCTCCACCTTGCTGTGACACCAGGCTGTGTCGCCGGGGAGCTTTGGAGAAGTATTGTTAATTTGTCTGGGCTCTGGGGATAGCATGCACTTTAGAGGAAGAACACAAGGGGAATTGGCCACACGTTGGTGACAGATGAGCTCTGTGGTCTGATTTCTTATCCCGAGCTCCAGTGGCATGATGCCCTGTCTGGGACAGTGAGGCAGCTGGCTTGCACAAGGTTTGCTGCGCCATGCGTAAATATTTTGGGCAGAGATTTGGCCTTTTACATGTGGGCTACAAGCCAAACTCCCTTGGTGTTGCTGGACTTTTGAGTCAGCGGTCCACGTTGGCATGGACCTGTTTTTTCTGAATAGGGAAGAGACCCTAGTAATAGCAAGTAAGGAACAGCTAGGAGGAATGCCAGCCATGGTGGGGGGCCCTGGCTGCGACGGTCGCCACACCCAGGGCTGTGGAGGAGTTACAGGGCGATCCAGAGGCGGAAAGGTAACCGGGAGTACCCTCTTCAGGAGCACAAAGGATGCTGAGGCCTAATATCCCCAGGAAGTCTGTGCGGTGGACCCTGGGGGTACGACGGCGCCCCGCTATCCTACGGGCGGTTGGTAACCTGTACAACCGGGGTCGCTTGAGCGCTCCGCCCCTCGTAGGGGGGGGGCGTGAGCAAGAGGGTGGACCAATGGTTCACCGGATTTGGGAGGGGCTATCTCCTCCCATAACCGCTAAGCAACGATTGGCTAAGGCCACGTTGCAAATTGGCCCATCAGGTGGTAGGTCGCGAGGGGCGGCTTGCCTTTTGGATCGCCTGTAAGATAACCCACCTTGTTGGCATTGTGTATATGCTAATAAACCTGCAGCTACTTTTCTCCAACAAAAAAGTTGTCTTGTCTGCTTATTTCTGCGAAATGCATGTTACTGCGAGCGGGCTGGTGAGTGGGCCGATATTGGCACTATGCAGGCCGACCGACACGTCCCCGCAGGGGACACAAATAAGAGGGCGGCCACCGTAGTGCCACAAGATGGCACACGGGGCAGCCCAGCTCTTTGAGACCCTGGTGGGTCCCGCGCGTCACTTCCTTCCTGGGGTGGGCGGGGGAGAGTATATATTCCTCCCCCGCCCACCGAGCGGCCTCTTGTCCGCTGTCCCCTCACCCTGACGCCATTTCCCTCCCTTCCGCATACCCGGCGTTATCAGGGTGGGGGGGAAATGTTTCTACTCTTTTCTCATTTGTGTTGCAGGAGGAGTTACAGGGCGATCCATAGGCGGAAAGGTATCCGGGAGTACCCTCTTCAGGAGCACAAAGGATGCTGAGGCCCAATATCCCCAGGAAGTCTGTGCGGTGGACCCTGGGGGTACGACGGCGCCCCCCTATCCTACGGGCGGTTGGAAACCTGTACAACCGGGGGTCGCTTGAACGCTCCGCCCCTCGTGGGGGGGGGCGTGAGCAAGAGGGTGGACCAATGGTTCACCGGATTTGGGAGGGGCTATCTCCTCCTATAACCGCTAAGCAACGATTGGCTAAGGCCACGTTGCAAATTGGCCCATCAGGTGGTAGGTCGCGAGGGGCGGCTTGCCTTTTGGATCGCCTGTAAGATAACCCACCTTGTTGGCATTGTGTATATGCTAATAAACCTGCACCTACTTTTCTCCAACAAAAAAGTTGTCTTGTCTGCTTATTTCTGCGAAATGCATGTTACTGCGAGCGGGCTGGTGAGTGGGCCGATATTGGCACTATGTTAAACATACAGGATGTGACTGCCAGGGTGGCGGTCACATCCTAATTTGCACAGAGGGACCGCCGCTGCCCCTGCGGATGGTCCGTCCACCTCTGGGGTGGCGAACGGACGCAGGTCCGTCCGCCATCCTAATAGGGCCCTAAGTTTTCTCCATCACTCCAATAAACTACTAACCAATCATTGCCCTCATTTGGCAGCCAGCAGGGTCGCACTGGGACAGAAAATAGGCCCGGTGCCAAAATAAAAGTGGCCCCCAATAGTGAATCAGATAACTAAAAATAAATGGCCCAAATTTGCTATTCAGGGCAGTTTTTAACTAGTAAAGAAAGACATAATGTATATTTGTTTTGCAAGGTATGGCAGACTGCACGTACTGGCGTTTGCTGCAGACAATGTTTCTGGTAATATCAGAGAAATCAACTGTAAAAAAACGCCCTACCAGACCATCAACCAGCCCATAAACAAACATAAAAACGCCCACACACTGACCTGTCAGGCCAGTCCTTCAGGGATCGCCAGATTGCCCTATGAGCCTGTTCGACCCTGGCAACCAAGAATTTCTGTTCATGGAATTTCCTCAGCTTGTTGCTTCTCACCCCTCCTCCATAGCAAATTCCCTCCTACACACACACTCACACTACCCCAATCTCCGAACCTTCTGTATTTCCAGAAAAGCTTGAAAACGCAGTTGTGTGACTAAGCTCTTGTGTTATCAGATTTCCCTGATCCTATTGTCACAGGGTCTGAAAGAGCCTCGAGCCTCCGGCACTTTTGATTCACTGATAAAGCTCAGCAAGTTTGAAACCGGTCTGCAGCTACTTGTTTTGCCTTCCAGAGGCAAGGGGACCAGGCACTTTCTGTTGCAAAGTTCCCAGTGGGACAGAAAAAAGGCTGATTTGCACACCGTTGCCCCCTGTCTGTAGTAGTAGTGTGAGCAAAAAACGATAGACTGGAATGTGATCTAAAATAGATACATCTGTCAGTGATTAAATGAGCTTTCTACCCATCACTTTTTTATTTTTAAGAAATAAGTTGCACCTTAGCGTTGTCACCAAAAACGAATGGATAAAATAAATGGGCAAGGCTGCTTCATCTTTAGGACATCAGCTTGAGAAACCTTGCAGGGTTTCGTTGGAATCCTCAAAGAATCCCAAAGAAGCCTATAATTCATCGTTTTAGGTGTGGACACACTTTTCCAAACAGCAGAATAACCTGATCTTTCTTTACTGCTTCGTTTAGGAGCAGAGACTGCAAGCCATCTGAGCAGATCTGATTATAAGGTATAAAATTAAATAAGCAAAGAAATTGGAAAATGCAAGAAACCGAAAGTCATAATGGATCGGATATATTGTAGTAACTCACACACCAGTGTTGTTGAACTTTTAAGCTAGAGTGTGACAAGAAGAGGGTACGCTTCAGCTTAGCTGTATGGCAAAGCAGTCGACTGGAGCATTAAGGACAGGAGATTTCTGATGTATCTCTGGCCCTTTCTGTGGCCAACCCTACTCTGCCCCTGTCCTTCCTCTAGATGTCTGTTTGCCAGAGGCGTAACACAGGCCCTCAGCAGCCCCCGCTGTGCGAGGGGGGAGGGCGGGGGAGCAGGCTCCAGGGGGCCCCCTCAGCACATTACTCCGGCCGGAGAGACTCATGATTGAGTCCGGAGGGGGGCCCTCCACGCGCCTTGCAGGGGGGCCCCCTCAAGTTTCGTTACACCAGTGTTTGTGCGTACCTAGGACACATGCCCCGCAAATGTCGATGCTTGCTTCATAGTCCAGCTACGAAGACATCCAAATAAGGGTGAAACCAGATTTGCAAAGATAAGGAATGCAATCACATTTTTTTTTAACCGGGATTTTCTCTAGAAACCTTCACTTTATAGTCCGAGCACAAAAGAATGCAAATCAAAATTGGAGCAAGAAACAGGATGAACAATACAAGTGTAAAATATCTCCAAAATGATCCAAGTCAGAGAACCATTGGATTCACTGAGCTGAATTCTCACTTCAATGTACGTGTGAGTTGTACGCAAGAATTCTTTCTCCAGTTAGTCCTGTTATAGCCATTGGTGAAGGCAATTGTTAAACCCTTAAAACCAGTGCACACACAAGTGTGATCTTCAGTATGAACCTGGAGCCTAACAGAATACACTTCCTTTAAGTCGAGAGACTGGTAGTATATGTGAAGGATTAATAATATGTAACACCCCTGATTCTGGCAATCTTTACAAAAAAAGAAAAATAGCATGTTCCACACGCTTATTACAGACAACAAAATGCACATGGCCCTTTTGGAGGCTGGAAGGGGAACCTATGTCAGGGCAGAAGTTACTTAGCCTTCACTGCTACAAGAACACATGCACATACATGCAGTCCTATGAAGATTGCCTGTTCTTCCTCCTGAGATGAACTACTCACCTACTTGCCCTGGGAGACTCCGAACATCATCCCCAGCCTTACGACACATTCTTCAGAAAAATCTTCTGAAACCTAAAAAAGGGATTTGCAGTCAGCACGCCCAGTTTTGTCTGATGCACAATGAGAAAACTCTAAAACAGATACTTAGGGTTGAGGCAGGCGAGCAACTAGAGCCAAATTTCGGGGGGGGGCGAAAAATATTTCGGGGGGGGGGGCGCTAATTCTTCCAAACATAGACAGAGTGGCTGTAAGAAGAGGCGAACACACAACAAAAGCCTCATTTACCCGTAAATGGTCTTTTGAAGACCTGTTAAGTACTCGGGTGCGGCTGCAATTACATGCTCGCCAGCCCGCAAAGCTGTCTCCGGCCGGGCTGACACACACACGTCGGAGGGGGGGGGGGCTGAAGCCCCGTGAGCCCAATGGGTGTTACGTGCCTGGGTTGAGGTGAGTATGCTAGATTATGGCATCTGGCCTTCACCTGAGTTTAACAAAGGACCAGCATTCCTGTTAAGAAACTGACACTTTCCGGCCACCCAGGTTCAGGGATAACCCCCTAACGACAATAAGCACCCTAAGGAACAAGGAAGGAGGAAACAGGGCCGGCACAAGCCAACAATCAACAGGTGGGAAACATAAGACAAGCCTGGCCAGAGGAAGCATGGCAGGGAGAGATGGGAAGCACGGTGCGAACGAATTGAAAAAGAGCAAGAATGAAACACCGCCCTCCCCGATCAAAGAACGCAGCGGCCAAGGGGACGGCACAATCACACTGGACACTCTACTAAAGAAAATAACAGAAGGGAACGAGTTAGCAAAAGCCACGAAAAAGACAGTAGATAGCATCCAAATGGAGCTAATAGCGATCAGGGCAGAACAAAGCAAAGCCAACGGCAGGATAGACGAGGCAGAGAAAAGGATCGGCCTGCTGGAGGACAATGCCAGCATTACACACAAGGACCTGGGGCTGGTGATAAAGAGAACGACGGCACTACAAAAGGCCATGGCGGAGCAGGAGGATAGAAGCCGCAAAGGTAACATACGACTCCTAGGAGTGCCCGAGGAGGAGGAAGACACACCTGGGGCGTGTGCCCTTATGCTAGAGTCTCTAGTACCCAAGCTCACCGGGCTCAGCTTCGACAAACCGCTGGAAATCACCAAAGCATATCGCATACCGGCCAGGAAACAAGCGAATAGTAACGCCCCGAGGCCTATAATATGCAAACCGCTAAGAGAGAACCACACCGACGCAATTTTTTCCGTAGCCAGGAAAGGTCGTCCAATGCTGGTAAGCGGAAGCAAGGTAACCATCACCCAAGACTTCTCTAAACTAACAGTCGAGGTGAGGAAAGGCTTCCTAGCCCTAAGAGACCGCCTGCGGAAGAAGAACATCGCCTTCACCTTTGCTGGCCCGTCAAAAATGAGGGTGACGGACAGGCACGGAAGCAAAATCTTCGATGACCCCAACGACCTACACAGATACCTACAAGGGCCGGAACCAGAAGAAATGGAACTACCTAGCCCCGGAGCGAAGTGAAGGGCATCCTCAGACGAGACACACGAAGGGGAGGAATAGGAAAGAGAGAGTCCCGTGCAGCATGCACGCGCATCCCAGCACCAGGACTCTGTGAACTCAAACGAACAAAATCTACCTCAGACAATCGTATGCGCAACCCAGCACCAGGGCTCTGCGAACTCAAACGAACAAAATCTACCTCAGACAATCGCTCAACAAGAGCAAACGCAACAACCTCAGTAGAGACACCGCAGCCACGAAAGAAGAGACGGAACAACAACAATATCCTTTTCTTCTTTTCATTTTTTCTGTCTCTTTTTGTTTTATAAGCCAGCACATGATCCTGGGGGGCCAGGCTAACACCAGGAACTTATCAAGACTCGGGGGGGGGGGGGGAGTGTGAGGACCCTTGCTGTCGCACACCCGAGGTACTACTGACGGGGGGAGGAGGGGAGGGGGGGGAGGGGGGGGGGGACAGGGGGGAGAAGTGATGCAGGTGGACAAGAAAGCAGCACATGTTACAGCACCCATCGGTGTAATGGACAAAATGTTCTTATTATTTCCCTTTTCTACATACATCTTTTACTTTTTCCCTCTTTGCACTCCCACGCAGACCCCAGGGGGGGGCCGCACAATGCAAAACAGCAGCGACAGCACCAAACCACCATGACTGACCCAACGAAGGCAGTCCTGTCTACCGACCTGAAGATAGTATCCATGAACGTTAAAGGACTGAATCACCCGGTCAAACGAAGGAAAATACTGGAACACCTGGCCAAACTAAAGGGAGACATATACATGCTGCAAGAGACCAAGCTCTCAGAAGAGGAAGCAAGGCAACTCAAGGCCAGATGGATAGGGGAAATACACTGCTCACCAGCAAAAGGGAAGAAAAGAGGAGTAATAACAATCCTGAGCAGGAAGGCCAACCTGACAACACAATCTACGGACGCAGACGAAGACGGCCGCATGCTAATAACGAGCGTCCAAAGAGGGAGCGACAGAATACACGTGGCCAACATATACGGCCCTAACTCCGAGGAGAAACAGTTCTGGCAAGCAGTAAACAGCAAACTGTCCAGCTTGCCCCAAGAGGACCTCCTGATCACGGCCGGGGACATGAATAGAACAATGGACCAAGCAACGGACAGACACCCGATCAGATCGAGCCACACCTCCAGCAACAGCAGCAACACCCTGAAAGACCTGTGTACCAAACAACACCTAGCAGACCCATGGAGGCTACAACACCCAACTGCACGTGAGTACACCTTCTACTCACATCCTCACAACTCCTACAGCAGGATTGACTACATATTGATGTCCAACACTCACACGCACCTTATAGAGCAGACGGAGATAGCCCCGATAACCATCTCAGACCACGCTCACATAACGCTCACTCTCAGCGGCAAACACAACGAGAGCCCAACGAGGAGATGGAGGCTCAACGACGACATCCTCCAGAGCAGCGAGAACATTAAAGAAATCGAAGCCACAATTAAAGAATACCTCGAGCACAACGACAATGGCGAGGTAGGCAAAGACACCATCTGGGACGCCCTTAAAGCAACACTGAGGGGGAAACTAATAAATATCAAATCCAGGATGAACAGAAGCAGAAACAAGAAAATCACTGAGCTGGAGGAGGAGATAACAGCACTGGAGAGAGGCCACTGCGCAAACATAACAGACAAGAACACGCTCACCCTACTCACAAAAAAGAAATATGAACTGAACAAGATCCTAAGTGAGAGAGCAGGGTCCTGGCTAACAAAGTTCAAATCAGTCAACCTATGCGCAGCAAACAAAGCAGGCAAACAGCTGGCATCCTACCTGAAGGCAAAACAGAGGCAGCACACGATAGCAGCAATAACAGATCGAACGAACAAATCTCAAACAACGAACAAAGGTATACTAGAAGTCTTCAGACAATTCTACCAAGAGCTGTACACCGAAGATCGGACCCTGAGCAAAGATGCAGGGCTAGGTCTGCTCAGTAACACCAATCTGCCAACACTCAAGGAAGACGAGAGGGAATCGCTCGAAGCAGACATAACGGAAGAAGAGATCGGAACAGCCATAACCCAACTGAAACAGAACAAAGCACCAGGACCAGACGGATACTCCGCGGCATTCTACAAAACTTTCAGCGAACACATTAAAACGCTAATGGCACAAACGTACTCGACGTGCATCCAGAACGGGAAGATGACGGAGTCCATGTGCGAAGCCAACATCACCATAATCCCTAAGGAGGGGAAAGACCCACAATACCCCCAGAACTACAGACCAATATCGCTAATAAATGTCGACTGCAAAATCTACGCGAAGGTCTTAGCCAACAGACTAAACAGAATACTGCCGGAGATAATCCACACCTCACAAGTGGGCTACATTAAAAGCAGACTATCGCAAGACAACACAAGGCTACTTTGCCATCTAATCAACCACACGGCAAATAGCAACGAACAAGCAGTCATGATAGCGCTGGACGCGGAGAAGGCCTTTGATAGAGTCTCATGGCCCTTCCTGAGAAACTGCATGGGACGTTTCGGACTGGGGGAAAAGTACACGGCAATGGTCATGTCCCTCTACAACAAACCGAAAGCAAAAATAGTGGTAAACGGCAGTGCATCTGAAACACTCACGCTGGGAAGAGGCACCAGACAAGGATGCCCCCTCTCACCCGGCCTCTTCCTACTTGCTCTTGAACCCCTGCTAGCCAGAATACGGGACAACTCAGACATAACAGGCGTCAAGATCAGGAAGAAGACTGTCAAACTAGCGGCGTACGCAGACGACATCCTAATAACAACAGCGAATCCCTCCACGTCAATAAAAGCGCTAATGGCCACCATAGGAGAGTACGCGGAAGTCTCAGGCTACAAACTCAATAAGGAGAAATCGGAGTGCAAGCCGATGAATGTCCACACCACGAGAGAGGTCCTAGGCGAATCTGGGCTGGCCTGGCAGACGAAACCACTGAAATATCTAGGACTCCACTTTGGAAGAGACCTCGCATCAACGCTACAACATAACGAGGACCTGACACTGAAAAAAATAAAGGAAAGGCTGGAGCTATGGTCACCAAAATACATAAGTTGGTGGGGTCGAATTGAAACAATCAAAATGATGATAACACCGGCGATAAACTACACACTGACAATGCTACCACTCCTAATGACAGAGACATTCCACAAAAAACTAGATCAACTCTTAAACATCTTCCTATGGAAAAACAAAAAACCAAGGATAAGCCTACAGAAACTAAGACTGGCGAGAGACCTCGGAGGCCTCAACTTGGCGAACTACAAAATATACCAAATGGCATGCCTAGCGAGACAGGGGATCGCCTGGATAGACAGCACACAAATGTACACACCAGTATGGCTAGAAGTCGAACAAGACATCCTGGGAGGGCTCAAGCCAATAGCCCTTCTAACAGCAAACAGGCACCCACTAAAGTCCAACGCCATACTGAAACACACGAGGGAGGCACTGTTGAAAGTAGACAAACGCATGGCGCAGAAGCTGAGAAGCACAGCATGGGAATCCATCTGGTTCAACACAAGGGTAACATATCATGGTACGATCCTGAACAACGACATATGGATCGAGAAAGGCATCAGCCTCCCCAACCAGACAGAAAGCAAGCAAGGACCGCTGACGTTTCAGAACCTACAGCAGCTACACGGCCTCCCACACCAAGAGCTCTACAACTTCCTCAAGATGAAGACAGCAATAACGAAAGCCAACCTACGCAGAGAGGAGCCAGGCATCATCAAGTACCTGCTGCTCCTCAACTCAACAGGTCACCAAACGGCAAAGATCTACAAGCTCCTGACCCCCTCCACGCTGGCGCAGAACAAGAAAGCCACCAACGCATGGGAGACACTCCTGGGCAGGCAAATGAATGGAATAGAGCGGGCAAAAATGTGGAGTTCAGCTACAACAAACAAAATCACCCCACAACTAGCGCAAACGAAGTACTGGCTGCTCCACAAGGCCTACTGGACGCCATCCAAGCTTCACAAGGTCGGCATCGCAGACTCTGACAAATGCTGGAACTGCCAGAAAGAAGAGGGCACCCTCGAACACCTCATTTTCACCTGCGTGAAAGTCAGGAGGTTCTGGACACAGATCAACTCCTTCCTGAACGATATGCTCAAAACAGACCTAACAATCAGCTTCGTAAGCCTGGCGACAGAACATCTAACCGCGAACCTAAAAAGTAGAGAAGAGAGAGAACTCCTGGACCTACTCCTCACAGCAGCCCTTAAAATAATCCTAACGAACTGGAAAAACACAGCCAAAGCAAACTTCAAAACATGGATTAATTGGGTCACTTTCCTGAGAGGGGCAGACAACATCACAGGCAACTTCTCGAAAGAACACAACGCCAAACTACACATGTGGCGCCCACTCGATGACCACCTGAAGAAGCACCAGTAGGCCCCCCCCCCCTCTTTTTTAGGTTTCGGCTACCGTCCCACTGCGTGAGCAGTGGGTGGGCGGAGCCGAAATCTTATGTCTCTACATATGGGCTTTGGTCCCGCCTTGTCTTCCATTGGCTAGCTCCATAAATGGAGGCTAGCCATTGGAAGACACGGTTGTCCATCACTCTTTCCCGGTCAGAACGCGAATCGTGGGCGTTTCTGACTCTTTTTTTAAGTTCCGCCCTCTCCTCTTCCCATTGGCTGGAATTTTACCTTCCAGCCAATGGGAAGGGGAGAGCACGAAAAACACGCCCCCCAGCTCTTCGACTGCCGCCTCGGGTGAGTGCTTGTTTAATCGGCTCATCACCTGGGTGGGTTAGCAAAACTCTCCATGTTTATAACTATCCCGAGTTTCTGAGTTAGGATGATAGATGTGCATTCCTTGCCTCGAGGCTGTGGCAATAGAGTGGCTCAAACTCAGATGAGTGATCGAGCTGCGCGTTGCTTGAGTAGCCGAGGGCGCTCCGTAGTGCTGGTGGCCAGAGTACGCCTCGCATTGCCCAAAAAGCGTTAAATCAACTGAGCGCTTTTAGAATTGTACTCCACGTACTGGGCGTTTTGTTTCCTCCCACCTGCAGATTAATTGTAAGGTCCGCTGCGTACTCACCTGAACTGTACACTTCACATTGGGTGGACTGTGCGCCTTGCAAGATACGCTGCGTACCCCTCTGAACAGTACGCTTCGTTCCTTCAGTACGTCGCGTACCCGTACTCACGCGTGATGCGTGAGAGTTGGTAAGGCCGTAGGTACGCGACTCACGCGAGATGCGTGAGATTTGGTAGGGTGCCGCGATTTCTCCCGTTTAGAGCGCACAGAAGCGCTATGAAGCACCCAGAAGGCCTAAGACTGGCCTGAAGTCCTAGAAACCGCCCCAGAAGTATTTTTAGTGGACTTCCAACCTTGCCAACAAAGAACTGGGGCATTATCCTGTCTTTTTAATCCCTGTATTTATTAGGTCCTGGCATACGCTTGCTTTTTAAAGAAAACTATAGCTATAAACTAGCTCCAGATTTTGCATGGCAAAGTTTAAAGCAGCCCTGCACACACTGCCTGACAAATTAATCCTGTTATAAACCGTTTCCGCCAGGGGTGGAAGCGCGTGCGCTGTGCCACCAGCTGCCAAGCGCTCCGCTCCCTGATTCCCAAAGTTCGCCACAACGCTGAGAAAGAGTGAGGTGGGGACGGGGGAGGGGGGCGGAGGGCTGTCTGAAAGGGGTGCCTAATGGTCGCCACTTGCTCACAGTAACAATAAGCAAGGACTTGATCTAAAGTAGGGCACCAATACTGCAAAGTTAGAAGGGCCTGTCGAATGAACACAAAGGTCACCGTTCGTCACTCGGGTGGGCGAGTGTACGGTTGGAGTTCACCAATCTCTGGGTCAGAATCACCCTCTGCCAAAGGCGCGTGGTCGGTCCCACTAAGGCAGGGCAGCACAGTGGACACCCTATGCTGACCTCCGTGACTGCGAGAGACAGAGGGGGCGGAGAGTACCCCAGTAATCTGTAGGAGGGGTGACGTCCCTTGGGGAACACTGAGCAAAACCCAAGCGACGCCAAGAAAGAGTCCGGACACTAACGCGCACTAACCAGGAAAGGAGCCTCCGAGCCATGGCCAGAGTCGGACCAGTATCTATCTACATGTCACGAAGTGCCACACCGTTCCCCCAACAGCAGCTGGCACCAACGCCCACTGCACACCAGGCGCTTCTCTCCCTAATGGCCCGCCTATCTGACACGCATATTGACTCTTGCGCCAAGGCCGGGTTATCAGCGCGCAGGCAGGGTGGGAGCCGAAGGGAAGCAGGCGGAGCCCGTTTAAGAAATAGAGTGAACTCTCCAGCCACCTCAGCTCGAGGAACCGAAGCCGCGGCGGCTGCTCTGCGCCTGGAAGACGCGGGCACCGTCCAACGCCTGCATCAGAGGCAGCTGTGAGGCAACGTCCAATCCTCGCGGTGAGTACCACCGGATTTTCAAACTAGAAATTATATAATATTTGTGCTCGGCTCGTACTGCAGATGAACACCACAGATTTGGGGCATGAATGTCGCGTGTGAAAAAGTCCTTTCACATGGCTTTAGGTGGGCCGGGTCTCACCGGTGCTGAGCACCGGCAGTTTTTTTTAAGAGGGCCTTGAAACGGGTCCTTATCAGGCTCTGTTTTGTGCCCTGGCACAGGCGGTCCGGTTTTTTGCCAGACTGTAGTGGCATCAGGCACATCATATCGCTGCTCACACTGCTCACTTGTGTGTGTGTGTGACTGCTCCTGGGTGTGTGTGTGTGTGTGTGTATGTGACTGCTCCAGTGTGTGTGTGTGTGTGTGTGTGTGACTGCTCCTGGGTGTGTGTGTGTGTGACTGCTCCAGGGTGTGTTTGTATGTGACTGCTCCAGTGTGTGTGTGACTGCTCCAGTGTGTGTGTGTGACTGCACCTGGGTGTGTGTGTGTGTATGTGACTGCTCCAGAGTGTGTGTGTGTGTATGTGACTGCTCCAGTGTGTGTGTGTGTGTGTGTGTGTGTGTGTGTGTGTGTGTGTGTGTGACTGCTCCAGTGTGTGTGTGTGTGTGTGTGTGTGTGACTGCTCCAGTGTGTGTGTGTGTGTGTGTGTGTGTGTGTGTGACTGCTCTGGTTGTGTGTGTGGCTGGCTCTGGGTGTGTGTGGCTGGCTCTGGGTGTGTGTGGCTGGCTCTGGGTGTGTGGGTGGGTGGTAGTAATTGCTGTCTGCTGAGCTCGTCCTTAGGGTACAATAGTTCTCACATTTGCGAGAGATTAAGCTATTGGCAATGTAAAAGACAATGCCATTTATTTATCTGTTTTCAAAACCAACACATACATACACATTTTGTCATTTACAATGCCAATAGCTCTAACTTCTCCAAAGGCGAAACCGTTGCATTGTAAATGCTTGTTTCTCCTTTTCTTTCTTTCTCTCTCTCCTTTCTTTTTTTTGTAATGAAGGGAAAACAAACAGCGCGCACTCTCAAACGGGCTGTGACGGAAAAAAACCGCTATTGTATGCACCACCCATATATATATATTTTTGTATGGTTCTTTTTCCTGTATGCCAATAAAATTTCTCTTTTTAAATAAAAAAAAAAGAAACTGACACTTTCCAGTTCTTCTATTCTGTGCCTGGTGATTTTGTTATGTTTTATAATGATGGACGCAAGTGGCTGATGGAAGAACTGTGTGCCAGCTCGCTGTAAGATTGTACTACAGCTGGATGTGGCCTGTGGGAATAATAAACGGAAGTAGTCACACACAAGAGGTGGGTCAGAATGAGAGACAAGTATGATCATTCTCATTATGTGTACCTCTGCAGCCCTCTATGACTGACTACAGACAATATCCATGAGTGAACATCAGGAGAATCCACAGACATTTTTAGCGATGAGTGGGTCGTCCTAGGTGGCTGCAGGAGCCGCGTGGGCTCAGGTTGGCTTGGTGTGTCCTTAACAACAAATGAAACAAGAAGCTGATGAAGGAAGGGACAAAGGAATAAAGGTAATTTCAGAGAAGATGATGGAAAAAGAAAAGAGCTGTGGCTGATGATGCACTATCTCATGCTGCCAGGCCATGTTGTTTATTTTCAGTGACCAGCGCCAGTCCTGTTACCCCTCTGTGAAGTAGTGGAGCACAAGACTGATACACATCAATGGAGAGCATGGCTGGGTCGTCTATATGTGTGCTTGGAAGCCATAAGGGAGAAGGATCTGGGGTAAAGAGATTGTTGCTTATAGATTTTGCATATGGGGGGCCAGATTTACAAGCTCTTTCAGGCTTTTCTTTAGACGAGTTAGGACTTTGATAAAGTGTTTGCTGCCTTGGAAGAACATCTCAATGCACAGATAAACCATGACATGAATGCTCAGTAATGCAACAAGCACAGCATATGGCAGTAAAACACTGGACAATTTCTATGCACGGTTTCAGGAACCTTTTAACACGTGCACCAATGACGATCCTGACAAGGAACTGAGGGTATCGATTATTCAAGAAGACAGGTCATGTGTTCTCCAAAGGCTGGTATTAAGAGACCAAGAAGGAGTCTTCAGGCCATAATCAACCGCGGCAGATTGCACAAGCACTCCTATGCATGTACTATGAAGATGGAAAGTGTGCTAGTCCAGCTGACTATTAAAACTGAACTGACTGGGACTTCCATTCAACATGCCACCAACATTGTGCAACGAAGACCAAGTGGCGAACCGGGAATGAATATCGCAAGAAACAGTAATCAAACCACAACAAAGAGGTAATAGGGATGCATACCATAACAATGGACAGAAATTCTCTGCATGTAGAAAGACGGATCTTTTTGGAAAAGCATGTCTGAACACACAACCTACCCAGATGGGATATTGTCATTCAGCCCCTTCCAGGAGATTGCCAAAGAAGGTGACGGGGTCTTGACACAATCATCCCTAGACCAAATAATGATGATGATGCGGAAGAAATATTTCTCATCTTTGTAGATGGGACATTGAATACAAAGTGGTCGAAAACCAAATACTGCATGATGGTTCAACAACAGAGGATTAGAACTCTTATCAACACAGGAGTGTCATTGAACGTCATGAACAAACAACAGGTAATGCACCTCGGCCTCTTATTAAGAAAAACAAACATTTGCATCTGCACTCATAGATGTGTTGAACTGGCAGGGACCTGCAAAACCTAGGCAGAAACCCAAGTTATATGTCCGATTCACTGACACAGACACACTAATCAGATACAACAAAGCAGAGTCCCTACACATCAATCAGTTCGCACCAGTGACCCTGAGGGCTTCACCTTCTATTTAAAAGTCAGGATTGTTTAAAATCACATCCAGCGAACCTCCACTCTCACTCCACAGGCACCTAAGAGCACTTTGTCATCATTGAATACCCTTCGATATCAGACACAAGTTGGATTAACATGCTTCTCAGCTTTCCTCTTGCCACGTAGAGCGGATTACCTTATGCCCATTCACTAATGAGTGAGACTATATCCTTCAAGTTAAACTCATCCAGACAGAAGCGCGGGGAGTAGGGTTAGTGTACAGTAGCCAGTCCCATGCCATCCACGAGGCCCTCCAACTATTTTCGGTTCATAACTACATCCAGATAGGCCCAGGTGATACTGTCTAATGCCTTTTCGAGGTCTACAGCCATCAGGCCCACCCAGCTTCTCCATCCTGCCGGGGAGCAAGCAGTATTCAGTCTTAGCGCTTAAGGGAGGTGATACGTTCTGGGATAAACCAACATTGGTCAGGATTAACTAAAGTTTGCATGTGCGGTTGAAGGTGCATGGCCAATATCTTACTTAAGATTTTAAAGTCCATATTCAAAATGGACAACGGGTGATATGCCGGGGGGAGCCCCTAACGTAGTCGTGTTTGGGAGGGGAATAACTATTGTGTCCCTGCTGGAAGTCGGCAGCTCTTGCCAAACATTCATAGCAGCTCCTAATTCTGTGTTATTTACCATGAGTTCACCCTGACTGGATGTAATTGTTCAAGCTAGCAGTGCCAAGGCAAAAGTTACACACACTCAGCCAGTTTGAAAAGAACTGAAACTCACATTCCACATGTGGAAAGGGTATCCAGCTATCATGCAGCAACATCTTCCCAGCTGCCATTTCAGTGCACTATTAGCACCACAAACATTGCCTGCACTGGTCATCTTATACTGTGCACCTGTGTTCCCTTACAGAATCTCATTATTTGTTGTGGAGTGTCAGACGTTTGCATCTGGGCTAACACATTTATAAACAATGGGTATGTCTTACTCGCTGTGCCACAGCACCTCAAGCTGTACCAAACCTCTTTCTGATATTATTTGATTTTCCAATCAGAGGGAACGTGCCGTAGCATTTTGGGCTGAACTTTTCCTTTTGAAACAGAACAAGGGAAGATGTGCATGTGGTTGATCCCCTTCTGTAATGTTACCAACAATCAAAAGGATCTGCTTCTCTGACATACTTTTTTCTCTTTCTGTCACACTGAACTATGTGGCCGTCCTAGTAATTGGATGCTCTGGGATAGTTTGGGGGTGTAAAGTTACCCCAAGGTTTCAACCACCAGCCGCTCAGAATATACCTAATTTCCTAACTCCCTTTCTCCGAATATCCTTCTCCGCTCATATCCCCTCCTGAGGGATTCCCAGACCAAGCCCTTCTCCAGGGTTGCACCCTGCAGGGTGCTGTACACCTTCCTTGCTACAGCAGGCTGCACCCCTGGGCTTACCTCACTCAACTACCTTTGGACTTACTCATTCCCACCATAGCATTCTGACTCAGGCAGTTATCAACACTCCTATGTGTCCACCTTTGCCAGTCAGTCACTTTCACCACACCACTTTTGAAGCTAAGACCATACACACCTTACACCATTCAGACTTCTCTTCCCTGGGTAGTGAATACCTATGAGATAAGCCACCCCTCTAGCTGTATTTTGCTATGCCACTTAAGGGCCTGACACTTGCATGCAGGAACTTCACACTCCTAAGGCCAGAATTTTAGAATTCTAGAATATTCACTGCACTCACTTATTCAGTAGTTTGAGACCCCACAGGTATAAAAAGGAAGAGCATAAAATAAAAATAATGGCAATCTGCACCACAAGGCCAAAGGATAAAACCAAGCACATTCCTCTCTGGAAGGACCACCAAAATGAAGTAGAAGAGTAGATACACTATAACACACTGGGATGATATGTAACTGCGAGTAAGGGTTTTATAGAATGTCACACAAGAGTGCAAATAGTGTAATTCCAAAAGAAAAGCAGGGTTTTGAAAGGAGAGGGTTATTCCCCAGCACTAAGAAAAGCCAATATTTCAGCTAAGGAGGATCAACAATGTCATGTTATTCACAAGCAGGAAGATAAAGGAATGGATCTATCGCTGATACATTGACATAAATACTGCCACTCAATTACAATTAGTGTTTGATATTGTAAAAAGTGGGTGTGTAAAAGAATAGTTCCCTGTTCTATCAAAAGTAAGCCTAGGGTATGTGCTTGTGCATTGTCTATGATAAATGAATGAACGAATGACTGATTAGTCTTGTTAATCCCAACAATTGCCCGTAGGTGCCGTGGCACTATGCAAAACATAAGGACGATGAAATTCACTAATGATATTTCCTAATGTAGCTGGATGAACAGCCATGTTTTTAGGGATTTCCTAAAAACAGAGAGTGATGGTGCAGCTTTCAGTTTGTAGGGAAGACGGTTCCGGTGTAGGGCCGCTGACCTGCTTCAGCCGCCCCAGGAGAAGCTGGAGCACAAGGTCCTACCGGAGGTGTACCATCTATGGTTCTTCTTGAAGTAGAATGGGCCCTAACCGTAAAGGATCTTATAGGCCAGACACAAGGCCTTGAAGCTAGTGCGCTCCCTGACTGGGAACCAGTGAAGTTGGCTGATGGCTGTTTTTGCCAACTGGAATTTTGAGATTTTCAAGAGGAACTGAGCATCGGCATTCTAGAGAGTTTGTAATTTTCTTAACGAACCCTTGGGCAAGTCTAGATAAAGACTGTTACAGTAGTCCAGTCTTCCTAGCACAAGTGCAATGGCTACTGTTTTTAGGAGATCGACGGGTAAGAATTTTTCAATCTTCTTAATCACTCTGAGTGCATGAAAAGAGGATGAGTTGACTTTATTCACTGGATCTTTTTATTTTAGGTCCCTGCCTAGTATTACCCCCAGATTTTTATTTTCAAGGCAGGTGTGGGGAGTGATCCTAACTCGGATGGCCACGAAGCTGGGGACCAGAAAGACGGGCTATTCCAAATATGTATTATTAACCTAGAACTAATTTAATAAAAGGTTACAGAACATACATTTATTAAATAACGTGTTAAATAATTAAAACATATTTTATTACCGTATAAATCGTCATTTTAACAGAATAATTTAAAAAAACGAATCTACGGTAATTTTTTGTATTTAACATGTATCAAATTGGATTAAAGGGTGTTGAATTATTGTGTTATTATTTTTTTTTTTTGTAATACTTTATTCGATAAATATTCATCATAAAAGTACAGACATACATACAAAAATACATAAAAAGCAGTCTGCCCTAAAGTACTACATTCCAAGCAAAATAACACTGACAATTAAAAATAAAAGAGTTAAACTATATAATCATTTCAAATGGGTTTGGTGCGTTACCTAGCAATCTGGATCGAATTATCCAGGCACCCGCAAGATATTTTGTCACCCCACAAACAATGTACAATGAGGCAGTATTAGTTATCATAATGCGCAGGGCTGATCTATAATCTTTCACGCCCAGGGTCTTACACACAGGTTTCAGCCATTTATTCCTAACATGTTTGTAGGCTGAACATGCGAATATGAAATTGCCCAGAGATTCCTTCGGGCAACTGCAACCTGGGCAATTTAGATCTTGCCCCTCCATGCTTTTCCAACCTGCCATATTTTCTCTAACAGGCAAGGTGCCATATCTTAATTTCAAAAACAAAGTCCTATCTCTAGGCAGCTGAATAAAGTCCAGAAAGGGCTCAAGCTTACACGATACTTTGTGTTACAAACAGTTGATCGTCAGGGGACCTAAATTCGGATTAGCATGAACCTTGGAATCAACCCACTCCCAATATAACTTTTTAACAAGTTGTTTAGTAGGTGGGCATTGCGAAATCCAAGACTCACCCAGACCTATCGAGATTACCAACAGCTTGAGGTTGTTAAGCCACTTTATCTTATTATTCACATTGAGGGTGATTAACTCATCCAGCACTCGAGCATATTCATTTAGTTCTTGAGTCCTTCTAAGGCGCACCCAGAATAATAGGGGCCTAAGATGGACTTTATCAACAATACATTTCTTACCCATGTCAAAAAATTATGGTAACAAGGGAGTTGACATAGGAAGTGATACCAAATCTCTAATAAACTTATTCTCTGCAACCGTCAGAGCTCTAATATTTTCGGCGCCCCAAATTTCGGAGCCGTAGACTGCCGAAGCTACCGCCTTCCCCTCATAAACTGAAAGGACTGGAGCAACAGGTCTACTGGTGCACTGGCGCTGATTTTTTAATATAGCTCCAGAAGCCCTTTTGAGATTAAGTACCATTTTAGATATATGCGGGCCCCAGGACAAGTTATTAGATAACCTAACCCCCAAATAGTCAAATTCATTGACAACCTCAAGAGGAGACCCGAAAAGTGAAATATGTACCTTCCTAGACTTTTTTTGATGAAAATACCATTAACTTTGTTTTTGTGGTGTTTATTGTTAAACCTCGCCCCTTACAGAAGAGAGAGAAACGGTCAAGCAATTTCTTCAGACCCTGCGGGGTCTTGGACATCAGGAGGGTATCGTCCGCAAAGAGGAGTGTGGGGGTCTTCTCACCGGCAAGGACGGGCGCATCCGCAGGGTCCTCCCTCAAATGGTCCACCACCCCATTTATAAAGAGGGAGAACAACGTCGGTGCCATCACACATCCCGGCCGCACTCCTCTATTGACTGGTACCCGCCCTGTCAATTGCCCCTGGCTCCCCCACCGAATCCTTGCAAAGGTGTCCTCATGAAGCTTTATAATAAATTGCAGCAGATAGCTAGGGAACCCCATAGCCAATAAAACCTCCCACAGTTTGGAACGTGGAATGACATCAAATGCGGTTTTGAGGTCTATGAAAGCCAGATACAAACTGCCTTTGTTAATAGATACTGACTTCCAATAGACCACACAGAACCGGAACACCTGGTCTATTGCACCAACATTCTGTCTAAACCCTGCCTGGAAGTGTGTTAATACCTCCTCTTCCATAAGCCATGTCTCAATTCTATTTACAATGACCCTGCCAACTACCTTTTGTATTGTGTCAATTAAACTAATTGGTCTGTAGTTGGCAGGGTCCTCTCTATCTCCTTTTTTATAGATCGTAATTACCTCCGCCCCTTTCCATGAATCTGGAACGGGGAGACCCAGCTGGATTAAATTCATTAGGGTAGCTATAAAGTCTGCCCATATTAAAGGATCGTGGGATAACAGATCTCCAGGCAGGCCATCTGGACCAGCTGCTTTACCAGGAAGGATTTTGGAGATAGCAGCTTTAACCTCTCTCACATTAAATGGGATTGCCTCGGTTATTAAATCTGTTCTTGAGTGAGACGATGTTGCTGGTAGTAGATGGACTCGAGTCTCATCTTCACAATATACCTTTAAAAAATGAGCGTGCCATTGTTGTTCATTTATGTGGTTTAAAATAGGATCAACTCCTCTTCGATCTAAAATATTAATTAATTTCCAAAAGGACACTGAGTTCTTATCCCTTGCTGCAATTTTTAGTTGCTGCCAATGATCTTCCTCCCAGTTCTTTTTAGCTATTGCCATGGTTTTACGGTAATCCCCCCTGGCCAGTCTTACTGCTCTGGGGTCTTTTAGCTTTATTGCTAATGCAATAGCCTTTCTCTTTTCCCTGCAGTCAGCTGTATACCACAGGTTGGTCTTCGGGGTTCGCTTCTCAGCCGAGGGCTTCCCCTTGGAAGTTTTATAAAAAAACTTTCCTATTTTATCTACAAGGTTTTGGTAGTGGGTTAATAATTTTGGCCCATAAGTATTACAATTAACCAAATCCAACTTCATTTTGCTGACAAAAAAGAAGTTTCCGCAATAACTAAATCCCTGATATGATGAAGATTCCCCTCTTCAAACTTGATCACCTCCCATCTCAATTTCCTGTTACAGTTGGACGGGATAACCTCCTTAGTGATCAATTTCGGTCCTGTGGTCTCATTTAGCCCGTTGGGCCAATTAATTACCATACATAGAGGGTTATGATCGCTGTCTGTGGACTGCCTGATCTCCATATCTATGAGTTGGACCAAGAGTGAATATCTAAAAAAATATAGTCAATTCGCGATGGGGAGCCTAGCCTGTTATAGGTCATCGCCCCATTGCGATCAGAGATGGTCCGCCCATTCAAAGCTCGTAAGTTATGGGCCAGGGCTAAGGCGTTTAACTGTATTGCTCTGGGATACCATTTCTTAATAGGCGCCAGATCCAGGGTGGGTATGAAATACTTCCAGTCCTCCGAGTTCCAGCCCAATATATCCTCATCATCCAGAGGTTCGAATGTACAATTAAAATCGCCCCCCACCAAAATTTTAGATCCAGGAGCCAGTTCTAATAACTTGGAGTCCAATAGCTCAATTGTTTGTGAGGCTTGGCAGCCATGCGTTCCTCTTGCATAAATACAAAAAATGGGTATTTTGCCCCCCTGGGGGCTTATCAGAGAGATATACAGGATGTCATTTGAGGGAACACTGAGCATGTTGACAACATAGTTTAAGTTTACTTTCACCCATATATGTAGGCCACCAGACGGGCGACCTTTCCCTGAGGAAACAGCCGGGACATAATAGGTAGAATACCCATTTTTATATTGTGGAGACAGACACCACGTTTCCTGGAACATGCAAATATCGAATGGTTCAATAAAATCATTCCATTCTGGAGTTGCAAGATTTTTCTTGAGCCCTGCTATGTTCCAGGAAAGGATATTAATAGGGGTGCCGTCTACAGTCGGTGCAGTTAATAAATGGATAGGGCCAGGTTCCTCTTCAGAGAAACTAAGTCCACCAGGTTCCAGGTGTAACTCATCTACCTTATCACTACCTACTTCGGCCTCAATCGGTACTATCTTTTTCCTCACTACTACTTTATCCTTTCCTATTGAATATGGAGGGTCAGCTAACTCGTTTCCAAGCCCAGAGTTACAGATTTTTAGATATACTTGAGTCTCTCCTGACATAGATACATCAGTCCCTAGAGGTTCTGTCATATCCCTTAATACTATTTTCCCCGATGAAATAGCTGGAAGTCAATCTACATTTTCCAACCCACTGTAACGATTAAAACAAGGTATAGGAGGAGGGTTGAATTGTTGTCCTGGCCACACTCCATTAGAGTGGTCTGGGCCATACAGTGGCCTACCCGTTCTTCTCGGTACTGTACTCCACCCTTCATTGACGCCACCATCCCACTGACTAGTGGTATTATGATTATATTGACCAGACCATGCCCCATTTTGCTGGTTAGTATCATGGAAACGGCTACCCATTATGGGTTGCATTGAATTCCTCCCTCCGGTATTGCTACCATTCCACTGGTTTAGATTGTGATCCTGCCAGGATTCCCCTCTTGTTCCTCTTCCTGTGTGGTTGGGGCCTCTCAGCCAGCTCCACCTATTACTACGATAGTCTGTGACCATATAGAAATAGGATAGAGGTTTGGCTGAAATTGAAGAGTTGGTGATACATGGGGGCCCTGCAATTATATGTTCCACCGGACACGAATCCTCAAAGGTCACAACAACACAGTCCCCTTGAACGTTTTTTTTATTCTCGCCTACCCAAGGTGCTCTCTCTACTATAAGTAAATTACTATAGATATTTGAAGGTATTGTTGAAAATAAGGGGGGGCACTACCAACCAGAATATAAGATCCTTAAGTATTGCCCGGCGGTGTCGCCTCTTGAACCCACAAAGAAGTTAAACTATTGAAGAGGCAGGCGCTGGAGACTGGAAGGCAGGAAACAAGGTTTTTATTCTCTCCGGAGGAGAACACAACGAAACGGACAGAAGGTATCGTTCTGAGGTGCTCTAACTGCATCCCTGAGGCCTGGCCTCTTATACACAAGTTTATCTCTTTATTGCATGTAACACATTCTCGTCGATACTTTGATGTACGGAAAGACATCCTCAGAATCCCCCTTCCCAGCCCGTTCCCACGCAAGGTTACAGTGGAAGTCCCTGCCCCGTTCACAACAGGTGATGATCATCGCGCAGCTGGATATTCCGCCGATTCACGGAGTGTGTGGGGTTCGATCGGATCTCGTAGGGCGGGGGGCTTTGATCAACCCGGGGATCCCTTGCTGGGGGGAAACTTTCTATTGTACGGGGAGGGGCAAGGATTGGTATCGGCAGAGCTGGGTGTCGGCCTGGGAACGGGGAAGACAAACGGGCACACGGGGAAAAGGGGTTTGCATCAAAGGGCCGGGGATCATAAATGGGAAGAAGGGAGGTGTTGCGCTGGGAACAGGACGAGGGCCTGGGGCAGAGCAGCGCCGAAGAGGGGTTTTATGATTCGCGGCAGGTGCAGGCAGGGGGGTTGTCAGCGAAGCTAGGAGGGAGAGAGAGGCGCGCTGGCTCTCGGCGAGAGCAGGGAAGCCATGGTGCCCAAAATGGCGGCTGTTTTACGCGCACAAAAGGTTTAAGGAGAGCAAGAGGGCGCCGATAATGTTGACGGTTTCAGCCCAACTTTCAACAGTCCCCCCTTTTCAACATATCTAGCCACCTTGCTTTACTCAATGTCAATTTTCATCAAATTCCTAACTTCGGTATCATACAATGCTCTCATATGTTCGCTTCCAATGTCCACAGTTTTGGGAAAAATACAACTCGCACATAAAGAACACATAGGTGGCAGACATTGAATTCCTAAGCATAGGCCACATATTACAACTACGGGAATCAGGATAATGGTGAGCAGTCTCCAGCCCCAGCTTTTGACGGTGTCCCAGAACCAACCACCAAGCGACCATTCTTCTTGCTCTTGGTGAACTTCCGAAGAGAGTCTGTGAAGATGTTCGATGGCTTTGTACACTGAGGGTGAGTTGTCCGGTATGTATGTACAACAGCTGGACCCAATAATGCGGCATGCTCCTCCACGGTCCGCCAGAACCACATCTAGAACGAGGCGGTTCTGAAGAGCCACCAAACGGACCGCTTGGAGCTCGGCAGTGTTGTTGGCAAAGATGCCCGCTGTGATGTTCATGGTTGTCTCGACTGCCTGAGTCAAATGTCGGATGGCACGGCTGTTTGCCATCGGGCCCCAGAGGGGGACGAGTCCTTTCATAGCATCGAGGAACTGCGCCCCTGTTGAGTCGGCTTGCTCAACGTCTTTGGCTCGTTTTTGCCTGTGGTGATTCGCTGGGGCCACATAAGTTGGAGGAAGGACGAAGGAGATGTAGCAAGTGCCCCCCCAGCCTTTGGGGAGCCAGGTGTAGGCCTTCGTGCCGCAGATGAAATACATGTTTGGGGATGACACAAAGGAAGGTGGATCCGTGGAATCCAGAGTGCTGGTAAAGCGGCAAGCGCTGCGACCCACCAGCTGTGTCCCCAGTCCTTCTACACACATGTGGCCTGTGACGTTGATGACCGACAGGGCCACAGTCAGAGTGGCAGCCGTTCGTTTCCGCAGATAGGAGAAGGTGGGTCTGGTTGGATTGTTGAACACCTGTATTTCGATTCGTTCTTTAGCCGGGATGTCCATTTGGATCGAGTCGCTGGGGGTCAGCGGGCAGAAGTGTGTCTTTGTTTTGTTTCGCCCGGCCCCATGAGAAGAATGTGCTGCAGTTCTGCTGGAGGTGGCATTGCCCGTATAGCTCTCTTGCAGGAGGATCAGCCAGGCAAGGCAGGAGCCGTGGACAGAGAAGGGTGAAGGGATGAATGGTATTGAATGTCCAGTGGCATGGGGTAGCAACCCACAGATCCAGCAGTTGGTGGTGTTGGTGGCAAGATTGTGCTGGTGAAGTAGCTGCACGAAAGAGTTGTTCCAAAACTCCTTTCGCCTCTCTCTTAGTTGAGGAGAGAGCGAAATTAGATAATGTTCCTTCATGGTGGTAGGCTGAGCAGTGGTTAGGAATGTTTCGTGAGCAGGTGCGTGTTCTTCCATAATCCAGAGCGTAGTCATGAGGAGAAAACAGAGGAGGATTACGATGAAGAGTGCAATTGTCTTTGAGCTATGGAGTCTGTCTGTTCTCGGATTTCTGTAGTGGGTATTTCCTGCTGTCTCCGTCGGCTTCTTATTTGGCGCTTCCATCATCTTCTTATCTGGCGCTTCCATCATCTTCGTCTTCAAGGTGCTCGGTAGTGGGCAGGACCACAGACTTAGTTTTAGCTTCTCTCCAGGTAACCCTTGGTAGTTTGGGTCACCGTTCTGAGATCCTTTAACCTAGTCCGTGGCCTACTTAGCCGAAGCTCCCTCCTTTCGACGCAGGAAATACCCTTCTCGAGATGGCACAGTGGGGTCAGGATGTTTTGAAAGTTCAAGTGTCTCAGTATCAGGGTAGCAGTTCAACGATGGTCGGTCCTGGTTCAGGAGCTCTTCTTGGGTGTTGACGGTGTCTGTCGTGGCCAGGGCTGGAGAGACCTTTTTGCAGTGATGAGCGTGCAGCCAGTGTTTCTTCCCCTCCACTCGAAGTGCGGTCCGAGTGGTGATCAGCACTTGTCAGGGGCCCGTCCACCGGGGTTCCAAACTCTTTGATCGCTGAAAATTTCGGATCAGCACGAAGTCCCCCGGCTGGATGGCGTGACCCGGACCCCTGGAAGCATCGGGGATGGCCTGCTGCACCTGCTGATGAAGGACAGACAAAGTTTCAGTCAATTTGTACAGATAATCAGACATTAGGATGTCCGGAACGTCATGAATGGAAGTTGGTTTCGGGGCAGACCAGACGCTCATGGGCCGACCGAAGACAACTTCATAAGGGGTTAAGTGATGTCGGGTGGGGGTAGAGCGCATCGATAGCAATGCCAATGGGAGGGCGTCTGGCCATTTCAGGCCCGTCGTAGCCACTATTTTAGCCAGTTTAAGCTTTAGTGTGGCATTGTGTCGTTCGACAAGCCCAGCAGATTGAGGGTGGAATTTCTGTTTAATACCCAGCCCATTTAGGATGAGCTGGATAACTTTGGCTACAAAGTGGGGGCCATTATCACTCCATAAAACACGACAGAGGCCATAACGGGGGAAAAACTCCTTTAACAGAACCTTTGCAGTGGCCATAGCGGTGTTGTCACGGGTTGGATATGCTTCCACCCACTTGCTAAATGCGCACACCACGACGAGTACATATTTCAGGCCTTGGCATCTGTCTAGCTGGATGTAGTCCATCTGCAGGACTTCAAATGGGTGGTTTGGGACCCCAAATCCCCCCCGGGGTACTACAGTTCCTTTCCCGGGGTTGTGTTGCAGGCATATTAAGCATTGTTGGACCAGGCGTTTGGCGGAATCTGGGATCTTGTCATTGTGCCAAACCCTGGAGACAAGTTCGATCATGGGGGCTGATCCTATGTGGGCAGGGGAGTGTGCCATGGTTAATATGGGAATCAAGTACGAATCAGGTAGCAACCATCTGTTCGTGTCTTTTGTCCGCCAGCAGCCTTCATCGTCTTTCAATCCCACCCGTGTCCATTCAGTCAATTCGTGTTGTGTGCTAGCCGTTTGTATGTCTCTAATTGTGTCCTTGGCGTCAGTCCAGTTTTCTGCCTGTGACCTGGTCACGTACATATGTGTTGTCGTTCTATTTTCAGCTGTCGTTCGGGCGGTGATGTCGGCTAGTGCATTTCCCTGTCCAATAATGTCTGTCACTTTCTTGTGTGCCTGGCATTTGATAACGGCAAGTTTGTTGGGGAGGAGGACAGCTTCGATTAAGGCGGAGACTAAATCCCCGTGCAAAATGGGTGTGCCGTGTGAGGTCAAGTATCCTCTCTCCCTCCAGAGGAGCCCAAAATGGTGAACCACCCCGAAGGCATACTGGCTGTCGGTGTAAATGTTCGCTGTGGTTCCTGTTGCCAGGATGCAGGCTCGCGTCAAAGCAATCAGTTCCGCTGCCTGGGCAGATCGCTGGGTGATGCGGGCTGTTTCTACTACAGTTCGAGCCGTGGTGACTGCATAGGCAGCGGAAGTGGTACCATCGGAGAGTTTGATGCAAGAACCGTCCACCCACAACTCCCCGTCGGGGTCAGGGAAAGCTGTGTCTCTGAGATCGACCCTACTCCTGGTCTGTTCGTCCGTAAGAGTCACGCAGTCATGTACGGGGTGCACATTGGGATCGTTCTCTGGCAAGGGTAACAGAGTTGCTGGGTTCAGTGTGGTGCATCTTTTCAGGGTGATATGGGGGGCAAGCAAGGTCAGTTCGTATCCAGTCAGTCGTGCACTCGTCAGATGTTGCGTCTTGGTTTGGTTCAGGAGGGTGTCGACTGCATGGGGTACCAGTACCGTGAGGGAATTCGAGAGTACAATCCCCTCACTCTGTCGGATAGAGACTGCAGCAGCAGCTACAGCTCGAAGGCAGGCAGGCAAGGCTCTGGTGACAGGGTCAAGAGTGGCAGAGAAGTAAGCGCACGGTCGTTGCTTAGGGCCGATGGCCTGGGTCAGGACAGATAAAGCGCACCCCTCCCTTTCGTGAGTGTAAAGGGAGAAGGGCTTTTTGTAATCAGGGGTACCCAGGACAGGGGCTGAGCAAAGGGCATCTCGCAGTTCTGTGAAGGAAGTTTGACACTCAGGAGTCCAAGGGAGTGGGAAAGGGACGTCTTTGTTTAGCAGAGAAAGCAGTGGTTTTACAACGAGGCTGAAGTTTGGTAACCATTGTCGGCAGAAGGAGGTGAGACCTAATAGGGAGCGAACCTGCTTCTGGGTCTTAGGGACAGGGGTATCTAGAATGGTTTGGATTCGATCAGGGGTGAGTTTTCTTCCATCTTTGGACAAAAGGTGGCCTAGGTAAGTGACCTGGGGTAGGCAGAATTGCAACTTCTTCTTGGAGACCTTGTGGCCATTTTCCGCAAGGAAGTGCAAGAGTTGAATGGTGGCGGTAACCGCTAGAGGGGTGGTGTCGGCTGCCAAAAGGATGTCATCGACATATTGTACCAACACCACTCCGTCGGGTAACTGGACTTGGTCTAGTTGTCTTTTGAGGGCCTGGCTGTAGATGCTAGGGCTTTCCGTGTAGCCTTGAGGCGCTCGGCAAAACCTATATGAGCGGGCTTTTAGGGTAAAGCCGAAGAGATATCGGCTGTCTGGGTGGATGGGGATGGAGAAGAATGCGTTCTTGAGGTCGATGACGGAAAAGGTGGTGGCAGTGGATGGAATCAAGGTCAGGATGGTGGTGATGTCTGAGACCACAGGGTACTGGGGTACCACCACTTTGTTGATCTCTCGGAGGTCGATGATGAAACGGTATGCTTTCTCATCTCCCTCTCCCTGCTTCTTGATAATGGGCAAGATAGGGCTGTTGCAAACGTTGCTAACCACTTCCTCTACCACTCCTGCGTCTATCAGTGACTGGATAATCATTACCAATGCCTTCTCGCCCTCTGGCGATATCCGATATTGTGGGAGTTTTGGGAGTGTTGCGTCTGGTCGGACAGTAATGTGCACTGGGTCAATTAACATACGCCCTACGTCCGAATCCGCTTTGGCCCACAGATACGGAGGTAGAGTGTCAAGCAGGGACGCGTCAACGTCGGTGATGGAAAACATGTGTCGGGGGGAGCAATGTCTAAGCAGAACGGGGTTGTCGTAAAGAAACACTCGAACTCCATCTTGAGAACACCTGATCGTCGCTCGGAAGTGTTTCAGTAAGTCAAGTCCCATAATGGCGTCAGGGCTATTGGAGGAAAGTAAGAACGTGGTGTCGGTGGTGTTGTTTTCTACGTCAAAGAGAATCGGGGCAGACAAAGGGTTGGTGGAGGGCGTTCCATCGAAACCTGTCGATGTTATGAGTGAGCCAGACAAGGGTGCCCTTGGAATCAGTCGTTTAGATAACGCACTACGTGTTGCGCCAGTGTCTACCAGAAATGGAGACTTGGTACCCAAGACCTTAGCAGTGACATAAGGGCCCTGCTGGTCAACATAGAGCTCGACTGGATCCCTCCCTCGCCCTTGGCTGTCCGAGCCGAAGGTGTGAGTGTCGTCATAGTCAGATTGTTGATATTGGTTCTGCCTGGGTCGATCGAACGTATTTGGTCTGCTTGATCTGTCATTAGTCGCGTCATTTGGGGGCCCTCGTTGTTGTCCCTTTGGTCTCGGTCCGTTTGCTACATCCCTGGGGTCTTTGTTTCTGATCATTTCCAGAAGAACTGGGCACTGGGATTTCCAATGGCCAGTCCCTTTGCAGAAAGCGCACTGGTCTTCTCTAAGGTCTGTGCGTCCACTGTAGGAAGTCAGAGTGCGGTCCTGGGGAAATGTAGTCTTAGGGACGTTTGTCTGGTAGTTTCCCCGGTATTGGTCTCGTCCTATAGTCACCCCTTGCAGTTTGGCAATCATCACCCTCTCTTTTAAGTCCTTCTTCTTTTTCTCTGTCGCCCTATCGTTTTCATTTTTCTGATGCTCATAATATTGGGCCATTTGGAGAATCGCTGTAGGTTTGGAGGCTGCCCAACTACTCTCGCTGGCCTGTAGTTTCTGGGAGATTTCCGATGATAGGCCCTTAACATAATTCTGGACAAACAGATGGTGTCCGGTTGCAGTGGTCATGTCCTGGCCTCTGTAATCGGAGAACACCGTTTCAAACCGGGAGAAGTATTCCGATACATCCTCCTGGGGTTTTTGGCGACAGGCTGTTACTATCGACCAGTCCACTTTCTTTTCTGGGATTAGGGTTTTTAATTTCTCTACGATTTTATCTGGGAGGTCTAGAATGGATTTCAACGGCTTTTGTCCTGGTCCCCGTTGTTTGTCCAGGTCATCGAGTTGTGACCAGGTATGTCCAAACAGCTCAAGGTGGTCGACTTTCCGGATTTGCTTCCACACATCAGCTGGTAGACATAACCCGAAGAACAAGTCGATGTCAGCCAGGGTCATAATCGTTGAGCCCAGGGCTGTACCCAATTCAGTATAGAAGGCAGTGGGGTTTTTACGTAGGTCGGGTAGAGATTTCCGGAATGTCAGTATCTCTTGCCGGTCCCATGGCTGGTAGACCCAGTTGTACACTACCCTTCCCTTCGCATCTTGGTTGTTTGCATCATCGTGAGTCCCTGTACCCCGAGGAGGAACCCAGTAAGGGGCAGCCTCACGTATCGGCATCATGGTGTTAGATTGCTCGGTTGGTGGTTCGGTCACTACGGAGGCTGCGGATTTAGCTCCCGGCTTTCGTTCAGTGAGGTGGCGGAAAACCTCAAGCGTACGCGTAAGGAGGTCCGACACATCACACTCGCCCTCATCCCCGATATCGACCTTCCGGTACAGAGTCCTTAGGCTCTCGGGACCTTTGTCTCGATATCGGTCCTCGTATGCATTCAAGACATGATAACACAGTCGTACGGTAAAATGTCGTCTGTGACTCCCTGTATACGAGCTGAACATATCTGTGATGTACTCTTCATCATCCTTTCTTTCTACCAGTGTCCTTGCTATTTTGTCGATCCCCGCTCGCTCATCTTTGTCTAGTCTGTTTGTTCTTGCAGGGCCAGCCCCTCGAGTCTCATGGTCGTCTAACGTTGTTGTTGATGCGGGTTTTAATACAAGGGGTTCGGCTGGCACAGAGGCCATTGGGGCCGACGCTGTGGCGGTACCTTCGTTTGTACCTGGGGGTGGCGCGTGCTGCGCCAAGGGTTGAGAAGGGGCATATGGAGGGGGCATGTAGATGATAGGAGGACCTAACAGCAGGTCCTCATTGGCTCGTTGTTTCGAGGGTAAATCAGGGTAGAGCATGGAGGGGGTTCTAACCGGACACTGGCTTGGCGTTTCCATTTCTAGTTTCTGTTTAGCTTTCTCTCTTTCCTTTATCTCTTTTTCTAGTTTCTGAGCAGCTAGGTGGGCTGCTTTTCGCAGCTCTTTTTCCAACCTACTCTCAGTTTTCTTTTTACGTTGTTCAGTTTCTTTTCGCCACATGCCGAAGCTGTCAAGCATAGTAGGTGTTGTCTTGTTTTTACCCAGGGCAGTTTCTAGCGTTTTTATTTTATCATCATCGAAGGATCCTATCAGGGGCCATTGACTTTCTTGACCCTTTTTTGTATATTTATGCCATAGTTTACTATAGGCTATAGCGGTCAATCCATGCTTCATGAACATGTCCTTATTAGGGGTGCCTTCCAGTGGGGCTGGATGGTCCATCTCTAATAGGCGGTCCGGGCTAAACAGGCTACTAATCAGTGGGGAGAAGACAGACATGACGGCTCGTAACGAGGGACTAAAAAGTCAGCACTGCCTATCTTATCACTAGGTGCAAAGACTGGACAGAATATTTCTATTCTACGTTGTTTGCAGGCAGTGAATACCTCATGGATCAAAATAACAAAAGACCAATAAATAACAATGGGGAGAATGAGTAGGTCCGCAAAGATCTGCGTTACCTACCCTTTTCACTGTCTGCAAAAAGGGTGGTCTCTTCCCTGTTTGCAGACAGGGAATCTCCAGGAAACAATAGTTTTGCGAACAACAGTTCAGTTTCAAGTGATTATTGAGTGGGGGAGAAAAAATAAGCACGGCTGCTGCCCTACCTATCCTCCACTGCTTGCAAAAGAGAGAGCCCGTTGTTTCTCCGTTTGCAGACAGTGAATCTCCAAATAAATAAAAGAGAGCAATACTAGTATTTTTAAACAAACAAGCAATCAAGCAATCATTTCGCAACTTGTCGTGATTACACGACCTTACCCGGACCGCATGGACAGTTTCTTGTCTTCCGAATCCAGCGCCCGATCGTCCTCTCTTCTCCGTTATCCTCGCGGCACTCCTGATGGTTCCCAGTCAGGACCGTAGATCACTCGAGAGAGGTCTGTTCGGAACCAGTGAAGTTCGGATGATCGGCTGTCAGACGAGGGTCTATCGGACAGACGCGTTCCCGATCGTTGCAGTCGTTCACTTTGTCGTCAGGACCTCTCCCACTGGATCCATGGGTCGCTGATGGGCCCCACGTTGGGCGCCAATTGTTGAAAATAAGGGGGGGCACTACCAACCAGAATATAAGATCCTTAAGTATTGCCCGGCGGTGTCGCCTCTTGAACCCACAAAGAAGTTAAACTGTTGAAGAGGCAGGCGCTGGAGACTGGAAGGCAGGAAACAAGGTTTTTATTCTCTCCGGAGGAGAACACAACGAAACGGACAGAAGGTATCGTTCTGAGGTGCTCTAACTGCATCCCTGAGGCCTGGCCTCTTATACACAAGTTTATCTCTTTATTGCATGTAACACATTCTCGTCGATACTTTGATGTACGGAAAGACATCCTCAGAATCCCCCTTCCCAGCCCGTTCCCACGCAAGGTTACAGTGGAAGTCCCTGCCCCGTTCACAACAGGTGATGATCATCGCGCAGCTGGATATTCCGCCGATTCACGGAGTGTGTGGGGTTCGATCGGATCTCGTAGGGCGGGGGGCTTTGATCAACCCGGGGATCCCTTGCTGGGGGGAAACTTTCTATTGTACGGGGAGGGGCAAGGATTGGTATCGGCAGAGCTGGGTGTCGGCCTGGGAACGGGGAAGACAAACGGGCACACGGGGAAAAGGGGTTTGCATCAAAGGGCCGGGGATCATAAATGGGAAGAAGGGAGGTGTTGCGCTGGGAACAGGACGAGGGCCTGGGGCAGAGCAGCGCCGAAGAGGGGTTTTATGATTCGCGGCAGGTGCAGGCAGGGGGGTTGTCAGCGAAGCTAGGAGGGAGAGAGAGGCGCGCTGGCTCTCGGCGAGAGCAGGGAAGCCATGGTGCCCAAAATGGCGGCTGTTTTACGCGCACAAAAGGTTTAAGGAGAGCAAGAGGGCGCCGATAATGTTGACGGTTTCAGCCCAACTTTCAACAGTAGAGGATGGTTTTGGTCTAACCAATGGCAGACTTTATTTTTGAGAGCCCAAAAAGATTCGGTTGTTGAAGGGGCAAGCTCAGGGACGCCTGTTAGCACTATTACATAAGGGCAAGCATCAGGTGGTAAATTAATATTGCGGCGAACCTTAGATTTCGCTGGTTTGAGAATCGGTGGTTTAGACACCGGGATGTGGGGTTTTTCAGAGGTCTGGGTTTTATTGGGAGCATTAGGTGTTAGATTAGTTGTATTTCTATTGGTGCTCTTAGAAGTAGGTGTTTTAGATGGAAGTGATTTGGAGATCACAGTTTCCCCTGTTGTCTGCTTAGAGGGTGCCGATGGTTTGTTACTAGGCAGTACCGGAGTGCTCAAGGCTATATTAACAGGATTTTTGGGGTTGTTTTTCCCCTCCTGGTATATAGCCTGTAACTGTAGTTCAATCCCTTGTAGTCTAATTTCCAGGGGTGCAAGTAAAGATTTAATGAGATTTGATAGGGTACTCATAAATATACCATTTCTGTCTTCTAAACCCTCAGTCGTCTCATCCAGGCTGCTTGACTCTAAGAGGCTCGCAAGACTGGTATTGGAATCTGAATTGTCAGGAATACCCAACGGGAGGGGATGAAGCCCGTGGGGAACCTCTACTCTATCAACACTTTTGTCTAGTTTAGCCATACTATCCCCTCCCTCCAGGTTGCCACTGGTGTTACTGGCAAACTCTATAGGGCCTCCCGCACCATCATCAACCACTGTACCGTCATCAATACACATACTGGATAGTTTAGAGTTTTTGGGGACAGCGTCCTCCCTTACACCCCTTAGATAAGATGTCTCATCCTGGCGGGCAATAGCTACATGGGAGGTCACACAGGGTGTGGGAAGGGCTACAGGAGAGGGGATCAAAATGTGGGAATCTAGTGAGGCAGTCTGGCTAGTGTTAGTAAGGTGGCAAATGGGAGGTGAAACAATTAGATTAGAATCAGGGATAGGAAGAATTTTTAAAGGCGTACGTGCAGATGCGATAATACCTAAAGAGGACCTTCTCGCATTAGCGAGATCCTGAGAAACCCTCCTTTCCATAAGGATGATACCTTCGTCAATTAGTTGGTTGGTACGTACAATAAAATTATCTAAAGTGCCTGTTAGTTTGGTCTTACTGCGTGTTTCCCTTGTACACATTCCTGATGATAGATTAAGCCTAACTGGCTAGCAATTCCCAAAACAAGTAGACCAATATGCAAAACAAATACAGCAAGAATAAAATAAAGGACTTACAATGATAATAACCCCAATGACTACGCCAGCAAATCAAGTATAACACATCCAAGGGAACTGTCCCAGGCCAGGCTCTACAGGCCTCGGAGGGCCACAGAGGGCCCGCCCTTTGCCCGGGCTCTCCCGCGCGCTCCCGCGCAGCGTCAATCTCAAAAACTTATAGGACAGAGGACGAAGAACGTAAGAGCGAATATGGGGCGGGGCGGTCAGGGAGAGCGGGCCCGGTGACTCGGCCTCTGGATAACCGGGACTCCTGGGAAAGCGAGTCCCGGTTCCAACGCTCGCAGCCCTGCAGCCAGTCACACACCCCACAGGAGCCACAGGACCCAAACAACAGTTAGAACAGCAGGGCGATGCGGGACCCGCCAAGCGGGTTCCGCGAGAGGTAGCGTTGGTTTCCTTGTGGATAGCAGCAACAGCAGAAGGTTAAAAAAGGCGTCCCACGAAGCAGCAGCGTCCAGGGTCTTTTAAAAGAGTGAGGGTGGGGCGGGGCGGTCAGGGAGAGCGGGCCCGGTGACTCGGCCTCTGGATAACCGGGACTCCTGGGAAAGCGAGTCCCGGTTCCAACGCTCGCAGCCCTGCAGCCAGTCACACACCCCACAGGAGCCACAGGAGCCAAACAACAGTTAGAACAGCAGGGCGATGCGGGACCCGCGAAGCGGGTTCCGCGAGAGGTAGCGTTGGTTTCCTTGTGGATAGCAGCAACAGCAGAAGGTTAAAAAAGGCGTCCCACGAAGCAGCAGCGTCCAGGGTCTTTTAAAAGAGTGAGGGTGGGGCGGGGCGGTCAGGGAGAGCAGGCCCGGTGACTCGGCCTCTGGATAACCGGGACTCCTGGGAAAGCGAGTCCCGGTTCCAACGCTCGCGGCCCTGCAGCCAGTCACACACCCCACAGGAGCCACAGAAGCCAAACAACAGTTAGAACAGCAGGGCGATGCGGGACCCGCGAAGCGGGTTCCGCGAGAGGTAGCGTTGGTTTCCTTGTGGATAGCAGCAACAGCAGAAGGTTAAAAAAGGCGTCCCACGAAGCAGCAGCGTCCAGGGTCTTTTAAAAGAGTGAGGGTGGGGCGGGGCGGGGCGGTCAGGGAGAGCGGGCCCGGTGACTCGGCCTCTGGATAACCGGGACTCCTGGGAAAGCAAGTCCCGGTTCCAACGCTCGCAGCCCTGCAGCCAGTCACACACCCCACAGGAGCCACAGGAGCCAAACAACAGTTAGAACAGCAGGGCGATGCGGGACCCGCGAAGCGGGTTCCGCGAGAGGTCGCGTTGGTTTCCTTGTGGATAGCAGCAACAGCAGAAGGTTAAAAAAGGCGTTTTAACAGAATAATTTTAAAAAACGAATCTACGGTATCTTTTTTTATTTAACATGTATCAAATTGGATTAAAGGGTGTTGAATGAATGTGTTATTATTTTTAAATCGTTGAAGAGTTTGATTTAATGTTTATCTTAAATGAAGTGTATTATTACATGTTAAAATAATACAATATAATTTGATAATTATCTATTTTTTTCATATTAAAGAAAATGAATTGTCCATGCGAGGTACTGGACTCACTCCAAGGCCGGGCTGGAGTAAATGTACTACTGTGTGTCACCTTTAAGGCTATAGTAGCTTCAGAAGTGGATTGTGAATAGCAATGTGCGCACGCTTCAGTAACTTGACCTTCCCCGTCCACTGTCATTGTGTAGTACTACTCTCCCTTTGCCACTCCCATTACGCCTCCTCAGACAAATAAATAAATAAAAACCCCTAGAAAACTCTTAACATAAAGCTTCCAGTGCCACTTATGCTGCTGTTAAGCATGCATTTATCTTTCTACAACGCAGCTATCGTGATGCCGTATTTGTTTTCTTATTTTGCAAACATACCACCCCCCCCGCAAGAAAGTCCGAGGCGGCTCTCCGGCTGTCGAGGTGGGCGGGGCAGCCTGCCTCCACCGCCCTCCATATAAATGACGGTGCACAGATATTCCGTTCTGTTCACTCGCCCTTGGCTGCAGGGAGAGCAGCTTGTTTGTCCCGGGAGCCTCCCGCCATTGGAGAAACAAAGATTCATAGGCCACTGAAAGACAAGTTACTGCCGGCAAGCAGCCAATCACGGACAGCTGAGGAAACTTGCCAATCGCAGGAACCGCAACTTCGGAGCCCCCGCTGAGACCTAATTATATCGCTAACGGAACCGTCATGGCAGGTAAGTGAGATTCTCGCCAGCCAGCAGGGGGCGGTATGTTCGCAGTTTAAACAGTAGCAACTGTTTCTATGATAAATTGATTCAGTGGCGGAGCCTCTTAAATCTGGTGGGACTAGGCGATGGGGGCCGAATTTTGTCTCGCTGCTGCGACTTTTCATGGAGAAGCGGACGGCAAAAACTCATGCCCTCGTTAGACCGGTGCAGCGCTACCATCTATCTTCATAGTATATCATTTCAAGGGGGCGCGTGGTCGTTCTGGCATGAAGGGTTCGTGGTTGGTAGCCGGCCCAAAATCGGATTGACCGGTACAGCGCCTTGGGCGGAAATACAAAGTTTGTTGTGGGGGCGGCGGCTGCCGGAGGTGTGAGGAAGGTGAGGCTGTGGTTGGTAGCCTCCCGCTTGCCATGTGACTCACAGGGCCGGCCCTAAATCGGATTGGCCGGGACAGTGCCCTGGGCTGAAGGACAATGTTTGTTGTGGGGGCGGACATGGGGTTGATGAGGTGCTAACAATGCGTTCAAGGAAGGTTAATTACAAAGTCTTATACAGGACCCTATTGAGACCAAGTGGGATGGACAAGCTGCTGTTTGCATGACATTAACTCATGCAGCTCCCGGCTGCACCCCTCGGAGTATTGGCGCCCCGGTCCTGGGCCCAGCTCGCCCAAGATCGGCCCTGCCTGTGAGAAAAGTGGCAATTCATCAGTGTTGTGAGAGGGTCTGGTCGTTCCGGCTGTGCGTGTGCCCTGGTGCTCTATACATCCTTTCATGTAAGAGGATTCCTCTTGCATTGGAGCCCGTGATAGTCTCGCACTCTAGTGCATTGAGAGGTTGGGGTGTTTATAAATGTGTGCAATACTTGGGGGGGATGTTCAAGTGCAGGGGGGCGAGTGCTGTCAGTATGATTCCGGTCATCAGAGTCCTGTCCATGGGTTGGTGATGGGGGCTGGATGTGTGGTGCCTTGGGAGGAATGACTGCATGCCTCTTGTACTGGAAGTGTTTTTTTTTTTCTTTCTTCTGTTCGGGAAGGTGAGCTACGCAAGACGACTGAGCAGCTTCCAGTGCACGGCTGCCATTAATTATTCTATCGTTAATATGTGTACAGTTGACGCCCGCCCCGGTTCTCTTACACTATATATTATTCAGAGCTACTGAGACAGGACTAGAGTGTGATTAATGATTGTGATAGGTGAAAAGGTGTGGGGGGATAACAGTTGATGGCTTTCGCTATGCTAACGGCTTTAATCACCTGTCATGGCCCCTTTCCCTCAGTCCGCTAAGGTGTTTACCCCACAGGCGTGTCTGTTCTGAGTTTTTTAGTTTACAGATTTGCCAAACTGGAAGTTGTGGGACAGTCCTTTTCGGACTAATCCAAAATGGCTGGTCCCCCTTTAAAGGGTGAATGGAGAGATCGTCGGATGATCTGGGTCCGATTTTGTTCCAATAATCCCTTATATGATTGTTATTGTGAAATGTGCGTCCAGAAGTAGCCATAACACATGGTTAATCGAGTACTGCGGTGGTGAATTAAATTGTATTCCTCTGGTGGCCAGCGGCAGATGGCTTCGGTTTTTTTCTTTCAGTTGATGATGGGTGGTTTGTTGCTTTAGACTGGTACAATACTGGATGTCGTACGCATGAAGTCTTTTGGATTGGATGTCGTCCGCATGCTTGATGTACTATGGGGCAACAGATGTTTTAATTTACATCTGCATGGAAGTGCCTGTGTTTGCTTTAGGAGGTTAAGAGTGAATCTCAGAACACGCAGGTGTTCGGCACATCTTTCAAACACATTTACCTAAGATTAGCTAATAAAAGCTATCCATTTTATAACCGAACATCCATTTTTTTTTTTTTAAAAAGCAAGAACCCGACAGAGCCTTTATTTCATATCTGTAATTTGTCTGGCATTATCTACATTCCCTCTGTCTCGGAATGGAGAAGGCAGGAGCCTTTGAGAGTGCTCCTGTCTTGCACCGTGTCTTTCTACGAGCAGGGAAGAGGGTTGGGGGAGCAGCTTGGCGACCAAAACAAGCACTGAATGCAAATTGCACTAATTTACATAGTTCGGGTTGTCCGGAAAATCTGGCTGGTCAGAGGCACCGGTACGAAAGAAACCAGCTTCTTTAAAGACGCAGTGGAACATTCCCAAATCAAAGTATATTTAACTAGACATCAAGCACAAAAAAAGTAAAAACTTCGTAATCCTTATGGGCATTTTGAAAATGTACGCATTTATCCTAAATGCGCCACAAGGACGTTTTCTTGATGTTTCCTGTGGTGAGGGCACCATGGTTTGCAATGCATCGTTGAAAGTTTACTTTACCTACCTGCAAGATGGTGGAGCGTAGACGGTTAACGTGGTAGGGTGTAAATACCTACCATCGATATTATCAACTGTTGCAGATCCATCACTTGCCGCTCACAGGGCAAACATGCACTGACGACTCGGCTATGGAGTCTTTGGAAGTTGATAACGTGTACTGCTGAGTTGGACCAGGTACATAGCTGCTAATTCAGTTTTACACCAAAGAATGCATTGATTATATTTTGTTACGTTTTCTGCATCTTTAATAGTTTTTTGCATGCACTCTTTAAAAGCTAACGCCACGTCCTGCCTATGCAAATTTGCTGCAGATTGAAACCTGGGGGCAGATTTATGAAGGCCTTGCGCCGCCGCCGGTGCGTCATTTTTAACATGGGGGAAAAAGTGAATCACCGGCGGCGCAAGGCCTTCATAAATCTGCCCTTAAGTGCTTTTATATGTTAAACAAAAACACATTTTAAATTCTTTACCGTATTTTTTACAGGACGATAGTTGCACCATTTACATGCCGAATATTTTCTTGTTTCGTGCTCTGGCATGCCCCATCTACTAGCACTGAGGTGGGCTCAGAGGGAGAATCGGAAAAGATGGACGCAATTTGGGTAGGAATGCAAATGGGGGCACAAAATGTAAAAGCGCCCCCCGCCCCCCCCCCACCGTCGCCTTCTGCTACCTGTGAACAATGTTCTAGGAATGAATTAGTCCAATATATTTGCCTACGATTTTCCTGCACGATCACTGGTCCAATATATGTACTGTGGAAATTGAGACAATAACCAAGGAGGATCTTATTAATTGCATCCATTTGGGCAAGAGAACCATGGCACTACATGCTACTGTAAATGGCCATGCACGTAAATGACAATTTTACATGCGTCTAATGAGTTATCCTACAGAGAACGCCACCAGTCCCTTTATGACACCTTAATGTCATGCTCACGGGACCCCCCCCTTCCCAGCCCGTGTATTGCATTCATCATACAAAATCCACCTGGAGACGAGACAACTTTGTGTTTATTTTTTTCAAGCCCATTTTAGAAATCCTATTTGTAAGTTGGGCCGTGCATGATGGATAGATATTCAAATTTGAGTGTTACACCAAGGCTAAGAGTGTTCCTGGGCAACATACCACTTGCAAACATCTGTAAAGCTGCAACATGGCCTACACAGCGCACAATCACAAAGCATTACTGTGTAGGCATTCATGCTTTTCTGTCTGTCAACATGTGATCTACAGCTACACAATCTTCAAACAGAAAATTTCACTTAGCCATAACTATCGGTTTGCACCTGTAGTGGTATAGATTCAAATGCATCCTCGCACCTCCCCAGGTTTGAGCATACATTCAGATGTTTGTAACATAATACACATTAATATCAAAGTTTCAGTGTACCACAAGCTGCCTTGCTTTGCTTTATTCCAAATATCATCTTTTATGCTTTGGATGGGTTTTGGAAGCCATCTGAGGTGGAGTCTTTTTTCTTGTGTATTTTCGGTTTAAATATTGAAACTAAATCTTTTACTTTGAAGAAAAATAACTCCAAACGTCTGTGCACAAAACTAGATGGCAAAAGACTACAAGCAAGTGAATCTACACACCACAGGGTGCAAACCAATAGTAACCGGTAAGTAACATTTTTTCTTACATAGTTAATGTGTCTGCTGCTTAGCCCTGTTTAATCTGCAGGTTGCAGATTCCAATCTCAGTGGGGTAATTTGATGGATTATTCATGTGTTGTAGAAACTATTGTGTAATCTGCTTGTTTTAAGTTCCAATCCTGGTAATCTTGCTCATTGGGTTCTGCACATGCTTTGAATGCATCCCTGTAAAACTGCTGGCATAGACTTGAGTCATTGCAGGGTTTACTCACAAACCTATGTTCTCGTGATAGTGATAAATGGCGATATGTAATTTGGCAGCTCTGAGGTACCAAGAAACAATTGGTGCAGTAGTAACACCCTTGCCAGTTGTAATTTTCATGGTAAATTGCATAGTTTGTCAGAAGTGTAAACGGTCAGAATGAGCACAGTTGGATACTGGTGCAACCCTCCCAGGATACATTCTACCTTGCGTCACAAAGAATTTACAAAGTAATTTATTGAAGTACTATAGATACAAGTGAGGATTGTGGTGCATTATGTCATGGTTGTGTGATCTTACTATGTAATACAATCACAAAATCCTTTTGGATCCAGTCAGGCTCGTGTGTAAAACCTCTAGCTCAACTCTGGGACACTGTGTGGCTTCGAGCCGCAAAGCGTAAATAAAGGAACTAGCGTAAAGCATTCAGAAGCACCAAACAACAAAATAAGGTTACACAAGACCCCAAAAAAAATCTGACACCAATTTATAAACATAGATGATATTTTTATGTATTTTTAGACGCCAAGATGAGCAAAATCCAACTGAGGGTTACAGAGATATAGTTTTTTAAGTAAAACGTAAATCTCAACTTTTTAGTCCAATGTGCAAACAAGCATTAGTAACCCTAAAGTTTGCAAACTTTTGAAAGAATTGTGTTGGGCTACTCCGACCAAGTTGGGTGACCAATTCCAACAGTTATACGGTCAAGGGGCGAATTAAGGAGTATTTTGACAGAAACCTGGTCACCAAAGCAGTTTCCAGTCCGCTTCTACACTTTATATCAAGATTGCGTTAGACTTCTACGGAGTGGTCGTCCTGCTGATGATCCAGGATGCTAAAAGATGCTATGAGTGTTGTGCGGTCGATGGGCGTCTTCCTGGGGTTATTCCTCGTTCCAAGGGTAAGGTGGGGTGCATTTAAAGTACTTTAAGCTTGTAGAAGTTCAGATGCGCCTGGGCGAGCAATATCCTTTAGTGAGGGCTAGTCATTTTATGCCCACCAACCAACACTGATGACTCTCACGAGTCCTTCGGCCATGGATGCATATTTTGAGTCTGCGGTGGAGGTCTTCTCAGCTGCACTTTGGCGGTCAGCAGCGATTCCTTGCGAGTGACTATTGATGGGTTTAAATGGGGGAAATTCTGCTATTATGGCACTGGTACTGGGAACTGGGGGTGTCAACAGGCTGACCCTTGGAGTCACAACTTTGATCTGGGGCAGAGAAGCAACTTTTCCTCAAGCCAAGCACAGTCCTCGATTTGCTACGCCTAGTAGCAGCAAGTTTAGTGCAGCGGTTGGTGCAGCATCTTCTTGCCAGGTCCAGGGGTTAGCAGGGCAGTCCTCCTTCAGTCTTTCCTCTAGCCCAGATGTAATTTGAGGTTCAGGTTGCCAGTGGTGGCATGTGCCCTGGGGGGATGATGCAGTCACTAGCTAATGTGCTGTCCGGGTCCATTCCACCATGTGATGACTTCCGGCTATGTGTTGCATGTAGCAATCCTAGAATGCTCTATTCTGCCCTCTCTCATGATGTATGAACCCTTCCTTGGTTAGGAGCTTGGTAGCCCATCCTAGAGGTGTATCTACTTGTGGGCTATGTACTTATGGGAAAACCGGTTTAGCCACGGGCTTCTTTGCTCTGTTCCCACCTACCAGCCTGCTTACCTAAACAAAAGGGCAACCCTCGTTAAGTGCGATCATCACTTTCCCACCAATGGCGGCTCCTCCTTTGAAGGTCGCCTTTTGGACCAACACCATGTTTGGGTTCCTGCACGGGGGATGTAACACCTCACACTGTACGAGGCTTCTATTGTTCCTGGTAATCATTCACATTGCTCCACAAGAAGGCAGAAGGCTGTCTGGTGGCCAGCAACTGTGAAAGGCCACTGGATAAACTGGGCAACAGAGTGGCATCTTTCTAAAAGTGACATTTCTCTAAAAGGGACATTAAATTCGATTTGGCATCAAGTCGGGTTTAATGCCACAATTAATTGGATACCTTGAGGTACCCATTTTAGTAGTCTCATTCCGAAGTTAGCCTGATTGAGAGGTCAGACGGTAACTCTGTACTAGCCAATGATAGTACTAACTTTTCCCCATCAAAAACAATAGTTTGGGGGTTTTGCTTCTGTGATATGTTAAAGTATATGTCCCAAATCGTGATATATAGCTCCCTATCTTAGGGCTCAATAGCATTCCTTTGGGGAGACTCACATATTTTGTTAAGGGAAGTGGGTGCTTTGCCATTGGTTTAAATGGCAAAGAGGATCTAGCAGTTTTAAAACTGCTCTTCCAGGCTGCAGTGGCAGGCTAGGAGATATTTTGTACTTTGTCACACATAGGGTGGCACAATTAGAGATGTGGGCACTGTAACCTACATGCCCTGGGTACCTAGGGTACCATATACTAGGTAATTGTATGTAAGTAAGCTCATGCAAATTGTGGGTAGCCAATTCAACATATATTTTGTAATGACTTAGAACACCGGCACCAAGCCAAAAAAAACGTAGTATCGGTCCAAAACTTTGGGGGTGATCATACAAAGACATTACCTTTCAAAACACAATTTGTGAAATAAAATGAGACTGCTTTGCCTTGCAATTCCGAAAGCAACAAGACCCACCCCCCTCCCCGCCCTCAAAAAATAAGCTTCTCAATTATTGGTTATAAAAATAACTACTTTGAAAAGTTATCTACTGAAGCAAGGGCAGTGTCAAAGGAGTTAACAGTTGTGTAAGGGGTTTGTGTATATGGATTGTGAGTATATGGTTACGGGCATAAGATTAAAGTTGTTGGTATAGTGTCAGGACTTGGTAAATTGGGTTGTGAGTGTGATAAATACAGTTAAGGATTTGAGGTATAGGGGTTGAATGGTGTAAGGTTAAGGGTATCGGTGATAAGGATATGAGTATAGGGGATAAAGGTATGGAAGTTAGGGGGGGTAAGTAAACCGTTTTATGGGTAAAGAAAACGGGATGCTGTGTGTGGGATGTCCTGTTGAGTTTGGAGTATGTTGTTCACCCTTGTAGTTAAATTTGCTTAGTAACAGTTGGAGCCTTATCAGGTTCCCCAACCCAGGATGTACATCTATCAAGTATATTTGAACAGTCCAGTGACGTTCAAAGAATGTCTTGCTTTTATAATCCAGTTTATTCCTTAACTAATCAATTTTTTTCAACCATGCATTTTATCCAGTCCTCAAAAGTTCGTGTGCCTGTAAAGTCTTTGCTAGTAGAGTTCCAAAATTCGTCATAATTCAATGTGGAGATTTTAATCCCAATGCATTTCAGACACGGATTGCCCTTCCTTTGGGATAACTGTTGCAAAATAATCAAAATGAGAAACTCGTGTAACCAGCATAAACTGAATATTATTTGAGGTAGACCTGAAGCTGTATGCAAATACTGTAACCCGCATTTGTCACTAGTGCTAAAATCGGTGTACTCCATATTGCTTAAATGTGCTTTCTCCCAAAACAACTTCATAATAATAAACTATGACCCCGCATTTATTATCCGTGCTCAAAGTGTCACTTGCTCATACTCTCTCCAAAATCATCTTGACGTAAACCATAAAGTAAACGTGCAAAAAAACGACGCTGTGAATCCAAACCGTAAAAAAACCTCATCTCATATGCACGAAAAGCTAAAAAATAATTAACGAACCAAAGTAATTGGTACTTCTCTAGGGGTTCTATATTTCAGCACTGTGGTGAGCAAGCACCTGTATTTGGAAACTTTTGGAGTTTTTTCTTTTAAGAACTAGACCCCCTGAATAGGAAGACTGGGAGGGATTCTTTATCAATCTGTTGCACTCCATTGCTTAAGCTTGCAAATAAGTGCTTCCATTGCAATGCATGGACTTGTTGTGTTGATGCAACTGCATCCAAAAACATAATATGGTGCACTGTTTCCCATTTAGGCCCATCGCCTCATCCCAGCTCCATGGCATGAAGTGATGACAGCAGTACAATACAGGAAATAAGCAGATTGCACTATCCGTTTCACAACCTCCTCCAAGCTGTTGTGTTTTTTTTTTTTAACCCCTTTCCACCCCTTTGTGATGCTCGGTTATGGTTCAAGTTTCACCTGCCTCTGCCAGTTTCCCATTCAGTAGTCTCATCCCTTTACCTTATTCCTTTCCCCTCTTCCTGCTGTCATTGAAATCAACCATCATATTACCTAGTCCTGAGGGAATGATTGACTTTCATTACTGCCTCCACCACCAAGCTTTAGACTGCATTATTTTCTTTGTCCTTTAAAATACATTTATTTTAAATGGTTTATCAATTTGGAGATGCTGCTGCATGGATTTCTGAGACCCCAAACACAGTGACAAAAATATAGCAGAATAGGCAGTTGTACCAAACCTCACATTGGGCAACAAGGCTGTTAACAGCTAAGCGCCTGAAATAGTTTGCTGACAGACTCGCATATTGGACAAAGATATAGTGAGGGGTTGAAGGGAGCAGAATGGTTTACACATCCTTGGCCATGATCAAAGCCAAGTCAGACTATAAAGGGACTGTCCTCTGGCCTGCCTCAACTGCAGCAGGACTTCCTCTAAGTGTAGATAACCCTACTGAGGTATTAATTAGCTCCACATGAAGTCTTCACTTCCTACCAGTGAGGGACAAGATCAGACTCTAAGTAGCCTGTCTAACATTCTGAATGGCATTGTGATAAGACAAAGAGTAGGCGGTGCCAAGGTATGTTTGATTAGGAAGGGATTACTTTATTCTTTTCTCTATATCCTTTTTGATCCAATAGGTCTCAGGTGGCACAAAGTTATCCTCACTCCTTGTTTATTCGTCCTTGGTCTCCACTATGCCCTCGGGAAACATAAATGGGTATGTGGCAATTAATTATCCATTTCTTGCTAAGAGCCCCTTCACCATCACCGGTTGTGCACTGAACACCACACCAGGTCCGTGGTTTGTAATTCGTTTTAGCTTCTCTAAGACTGTTAGGCTATACGTATTTGGTGACTAAAGGGAGAAAAGCTAGGCGTTTGCCTCTATATCCCTGCTGTCTCTCCTCCCCACAGTGTTTTCTGTAGGACAGACCCTACCACCCATAAGAGCCCCACACGCTTTACTGTCTCGCCGTGAGACAATACTTGCCTTGGGCCATGACTCCCGACCGTAGTCACGCCGTCTCTCGGGTTCTTTCCAGCACGGCCCATAAGTTTCCGTCCGTCGCATCGTCCTCCGAGGTCCTGCTGCCATCCTATGCTGCTCTGAATCCCCTTGCTCTCCTGTTCAGGCTCCTCCCGCCCGTCCTCTATACCTTCACCTTCCTCCACTCTCCTCATATCCACCTCCTTGTCAGGATAGTGCAGACCACTAGAATGCGTCCCCCAGAGTGCCTTTCTCCCGATCCTTTGTTCCTCCTGCCACAGGGACTTTGTTTTCACCACTGCATATTCTTCCTGCTCCAAAAGATCACGCCCTACACTGTCCTTCTTCTTCTCTATAGCATTCAAAGATTATTCACTCTAAGTCCCATTCTTAAAACATATGTGCTAGGATTATGCACACTGAAATAACCAATACATATGTTTAAAAAAAAAATGAATTTGCAAACCACATCCCCTTAGGAAAGCTCTTAACGTATTCTTCCAGACGGTCTGTGTCAACTGGCAGTCTGATTTACAGCGTGTGAACTACAGCTTGTTAGAAGGAAGAATTGTAAATATACATAATGGTTGTAGACATCTGCATCGTACACCCGTTTACATTGGCATGAACTACACTTTTGCCAAAGACAAACAATTGGGTAGGGAAACCTGGCACACACTTGAGCATTTCTAACTTGCTGACTTTAGCTACACAATCTAGTAATCAAGCTGCATCCTAGGTTGGGCAAGAGCGGCTTGATAGCTGGTTAGCAATGAGGTTGTGTTTGTTTTTAATGCTCCTCCAGCATGTATTTAACGAGAGACGTTTGTAGTTTCTGGCAGTGTGTGTCTCCCTTCCCCACCCCCCTTCCAGGCCTTTTCAGTAGCAGTTGTGTAAGCATTGTTTCTCACCTTGTTGACTGTTTCTTAACTCATTCGGACTGGTTTGTGAGGCAATTTCGTTTGCAATCATTGCGGTTTTATCATCTGACAAGTAGGCATGGAAGCTTTCATTTGCTTGACTTTGGAAGTGGGAAAGGACATTCAGCATGGTTGGAAGGTATTCTGTGGTGGCCTTTAAGGGTTCTGTCTGCTGATCAGTTTCCAAAACCACTTATTATGCTGTACACATGTAGAACACTTGGGCGGTGAAGGTCTTTTCCCTTCTATGCTAATATGGATCTCAACATGGGTATTAATCAGATTTTTGGATGACAATGTGGGTACTTGCCTGATGTCTGTAGCCTTTTGTAGACACCAATTACCTTCACAATGGCAGGTGAACATGATAAACCTTGCTTTAGGAAAGGAATACCACTGGTGGGAACTTGTTGTGGTAGTTTTTTTTTTGCATAAGTGATGGGAATGGCCTTCCACCTAGTAGTAATTGTCTGGAGGGGGTGGGGAGTGTTGGTTAATTTGCAAGGTTTTTGAATGTACTTTAACCCACCTGTTTGTTGAATTTCATACCAGTGAGGATGAAGTGGAAGGTTGAAGCCAAACTCATTTCATTGGGAAAAGTCCTATCCAAGTGACTGAAAGCAATTCGATGTAATCCACAAGCCCACTCACGAATGGGTGGGATGTCTGCAGAAATGGTGAATTACAGCTTGTCACTAAGGAAGCATCATTGGGCAAAGTGAACCTGCACCCCATGGAACGCCTTCCTAGATGTGTGACCTTCTCGAACTGGCTACCCCTCGAGTGTCCACTATTTGTGAAACACCTGAAAATCGATCACAAACCTTTAGAATCTTAAGTTCCCTTATTATGTTGGGGTGCATGATGAACATTCTGTATCATTTGAATTGTGCATCTAATTCTTTTAAATATGTAATTTGAAGTTGTAATATACCTGCCTTTTGGCAGAAGGATCTTTCTATGTGTTTGATTTGCTTAGTTTTATTACATTCATATAGTGATTTGCACTGTCAGTTGGTTGGCTGCTTGAGAGCATCAACATTGGTGCACATTAGACGTTTTCGGATCTAGAATGTAAATTCAAGATTACAGGGCTGGTCTAGCCTGTAGGGAGATGTAGAGCTGTCACTGCAAGTGCTGAGCAGTCGTGTTTGGCAGAAAAACACATGCACAGCACGATCTCCACCTTCCTTGAAAATCCCATCACACACAGATGGGGTTCAGACCAAAACATAGTACGGAGTCAGCCCTGTTGGTGGTCACAAACTCAAATCCATCCTTGACCAAGGGAGAACCGCAACCGTGGTGCTTTTGGATTTGAGCGCGGTATTTGATACGGTAGACCACACAGTGCTAATTCAAAGACTGGAGAATGTCCGAATCATAGAAACAGCTAACCAATGGCTTGTGTAATTTCTGAGTGACAGAACCTACCAATGTATGGAGGCGGGATTTAAGTCAGACTCCCTCTCAGCACCTTGGAGTCCCTCAGGGATCCTCCCTGAGTCCAACACTTTAACATTTGATCTCAGCCCCATGGCAAATAACACAGGAACTTGGCCTCTCCATCGTGTCATATGCCGATGACACGCAACTAGTGTTCTCAATCCCAGACCCCCCCAACTCAGACCACAGACAACTCGTCCCTTGCCTGTAAAAATCAGATCGTGGATGGCTGACTGCAGCCTCAAACTGAATGGGGAAAAAACAGAACTGATGATTTTGGACAACAACTTTAACCCTCGCGCAGAGATCTCTTGCCCACTAATTGGGGATCATCTCCTCCCCCTAAAACCGCCATAAAAAACTTGGGTATGTGGCTAGACCCGAACTTAACGATGGAGGTCCAGGCAAAAAAATGATCAGGCACCTGCTTTGGGATACTACGCCTGATAAGAAAAATAATATCCCTACTCCGAGAGGATTCTAGGAAGACAGTAGTCCAGGACTTCGTGGTATCCAGGCTGGACTACGGCAACTCTCTCTTTCTTGGCTCTCCTAAATAAGACACGAACAGACTACAAGTCGTACAGAATGCAGCTGCCCAAATACTGTTGAACTTACCTAGACACCACTCTGTTAGACCAGCACTGAGAGATTTGGATTGGCTTCCGGTTCAAGCCAGAATTAAATTAAAGTCCTTATGTCTGGCTCACTGAGCCATGTATGGTAGAGGCCCCACTCATCCGAAAGTTGGTCTCTCATTACTCTCCCCGTCGGAAACTTTGGTCCAGTTCAAAATTCATGATGAATGCGCCCACATTCAAGAGCCAGATGGGGTGAAAGGTCCTTCACCCATCTGGTACCAACACCCTGGAACAGTCTGGACCCAGAGCTCCGACTTACTGAAAAAGAAGTATCCTTAAAATAAAAAAAACTCAAGACATGGCTCTCCTCCACCCCCCCCCCCCCTAATCCAAGTACTAACCGCTTCCAACCTGTATTACCTCAGCGCTGAGATGCCCAAGGGTAATCATGCGCTTTAAAAATCCCATAAACATAGACGGAACAGAAAAGCCTAGGTTAGTTCTCTTGACGCCACTTTATAATTTGCATGTTAAGCGGTGGCAAAGAAACAAACACGCTCAACTGGCACCAAAACTCTGGCCTAGGAAAACTGTTTGTATTTTTTATTTTTGTAAACCTAAGCATTACAGTTTAGACGTAACAACGTAAACTGATGTCTTCTAAAGTTGGCTAAAGTGTTTGCAAAAAAAAAAATGTGAAAAATTAAATGGAACTGTAAATGAATACTAGAGATTGGTCTACCTGACATGGACTACTTTTGGACTGGTGTGTCCATGCACACAAGCAAAATGGTGTCCCTCATAGTGACTAGAACCAGTGGCTGACATGGACTGACCCATTGCCCTTCCTGTATGCTCTGGTGGGTGAATGCATAGTGTGAATGATACTTAAACAGAGCGGTAGATAATTGGGGTGACTGAACCCACTGTTTGTAAAGAAAAAAAAAGCGTGGCTATATTTTATTTTGATTATTGTGGAAAACAGAAGGCTAGCAAAACCGCTAGAGCTTGACTAGGTCTATGCTAGACCTAAAAAGACAAGAAGGATGTGCCAATTATAAAATGTCAGTTAAAAATTAAAGCAGGGGGCAGATTTAGCAGAGGCTGTTCACATTGCAACACAACAATGTCCTGAATCTCACTACAGAGTAAGCCTTTGTGCTTCACTTTAATATTCTTTCAGTCTCCGGCACCTTTTGTAATTACAGCCTTTGAACCCCATATATAAAATAGAACAAGATTAACCCTGCCACACGGATATAGGAGGTCCTATTAAAGGATCCAATCAATAAACAAATAGGGTGAACATGAAAACCAGAGCCATAGACTTCACCGTTCCTTTTTTAGTACATGATATTTTTATTTCTTAAAAAATGATTTGTCTTTTCACAAAGGTGTTCTCAAGTAGAGATACTGTTGGTGCATAATACATGTTAAAAATTACATCTGGGGGGGAAGACATTTTCCATTCAAGATATAGGGGAAATAGATATGATGCACAAAAAAGGTTCCTCACATTCCTAAACACTCAAAAGTATTTCATATATACATCATCACTCACGATATTCATTCACTTCCTCATTCATTCAAATTCACTCACATACAGGTACATCCGTGCCTGCAACAGATGAAAAATGGTTGCATGGATTAAGGATGGAGAGGGCGGGCAAAACTAGTGGGAAAAGATTTTATAGGGACCCAGAAGTTGCCGTCCAATGTATAGCGCCGACGTGCGTTTCGGTGTTAGCCCTATTAGGCAGCACCTTCTTCAGGGCGGGAGTGTACAGTCGGGTAGGGGAACACATAGGCTGATATAATGCGGTATATTAGTCAGTCAGGGAATCACCTCTGTATGTCGAGTTTCCAAATGGGGTCCAGAAATCTGGCTTTGGAATAGAGGCTCCCACGCAAAGCTCTAGGGAGTATGAGGTTTCTGATTCTTTGCCGAATATTAGTAAGTCAGGGAACCATCTCTATATATCGGGTTTCCGGGGTCTGGCTTTGGAATACCACACGGAGCTCTAAAGAGTGAGACGTTTCTCAATCTCCGTGTGTATAGTTCCTTCCACACAGCCGGGCAACGGCGCCGTCCTCGTACAGCCGGATCACGGCTGACCTTTGAACCCCATTCATAATAATTTACCTGCGTGCTGTATAAATCTGAAATGTAATCCTTGTTAGGCTCCTTACAGTTGTAAATATGGCAGTGTGTGTTTTATGTAGGCTGTGTCGCGCCATAAATACAAGTACAGACCAGTGCCATATTTGGAAATTACTGGATGTGGCTGACAGCTGAACAAATACTAACCGTTCCCACAATAAAATGCATTTTAAAATGTATGTAATAACATTGTGTTATTCTAAAAAGGAACACAGTGTTAATTGCATATTGTGCAATACTGTATGACCATAATGGTGTCCCTTCAGATCTCTTGTGGTCCATTTTCCTTTAGAGCCTATTTCTTTACTATTCAAGTTTACAAAAAAGTTAAGATGTAGTAGCTGGTATTAAAATCTCCACTCATTAGCAGGTCCCTTTTGAAATGAACTAGCTGTGTTATGGGATACACTCGCTAGCTAGGACCTCCACCCTCGAATGTCATGCCATTTTCCAGTTTCATTTGTGAGCTCAGACACATGGACAAATATTTATCCATCATTCCTTCACCCCACATATTTTGAGGTCATGGGAAGAGGAAAGTGGGAGTAGGTGGTAGATGAAAGGAAATTAATAGAAAGTCACCCCCCCCCATTCTTAACAATCAGTCCGTTCCACAACATTTCCCCCTTTTTTTTTTTCTTTTTTTTTCCTGGGCAATCTCTACTTTCATGGATTCTCTCAAATAAGCTTTGAGCAAGAAGTAAAGTCATCCACATGGTCAATCAGATTGACACCTTTAAAAAATACATTAATAACCCAATTATACTTCCAAGATTTAAAAAAGCAATTCCATATCCAGATAAATACTCAATAAGAATATTTACCAATGTAAATTCTGTATTTGATAGGGTAATTCCCAAGACCCTCCCAAAGAAAGGACTTCTGCAGAGGAGATCATCACACAAGGATATGAGGAGATGGGCATCATTGTTTTCCATAAATAAATGATGGATTCGTGTGTTTAGTGAAGTGTCATAATGGATATGTAGATCTGACCTACTTTGTCAGTAATAACTCATCTGTTAAGGTTTTGTCTAGGAGTGTAAAGTACTACACATCTCTAGTGTACTAACTGATTGGCATCTGTGAATTATAGTAGGCAAAAGGGAGCAACATTTTCTTAATTGCAGCTGGGAAGGTCAGATTAAGGTTTTACCATTTTGAAATGTCAATAGAAACCTGGATGTTCATCCTACACTTCTTGTAGTGCTCAGGCTAATGCACCCGTCTGTGAATTTCCCCTCTCTGCTCTCGAGTTCCCTTCTGCTTGCTAATAAATAGAAGGTCCTAAATGCTGACTTGTTATAAAATATAATCAATGCTGCCTTAGGGCTTTCTGCAGGGACAGCCACGGCGTATAGGACTGCAGAACGTGGAAAGGACCGCTAAGCTAAAGACCGAGGTGATGAACACGGGAGTGGCTGTGAATGTTGCAGCGCGGTTTGCTCGCTTACGGGAGAGTCCAAGCTGGCACCATTAGTTAGGGCAGCATCAGACTGAATTCACATACAGAGAGCATGTCAGAAAAAACTATATACAGCAGTTTGAATCGTAAGAGTAGAATATCTACTGTTTTGTTGTGCAAAGAGCAGGTTGAACCACTAACCTCTAGATGGTACAGTCAGTGGTGGAAGTGGCCTAGTGGAACTTGTGCTCCAGCTGCATCCAAGCAAGGACAAAAGATGTCCTTTGTACCTCCTCTAGTGGGACCACAGACAGATCATTTCTTAATTAAATTCTATATAAATACTAATGTGTGGCCCAGTCTCGGATGCTGCACGCTACTAAGGAATTTCTGTGCAGAGACTGGAAGGCTTTGGCTCGGCAGAGGACCTCTGACCTAGTGTTTAAGGTTGGAGATTGCTTTTCTTCGGAAAAGACAGTGGAGGAGAACTATGCCTCGCTGTGCCTTAAGATCACCTCGGCTGTGGATTTGTATGCCCCTCTTAAAAAATACAGTTGTAAGGGTAGAGCTTCTGCCCCGTGGTTTAACGACTCCATGAAAAATCTTAAACTAGCCTGTAAACAGGCAGAGAGAAGATGGAGGCGTGGCTATGACTCAGACAGGTTGCTTTGGAAGCATAAAATCCTGGAGTATAAGATCTTGACTCAGAAAGCCAAAGCTGACTATTTCTGCTTCACGATTTGCAATGCTGCAAATAGCTCTAGGAGCATCTTAAATATACTGAAGGGTCTTACTAGCCCTGACTGTGCTAAGAATTCGATACCCCCATCGCAGGAACTCTGAGAACTTGGCTAAGTTCTTCAGAGAAAAAACTGAACTGATTATCAAAGATCTTGAGTGTCTCCCTAAGTTAAGTAGCTCCATGGCCTTGGGAGATCAGGCCTCGGAGGGCATAAATAAGGGCCCTATCTGGCTGCTTGAGGAGCAATTATCAGAGTTCCCGCCTCTTGGGGAGGAGGACTTCAGCTCGCTGGTACAGGGTATCTCCTCTGGCTCGCCCTTGGACCTGGTCCCACATAAAATCTGGAAGGAGTATGAGAAGGAACTCTTTCCTACTCTTCGCCTGATCTGCAACCAGTCATTGGCCAGTGGTACAGTTCCCTCTCACTGGAAGCGGGCCTTGGTATCTCCATTGTTGAAAAAACCATCTCTGGATACCGAGTGCTCCAAAAACTATAGGCAGATTTCCTTATTACCTTTTCCGGCTAAAATTGTGGAACTCCTGGTTAGCGCCTGTAGGAAGGTAGATCCCAGACTATGGTTGCCCCCAACTTTTTGCCTGGTGTTTTGCTGGTTTTCTGACTTAGTTGACCTGGGGCCCTGCTATTCAGGACCCCAGGCCCACTGCTCTCTCTGTTAAAATGTATTCCATGTACCCATCTGATTGGATACTGAGTCACCTTATCAGTCCCTGTACAGTATACCTTAGGTATCCAGGGCATAGGTGTACCCAGGGCCTACCAGAGGCTGAAGCATGTATTATGCCACCCCTGGCTGGACATCCAAAACTGACACAACTGGCTGCTTGACAGCTGGGGCAAGGTGGTGTAATCACCCTTTGCTTTAGATATAGTATACCTATATCTAACCCTAAAATGGACACATATATTCCTATCAGTCACTCATATGGCAGGCCTTATCAATCCTGAAGGCAGAGTGCCTGGAATAATGTGAAATGGTGCTCTGGCATGAGCTGAGCCCGTTTGCAGCTTGCGGAACCAAGTCCTAATAGCTGTTCCATGATAACGCTATACCATATACTCTTAAGTGCATTATGTACCTCGCGGTCATATGCTAACTTTGGTATAACATTATCAAAACATGTCGAGTAAGGTGTCATACGAATTGGAATACTAACCCCTCGCCAATTCTGGCGACGGGGTTAGCATTCCACCCTTCTAGAGGGACACGACATGTTGGTAACCTGTAACCCCGGTTAAAGTCAGACATAGCCTCAGCTCCACAAGATGGATGCTGCCACCGAGACACAAGTCTGCCCTCCTGCTGCTGGGAGTCCTTCCAGCAACGGAGGCAAGGACAAAGGGTTTCCTGTCAGGGGCGGTGCCAGCACCATCCCAGACAGGATTTTGTGTATCCCAGGTAGGCAGGGCTTTAGAGGAAGGTGACTGCAAGTGGCACCCCGGTGCTCACTATGCATAGGCCGGCTCAAACCAGTTCTGGGGGCACACCAGCCCCTGAGCTGGGGAGAGACCGGACAAAGGAGAGGGGTGTAACCACCCCCCTCCTAGTCCCACCCATAGGGCAGGACTTAGTCGCGTGCCAGCCCCCTTTCTCAGGATAAAGGTAGGAGCAGGCCCCCTTCCAAACTAGATCATCTTTGAATCCTGAAACTACTTTCCACGAAAGGAACTCAAGACTTCTTCTCAAGATTTCTCCCTTGTGACTAAGTAGTAGTCACCCTGCAGCAGCAGGCACCATCCAAGCATCGCGGTTTGCTGTAAGTCTCTCCTCCGGATCAAGACTGCCCAGCTCGACGAGAACCGGCTTCCCTGGCACCTCTGACCTCTACCTGCATCATCAGCCCAGCTGAGATTCGTGGGTGTGACGAGACCTCGAGGGACCGGCCATCTTCAAGACTGCACGACGCTTGCCCAGCACGACTACTGAGGGATCCTCATGTGAGTGCTTTGGGGTTCGAGAAGCCCCGACCCTGAGCAGCTCCAGCACCGAAGTCCAGCCCCCTTGCATCCACGAGATCTGCGTGGGGCCCTTCTGCTCTTTGCTGCTCACCGCGTTGTCCAGGTCGCTTGCCCGTTGGCTAGTGACCCTCCCGACGAACCACGACGACAACACTGCTGGTCTGGTTGCTCCAGACTGGCCCTTGCTCCCCTCCAACAGAGGAGCACCCCGGACCCTCCTGGTCCACTCCAGACGCCATTTTGAGTCCACCGCGTGGGCTTGCATTTGCCAAGAGATGTTGCCCCAATCCTGGGTCCAGCGACGTCGACAGCAGATACCTCCGTGGGACAGCTCGCACTTCCATCCTGGTCGCCGACAACGCCTCCTGGTCCGAGAGACTGCAGAGCCCAGCGTCGCCCACTCACCTGGTCGAGGTGACTTCGTCCGGTGCCATCCTGGTGCCCACCTAATCACTGGCTAGTGATTCAGAACTTGGTCCCCTCTGCTTACAGGTCTCCTTCTTCCCTGATCCAGGCTTGGATCCCTCCGAATCTCTTCACTGGTCGCCTGCCAGCAACTTCTTCTTTCAGGCTCCATAGACTGCAACGAGGATTCCCGACGTCTTTTCAGACCTATGCAGCCGCAGCCCCTGGGCTAGGTAACCTGAGCATTTCGGTGCTCCAGCATAGCTTAACTATCTAAGGGTCCAGAGCCTTTTTCGTTTCAGCTCTATCTAGTCGGATTCGTCCGATAACACTAACTTTGCATTTACTAGGATCCATAGACTTTGTTCCGTATTACGCGTGAGAGTTCCCACTCTGCACACGACGTCCCTAGGCCTCCTGCTTGTAATCTAAAGGTTCAGTAGAATAGTCCTAGCGATCCCAAAGCCTATGAGTAGTACTTACCTGCTAGTAATTTCGCATTCCACTTTTTGTGTATATGGTTTTTCGTGCCCCTCGGGCATTTGTGTAAATTGTGCGACTTAAAGTATTTTCTTAAGAGTTCTGTTATGTGCTTAGCTCCCTGACTCATAAAGAGATCAGGGTAGACTTGTTATAAATAAATATCCTTTTATTTCATAACTTGTGTGGTGTCCTTTCACTTGGTGTTCAAGGGGTAAATGTGATGGTAAAACAGCTGGCTTAACACGCCCTCTAGAGTCTAGCCTTAGACTGCTCTTGTCCATGCTACTAGGATAGCTGGTCTATCAGGTTGACTTACAACCAATCATCAATAGGGGTTGTTTGGACTGATACATAGTGATCACTAGAATAGTGAGCACTGCATATCAGGCCAACTTCTCACAGCGCCTCTCTCTCTCTAAACATCTGGAGCAGCATCAGCTGCTGGAGGTGCAATTCGGATTCCGACCTGCCCCGGGACCGAGACGGCCTTGGTGACCGCTATGGATGAGCTGCAAAGGCGTGCGGACAGGGGACAGGCAGTTGCATTGAATCTGCTTGACCTGTCTGCCGCCTTTGATACGGTTAACCACGTGATTCTTCTGAGAAGACTGTATGAGGCTGGGGTGAGAGGCTGTGCCCTGCGTTGGTATCGTTCATTCTTGCAGGATAGACAGCAGGCGGTGTCCCTTCCGCCCTTTCAGTCAGCGTTCTTTCCTGTGTCGCACGGGGTTCCGCAGGGTTCGGCAATCTGCTCTATGCTATTCAATATTAATCTTAAACCCTTGATTACGGTTATTAAATCCTTCGGGATTAACACCATAAACTATGCGGACAACACTCAGTTAATCCTCTCCTTTGAGGGCGAGGATTTGACACCGGTGGATGTGTTTACGGGATACGGCCCGTTGGCTGCAGAACAACTCGCTTCAATTTAATGCGGATAAGACCGAGGTGCTTTTTTGTGCAGGGGGGAGGATTCCTTGTCCCTTTCCTGATAACTTCTGGCCCCCTGAAACATCGGTCAAAGTTCAACGAGTTGAAACTATCCGCAATTTGGGTGTCATTTTGGACAGACTTTCTATGGAAGCTCAGGTCACAAAGACTACAGCTTGCTGTTTTGCAATAATTAGGTCTCTGCGGAAGATTATGCCTTTACTTCCCTCTCATGCACGGGCTCTTGTAGCCAGATGTACAATATTGAGTAGGGTCGATTATTGTAATGCCCTTTTACTTGACTCTCCTGGCTTTCTGTTGGATAGGCTTCAGAGAATTCAATCTGCTGCAGCTAGGCTAGTCTTAGGGCTGCCCAGAAGATAGTCTGCGTCAGCAGCATTGGCTTAACCTCATTGGCTTCCTCTCAGGCAGAGAGTACAATTCCAGTCTCTCTGCCTGGTCTTCATGGGCTCGGACCCCAATAATGCAATCAAAATTTGCTTGGTATTCGCCCACTAGACTGCTTCGTTCTTCATCGGCTAGATTGGTGAGAGTACCTAGATTCAGAAAAGTCAGATCAGGGGGCAGATCTTTTGGGGTGGCTGAACCTCATTGGCTTCCTCTCAGGCAGAGAGTACAATTCCAGTCTCTCTGCCTGGTCTTCATGGGCTCGGACCCCAATAATGCAATCAAAATTTGCTTGGTATTCGCCCACTAGACTGCTTCGTTCTTCATCGGCTAGATTGGTGAGAGTACCTAGATTCAGAAAAGTCAGATCAGGGGGCAGATCTTTTGGGGTGGCTGCCGCTAAATTGGGGAACAGCCTCCCTTGGGAGGTTAGGCAAATTAGGGAACTTCGCCCTTTTAGGAAATCTGTGAAGACCTGGTTGTTTCCTAAGCCTTAGTCTCCTGTGCTTGCTTTTACTCTCTTGCCTCTCATGTAGCCTCCAGCGCCAGGATGCCTGTAAGGTGAGAGTGCGCTTTACAAGCTGATTAAATAAATAAATAAACTTGCTCTGTAATATATCCACCCGCTTGGAAGAAAATGCGCTTTTCAATGAGTGGGAACAGAAGTTCTGCCAAAATGTGGAGCTGGCTAGGAACCAGAGCATGAACTTCCTGTGCACTAATAGTTTGCAGCGGCTCGCACATGGAAGAGCACCGGGTTCTGTTTTGCTGTTGCTCAAGGGCAGGGCATGTCAGATCAGCACGTGGAAGTTCTGCTGCTGCATTGTCTTTATCAGTTAATCCTATCACGTGCCTAGAGCATCAGTCTTTGAGCCTCTGTAAGCGTACACCTTGTTTTGGCATGTATTGGCTACCATTTGGGGGTGGGAGGGTGGGGCTACACGTTTTTTTTTTAATTTCAAAAGAATTGTATTGTTATAAAGAAGCAAATGAAGATACAGATTATAAGTAAAAGTGATACAATTGATAACAGATAGGTAGCAATCAGAAGCTGACATTCAAAAATAATTCGTAGCAAATACATCCAAAGATAGAAGCAGTCTGCCAAAAACAGAATAATTAATTAATAGAAATTAAATATCTTAGGCAGAGTCCACAACCAAGAGTATCACTATCAGCTGGTATAATCAGGGGAAGAGAGGACAGGAAAGAAGAGAGAATGAGAGAATGAGAAAGAAGAGGGAAAGAGTGGAAAAAGAGAAGACGGATAAGGAGGAGAAGAAAGAGAGAAGGATTTCCAACAAACAAACCCGACAAACAAGACGCCATTCATCCAGACAAATCGAAGGGATATTGGTCAACCAACCCCTTGGATGACAACTCCATATAGTTATCCAGAGCATTCCAAACCCCACTAGCAATAGATGGAGACAGGTGAGCATGATCGACCGAGGTATGAGCACTTCGTAAAAAGGAAACCCAAGCCCACCAAGTATGATAAGAAACAGAGGAAAAGGATTTCCAGTCCATAAGAATTACTTTCACTGCAATAGTCAATAGGAGATCCAACAGCTGTATTTCCATTGGTTCCAAGGGGAGAGGGGTTGGAGCAGCTAATGGACCTAATAGAATTAATGGGAAAGAGAGTGGGAACTTAATACCAAGGATGAGCATGAGGTGTTTGTGAATGAGGTCCCAAAAGAGTTGGAGGAGGGAGCTTTCAAAAAACATATGCGGAAAGTCACCTGCCAATAAACCGCAGCTCCAGCATAGGTTATCGTCTTTGAGATTGAGCGAATGTAAACGAACAGGAGTCCAATGAAGAAGGTTGACAGAGAAAAATTTAGATTGCATTAACGATGGGGCGATTTTATTGCGAAGAGAAAGTTTACCAATCAACTGCCAAGTGTCTGAAGAAATATGGTCAGTAAGAACTGTCTGCGTAGGTAGTGAAACAGTTGATAAAAATTTATAGATTTTAGAGGCTACATGACCAGATTTAGTCCATATGTGAAAAAGAGTAATCTTAGGATGAAGACGCACCTTAGCAAGTGCTACTTTGATTTTGAGAAAAGTATAAAAATCTAAATTAGTTAAAGAATATTGTTGAGCTAAGGAGGAAAAAGGTAATGGCTCATTGTTAGAGCCATAAAGATGTTTAACAAGCGAGATCCCCTTAGCAGCCCAATAAGATATCAGAGAGGGATCAATATTAATTTTAATTTTAGAATTTCGCCAAATAGACGACCACCTAGATTTGTGAAGTGGAATCGCCACTTTCTTGTCTACCTTCCGAACCGCAGCAAGAGTATCCAGAATAATAGAGCGGGGAAAATGGGATGGACAAGGTAGACGCAGTGCAAAAGGAAGCAGTCGGTAATGGAGAAGCCAACTCCTGTTCTATTAACAACCAGGAAGGAACATGAATAGGAGGAGAAGAGAACCATAGAGCACCTTGAGACGCCAAAAAGGCAGTTTGGTACTTCTCCCAATCAGGAAGATTGCATCCTCCCATATCATAAGGCTTCCGCAAGAATTTATAGGCAATTCTAGCTAGTTTATCATTCCATAAGAATTTAGAGGTCAGAACATCAATTTCATGAAAGAAGGAATCCGATAACTTTACCGGGAGCATAGAGGATACAAAGTTAATAATAGGTGTAATCATCATTTTGAGGGTCTGAAGGCGACCCCACCAGGAGATGTGTTTCGGGGACCAAGTGTCTAAAAGACGACGTACTTTAAGAATAGTCTGGGTTTCATTATAGGCAATTGTAGCATATAAGGTCGAGCAAAAAATAGATACCCAAGTATTTTAATTGCTTAGACTGCCATTTAAAACCAGCAGAACCCATGTGTAGAGAAACAGTAGGCATTTAAGGGGAACATCTCAGTCTTATCTCTATTTAAGGTGTACCCTGAAACCTTCGAAAAAAGGGAAATCGTATCCGAGATAGCAGGGATAGGCAAGGCAATATCATCTGTAAAAATAAGGACATCATCCGCGTACGCAGCAGTTTTAATACGATGAGGACCAAAAGAAAAACCTTTAATATCTGGGTGTAGCTCAATCAGTCGAAGAAGGGGGTCAATAGATAATAAAAACAAAAGTGGAGATAAGGGACAACCCTGTCTGGTGCCTTGGCGAAGATTAAAAAAGGACGACGTAGCACCATTGACTCTTATGTTAGCTCTAGGTTGAGAGTATAGGGACATGACCATATTAATAAAGGAATCACCAAGATTATGTGCACACAAGACAGCACGAAGAAAAGGCCAAGAGACCTTGTCAAAGGCCTTTTCAGCATCAAGAGCCAAGGCCGCGGCTGGGAGATGGGAACGTTTAGCTGATCCGAGAATATGGCAAAATGTACGTATATTATCACACACAAGACGGCCCTTTACGAAACCCGTTTGAGAGGGATGTACCAGTTTAGGAATGAAGGATTCTAATCTCTTGGCTAAGATTTTAGCAAAAATCTTAGCCTCCATGTTAAGAAGGGAAATAGGACGGAAGTTTTTTGGATCTGAATGATCCTTTCCCTCTTTTGGAATTACTACAATGGTAGCATCAGCCGCCGTGCCAGAAACGGACCCATCCTTAATAAAAGCGTCAAAGACCGATTGAAGCTTGGGAACAATCACAGGAAGAAAAGTCTTATAAAACAGAATAGGGTAACCATCAGGCCCTGGAGCTTTGCCAGAACGAGTGGCTTTAATTGCGGCAATAATTTCTTCAGGAGTAATCGGACCATTTAAAAAATTGCTATCTTCCATGGATACCGACTGCACCGGGACAGATTTCAAGAAGTCCTGACACTGCTCAAAAGAGGCCTGATTAGAAGGGGTATATAAATTATTGTAGAAATCACGAAAGACTTCAAGAATTTCCCCAGTCTGAAATTTTTTAGAACCAAGGTGATCGTTAATAGAAGAGATTTGAGAAGACTTAAAGGAAGAATCCTGAAATTTTAATGTAGCCGCGAGAATTTTCCCAGCTCTTTTAACAATAGCCTTTTGGATTTCTGAGCCTGAACCCCAATATGGGCTCTTTTGGTAACTATAGTGTTAAATGTGTACTTTAATTGCTTGATTGACTGTAGGCAAGATTTATCCTTAGACTGTCTAAAGGTAGATTCCAGCTTTTTTATTTCAGTTGCCAGATCTGTAGGTTCTTTTTTAATAGCAGCATTCCTCCTTGACATACATTTAATAACCTGGCCACGGAAAGTACATTTAAACGAATCCCAAAGGACAATTGGGGAAGAAACTAAGCCTTCATTCTCAAGGAAAAAGGTTCGATTGCACTAGAGAACTCATCAATCTGGGCATTATCATGCAAAATTTCTGTATTTAATCTCCAGGAGCGAGCTCTTGATTTAGGGGCAAAGGACAACAATGTAAAAGTAACCGCGGCATGATCAGAAATCAGAATAGGATGAATAAGCGGAGAGGAGGAAGACGAAACAAGAGAGGAGTGAACCAATAAATAATCAATACGAGAAAAGGTAGATTGAGGTGAAGAAAAGAAGGAAAAATCACTACCAGTGGGGTTGTGAAGACGCCACACATCCTGAAGATGAGTGATGGAACACATGTTAAGCATTTGTTTATGGGATTTTGGAGGGCGAAATTGAAAAGCTGAATTCCTATCTAGAATGGGATCCATTGGTAAATTAAAATCCCCACCAACAATAAGATTCCCAGAATGAGGTGTGTCATTTAATTTTTTGGTAACCGTTTTCCAAAAGGACGGATCATCCTGGTTAGGGGCGTAAATATTCATAACATAAAGATCAGCATTACCATCAGACAACTTAGTTAATAGCCAACGACCCTCAGTGTCGTGATAAGAAGAGACTATGGATAAACCTGAATTTTTTTTAAATTAAAGTAATGACTCCATTTCTTTTGCCACAAGCATCGGAACAGACAACATCTGAAACCCATTCCTTCTTCAGGAATAGCTCCTCTCTGGTAGAAATCTTTGTTTCCTGAAAAAGGGCTAGATCTGAGGAGAGAGATTTGCAATAATCTAAGATTGTTGACCTTTTCACTGGATGATTTAAACCCTTAACATTAAGGGACAACACATTCAAGCCCGGCATAGACCGAAATTGAAAAAAATAACATAATCCATAGATGGCAAACACAAAACAAGCAGCACGAATACAAGCATCCAGACTTCAAACATTAACGTCGCAGAGGGAGAGTCCATGAGGGAAATTCGAAAGAAGAAAAGAGGAGAAGAAAGAATAGAGAAGAACCAGCAGGGGAGGTCTGAAAGACCAAATTCATACTAGGGGGAACGTGGGAAGGCGAGCAAGGGGACCGTCACGAGGAATGATTACAATTGATATGAACAACCCCAAAACAGTATAGAACGGAGTACACGTAATTAGGAGATAGGAACATCTGCAATATGAACTAATATCAGTAGAGTATTACAAAAACAATTCATCCCATAAATCTATAAAGGCAATACGCATATAACAAGTTAATTCACAAGTAACATATAAAGTAATCAAAAAAGTGAAATAGGTGGAAGAGAGAGAAATCTAGTAAAATAAATGCAATAGCAAGTATCAATTATAGTTATACCTTATCATGAAGAGAGAAAACAGCAAGAAAACATCATAAAAGTAAACGAAGAGTAGATAAAATGAAGGCGAGGCAGGCAGCATAAACAGGAAAGAATAAATAGAAGAAAAACATAATTCTTAAGAAAACTACAGGGTGTAGCATAAAGAAAAGAGATGAAATACAATAGAGCAAGGCACTGAAAAAGGAGGTCAATCTATCAAATAAGGAAGCACTACACTAGATAAATACAAGGAGCTATATCATAATGAGGATGAATATGAAAAAACGCAAGATAAGCAAACAATCAACTGTCCTTAAATATAGAGAACTTGTTATAATAATTTGATACGAAAATGCAGAAACATGTCAGATATATTAATAGAAAGTAGGATAAAGAAGAGACTAAAAAGTGTAATATAAATAGAATAGCTTATTATAAAGTATAAGAGAAGTACACAGAATTGCAATAGCCTAGCACCGATATAGGAGGATATTAAATAGTTGAGAAGCAGAACAATCAATGAACAGTAATGTAAATATATATCAAACCTAAATATACAATAAATATTCAAAGATACTTGTAAGCAATGAATTATCATGCATAAGGTATATAAACCTCGTTATAATTAGCTAAAGAGAACAGGAAGGAACAGCAAAAGATAAAGTCATATATGATATTTAGACAAACTGATAATAAAATATAAAAGCGATCCAATATCCGAGACCTAATAGAAAAAAGCATATAATAGTGGTAAAGCAGTCCAAGCATTAAAACAATAACCAAGTAAGCATATAATTAAGTGCAAGGTACAATAATTATAGCATGGTGAGCGCAGCTAAACGCAACTATAGAAAATATAAAATAATAAGCCTATGACCAACGCTTGTATCATAATACGAAACAGTACCAGACAAATTGAAGTCAAAAAGACTAAAGACATACAAGAAGAATGATCACACACGACGGAATATCCAAGTACAAATCAAGTGAGAAACTAGACTACTCCAAAAACGATAAAGAGAGAAAAAATCTAAGGACGGGGATAGAGGAAAGAAGAAATATGAATACACACTGTAGCAACAGAACCAAAAATAGATAGACGCAAAAATGCTAACCGGAAAAAAGATCATACAGAAGCAGACTACTACAAAACGGAACAAGGAAACAGATATGAGATATGTCCAATATAACAATGAGGAATGCAAGAACGAAGACAAACCGAACACACCATAAGGAGGAAGAAAAAACACTACCAAAGCGAAAAGACATAAGCAATGAGAAGGAGAATCGACAAGAAAAGAAAAGGCACTACTACAATAATGAGAGAGAGAACAATGAGAAAAACCTAACATGCCAAATGACAACATCATAAAGACGGAAAAGAGACCACACCGAATACAAGGAAAAAACATCATAGAAAAAGTTGACTGACAACAGTCACAAAAGAAAGCCATATACGCACCATCAACCATGGAGCACGCAGGTCTAAAAAGATCAACTCAATAGACCGGGAAAACAGAGAAAAACAAGGAAGGCAAAGAATCACATCAAGTGCCAGAAGCACCAGGAACAAGCGAAGCCTCCATTTGAAGTTCCATCTGTAGCTCCATCTGATTGTCTAAAAAAGAGGCCAAGTCAGCAGGTTCATCGAAGATTCTGGAGCGACCTTTGAAAGTAATGCGAAATTTGGATGGTCCAGAGAAGGAAAAAGGGATATTCATCTCTGATAGACGCTTCCGAAGATTAAGAAAACTCCTTATCACAGTGTCTCTTGCAAAGTCTTGAAATCGAAATACGGTGTCCTTCCCAAGAAAGAACTTTAATCTTCCGCATATGAGCCAAAATTTGTTCCGTGTGCTGATGACGCAACGGCTTAAAAATGACAGCCCTTGGTTGCGTAGCAGATTTAGAACGAAAAGTGGGGACACGATGTGCCCGTTCCAGCTCAAAGTCTCTTTGAAAAGAAATTTGCAGAGTAGAAGGCAACCATTGGTATAAGAAGTCAATCATAGACGGAGCACCTTTCTCGGCTTCTTCAGGAAGGCCAAAAATGCGCAGGTTGGATCTACGGTTACGGTCCTCCTGTTCAGTTAGATCCCTCCGCAAAGCCGCCATTGAGCGCTCTAATTGTAAAAGAGATCTAGATTGCTTCTGCATATTATCCTCTGCGCCACGAATGCGTGTCTCCGTGGCAGAGACACGAATGGAGAGAGCCTTAAGATCATTTCTGATGGCTGATACCTCCACCTGTAGTAAATCTGTATTAGTTTTGGTAGACTGCGCAATGTCATGCACGTCATTGAGACGTGTCAGAATAGCCTCCAGAGTGGAATTAGTATCTTTTTGAGATGATTCAGGTGTAGGAGATATTTGTTTGAGTCTCTTAAGAGAAGCTTTCGACTCCTTTGTATCTTTAGCAGTCGGCGACAAGCCCATATTTGCCGCCATAGAGCCTCCCAAACAAAGGTAGAAGAGACAACCACTTCAGAGAGCTGAGGAAAATCCCAAAGCCCGAGTATATTGGTGTACTCAGGAGGCAAGGATTAAAAAAAAAAAAGGAGAGTAGCAATAATATGCAAGCACACCTCCAGCAGGTATCGCAAAGCAATAAATAGTGGTGGGATTACATGCAAAAAAATAAAAGTCTCATCACCGTAATGCCAGGACCCTGTCAAACTAAGAAGCCAAAAAGCAGGGTATCAAAGAGCAGGTAATGGCAGTGGAAGGCAATGAAGGCGCTCAGAAGAAAAGCAAAGTAGAATAAAATGCAAAAAGATTACATTTTAAAGCACCACAGCATGGAAAACGGAAAAAGAAGCCTTTATAAGCTGGTAGGGGTTAATAGTAGTCACCAACACCTGTTTGCGCTCATTCCGGAGAAATTCGTAGCCATGGTACCTCCGTTTGTGAGGAGACTCGGAACTGCGTGTGGAGGCGACACAAAATGGCGGCCGTTCATAGAGACACCGAGCGTCACCTTATAGTGTGAGAATATCAGTCACCAGCAGCTCCAGGGCACAGGAAGGACGTTCAGCCGGCACACGGCACCTTCCGAAACATGAGGCTCCGTTTCTGCGTGTGTGGGGTCACTGGAAGCGGAGACTAACCTCCGACGGCCCTCGCTCGTCTCGGAGCTCAAGCGCAAACCGCCATTCCAAAGCGGCGCGCAAGCCACGCCCCGGGGCTACACATGTTTAAGTGGGAGGCCATTCAGGCAGAATCTTTTTGTTTCTCCCCTTTTTCTCTGTTCCTTTACAAGCACGCTCCCTATTGAATTCGCTTACGTTGGCTGTTTATAAATTCTTCTGTGCAGACCATCCTGTCAATCCCCCAGTTTTGAAAACCTTTTAAGGTTTTCATTTACTTTAGACCGTGGCTGGACCTTTTGACAATTCTTCCCACTAAATCACGTGCTTCTTCCCTTGGCTCCTGTACATCAAAAATATTGACACAAAAAACGAGTTTCTTCTGCAGACTCAGTTTTTTGGGGGGATCAAACCAGACTGTTCGTGAACCGGGTAAGCCCAGATGACTCCTCTGAACTAATGCATGCGGACGAGCTTGTGTTACGTAGTTTGATTTGATGTTTCACACAACACTGATTGGGTTAATGCTGCTGTGAGCCTAGGCTAAGTCTGCTATCGCTGGGTACTCGAGTAAGCAGAAATTCGAAGTTTGTTGTAGAAAGATTGAGTAATCTAAAATGGGTATGTCTTTAGTCGATACTGGTAAATACAAAACCCTGGTTTTCATGTTTAATGAGAGGAAAGTTTTTTTTGTGTTTTTTTTATTGTGAAACTTCAAAACCTGACCCTTACTAGTAAAGATTCAGTGTCTCCGTTTTAGGGTGTATGATGCAACATAATTCTACAGGCTTGTTTGTGGGTGATCTCAATTTGAGAAAGTGTGTAACTCTCGGACCAGAGGATGAAGACTGTGGGATATGAAGTCTTTGAAACAATCCTTTCAGCATATTGTAGCAGTTAAACAGGGACTAATGGAGATGATGGGGCTTGGGGTATATGCTCTCCTGAGCATGCCACCAACTGTGCTGCTAAACTCTTTGTGTATTTTGAGGTTTTCTGGAATGCCGAAGCAGTGACCAGCACAGTAGTCCACCTGAGATAAAGTATGTTGCTGCTTCACTTGATTGGACAGGAGGGTGAGACTGCGAGAGTACCCGTCATAGGACCTTTAGAAGATAGATGTTTCTTCTATTTCTTACTGTGGTAAATGTAGGGGATGAATAGGAGTTGATCTCTTCAATTTTATAAGCACGGAGTCTAGTGGATCTGTTTGATAGAAACAACCAGCCATGACTGCCTTAGTAACTAGGATTTTCGGTTTATTTCTGAGCTTATATACAGCATCTACCGCTCTATTGCCTGTGAAGAAGCAAAGAGTTGCGGTGCTGTCAGATTAAGCATCTGATTGCATCTGAAGAATGTCTGTTATTTGTAGTTTGTTGGGCAACTGAAATTTGAAGGTGGCCCCTTGGGCCCTTATCAGTGCTGGACTGGGCCCTTATCAGTGCTGGACTGGCCTTTCAGGTTTTATCTAGGAATCTATCCCCTTACCAGGACTGCACTGGTTTTTCCGGCTTATTCTAGGAAGCTATTGACTAGGAGGCTGCTTTCAGATCAGGATGAGATGCAGTGACCAAACAATGTCTCCATTTTCCCATTCTAGTCACGTCCTCCTGTAATGTGGGGTTTGTTTGAGCATTTCTACCTGGCTGATCTTGATTCCCGCTCCTCCCTACCTCGGACACAAGAGGATGTACTTCAAGGTTACTAGTGTGGGACAGATGAGTCCTCTTGTATGCCACACATGATTTTAAATGAGTGCAATTACAAGATGAGGCTAGTATTTTGACAACGATGTCCCAAAAATAGTAATTAAACGTGCACCAAAGCCAATCTGAGCCAAGGAAGTGAGTAATATGGAGAATCTTATGGGTCTGAGTGCAGCCAGTAGATTTACCAGTATCTGTGGTCCTTTTCAGAACAATGACTCCACTAGTGGCCTAGCATAGACACTATGGGCCTCAGGCCCTGTTTTGATAGTAAGAACCGCTACTATTAAGGGTCAAATGGACACCTCACACTTTAGGCCCTCCCATTCTGCATACGGATAGATATGCCCCTGACTCCAAACAGAAATACTATCTGCTGCTACTCGAACCAAACATCCTTTTACTTGAATGCATGTCCCCCGCATACATCAAAGAGAAGAGCCCTTCCATCACATTCTACTTAACATGTACATGAGACTAGGTAGTCACACACACAGTAAAAATTAGTCCGCTGTTTCGCCAATGTGTTGTGTTGCTTATTTATAATTACTGTTCCTTTAATCCTTCACATTCTACTCATGTCACTTCTGAATGTGGAATGTTACATATGTCATGTATTTGCATTGCTGTGTAAGAGTCAGTTATTCTTGGATACTGAACTTGCTGGATTACTTCCCATATGCTCTTCGTTTGATTAAAGCTTTATTATAATATACTTGGATTTCCTCTTCATTTCACTGGCGACGGGATTCGAAGAGCAGAACCTACGTGGAATACCTCATTTAAATCAATTTCATTGATTTTCTTCATCTTTGTTGGAAGGACTTTAAGAAGAACTTAAAAGAAACCTTTGGACTTCTATCTACTTTGAAGAACATTCCTGATAGTATTATCACCTTTTTTCAGATCATCTCTGTGTGTTGAGCATAATTAATTATTATTAAATTGAGGCGAAAAGCAAATGGTGCTTTAAACAACTAATTGGCATTAACTTCATCGTTCCCTTCGCAATTTGACTATACACTATCGAACTGGGAATTGAAGAAAGAAGCGATTTACCGTTTAAATTGCCAAATAGCGTTGTTTGAAAGAACTGTTGTCTTTCAAGAAGCGTTGCCGTTAACTTCAGCGCGTGTGACAACTCGCACCACAGCTCGCTCGAAGGCTCGCACCATTTCCAAAGGTAAACAACTCCTCTTCGTTCTATTCCTTCTTCTTCAGTGACGTTTACCCTACTCTGCGTGGACAAAAAAAACGTCGTCCCGCTTTGGATTCTGGGTAATCACGTCTGACGTCACACGTTGCAGCGGCCATATTGAAAAAACTTGAAGTCAGATCACGGACTTCTCCGTTTCACGTTACAGACTTGTCACGAAGGAAATCAATCATCTTTTCTTGTCACGGCGGATTACCTTAACGGTGATTCGCACACCTTCTTGAATACATCGTAGAATTGATTACTTTCACGACGGATTACCTCACAGCGGATTTCTATTAACGGTGATTCGCACACTTTCATTGACACAGCGTGAAGAAGATTGCAACGGCGAGTTACCATTAACGGTGATTCGCACACCTTCAAATGACCTTATCGGAAATCAACAACGGTGACTCTCACACCTTTATCATTCCAGATATATTCATTACATTATAGGTGTATGAATTTTTAGCGATTTCTAATTAATAAGTTGTATAACACTGTTATAATATTAATTGTGATAATTGTGATATAGAAGTATTAGTCCAGCATTTTCTTACTTAATTTTCTTTTTAATTTATTGTAGCTTTAGGTTTTAATCCAGAATGACTCAACCCAACTACAATATTAGTCCTCCTCAAGCATTTTGGGTTTCGGGTAATGAACCACCACTTAAGTGGTTGGAATGGAAACCCTATTTTTGTAATTACATTGATGCATTAGATGAGGATGGAAAAATGTCTCATGCTCAGAAAAAGAGACTTCTTCTTCATTCCTTAGGTCCTGTTGGACTAAAAGTTTATGAAACTATGACTAAACCATCCTTTCCTGGTGATTTAAATGTTTATATGTTAGCACTTTTACATTTAGACACTTATTTTGCTCCTAAGGTGTGTATTGGCGTAACGAGGTATACATTTTTCTCTAGGAAACAAACTAAAGAAGAAAATATTGATCATTTTTTAGCAGATCTGAAGAAATTGTCTTTGGATTGTAAATTTGGTGTTCTACAAGAAGAGTTAATTAGAGACCAAATCGTAATGCATTCATATAATACCTCCATACAGGATAGGTTATGGATAAATGGGGATTCTCCTCTTGATGATATTCTTGCCATTGCACGCAAGGCAGAAATGTCTGGCAGATGTGCCAATGTGATAAAAAATGATAATAGTGCAATGACTAACGAGGTAGTTTGCAAAGTCAATGCTACTGATAAAAAAAGGTTTAACTATAGTTCTAGGCAGTCTTTTAGTTCTAACAACAAGACTTCCTCAACTAAACATCCTCAGTCCTCCTCAAATTTTAAACTTAAGTGTTACAGATGCAACAGTTTAGACCATTTGGCTGACTTCAAAGGATGTCCTGGGTTGAAAGCCAAGTGTTCTAGTTGTGGTTTGAAAGGTCATTTAACGAAAGCATGCAATAGGAAAAAGAGAAGTAAAGTAAATTTCGTAAATGACATTGATGAGGAAGAGAATTTTGAAAATGATATTGAGGATAATCTAGTGATGAATGTTCACGATAAGTTAGTTTTAAGAATAAGAGATGAAGATATGGTTAACAAACCTATTTGCACAATGAGTATTGGTGGTGTAGTTGTAAAAATTTATGCCGATTCGGGCTCACCTTACACCATTGTTAATGAAGAAATGTGGAAATCTTCATTTATCCAACATGTTGGAGAGAGATTATTACCATCAGATATCCATCCTGAAGGTTATTTGGGAGACCCTATCTCCATCTTGGGTTTCCGGTGGTTTGTTTTCAGGTTCAAGGACAGGGAGTGTAGAGGGAAACTATACATCTCGAAGAAAGGACCACCTGTTTTAGGGTGGTTCGACCAAAAACAACTCCACATCATCTTGGATCCTAATAGTAAAGAACAAGTCCTAGTAGTTGATGATTGTTCAATTGTTACGAATAGCATTTTGAAGAAATTTCCAAAAGTTTTCAGTAAAACTTTAGGAAATTTAATTGGTTTTGAACATAAAATCATATTAAAGGATGATGCTTGTCCTAAGGTGCACAAGTGTAGGAATGTGCCTATTTTAGTGAGAGATGAGGTCAGTAAAGAATTGGACAAACTTGTGTCTACTAACATCATAGAACCTATTGAAGCGAGTGAATGGGTTTCGCCAATTGTCGTCGCAAGACGTAACAATGGCAAAATCAGGTTGTGTGTAGACCTAAGATATTTAAACAGCAATATTGTGGTCGACAAATTCCCACTTCCCAAGATCAATGAGATGGTCTCGAGTATTGGAAACGCTCAATGGTTCTCTACCATAGATCTGTCATCTGCATACCACCAGATTTCCCTTTGCCCTGATTCAATGAAGTTCACGTCCTTTGTGACACCTTTTGGTTGCTTCCGATATAAACGCATGCCGTTTGGCTTAGCCTCAGCGGCTGCTGTTTTTCAACGGCTTATGTACCAATTATTCAAGGAAGAAAAAGGTATCAGATTTTTTCAAGACGATATTCTGGTTTTCGGAGATGATGAAAATGAGCATTTATCAAGGTTACATAAAGTTTTGAATATCCTTGAAAGTAAAGGCCTCACTGTTGAACATTCCAAATGTAAATTTGCTCAGAAAAGTGTAACTTATCTAGGCCATATCATTGACGCTGAGGGAGTTAAACCCAAACCCTCTTTGGTTTCAGCAATCTCCGAGGCTCCTGTTCCTACAAGTAAAGATGACATCAAGTCATTCTTAGGAATGGCTGAGTTTTGCTCTAAATATGTTCCTAATTTTGCGAGTGTTTCTTACAATATTAGGCAACTTTTAAAAAAGGGTGTGAAGTTTGAATGGTCAGAGTCTTGTGATGAAGATTTCATGAATATTAAGAACGCTATTGCCCAGACCACTGCCTTGCACAGTTTTGATCCCTCTTTGGAAAATGTAATTACTACAGATGCAAGTAACAAAGGGTTGGGAGCTGTGTTGGTGCAGATTGATGAGAGGGGGAAGGAAAATATTATAGCCTATGCATCAAGATCTCTTTCTCCTTGTGAACAAAAGTACCCTATTATAGAAAGAGAGGCTTTGGCTTGTGCCTGGGCTCTTGATCATTTTAAATCTTTTGTGTGGGGTAAAATGTGTTTGTTACGCAGTGACCATAAACCATTAGTAAAGATTTTGACTACTGAAGGGGTTATTAATGCTTCTGCTCGTTTAGCTAGGATTTCCATGAGATTACAGAATTTCATTTATAAGATTGTTTATGTTCCTGGCAAAAGCAATGTTCTTGCGGATTTTCTGTCAAGGATGCCTGTGATGTTGGAAGAGGTAGACAATAATGATTGGAACGAATTACAAATAGCATATGTCCATGATGAAGGCCTTTCAGCATTTAGCAGAGAAGAGTGGAATAATGAGTATATATCTGATGAATGTTTACAAAGGGTGATTTCCTACACAATTGAAGGTTGGCCAGATAAAGATCTTTTGGATGATATTTTCAGACCTTTTTGGGAGGTCAGGTCTGAACTTTCTGTTTCCCAGGAGACTTTATTGAGGGGTGAGAAAATCGTTCCCCCTAGTGGTTTACGTGAGAGCATTATTGAACTTTGCCATGAAGGTCATCCTGGTATTGTGAGATCCAAATCCTTAGTAAAAAACTTATTCTGGTGGCCTGGTTGTGATTCTCAGATAGAAAAGATTGTTAGGGATTGCGTAATTTGTGCCTCTGCAGATAAAACCTTACGTACTTTCCGCCCTCCTATGTTGGAGTGTTCCCCCCCTGATTCATCTTGGGAATCTGTTGCTGTGGATATTATGGGTCCCATTCAAGATCAAGATGGTTCTCATCGTTACCTAATAGTCATCATAGATCTGTTTTCAAAATGGCCGGTTGTTAAGATAGTAGAGAGAGCAGATACTGATTCCGTTTTGAGTTTCTTGGATGAAACTTTTGTTACTGAAGGCATTCCTTCTTGCATTCTCACCGATAATGGCGTTCAGTTCTTGTCTGTTAAAGCGAAAAGATATTTTAGTAAACTTGGTATTAGGCATAGAACAACTTCTCTCTATAATCCAGGCGGAAATGGAGTTGTAGAACGCTTTAACAGGGTTTTGAAGAATACTATTCAACTTTCTAGTAGCAATAATTTGGATTGGCCAACTCAGGTTGGAAAAGTTGTTTGGAATTATCGTATTACTGTAAATGATTCTACTGGTATTTCTCCTTTTGTCCTAATGAAAGGTAGGAAACCACGTTCCAAAAGTATTCCTACTTGGCTATTCTCTGGAGAAATTGAACCCTACTCTAAGGATCTTGTTAAGGCACGATTGGTACAGGTACACGACAAAAGTAAAAAATATCATGATTGGAAGCATGGATCTAAAGAAGTTAGGATAAATATTGGTGATTGGGTTAGAATAAAAAAACCTTATAAGGTACAGAAAGGTGAATCTACCTTTTCTGAACCTTTTCAAATAATGGAAATTTTAAAGAATTCTGTTAAACTTAGCAATGGAAAAGTTTGGAACTTAGGTAGAATTGCTAGATGTAATCCTTGTAATTCTTCTAGTCCTAACAATTTTTGGAAACCAGAAGATTTAGATGTTGAAAGTTCTGATGTCAATGACAATTCAATTGACAATCCCAATGCGAATCCTGGTACGAGTTGTATGCCTGACTCAAATGTAAATATTTCTGGAAATGGTGATCTAGAATCTTCTAACAACATCTCTGAAGATTCCGTTTTCACTCCTGAGGACAAGGTTCAACCTACTAGTGGAGATTCTTCTCTCCGCCATTCCTCAAGGAAGAGGGTGGTGCCTTTGTGGCTTAAAGACTATATCACTAATAATAGTTAACAATAGTTAGCACTTCACAACCATTAGTCGTAGTTCCTCCAAATTCCTTTTTTTGTTTTTCTTTCCTTTTTAATTTTATTATTAGATAGGGGGATGTGTTGTGTTGCTTATTTATAATTACTGTTCCTTTAATCCTTCACATTCTACTCATGTCACTTCTGAATGTGGAATGTTACATATGTCATGTATTTGCATTGCTGTGTAAGAGTCAGTTATTCTTGGATACTGAACTTGCTGGATTACTTCCCATATGCTCTTCGTTTGATTAAAGCTTTATTATAATATACTTGGATTTCCTCTTCATTTCACAATGGAATAAATAAATTAGTACGAACGTCTGAATTCATAAACTTCCACCCAGTTTCAAACCTACACTTTCTTACAAAAGTCCTGAAAACCGTAACCAATCTAGAACGCTTTATTTCTGAAAATACCCTTCGGGATAAGATGTATTTTGGCTTCAGATGAGGATGAACATGAAAACAGATATTCTAAGAATAGCCAGTGGCGTACTTCACATTCTCAGTAAGGCGGTTCCTCCCTCTCCTTCTCAGAAGACTCAGTAATTCACTCAACTTTACCTAAAATTCTTAAAGAAAGAATTAGGTGAGAGGTGCGGCTCAGAGCAGATTCTCACTTTACCTCGAATTTATGGCTATTTTTCTGTCTCACGAAGACAGCTCATGCGCTGTCTGTTGGGGGTGCATTTTGTTTTCTTAAAGTGGGCTTAGAGCTCCCAAGGCGAGACTATACCATCCTATGGTTTGGTATTTTGTTCGCTTCTCCTTCTACAGCCAAGTCTGAAGCACCTTGTTATGTGAGGCTCTCTTGTCTCATTTTGCGTCCGGTCTGCAATTCAAAACTGCTAATAAAATGCAAATAATTCCTGTTTATAGTTGATAGGGGATATGAATTTGTGCACCGACCCACTGTAATTCCTTCCCAGCCTGAAATGCAAAGGTGTCTGAGATCACATGTCTAACTCCTAGAGCACTATCGCAGACTTTCCGCTTCAACTTTAGCGTTTAAAAATCCCATAATATAAAGTGCTCTTTAAATCCAGACCAGGTTATGAATGAACTCTTGTGCTGGAGTCGCTTGGTCTCAAACCTACGTCTAATCCGCTTTAGTATTGTCAGCTGTCCTGTGGAATGTGTGCTTGACTCTCCATCACCCTGATCAAACTCTCTGATCTGCCAGCCTGGACCCATCACGAGGTGATCGGATGACGCCAAAAGTCTTTGGGCGGTGAGGAGGTTGCCCCCTCCTTTTCTTATGCGTGACTTCATAAAGGGCTTTGTGTTTTCCGTCAGCTTTATCGTGTGCCATCGGCATCACATGATGAGCAGCGGAGGCCCCTCGACTCCGTTTTCATTTGAAGTGCTCTTACCGTAAACTCCCCCTCCAAACATGAAAGTCCCTCTGCCTCTCTTTGTTCTGTTTAAAGATCTTTTTGGACTCTCACTGACGAAGTTTTCTATGCTTATTTCAGAGTCAGAAGGATGCATACCTCTGTAAATCCTTCTCCCTTTGTGACCTTACTAAAATAGATATGATATCGTTCTACAAGCCAGTCCTCTTCATCCATTGGTCTGTTCTTGTCATTCACATTTTTCCTCTGCCCACTACAGCATACCAGCAGAGGTCAGTAAAATACCAGAATCGCTTTAGCATGATTAGCACACACTTCCACTTCATTTTCTGGTGTTCCCCGATGCGGCGTGACATTTCCTCAGACTACATTACAGGCGGGGCTGCAAGTGAGTCAGTTAGTCATGCCTGTGGTGGTGTTTGAAAAATCTTGTACCAACGTGATCAAGTGTACGTGATAAAATGCAAAACCATGCCGTGCAATGCCCAGGATCACACATTATGGCCAAGTGGAAGTGCCGGGACCAGAACACAACCCCCTTTCTTCCATAGTCAGCAATTCACCTAATCACTTGAGCAAATCTATTCCCTAAGCCGTTCAAAATGTTTGCAAGACTTTGTAAATACTGTTCAACACCAGCTATGGAACCTACGGCGAAAGAGTTATTTTGCAATAAGGAAACATATTTGTAAATACACAACTTTGTTACAAGCAAAATTAGCGAGATGCAATATTCCCTTTTACTAAATTACCGTTCCAAAACGCAGGGTTCAAATATCTCGGGAAAAGTTTCAATAAAGAAAATACTGCCACAACGGAACAGCTGCTGCATAATAGCACATTTCCCTTTCATTTTCTGGCGTTCCCTATCCGTTGTGAGAGTACTTCCTCCAACTGCATTGCACGCAGGCATGCAAATGGGTCAGTCGGCAAGCAGGCAGACAGAGGTTGTAGAGTGACACGGTTGACACCGTCCTAACCCCACTGGCTTTGGCAGAGGCAGCTGTATGTTCAATATTGCCTATTGGTAACTTTTCTAGTGCCCACATCCAGGCATTACAATTCATGTTGCATAGCTCATTTGTTTTGGGTTTCTTTAGTAAATCACGTGCAGCGTTCATGGGTTTCTCTGCTGCTGTTACCCACCTAATATTTGTACAGTCGTGCTGACGCCGCACCAACTCGGTGTACAGTGACCAAGTGGATCCCCCTCTCTAAACCTGAGCTTTACTCCACGACGGCAGGAGCCCTTTTGCTTATTTGACTCCATTCCGACCCCTTACTTTTTATATACTTTGAATAACGCAAGCGCATTAATTTGTCAGTAATGACCGCGCTTACATTTTCAGAAATAAAACTTAGCAGCTTTTACTAAGATTCTTTTACATCCACAGACTGTAAAGTTGCATGACCTGAGTGAGTTTAAAAGGGAATTATACACTGACATTGCAACAGCAGCTGGCTTGCTGCAGAAACGTTCAGGTTTAAAAATGAAAAAAAAATGCAGCGGAAAACAAGAGCTAGCTAAGCATGCAGAACAAGCACAACTGGTTTCCATCCTAACATCTGAAACCTCAACACTTCTGGGCATGAGGCTGAAAGGTTAGTTGGATTAAAAACAAGCATTTACAATGCAACGGTTTCGCCTTTGCAAAAGTTAGAGCTATTGGCATTGTAAATGAATTTTTTTTATTTATGTGTTGGTTTTGAAAACAGATCAATAAATGGCATTGTCATTTACATTGCCAATAGCTTAATCTCTCGCAAATGTGAGACCTATTGTACCCTACTGGACGAGCTCAGCAGACAGCAATTACTTGCAGACGAGTTCTATAACACAACAGTGACACTGCTAAATCCAGCGCTTCACAATAGAAACAGAAATGATACATGAGAAGATTACGAGTGAACAAATTACAAAAGCAGACGTTACAAAATACACGAGGTAGCAAAAGGTACATGACTGGAGGAATATACGAACTCGAAAGTTTCAAACAGGCATCCCGGAGCGGCCACGTCCGCTGGTTGAAGACGGCGGAAGGGAGACACAGGAGAGGGGCCATGCCTTAACGGTACAACTGTGAGAGCAGAGGAAGAAGCAAACACATGAGTCGGAGTCTCAGCGACTAAGTGAGCCAAGCCAGCGCGTATCAGATGAAGCGGAGAGAGAGCACAGCCGGGCATGGCCAGCACCATGTTTTTATCATCCACGTCCTGTGGCCTCATGGAGCAACATCCTCCCTGCCGGCACTCGCCTTCGGCGGGAGCAATTGGTCGCACTCAGTGCAGCGCCACTTGTTCCCTCTGTAGTACAACCAGCCCATCAGTAGCTTACTTTGAAGTCGAGGCTCTTCATGCGCCATATACCAAGTTAAAGAACCACACATCATCTCGCTGGGCCATTACAGAGCCATTAAACCGCCCTAGTGCCAATTTCATAAACTCGCGCCACAGAACGTCCGACCTCCCAACCAGAGTAGGCCATCCAGTCCAGGTTTTTCTTTGCAATCAGGAAGGAATTGAAGTCATCGTTATTATAAGGGGATAAGTAGAACTAAAAAAGCCCGAAATGCAATTAAAAAACCCTGTACTGGAGCAGCTGCCCACGCATGCGACTTGTAAGCGTGAGGGCTCCGCCTGCACACACTTGGCCGCTGCGGCGCGCGCCCTCAGAGCTGGGAGTTTAGTTTGCAAAGCACTGGGCGAGCTTCTCCGGCTTGCTACATGTGGGCGGAGAGGGCTCTGGACTGGGGAGCGCGTGCAGTGGTTCAGGTGTTGCCTCGTTATATTACTCACAAGTGCGCCGGCCCAGGTGTTGTTAATGAAGGGGTGGGTCTCAGCTGGGGCCAGTGTATATCAAGCTGGTAACACGCCCCCGCCGGGGCCTGATAGTAAAGAGTTTGAACTACAAAGAGAGCAGTAGCATAGAGGCTGCGTGTGAACCACCGAGCAGTGTCTGTGGAGGCCCGCTGAGGTCTGCGACGGTGATGTCGGGTGTGGCTTTCACCAGGCAGGTTGCCCCTGCCAAGTAGATGAGCTGCCCCGTGAAGGACTGCGGGGCGGCGTTCAGCAAGGGCTGGAGGCTCAAGGAGCACGTGTGCACTCACAGCGGGGAGGTAAGGGCTGTGCGTCCCGGGGTCAAGGCCGGTACTGCCATGGAGGAGGCGAGGAGTGGAGGTCAAGTCCAGCTTCCCCCTACATGCTTCATCTGACCCTCTCTCCGTGAGCGGGGAAGGCCGTGATGGATGCAGAGAGCATGGGATGGTGAGGTACAACAAGCAGTGGCCAAAGTGGGCGGAATTTGAGGGCCTAGATCTTTAAATATTTTTTTAATTCAAATTAAAATAATCCCTTTGCTTTTTGTTGAAACACCGCCATCCCGGGAGGGTTCATCAGTCGGTTGAAAACTCCAACTGAAGTGAAACTCCTTTGCTGTGAAGCCGAGGAAGGGTAGGCAGCTAAACGAGCCTTTTTGTCAGGGTCCCTGCTGCCTGAAAGAAATTTAAATGTGCGCAATTGTTCGTTCTGGAAACGTAAAGGGTGCTGTGATTTATTAATGGAATCCCTTGAAGCTTCATGACACTAACTTATTATTTTTGAGTGGTACTGTAAGGGAGTAACCATCTGAAGTGTTTTTTACAGAGCTAAAAAAATGCTCTCGTACAGTCTGGGTAATAATAAAACCTATTTTTTGGAAGCACTTTTATTATCATAATACTTTTTTGCGCAATTTGCAGCAGCCTATCTTTGGTGATAGGGTGTTAACAGAGCACGACAGCAGTCGGGTCCCGGGCCGTGCTGTGATTGGCTGACGTCACGGGGGTGTCCCGGGCCGGCAGCCAATCACAGCGCGGCCCGGGAAATGACGTCACTGGGGTGTCACCGAAGACGACGTTACCACAAGCTAAAGGGAAACACTGGTTTCGCTTTACCTGGAGAGCAGCAGCAACTGGCTTTTAGATGAACTTCAACTGGAATCCGTTGACAAAGTCCCTCCACTGAATTCGCAAACCAAGAAATAGCTTCAGGAAGAACCCCATCACCGGGTAACAGTCTGTATCCCTTGCATCAGGACTTCTCCATTAAAATCTATGACAGTTTACCCATATAGCCTGGAACTGGACTGGAGACAGCTTTGACTGCGAGGTAAGTATTCAACCAAGCCAATTTGGCCTATGTGACTTGCACCCTGCCAGAGTTGGTCACCCAAAGAGGGCTAGAATGGTAGTTTACAACTTTATCAAAGTTTTCCATAATTTGACAGCGAGCGCGCTACATTGCAATGATTTATTGCATTTAATTGAAAAGCAGTTATTTAATTTTCCTTCAGAAATTCATAACTCTGGGGCCCTCCGGTGGATTTATATCATTGAAGTATCATTCTGAAGATAAAAGTTCAATCTATTTATATACTGGTGTTGGATTTTTATTGAGTTTTCTTTCTTCTTATTCAGATGTTTTGGTGCTTCTTAATGCTTTACGCTGGTTTCTTTGATACAACAGGACTGCTCAAAGCCACAGCTACCCAAGGTTGAGCTAGCATTTGTCAAATGAATATAAATGGACCCAGTACAGGGAGTTGAGTTTAGTGCATACTCAAAACTCACAATCAAACCATATAATAAACGGTTTTCCTCACAGCCTCCTTTTAGATAAACTGACTGCATTTTAAAAAACAAAAATGTTTAGCTGTATTTAGGTGCAATGGCAAATATGGAGGTCTGCTGACCCCAGCAGGTCACCATCACGCTGATGGCATCCAGTCAGTGGAAATTGCAATTTGTGACCCACCTCATTAATATTTATTTGGTAGCTTGGACTGCAGCTCACACTGAATAGGAATTTTGCAAACCGACCTATGATTGCAAAAATCAATACTGGTCGGAACTGCAACCCAGATTTTTGTACACCTAGCCCAAGATCCATGGACAAAGTCCCTTCACTCAGCTGAAGACTCATCCTGAAACCAGGCAGCCAATACATTGTTTAATCCGGAAAATTTAAATAAAAAGAGAACGGGCCGAAACGTAGTGGAAGGCTGAAAAGTTCAAAGACAGTAGATGCAATCCACAGGGCAAAAAGAGCTTACTATCGGGCAAGAATATTCAGAACTTTGCCAAAACTTAACTACTCAACAACGCTCCTCGAACATGCAGGCATGAAAATAATGTTTTAAACGCGGAGGTAAACAAACGTAAAAACAGGGACCACACTCAAGAAGACATTGAAACAGCAATCTTAACAACAGAGGTATGAAGTCAACATTCGATCAGTACCAGAACGCCATCTCAAAGAGAACAGACCTCAGCACGCACACAGAATAAACCCCCCCCTCACAAAATGCTGCCCACTGTACTGCCGTCAGCAACAGCTTGGAAGCACTTGCCAGTATAATGTAGTTGCCAATCCAGTGCTGTAGACTAACCAAGAGGAACATGATCGCGTGTTGCGTGATCGATAGAAAGATGCACTGGACTTTCTCTTAACATTGCAGTAGCTGCTTGGCTTTATCTGCTGTAAAAGTCACAGCGGCTCTTCCTTCTGTGCTTAAGCTAAAATCCACAAAGTAAAATTACAAGGAATGTGCTCTGGTAGGAACTAGTGTTTTCCTTGTTGTGCCTGCTCTGACTGTCAGCCACATATTGAGATGTCGCTGCATTGGCTGCTACGACAGGTCCCAGAGTCGTGGTTGATGCCACACAGAGGACTTGCATCGCTGCCTAACAGTTATTACAATACCTGTCTGTGTTGGTCAGGACAGTCAAAGAATTGACTATTGCTGACCCTATTCTTAAAGTCAGCGTGGGACCCTTGCTTTGCCTGTTCTGGAAGTATCACATTCACAGCTGAGTCTTGCTGTTCTTGAACTCACAGATCGAGGTTTTGGTTGTTCAGTACTCTGACAAAGTGGTTTCGACCTATGCCGAATCTCACTATCAGAAAAAATGCCTGGAGACAGCTCCATAGTTGTGCTTGCTCCGTACCAGCCTCTCCCCCTTCTTACCTCTCTGGGCACCAGCTGCTGCTCCTCGCCGGGCACCATGTCCACTGCAGGTAGGGTGGCCCACCTGTCCAGAATTTCCTTGTGCGTTATCTGAAACTGAAATCTGTTGTGCATTTTCACTCCTTTAAGTGACTGACGTCTTCTGTCCCGTAATTACGGCTAGCAGGGCCAGAGATGAGGGCACCCTCGCAGGTGCTCAAAACCAATCACGAAGACGGACACATATTCTATGCACAGTGAGTAAACCCGATGACGTAGAATTGGTTAAAGAGACGCTTCATAGCATAGGCTAGGGACGTTATTTCCACTCATTGGCTGTTATGTATCAGAACTTGTAAGGAACTTATGGGTTGGGTGGAAAAATGCTTGCCGGTTGTTCATTGGCTATGGTTCTCCGGACGCTACACGTGCACCGGTCTTTCCACCAGCAGAGCATTTGTCTTTTAATCGTATCCAGGTTTTTAAGCCTCTGGATGAACTGGCACCATTGGCTGCTGTAGTTCCTGGAACCGGATGAACGAAATCTAGGACTAACCGCATAGTTTTCGCCCCGTAGGAGGTTACTTGACGGTATGAGACGCTGACAGCCACGCTGGAGCAATGCGTCACAAGTGTATCACCTGCACCCTGAGTCACTGCCTCCCAAGCGCAGCTGATCGTGGTCCCGCCTCCTTATTCCACCAATGCAAAAGTCTGACTTGTGTACCCAGTCTTTTATGCCACCTAGTTTTCAGGTATGCGTTAAGCCTCTGGGTGTGACGTACAGGGCTGCCCTCGTTTCGCACCACAGCACACACCCCTACAGATTTTGTTTGGAAAGTGTATTTTAACGGTATGGGTTTTTAACTCCCTTCTGTTTAGGGTGGCCAATTGTTCGGGTGTTAACAGAGCACGACAGCAGTCGGGTCCCGGGCCGTGCTGTGATTGGCTGACGTCACGGGGGTGTCCCGGGCCGGCAGCCAATCACCGCGCGGCCCGGGACAAAGGGGCGGGACTTAAAAAAAGTCCCAGAAACGCCCCCGAATCGCGTTTTCACCAGAAAGCGTGATTGACAGCCTCTGTCTCCCAATGGCTAGCCTCCATTTATGGAGCTAGCCAATGAGAGACAGAGGCGGAAACAAAGTTGATATGTAGGATCATGAGGTTTCGCCGTGTGCGGAGCAACTGCTATGCAGTTGCAACGCCCAGGGCGAAACCTAAAAAAAAATTTGGCTTCTGTACTCCCTCCTTCGTTTGCCAACGGGCTAGGAGCCTATGAGCATATAGACTTAAGGCATGCATGAAAGGCAAACCCCACAACATGGTTCAAGCTGCCACGGATCTGCCTCTTTACTGGGTGTCCCCAGGCAGCCTTTCCCAGACTCCATTAAGATTCTAGGCCATACAAGGGCTGCTTCGTTATTTTAGGTTGTTATATGGCACTTCGCTTGGTTTAAGCTGCCCCTGTGACTCTGCTGCTGGATGTTAATCTCATAGTGCTGCATAGCCCCTGGTTAATGCTCCCTCACCAGAGTACTGCATCTGTGGGTACTTCAATGTTAAGCTGTTTAGTGTAAATATCATTCAATGCCACACAGTTCTACACCACACAATTCAACTTCACCAAATAATTCGACGACCAAGCCAAAAGGTTGACAGCCAATGCCAGGCCTATTGTCCTTGCAGGTGGTTGTGGAATACATTGTGCCAGTCATCTTACATTTATTTTATTTATCAGGTTTCAAAGTTTTATATAGCGCATACATCTTTTCCAACCATGACTTGTTCCTCTAGGCACAGAAAAGTTGTCCTGAGAGAGAATCACTTAGACACTTGGGTAAGGGCTGACATTTTTAGAGAAATGGGTTACCTTACAGATCCTTAAGGTCCAGGACCCTTTTTTCCTCCAGAGCTAGAGACCTGTCCATGTGTATTTTAGCTGGTAGATGACCTAGTTATTCAACACATGAATGTTTTTGTTCTAGATGTACCGGGCAGTGTGGCCTGCTTATCATTGATCCTAAGTGATCCCAAAGGGGATTATGGACGGAGCGTTTGAGCAAATCAAACACCCACCCCCAGTCAACGGATCTGGGTTTAATCCATCACCATTCTTTAGCTCACTCCACCACCCCAGTTCAGACATGGCTATATGCAAATCAGTCTGACCCTGTATCATTGATCCTAGGCACTTACAGGTCCTTAAGCGTGCAGCCCAACACTTTGAATCAAATTGTATGGGTTGGAGTAAAATATTGAACCCATGCTCCTTACTTTCTGAATCCTGACAAAGGCTGTTTCATATGTCCATATAATCCTTTTTCCTCCGCATCCATGGTAAACCTGGTCCTAGCACTCACATTGATTTGCTTCTCAGTTTTTTGTTTTTTTTTCCAAATGGATATGAAACTGCGCATGCTTTCTCTAATTCTGAAATTGCAGCGGTTTAGATGTGTACATATACTGATTAGTTGTGGTTATTATGGTAGCTGTTTTATACTGCATGACTTTCTTCAACAAGAGAATTTGAAAGCATCTGATATGGATTCGTTTAACTTTTTTTTTTTTTTTGCAATAAAAAACAAATAGGTGAACGTACTCGATAGTCTATTCTTTTCAAATATGCTCCAAATGCACTTAGAAGGCTAAACAAGTGAATAAAAACCTAAACCATTTATGGTGAAGATGAGAAGAAGAAAAATGTAATCTGATTGATCAAATGATCCATATGGCAATTCTACAGAATAATCAGTAAATCAAATGCGATAGACTTTGGGGTGTTAAAAGTAATGCTATAAATAAGTTTGGATTACTATGCAACTATTAACTAACATTTAGATGCTAAGCACATTAAAGAGATGTCAGAACCGAAGTGAGTCCATTAAGTTAAGATTGGCTTAGTCTTATACTTCACTGTATGGGCTGTGACTTCACTGTGGAGTGGTGGATGCTGCCTTCAACACTCTTCACCCGAACACTTAACAGAATCCGGTCTCTGCATGCCTTCAGGGGTGGCCAGCATGGCTCGCTTGCTCGTGCTTGGGAGGGGAGAATATGGCTCGCAGAATGCTTTAAATCGTTTGGAAAAAAACAAAAACGTAACTTGCTGCCGCCTGGTCCCGCGTCTTCTTCCTGTGTCTGACTCCAGATCGGAACAGGCTCCCAGGTTCCCACCCCTAAGCCAATTGCAACGCTCTAATGGAGCATTGTGATTGGTCCGAGCGCCGTGACATGGCGCTCAGCCAGGGGCTGGAGGGGTGGGCAGGTTCTCCATGCAGGCTGTAATGCAGCCTGCACTGAAAAGGGGAATGCGCATGACTGGTGTGTTGCCCAAACAGTCATTGCGCACAAGTGTCTACCACTCCTCCCCTGCAGCTCCGCCCTGTCCCCTGATGCACTGCTGCAGCAGGAGGAAAAAATAAAATAACATTCCATTATAATCCTTTTATTTTTTTCCTTTCTTTGCTGCTCCTGGCAGTGGGGCAACGCTCCGAGCTGCCAACGCTCGTAGCCAGTGGCGTAACAATGATTGAGGGGGCCCCCCTGCCAGGTACGTGGAGGGGCCCCCTCCGGACTCTATTAGGAGCTCTCAGGCCGAAGTGCTGTGCTGAGGGGGGCCCCCTTGAGCTTGAGGGCCCCCCCGCACTGCGGGGGATGCGTGGGCCTGTGTTACGCCCCTGGGAGCTGCCCCTGTGTGCCTTAGGGTGACACCCGACTCCCATACACTCAGGTACTGGTTTGATTAACTGACGCACTACAGGGGGATTCAATAATGTCAGACCGCCATTACTGGAAAGGGCTGAAAAATAATGTAGTGGCCCCCAGCCCTGAGGCTGTGAGCAGAGATCTAAGTAAGGGTTCTAGTTTCCCCTACATATCATGCCTCCTCACTACTTGGGGGCTCTACAACGTGGCAGCTAGAGAACCATGGTAGTGGAACCTTTCGGAGGTAGGAGCGCCACACCACTACCCTGACTTCTCCACCTCTTTGAACCAGAAACAGCACCCTAATAAGAGATGGTTGGATGAGCCCAACTTGGAGAGAGTGGTGATGGCCCGCCTATGCTTGCAGGCCGCCTGATTGAATAAGTGAACATTGTGAAACCGAATTGCAAAACAAGAGAAAGGGGATTGGAAAACAACTGAAGCAAGGCAGGTGGAGGATAGTATTGACTCGTTTTTTCTCCTTAAAATAAACTCCTGAAGGCCCAGCACGACGTGGGAATGAGGGAGGTGCAGAATTGTCACAGCAGGAAATGATTTTGTAGAAACTAATCCCCCCCCCCCCCCCCCCCCCAAAAATATCCCCTCCCAACCTGTATCCTGTTAGACTGACTTGGTGTTCTGGGGTGGTCGTGCCCCCATAAAAAATAGACCAATTAATAAAAAGGCAGTGACTGGATGACCTGTAGGGCTGCAGACCATGATGGTGCAGGAATTAGGGACTTTCGCCATCTTACTTGCCTCAAAAGAGAGCACAGCTGACATTGTCAACATGATTCATCAGCTGCTGTGGTATGCATGTCAGAGTAGGGCTGTGGCGAGGCTTCAAAACCTGATCCTGGGCGAAGAACCAAAACGTGTGCAGGTTCCATACGATGGAAAATTGAGTTGCAGAAGTCGGTCAGTACTATCTCGCCTCAGAATTAATACCTTTTTAATGATTGTTAGACTACGTCAGGACCCGGAGGCGAGGATTAGGCTTAACTTTCTTCATTTATTCTCTGTAGCAGCCAGATAAAACATGTGGGTATACACTTCATTTCCCAGGAACACTAGGGTAATAAAAATGAAGCCACAGGGTTAAAATGTCCTCCAAACACAACACCGTAATGTCCATCTGCTTCAGTCCCCTAATAGCTTAACCTCTTTCTTTGCTGCTCCGCAGCTGTTGAGAAGCAGAGTATTGGGACTCCGGGCCCCTTATACATATTTTGCCAGTTTATATGCGGCACGTCAGAACCTTGACACAGCTTATTTGCCACTTTGGACCCCAGTCCCATGTATACTTTGATTTGTCCATGCCCATTTCTCCAACGTCTTTTTTTAGGTCGAGGACCGTAGGCTGCGCTTGCGCAGTCTCGGCTCCGAGATTTAATGTTTCTTAGTACGGGGGCTTGAACTCGCCCCTCTCCTCCATTTGCTGGCTTCCTAAATGGAGGCCAGCCATTGGAGAAGAGGGGCGTCACTCCATTCAAGCCCCGTCTTTTTCCGATTCGGGGGCGTCTTTTTTTCGCTTCTTTCTTTTCTTTCTCTCCTCTTCCCATTGGCTGGAATCTTACCTTCCAGCCAATGGGAAGAGAGAAAGAAAACCACGCCCCTGAATCGGAAAATGTTGGCACTTTGCTGAAGCCATTTCTGCCCGCCCGCCGCCGGGAGAAGTATGCTTGCTCTCCTGCACCCTCGTTGTTTGTGCTTGCTCTCCTGCCCGCCCCCCCCCTCTTTGGTTGTGCTTGTTTCTCCCCATATCCCTCATCATTCTGCCACTATTTAATTGTAAAAGGTCTTGGAGGCATTTTCATCCCCGACCTGCTTGCAGTGATGGCCGCCATTTTTTTGATCAGCAGCGGCGCCCGGCTCTAACGGCGCTTATCAATGCAGCTGATACAGTGGGACCGGGTCCTGCGCGGCAGCGAATCCCTACCTGCTGGGTCATCCGCAACGCAGAGAAGACGGAGCACTCCGCAACCTCCCTCGGAACTTGGGAAGCCTGCAAGACATGGCCACCTGCCCGGGAGATAAAGGATCAGTGCACCGGGCTGCGTCGTGAAGTAGACTGGGCAGCAGCCTTGGAGGGGGCACCGTGCGAACAGAGAAGGACCCGGTGAGTCACCCTGGCCCATGTTTGGGGGATAGTGAGAGATCGGACTGCCCTAGAAGACTAGCTGACGGTTGCCTGACTTCAAGAGGGGGCCTGTGCACTGAGTTAGGGGCCCAGTGTTGCGTGCAATAGAGACGGCCTGAGACCGGCGTGCGCAGCTCACATGCCGTGCGGGCGATGTATGTCATAGGGTGTGACCTTCAGTATCCTGGGGGGGCAGGGGGTCGTGGGAGTGCAGGTCAGAGAGGGAGGGCTCAAATATGTCACAGGGTGGGGTGAACTCTTCAGGACCCTTCTGGGAGTGTGTGTGGTGACTTATGTCATAGGGTGGAGTGAAATCTGCTGTATTCTGGGTGTGTGTGAGATGGGGCTGTATGTCATAGGGCAAGGGTGTCATCTTCAGCATCCTGTGGGGGTGATGGGAGGGGGCTGTATGTCATAGGGTGGGTGACCTCTTCAGTATCCTTCTCGGTGTGATTATACTAACAATGGTAACGGTTATATAGGAGCGCACAGCGTGTGTAAGTATGTACGTTAAGATATTAATCCAACCAGTTGGTGCTCGAGGCGGATTTGAGTAGGTTACCACTACTCAAGATGATGAGCCAAGGCTAAAAGTACTTCAAAATTCCACCAAGCACTCAAATTGTAATGTTCCAATAGTCCAAATCAAAAAAGAATATCTCTGAGTATTCAGGTAGTGTTCATTTCTTGGTTTTTATTCCAAATTTTCAGCGTAACTTCCGATACACAGCCAACACGTGTTTCGTCTTGTCAGTCACAGACAAACAGACTTCTTCAGGGCTGTAAGCAAGTATAATAACCAAAATTCAAATATCATCACTAATTAAAACAATATCGCAATACCAACAAAATCACCACGTAATGTGAAAAGTAACACTATAAGAAGCCCTACACCAAGAACCGAGCTAGAGTCACCACAAATGTGTCAAAGACCAAAGGACAGTACCACAGTACATAGTTTAGTGAACAAATAAAAATAGGCTAGTAAAACGTACCATCAACGAAGGATCAATATTATTCAATTTTCTTCATTGAATTCAGTAAATTAACCGCTGTAGAATATTCTAATTGCACAGAGAAAATAAAGACAAAGCCCCGGTCACAGATAGGCTCTTCTGATAATATCAAGGACTAGTATAGAATGAATATAAATTGACTCACCATGCAAGTATATGGTAGGTCATATAGCACATTAGTAATTAAAGTAGCAATTCCGTAGTTTCCAATAGTTTCAAGTAATAGGTAGCAAAATCCGTAATTCCAATTAGTAGATCAACACTCCACTCTGTAACCAAATAAGTATCATGTAGTAACCAAATAACCAACAGGTTAAACGTCTCAATACCCATAAAGCTCATAATCTTACCCGAGTAAAAAAGTTCTTTAAGTAATCCAAGTCACATAATCCAATAATCCGTCAGTATATCCGGTATCTAAAACAATAAGTAAACACAATTCTTAGTAAAGTCCCCAACCACAACTGGCTTGTAAGTCTACCAGCACGTAAATTTAAACCAGCGCATACCACACAGCGTACTCACCGCATGTCTTGCTCAGAGTGTTCGTAAGAGGCTCCGCGTGCTACACGGGCGCCATCTTACAGTGGCAATTTAAGGCAAATCGCTGTGGGCGCCATCTTTGAACGGCAAAAGTAATAGCTTTATTACAGAGCGCAAAGTGTTTGTGGCATAATTATACCCCGCAAGTCCATAAATTTGCGAAAATATGTATAGAACACTGAGCGAGCGTAATCTATCAATAACAATATATTCCAGAAGTAAATAAAGTAATCACTGAACGTGACTAGTATACGTAACTAACATTTCACGTAAGACACCAGGACATAAAGAAAGTAAGAAAAGGGTCTGCGCCATCTTAGAGTGGTGAATAATAGCGCTCAGGTTGAGCCTTCATAGTTAAATGCAAGGCGCCCCTTTAGAATATACATCTAAACAGTTACTAGCCAAAAGAGGGTCATATTCAAACAATAAGTAAACACGCTATTAATGACCTTAAGTAATAACAACAAATTCTCTATAACATCTGTGAAAACCTGGTATCGTAGTTAAATGCAAGGCGCCACTTCAATAATAAAATCTAGTGCACCAGAGTACATAACTACACCGTTAGTAACCTGAAGGGCGTCAAATTCAGATAATTAGTAAAATGCTATCGCTCAGTTTAAACATTAGTCAAGTTATAAAGTCCAGTTACTGTATTAAGTATATTATGACTAGAATTACATCGTATAGATTAAGTAATTGTAAAAAGCAAAAGTCCTTAATATTCCAAGAGTGCATATCTCCCCCGGGGATGTCAAATAATATATAAGGAGAGTAAACAGAAAAACAGAAAGAGGGGAAGGAGAAGTAGGAAGGCAAAGTTAGCAAACATGTCAGAACTATTCCTGACTCGCAACATTCAGTAACCTAGGTATACAATATGGCCACTGTCACATAAGTAAATTGTCTCATAATTCATACTCCAATCATAAGGACAGTTAAAAACTAACAGCAATATATAGCTCTGGATATACAGTAAAGGAACTCTCACATAATGTTGTACTCATATTGGTAACATTAAACATTTTTCACAGTATCAGTCATTCCCTAAGTAATACTCCATTTCATGATCTATGTTTAAACCCAGCTCAACCGCTTTAAGTTTCATCAGCCACAGTACCTCTCTACGTCTCAATTGTAGCTGTCTATTCCCTCCTCTTGGGTTTCTTTCAATATGATCAATACCATGGTAGCTGAACTTATGTTTATCTTTCTCATTGAAATGTTTCACAATGTGAGAAGCAATGGGATATCGGGTATCACCTGATTTTAACGCTCGAAAATGTTCCACCATTCTTTCTTTTAGTTTCCTGATGGTACTACCCACATAAATTTGTTTACAGGAACACACTATAACGTAAACCACAAATGTGGTATCACAGTTAATAAACATATTTATTGAGTATTCACCAGTATCGTTGTAGTTGAAAGTCTTAACTTTAGTTTTCGCCCATCTACAAGAGCTGCACTTACCACATTTGTGGAAACCTATCGTTCTTTCAGTAAGCCAATCCGGTTCTGTTTTCTTTACTGGGTAACTGGGACTAACAAAGTTAGACAGTGTGCGTCCCTTCCTAAAAGTCAATCCAGGTCTATTTCCAATATGGGACTCAAGGTCCTTGTCCATACTCAAAAGGTGCCAGTGTCTATTAAGTATACTGTATAGTTTGGCACTATCACTGCTGAAATTAGTTACTAGGCGAATCCTTTCATCCCTCTTCCCACAGAGTCTCTTATCTAAGGTTTTGGATCTTTTAAGTTTTTTAGCTCTTAATACAGCATTATCAACCACTTTATTAGGGTAACCTCGTTTAAGGAATCTCCGTGACAGATCATTAAGGTTTTCATCAAATTCATCATCCATTGAGCAATTGCGCCTTGCCCTCACCATTTCTCCATAGGGAATAGCATTCTTTTGGCTAGCTGGGTGACAGCTCCGGGCATGTAAAACAGCATTGCAGCTGGTCGGTTTTCGATACATTCGGCTACAAATCTTGCCCTCCTGAATATATAATTCAATGTCCAGAAATATGATGCTATTAGCGTCATAATGTGTAGTAAATTCAAGATTAAGTGAATTGTCGTTAAGGTAATCAAAAAAGCCCTTAAGATCATCCACTGATCCAGTCCAGATTAAAAGGCAATCGTCTATGTACCGCCCCCAATAGTAAATGTGTTGTATCCATTTTTTACCTGATGGGCCCCAGATTTTCTCCGCCTCGAACCACCCCATAAAGAGGTTCGCAAAGGACGGAGCAAATCTGGAACCCATCGCAGTACCAAGGCGCTGTCTGTACCATTTACTATCAAAGAGAAACACGTTGTTTTGCAATACCAATCTTGTCATCATTAGTATCATCTGATTATGATCAAAAAATTCAGCTGGCCTGTTACTGAGAAAGAAATCAATAGCACTAATACCAAGTTCATGATCTATGTTGGTATAAAGTGATACCACATCTAATGTAACCAGTATCATTCTCTCATCCCATGTTACATCATTCATTAGATTCAATACATGTTTGGAATCTTCAATAAAAGATGGCAAATTCTTCACATACAACTGCAAATAAGTATCAACATATTGGGATAAGCGTTCTGTCGGCCCCCCAATCCCCGAAATAATGGGTCTCCCTGGTGGTTTGGCCCTAGACTTATGGATCTTAGGCAGTATGTACATGCACGGTGCTTTGGGTGTCACAACCTGTAAATAAAGATATTCATCGTGATCCAATAATGTCAAGTCATACCAAGTTTTTAGTTGGTCATTAATATTTTTGGTAAGAGATAACAAGGGATTAGCAGATATTTTTTCATAGTATTTGTTGTTATTCAATTGTGAATAAACTTCCTCGTTGTAGTCAGCAGTATTGAGAATAACAACATTACCACCTTTATCTGCTTTTCGTATTGTAATTGAAGGATTACTCATAAGTTCTTTCAGTGCCAGCCTTTCTCCAGGTAACAGATTATCATTATACCTCTTATTTTTCTCACGACATTTAGCATCAATAATCTTATCAATATCAAAATTGACTGCTCTGTAAAATGCCTCTATTGTGCTACCAGATGAAATTGTGGGTGTCCATTTAGATCTTTCTTTCAACCCACTACCCTCAGTAAGAAATCTATCTATCTCAAGATCATCTAATAGCTTGTACAAAGTTACCGGGTCATCCTCCTTCTCAGTAAGGGATAGTAATAATTGAGTCTCTTTTAATTCTTGAATCGTGATATTACTCAAAGGTTTTAATTTCTCATGTTTACTTTTCTCTGGTACATTGGCAAAGTACTTTTTCAGTTTAAGTCTCCTAACAAATTTGTACAAATCAATTTTAGTTAGGTACCAATCTGCTTCAGTCATAGGACAAAAACCCATCCCTTTACTGAGTAAGCTATTCATATCATCAGATAATACAATTGAAGACAAGTTCACAATTTCAATATCCCCACAGTCATCAACATCTACATCAGTTATGGTTTCCAAGATCTCGTTCGCATCCCTACCCTTCCTCCTTGACCTCCTCCCGCCTCTGCCGCCTCTCCTGGTTTTTGTACATTTGAAGCTCGATTCCTTTCTAAATCCCTGTTCCCCCGGCGTAGCCTGCGCACCTCGACTAAAAAATTATTCTCAGGTGTGGGGAGGGAAACGGAATCGGGAATATCATCAGTATCACTGCTAGAGATATTACTAGATCCAGGATCACTATCGTTCACTGATGGGGTGCCACTCTTCTGTTTATCTAAAGGTGTTTTAACCATCAAATAATCAAATTTCCTTGCGAAGGTATAGACACGACCAGAGCGATAATCTCGTTCGTCGCGTTTGATTTTTCTAGCCTTCCTTTGTTTAATGTCATTCTGTAAATCTGTAAGTTTCTCATCCAAGACAGTATAATTTTTTTTTATTTTTTTTTTTTATTTTTTTTGGCTTACTGAAAGAACGATAGGTTTCCACAAATGTGGTAAGTGCAGCTCTTGTAGATGGGCGAAAACTAAAGTTAAGACTTTCAACTACAACGATACTGGTGAATACTCAATAAATATGTTTATTAACTGTGATACCACATTTGTGGTTTACGTTATAGTGTGTTCCTGTAAACAAATTTATGTGGGTAGTACCATCAGGAAACTAAAAGAAAGAATGGTGGAACATTTTCGAGCGTTAAAATCAGGTGATACCCGATATCCCATTGCTTCTCACATTGTGAAACATTTCAATGAGAAAGATAAACATAAGTTCAGCTACCATGGTATTGATCATATTGAAAGAAACCCAAGAGGAGGGAATAGACAGCTACAATTGAGACGTAGAGAGGTACTGTGGCTGATGAAACTTAAAGCGGTTGAGCTGGGTTTAAACATAGATCATGAAATGGAGTATTACTTAGGGAATGACTGATACTGTGAAAAATGTTTAATGTTACCAATATGAGTACAACATTATGTGAGAGTTCCTTTACTGTATATCCAGAGCTATATATTGCTGTTAGTTTTTAACTGTCCTTATGATTGGAGTATGAATTATGAGACAATTTACTTATGTGACAGTGGCCATATTGTATACCTAGGTTACTGAATGTTGCGAGTCAGGAATAGTTCTGACATGTTTGCTAACTTTGCCTTCCTACTTCTCCTTCCCCTCTTTCTGTTTTTCTGTTTACTCTCCTTATATATTATTTGACATCCCCGGGGGAGATATGCACTCTTGGAATATTAAGGACTTTTGCTTTTTACAATTACTTAATCTATACGATGTAATTCTAGTCATAATATACTTAATACAGTAACTGGACTTTATAACTTGACTAATGTTTAAACTGAGCGATAGCATTTTACTAATTATCTGAATTTGACGCCCTTCAGGTTACTAACGGTGTAGTTATGTACTCTGGTGCACTAGATTTTATTATTGAAGTGGCGCCTTGCATTTAACTACGTTACCAGGTTTTCACAGATGTTATAGAGAATTTGTTGTTATTACTTAAGGTCATTAATAGCGTGTTTACTTATTGTTTGAATATGACCCTCTTTTGGCTAGTAACTGTTTAGATGTATATTCTAAAGGGGCGCCTTGCATTTAACTATGAAGGCTCAACCTGAGCGCTATTATTCACCACTCTAAGATGGCGCAGACCCTTTTCTTACTTTCTTTATGTCCTGGTGTCTTACGTGAAATGTTAGTTACGTATACTAGTCACGTTCAGTGATTACTTTATTTACTTCTGGAATATATTGTTATTGATAGATTACGCTCGCTCAGTGTTCTATACATATTTTCGCAAATTTATGGACTTGCGGGGTATAATTATGCCACAAACACTTTGCGCTCTGTAATAAAGCTATTACTTTTGCCGTTCAAAGATGGCGCCCACAGCGATTTGCCTTAAATTGCCACTGTAAGATGGCGCCCGTGTAGCACGCGGAGCCTCTTACGAACACTCTGAGCAAGACATGCGGTGAGTACGCTGTGTGGTATGCGCTGGTTTAAATTTACGTGCTGGTAGACTTACAAGCCAGTTGTGGTTGGGGACTTTACTAAGAATTGTGTTTACTTATTGTTTTAGATACCGGATATACTGACGGATTATTGGATTATGTGACTTGGATTACTTAAAGAACTTTTTTACTCGGGTAAGATTATGAGCTTTATGGGTATTGAGACGTTTAACCTGTTGGTTATTTGGTTACTACATGATACTTATTTGGTTACAGAGTGGAGTGTTGATCTACTAATTGGAATTACGGATTTTGCTACCTATTACTTGAAACTATTGGAAACTACGGAATTGCTACTTTAATTACTAATGTGCTATATGACCTACCATATACTTGCATGGTGAGTCAATTTATATTCATTCTATACTAGTCCTTGATATTATCAGAAGAGCCTATCTGTGACCGGGGCTTTGTCTTTATTTTCTCTGTGCAATTAGAATATTCTACAGCGGTTAATTTACTGAATTCAATGAAGAAAATTGAATAATATTGATCCTTCGTTGATGGTACGTTTTACTAGCCTATTTTTATTTGTTCACTAAACTATGTACTGTGGTACTGTCCTTTGGTCTTTGACACATTTGTGGTGACTCTAGCTCGGTTCTTGGTGTAGGGCTTCTTATAGTGTTACTTTTCACATTACGTGGTGATTTTGTTGGTATTGCGATATTGTTTTAATTAGTGATGATATTTGAATTTTGGTTATTATACTTGCTTACAGCCCTGAAGAAGTCTGTTTGTCTGTGACTGACAAGACGAAACACGTGTTGGCTGTGTATCGGAAGTTACGCTGAAAATTTGGAATAAAAACCAAGAAATGAACACTACCTGAATACTCAGAGATATTCTTTTTTGATTTGGACTATTGGAACATTACAATTTGAGTGCTTGGTGGAATTTTGAAGTCCTTCTCGGTGTGTGTGTGTGTGTGTGTGGTGGGGCTGTATGTCATCGCGTGGAGTGACCATCTTCAGTATCCTTCGGGGGTCGGAGTCTTCGTGGTATGGGGGGGTTGTAATTCTAGACTGCAACTGGGATCTTCAGTGCCATTTGCACTAATGGGGCTTAAGTGAGTCACTATATAAATGAGTGAACCTGTAGGTATGTGGGTTTTGGTGGTCTTGGTAAAATATCTTTGACATGGGTAGACTTATCTGAATGTGATGAGTGGCTAGGGTGGTACCTGCTGTGTCCCTAAGGCGATTCATCACGGTAGGAGCAAACCCTTCGTATATTTGCATTCTTCAGGTTGTCTGTCTAACATACTATTGATAAGGGTAGACATAACTGAAGTTCCTGTTCGGTTATATGACTGATATTCCCCGGTGCAGCATGGCTGTGCTTTGCAGGTGAAGTGTGACTGAGGAGGATAAAAGCCTGTGGTGGCGTGCATTCTTGGAGTGTTGTGTGTAAATAGTCGCTAGGATCGGCAGAGCTGACTTCCCTGCGTGGTATGTGTCACACGTCCTCGGGTGATACCTGGTATTCCTGGGCAGACCAAACCTCCTCAGTCGGTCTGTTCGACTTTTGGGTAATTTGCGGTTTGACAGACGCAGGCTTATTCTGTTTGAGGTCCGGTTATTACTTGCAAACCTCTGCCTTTATTTAATTGCATCTAGAGAGTGTGCGTAGTGACTGCACATAGAGGTTGTGATGACCACGCATCAAGTGGGTTTGTGGGGCATTTGTTTGTAGACTAACTGAGCTCCAGTAAACACGTGTTGAGTATCTGGTAGGGCTCAGGTTCTTTTTTTAAATTTACTGCCTTGCATTTGTTATGTTTCACACTTTGCTGTGCTATAATAGACTTGTCATGAATCTCAAGTTGTGACGTCATGTAGATCACCCGAACCTTTTTTCTTTGCATTAAGGAGTTGTAGTACTTTTTTCGTACTTTGAAAAGCTTTTCTGCAAGTACTAGAGTGCAAAGAAGCAAACGACTGTAAAAACTCCTCACACTAACAGCTGTTTTGTAAGCAAACATCGCTTTATAGAACTAGAAAGCTGAATAAAACCACCCCACCAGATTTTATGTACAGAGACTGGAAAGCTCTGGAAAAATTGAGTTCCACTACCACCGTCTTCAACGTGGAAGATAGCTTCTCCTCAACCAACTCGGTTGAAGACAACTACAGAGCCTTTAGTATGAGGATAGTATCCACCACGGACTCTATTGCCCCACTAAAAAGATTTAAACCTAAAGGCAGAGCACCAGCCCCATGGTATAATGACTCCCTGAAAACCCTCAAATTAGCCTGTAAACAGGCCGAGAGGAAGTGGAGACAAGGCTACCGCGACACAAACAAAATAATCTGGAAAAATAAGCTCCTAGAATACAAATCTGCCATCACGGAGAGCAAATCCACCTACTATTGCTCCACTATAGTTAACGCAGCAAATAGCTCCAAAAGCATCTTCCAGATCCTTGACCACCTTATCCACCCCGACTGTGCTAAGAAAACCATCCCCCCCTCACAGACCCTCTGCGATAATCTCGCACAGTTCTTTACGGACAAAATTGAAACCATCGTTCACAATCTGGCAATTCCCCCATCGCAAGATAATCCAAACCTTCCCGGAGTCGACACTACCAACCTCGACCCGCCGAGCCCAGGACACCTACCCAGGGAAGGTCTACAGGCTCTCCCCCCTATCCCCGAAGCAGATTTCGAGAGACTGGCACACGGAATCACTTCTGGGTCTCCCCTCGACCCACTGCCCCCTAAAACCTGGAAAGCGTGCGGAACCGAACTATTCCACATCCTCCGTAGGATCTGCAACCAATCTCTGTGCTGTGGATTTGTCCCCACCCCCTGGAAGCAAGCACTCATCACCCCGCTGCTGAAAAAACCCTCCTTGAACCCCGAGTGTCTATCCAATTTTCGACCTATATCGCTTCTACCCTTTCCAGCGAAAGTGGTGGAACGCTGGGTTAGCTTCTGTCTATCGACACATCTTGAGCAGAGTCACATTCTGGACGACTTCCAATTCGGATTTCGACCAGCCCATGGCACCGAAACGGCTGTGCTTACAGCCATGGAAGAACTTCGTATGCGTGCAGACAGGGGCCACGCAGTGGCCTTGATCTTATTGGACCTGTCTGCCGCATTCGATACGGTTAACCATGTGACTCTGCTAAAGAGGCTCAGAGAGGCAGGGGTCGACGGCACCGCCCTGCTCTGGTTCCATTCATACCTGAGAGATGGGAAACAGGCTGTGTCCCTCCCCCCTTTCAATCCGCTTTTTCCCCAGTACCTCACGGTGTACCCCAGGGCTCGTCCATTAGCCCGATCCTTTTTAACGTTTATCTAAAACCACTGGTCACCTTAATTAAATCCCACAGACTAACTGTAAACTACGTGGACGACACCCAGCTCATCCTCTCATGGGAGGGGGAAGATTCAATCCCCATGGAATCATTCCATGACTGCTTAAGAGACACAGCTGGCTGGCTGCACTTGAATTCCCTGCAATTCAATTCCTCCAAGACCGAGGTCCTGTTCTGTCCTGGGAGCCGGATTCCTCGCCTATTTCCTACGGAATTCTGGCCCCCGGAAAACCCAGAAAAACCACAGCCGGTTACCAGTGTCCGCAATCTGGGTGTTATGCTAAACAACAACCTCAGCATGGAAACGCAGGTAACCAAAACAGTTTCCACCTGCTCGGCCCTTCTGCGTTCGTTACGCAAAATCATGCCACTACTCCCCGCCCAGGCCCGAGCACTGATAGTCAGGTGCACTATCCTTAGTCGCCTTGACTATTGTAATGCTCTTCTGCTCGAGTCCCCAGCTGTTCTACTGGACAGACTCCAAAGAGTCCAGTCGGCTGCAGCCAAACTGGCCCTTGGTTGGACTAGGAGATCCTCGGCCACAGCAGCCTTAGCCGAGCTACACTGGCTCCCTTTGAAGCAACGAATAGCTTTTAAAGCACTCTGCCTGGTCTTTAAGGCACTACACGGAACGGGCCCCAGATCTTTACAAAAAATATTTTCCTGGTATACCCCCACCAGAGCTCTACGATCCACCACAGCCTGCCTTGTGACGGTACCCAGATTTAACAAGGTAAGGACCGGGGGAAGATCCTTCAGAGTGGCCGCCGCCAAGCTTTGGAACAGTTTGCCGGTCGACATTCGCCAAATTCCACAGCTCCTGCCTTTCAGGAAGCGAATCAAAACTTGGCTCTTCCCCTAATCATGTCACGTCCAACCCCTAAACAGCCTTCCATCTCTTCCACTTCAGGAGTAAGCTCTCAGCGCCAGGATACCTGCCAGGTGACAGTCGCGCTCTACAAGTGTTTTAAATAAATAAATAAATAAATTATATGCTGACATTTTCAAGTTCAAACTTCTAATAAGATGCGCAAAGCAAGTCATGGAATGCAAAATGGTGCTCCAAATAGATGCCAGGAATTAGTTATGGTGTCAGGCGCAATCGTGTGTGGTTAATAAGCCAGTATCTACAACTTGTAGTACTGTTGACAGTTGTTACCATGGTTCACATGCCTTTCAACCTTTTCATTTTTGGACACTTTTCTACAATTTTCCACACTCTGCATAGATGTCCAGTAGTGTAAATTGAAACTGTTTTCAAATATGACTTTTCAGTAACGTTAAAGTGTAAAATGACTCCAATTCTAAACCGATTTGTAAAAGTTCTACCCCCTTAGTACTGAAGTTACCGCCAAACAGCACATGCTAACTCAGAATTGTCAAATGAAAAGAATGGCTTCTGTCTTTGAGGGTTATGGACACATCAGTCCTTCACTGGGGACAGTGTTTAAGGCAAGAAGATAAGCCTGTTGAATGCTTCGTACCATGGGACGGGGAACGTAACTGTTGTATGCACAATAAATCCTACGCAGATTCACCTTGAAATTTCCGCAAGATTATAAAAGCCAGCAAGCAGCTGGGACCTTTTTAGTCTGAAACCTAACTTTAATACTAACTACCTCTCTTGACTTTAATATTGTCTGATGGTTACTGCCTCATATAATGTCGGCATTTTTCACTTGCTTTGGTCATTTTTTTTGTATCCTGTATGGATTTATTTTACGGCGGAGCAGTTCTTTGCCAAGCCTTAGTGCTCAGTTTCACTCTCCATATGTAGGTCTCGCCTACAGACAGCTTTTAGCCGTCGTGTTTAGACTTTGTGGACAATAGCACTAATTACAGCGGCTTTGGTTCAGCCACTTAATTGGCTTTCTTGTCAGTGTCATCGTATTTCATAGTTTTCCTTTCCGTCCTTGTGCTTGCTCCTACAGTTGGCACATAGGGTCTATGCCATCATTTTGATTGGATGGCTTCTATTTTTTCACAGGTCCACACCAGGAAATGGCGGTCGTGGGTGGCTCTGTCTGTGTCTCTGTGTGTGGGTGCAAATGCAATAGGTCTTGCATTTGCGAGAGATAAAGCTATTGGCATTGTAAATGACTGCCATTTATTTATGTTCTAAAAACAAAAACATAAATAAAAATAATGTCATGAGCAATGCCAATAGCTCTAACTTTAACAATGCCGAGACCATTGCATTGCATTGTAAATGCTTGTTTTCTCTACCTCAGAGTGCCTCGCCTACTCACAGTGGTCACAAGAACTCTAGTTCGCTCCTTGCGCAGCTGCTCCTGTTCAGTGCTAGTCTACTGGGCCTCCATCAATACGCTGTGCTCCTCTTGGAGCCCGCAGACTGGAGTGCGTTTTTCGGCTTCCTCCAATCCTGCTGATGGCCTCCGATCACGGTGAGCTCGCCACGGTGCCTCGCAGTAGCCCCAACCGCCTGGAGTCAGAACGCCTGCACTCATGGATCTGTATCCACTCCCCTGACATTAGGGAGTCCAACTCCTATTACTTAGCAGACACGACCCAGGCTGCCCCTTTCAATCCATTAAAAAACTACAGGCATGAGGTGTCTGCATGAGCCAGCAGCCCTGGTGTGACATAACACGTTTTTATTTTGTATCCTCACAACTCGTATATTCCTGGGCCACCCTCACTGTAAGAATCCCTCTTAACCCCACTGTGAGAAGTTAGCCTGGCATATGATGTCCACTATTCTAGTGGGCACCTTGCACCAGTCTAAACGACCCTTATTGATGGTGGTTGTAAAGCCAACCTTATAGATAAGCTATCCTAGTGGTAGCATGGACCAGCAGTCTTAGGCTAAAACTTCAGAGAGCATGTGAAGCAAGCTCTTTTACCATAATCCCTTGAAAACCAAATGAAAGGACACCACACCAGGTATATATCAAATATATATGTATTTATTCCGAACACAACACCTCTGCACTCTTTATGAGGTCAGAGATCTAAGTACATCACAAGTTAATCAATTAGCATACGATAAGTTGTACAAATACAGTTTTGCCCTAGGGGCCTCACAAACCATACTAAGTGGTATAAGAACCACCTCAGGAATAGTGAATAGGCCTAGGGCCTAGGGAATCGCTGGGGCTACACTAAACAACCAAAGGTTAGGAAGTAGGAGACCCACGTGCAGTGTGGGAACACAGTCGCGAGCTACCATTGACTTATAATGGAGAACGAAGAAGTTACAAAGTTACTGTTTTAGAGCACTTCCGGATGGACTACGGCAAAACTCCTTTAAACTAGGACACTTGGATAGTCAATACCCATGGGAGCACGGGAGTACTAGAGTTACCTCACCCAGGGAAGCCAGGTGGATAGGTGTCTTTTCGTGTCGGGTTTTGTCAATGCTTTCAATGGAGACCTGCAAAAGAAGTGCTGCAGGCGGCCGAAGGAAGAGTGTCCGGGTGGATCCAAGGGTGGATCGAAGAACTGAAGAACCTGAAAGCAGAGGGGACAGAGTCTGGGTCACTAGCCAGTGACCAGGAAGGGACCAGGCGATGTTGTGATGCAATCTGGTGAAGAGGTGAAGCTTGTCTCTGCAGCCACGAGGACCAGGAGGTGTTGACGACGACCAGGAGCTGGATTCGAGCTGTCCCACAAAGGATCTAGTTGACTGCGGTGTCGGTATCTGTATTGGACCCAACAAGCCTTGGCAAACGCAATCCACACAGGAAGTGAAGATTGGCTTCAGGTCAGACCAGCAAGGTCTGGGGAGCTTCTCCTTTGTAGGGAAGCTGGAGCAACCAGGAAAGCAGTTTAGTTTCAAAGGTTCACCTTCAGAGGGCTCACTAGCCAACGGGCTAGCAACCGGGAAGACTTGTTGAGCTGAAATGCAAGAGCAGACCCCACGCGGCACTCGTTGAGTGCTGAGCATCGGTGCAAATGGCGCTCGGGTCTGGGGCTTCTCGTACCCCAATGCACAACTGCGAGTTACCTCAGGAGTTGATGCAGTTAGCAAAGTGCAAGATGTCCAGGGTGTCCGGTCTCTCGTGTCCGCCACGGGTCTCAGCTTTGCTGTGGATGTGGGTCGGAGTCAGAGCAGTCTGAGAGTCCAGTTCCTGAGTCTTTGGGATCCCTCGGGAGCGTCGACAAAGCAGGCCGGCAAGTTACTGGTGCCTGTTTGCACAGGGTGGTCACTCCTTGACCACAAGGGAGATGTCTTCAGTCTTCTATTCGGTATAGAATGTCGAAGGTCCAAGACTTTTGTTCCAGGATAATCTAATGTCTCTAGACACAGCTCCTATCTTTATACTGATTTTGGGGGCTGGATTACCTGCTAGGTCCCTCCTATGGGTGGACCTGGGAAGGGGATGGTTACACCCCTTTCCCTTTGTCCAGTGGTTACAAGCCAGGACATGGCCCCTAGAGAGAGCTCAGTAAAACCTAATATTTAACCTATAGAAAAATTACGAGTATTCCTGATCTGTGGAATTGTCAAACAGCCAAACGTCACCGAGACAGTGTGTAATCCAGTCCCTGCACTCCGCCACCGGTTTGTCCTATGCCGATTAGTTAATTGAGGTTGAGGAGGATTGATGGGATCCAGTCCAGTAGGTCCGTGCAGCTCCAATTAAAGCGGCCTGTTTGGAAAAAATACCTTTGGTGGGCTTACCGAAAATTTGCAGTGAGCTTTGAACTCACCCGTTGCTTACCATTGGTTGACGGGAATTCTTATTTGCTTGCTTCTTATTAATTGGCTTGAATTGTCCATCTTGTTCCATCTTGTGCTTGTCCCTGTTCTGGAACTTAGCCAAGCCGAAGGATGGTAAGGAGGCTATCTTGTATCATTCCACTGGTAATTTTTAGAGAACTATTTTTTTCCCTTTTTATGTAAGCATTCCATGTTAGTGCATGTGTTCCAGCTGTCACCTGTGTGTGCTTTTCCTGCCCCACCAAATTTCTGGCCCCTTATTGCTGCCTCCCTTAGGTTGCTTTCTTTTGTATTCTTCTCCCTGCCGTGCTCTCCTTCTTGTGATGCTTTGTCTCTCTCCCAACCCACTCTTCCATTGCCCCCATCCCAGGGGTCTTTAAAAAATATATATATTTATTTAGCGAGGTGGGGGGGGGCGGCTGAAGCATCAAATTACTTCCAGCCAGTGGCGGTGCGTCCATGGGGGGCGTTGGGGCGTTGCCCCACTAGCCATGGACGACCCGTCACTGCCAAAACATGGATAAATAAGAAAAGTTTTAAAAGAGATTGCTTTAAATAAATCTAAGCGCACTGACTCGGCGCTGGCCCGGAAAAGCCCGACAGAATCGGGCATTGCTTCGGAAGTGGGCCGTGGGGGGCGGGGCTGCGACAGAGTGAGTGACAGTCAGAGTCAGAGCACACAGTCAGGCAGGCAGCCAGAGCACTAGATGAGAGCGGGGTGACTACGCATGTGACAGCCAGGAGTACTCCGAATGTAGACTGGCCTGCGCATGCGTAGTACCTATTAGACCTCCCCCCCCCCCCCACCCACCTAGCCCTGAGACACAGGCAGGGACCCGGTGCCCCGGTCTCATTACGGGCAGATTTTACCCTGCTCGAGGGCCAATCCTGGCGCAGTGGCGCTGTTAAGGCTGCGCCAGGATTGGCTGAATTAGTCAGTGAGAGCGTGCGTGACTCAGTCCAGTCCTGACTCGTCGTCATGGCCGTGACATTGTGCGCCTACAGCCTAGCCTACGGCAGACCCGGACGGCGCAATTATATTGCACTCAGGCCTGGGTAATAATTTTATAATGCTTCTCTTACTCTTCTTAGTCGTTTTTAGATTTTCTTTTTGGGAAAATAATGCCAATTCCCTCCTGACCTTTTCTGTGTGTCGTGACTGACTACTGCACTCGTCGTGCCTCTCGTTCTCTCCCTGCGGCCCTGCCCACTCACACTCACTCCTCATGCTCCGAGCAGCTACACCGAGTGTAACAGCAGGTATTAATCAGGAAGGGAGTGGAACGGTGGGATGAAAGACCGAGCCCTCATCCTTTCATAAACAGACGTTGCTGTGCCTGCTTGGTTTTCAGATGGAAACAGGGGTTGTTTTGCGCGGATTGCCAGTCAGTGTCTCACAGTCACACAGCCGATAGAAGTGCTCCGATAGAATTGCTCAGTGGGTTGAGTGCTCCACTCCGCAACATGTGATGTCCAACAGGTCAGTAGATGGAATCCGAGAAAGGCAGACTAAGCTTGCCATCCTTCAGAGGATGACAAATGAGTATAATTAAATGGAATGATATTAACATTTTTGGTTTGCTGCTTTGTTCATGGTACCAACCCTTATAGGTGCACTGAGAGCATTGAGATAAATCACGTTTTTACAGTTAACTCGCTTTTAGGACGGTGGGTGTAAAGTCACGTGCCCAGCAGGACGGTAGAGTGTGTTTGCTCTCTTTAGATGAAAAACAAACCCATGGAAATAGTTTTGTTTTATACATAGATTTCCCAGCCATCTGAGGCTTTGTGGGGCAGATTCATTTATTGAATCTGTATTCCAGTTCGTTAGAGAAAAGCAACAGAAGTTAATAACCACGTGACACAAGGAGTTAATAGTGTGTGACATTGCAGCTGCAGGTATTTAAAGTGGACTGCGCATTTACGTGGTTTTAATCCAGGCATCCCCGTTTGAAGAAGGGAAGCAGAATGCATTCGTACCATCATAAGTATAGTCTGGCAATTAATCATGAGCTTTGGCTGAACGAGTAATTTTAACAATCGCATGCCATGGTAAGTGCGTCTTTCAGCTCAGTTTGGCTTAGATTAACGAAGGGTCATATGGGCTAACATTAGCAGCAAGCTATGGAACAAAGTGCGTAATAGCAGGCAATTTTATCAGCAAGGGTTTGGGAGTTTAGAACTTCAGCATAGGACACGCGCGCAATGAGGAAAGAAATAATTAATTGTGTGAGCAATACTTTTTTGGAAAGTTTTCATCGCTTTATTGAGAATGTTAATATGATGGAAGTCTCTGATGTAATTATGTTGAAGGAACTGATTCAGTTCAATTTTTTTGTACTTTAGAAACCCCCGAAGAAGGGATGAATTCCCGAAATGCATTGGGTGATTGACATTAAAAATGTGGCATGTGGAACCAACGCTGCTCCTGTGTTTTTGAATAACATAATAATGAGTTGAATGGATTGAAACGACTAAAGAACAAGGAAAAAGATTATGGTTAAAATGAAGAAGAAAAAATTTATACGGTGGAAAACTAATTTAATTTATTAAATTCATTTATAATAGGCTGTGCAGCCAAATGGGGGCCGAAATGTGGTTCCCTTATTGTCCTTCACGCAGTTGCAGCATTCCCATTCAGCGAGGTCCTGTCCATTGAAGTCTGCTGCCCGCACTGCTCCGACGCACGTGCACCTGGCGCGCTGTTGGCGGGAGGGGAGGGGTTTTAATTGCTCAGTAGGGAAGAGTAAGGCATGCAGTTAGCATGGGTTTCATCGCGCGCGATCCATATCGTCTATTCCACTTCCAGTCTGTACCCAGCCCTCCCCCTCCGCCTCACCCACTCCGCAGAATAGGAGTAAGCATGGCGATGGCACAAGTTAGTCACATGTAATACCTAGCTGTTGTATTCCAGTGGTTTATTTTAAGTTTAAAACATTACGTTACTGCAAAGTGTTGGATGCTGAGGAGAACTCCGTGAGGGTGGACGGATAGGTTAGGCCCCGCTCCGGAGGACGCACAGCTTTACAGAAGTTATGGATTATCGGCAGCGTGAGAAAGGCAGGGAGGTCCGGAGGAAGGAGAACGGATGGCCAGGGACAGGTAGGCGAGGTGAAGAGGGCGGACTGGAGATCCTGACGGGGGGCGGGGAGGGGGTGGGTGTCCATATACCCATGCAGGCAGGGTTTTGGTGGGACAGTGGTGTTTTAGGGAGATGTTCTTATTGGCTAGGTTTCATGCTACCCCTTAAGGCGACATGGCAGGGCACAAACATTGTAAATGCAAATCCTCCACATTAGAGGTGCCTTTTATTTACTATTGCAATATGTCGCGATTGTGCTATTCTTTCTAGAACGTGGTTGAGCCTCAAGGGTGACAGTAGATGGGTACACGAAAGGAGAAGGTTACTATTAGGCTCATAGTAAGAGGCGAGGGGGGAGGGGTCTGTGCAGCATGAATTGCAGGACTTGGGCCAAATTAGGGTACCTATTTCTGGGAAGCCAGTTCCTTGGAGAACGCAGGCTGCAGACTTTTCCAGAGGTGACAGAAGCCATGATCAAAAAAGTGTATGTTCCTGCAGTGACCACAGCACCCAGGAGGACAGAGTGTGCTCAGCTCTGTAGGGGTGACAGCACCCAGGAGGACAGAGAGTGCTCAGCTCTGTGGGGTGACAGCACCCAGGAGGAAAGAGAGTGCTCAGCTCTGTAGGGGTGACAGTACCAAGGAGGACAGAGAGTGCTCAGCTCTGTAAGGGTGACAGCACCCAGGAGGACAGCGAGTGCTCAGCTCTGTAGAGGTGACAGTACCAAGGAGGAGAGAGAGTGCTCAGCTCTGTAGGGGTGACAGCACCCAGGAGGACAGAGAGTGCTCAGCTCTGTAGGGGTGACAGCACCCAGGAGGACAGAGAGTGCTCAGCTCTGTAAAGGTGACAGCACCCAGGAGGACAGCGAGTGCTCAGCTCTGTAGAGGTGACAGTACCAAGGAGGAGAGAGAGTGCTCAGCTCTGTAGAGGTGACAGTACCAAGGAGGACAGAGAGTGCTCAGCTCTGTAAGGGTGACAGCACCCAGGAGGACAGAGAGTGCTCAGCTCTGTAAAGGTGACAGCACCCAGGAGGACAGCGAGTGCTCAGCTCTGTAGAGGTGACAGTACCAAGGAGGAGAGAGAGTGCTCAGCTCTGTAGAGGTGACAGTACCAAGGAGGACAGAGAGTGCTCAGCTCTGTAAGGGTGACAGCACCCAGGAGGACAGAGAGTGCTCAGCTCTGTAAGGGTGACAGCACCCAGGAGGACAGAGAGTGCTCAGCTCTGTAGGGGTGACAGCACCCAGGAGGACAGAGAGTGCTCAGCTCTGTAAGGGTGACAGCACCCAGGAGGACAGAGAGTGCTCAGCTCTGTAAGGGAGACAGCACCCAGGAGGACAGAGAGTGCTCAGCTCTGTAGGGGTGACAGTACCAAGGAGGACAGAGAGTGCTCAGCTCTGTAAGGGTGACAGCACCCAGGAGGACAGAGAGTGCTCAGCTCTGTAAGGGTGACAGCACCCAGGAGGACAGAGAGTGCTCAGCTCTGTAGGGGTGACAGCACCCAGGAGGACAGAGAGTGCTCAGCTCTGTAAGGGTGACAGCACCCAGGAGGACAGAGAGTGCTCAGCTCTGTAAGGGAGACAGCACCCAGGAGGACAGAGAGTGCTCAGCTCTGTAGGGGTGACAGTACCAAGGAGGACAGAGAGTGCTCAGCTCTGTAAGGGTGACAGCACCCAGGAGGACAGAGAGTGCTCAGCACCCCCATTTCCGGGGGGGGCCGAGCTCGGAAACACAATCCACTTCAAGTTGTATTTATTCTTCAACCGCACTGACAAAATAAGCCGAGACTTGTAAAGGTGCTAACTTAGTTATTTTTCATTGCGCACAAATCCTCTCTAGTATGTAACATTCAGTTGTCTGGACAGATTAATCGAGGACCAGTGCAGTGACCCCCTTAAAAGACTCATCTCCCATTCTGTGACTTTTTTCATGACCAAGGCAGTTTAGGCACACGCACACGGCTGGTTGCATCTCCAGGGTGTCAGATTTTAACCAAACCACTCAATTTGATCTAATGTCTTTCAATCGAGCAGGACCTCTTTATATCAACCAAATAAGTGTTTTTTGCTCGCAGATTGTAAAATGGTGGTAGCAGATTGTAATTCGATCGCCTGTACCAAGAAGAGCCTCTCGGTGCAGTGTGACATGATGAATCTTATTGCCTGGTCAGGGCGAACTCCGTGCCTCTAGAATGAGACGTCAGTGCCACAAGGGCGTTTAGACACCTGGGTCTAGTAATCACCGCAAGAAAAGAAATGCAAGCCAGAAATGTTTCCGAGGGGATGTATTGGCTGCCTGTATACTACTGTTAATCTCTGTTCCATCCGCAGTGGCAGGAAGGAGTGATATATGGGGTCATGTCGAGCCGGTAGATAGTAGGAATCCAGAATGCAGGCATATTTGGGGTGGGAGGGTGACATCGTTGGCCTTGCTACCTGGGGCTCCTCCTTCATTTTGGCACTTGTGATGCTGATCACCATTCCTCGACCTCTCCTCTATGAGCAGGGTGACACGCTCGATCTGCAAACTGACACAGCCACTTCATCACAATGTACGTCCATGTTTGTGAGTATAGTTGTAGGCTGCATTAAAGGGCTCTTGCTGAGGTGGATGCACCTGGTAGTCAGGAGTGTTGAAGAGCTCACTGTGGTGGGGGAGGTAGTGTTCAAAATTCCTGGATATCATGAAAATAATCATCTCTTTGACGCTTCAATTAAGTTTGTTGAAGTTTTTTCTAATGTTTTTTGAGTAATCCCACCTCGTAAAACACAAACGTGGTTTTGTGCTTGTAATCCTAATACAAGATCATAGATTATTCTTTAGGACTTTCACGGTAAGAAATCAACATTTCACCCAACGGGACAAAATGCTTACGCTTTTTATTTGGCAGCCTTGTGTCAGTAAATAATGCTTCCTTTTCCTCAGGGAATTTCTATATGATTAGAGTTGCAAATTTCTTATCTCCCTTCTCCTATCTCATGTCTGTACTGAATTTCTCTTCAGCCCAAGTTATTAACCAATAGTTTGAAAATGTTACATTTTAGCTCCATAATATTATGTAATTTCAAAGGCTTTCTGCATTTCTCCATGGTATATCCATGTCTATGCTCATTAATCAGCTCATTAGATGACAAATAATTGTGGCAAAACCCAAAAGAATCTTTTGCGAGCTATTCGCTGTAAGTGTACAAATATGCAACGATTTCTGGAATCTCCCGCTTTGCTTTTATTTTGTTTTTTTATTGTTGGTATTTTTCTTTTAAATCTGCATGGTTAATTTGTTTTGATGTATTTTGCTGGATATATTTGGATTTAGTATTTTATTTTTACTTGGGTCTTGGCTGCCATTTTTGGTGCAATGTATAAATTGTAGTTAGCAAACCAGCTGGTGTTTTTGCACACTGTCTGGTTTGCGTCCTGAGTCACATTATTTGATGGAACATAGGTCCTGATTAGTTACATCACAACATCTAAATTAGCCGGAGGTGGTAAAACCTAGTGCCTCGTTCATATATATGAGACAGGAAGCAGTTTGCGACCCCCTCGGAATGCCTGTGACTCTAGGTCTGAAGGGACAGCAGACTTCATTCCCTGCATTTGTAATCCCCACTAGAATTTATTTTTGAAAAGTATTATCTGTACCTTTAAAGGGACTGAGAGGCAGATTTACCGATTTCTCACGTATCACAGTGCAGCAGCCGCAAATGTTGCGCTGCGCTGCATGATGAGAGCCCATGAGAGCACCAAATTTACTGAAATATGGCACTCCTCTCAGCCTCCCCTCTCCCTAGGGCATGTGCTGAAATTCGCTGCCGTGCCCACGGAGACACCTTTGGACCACAGTTCAAGGGTGCCTCCATTAATCAAGCATAGGTTTTGTACTGGGTCTGGAAGGATTCTCTTCCAGTACTAAATACTATGCTTAGACTTATTTCAAGCATTTTCCCACATGCAAAATAAAGGAGTAGAAAGGCATTTCTCCTTTATAGCGCCTGGTAGAATGGTGCACTATTTTCTAACGCTGTCACTTTCTGTAGTAATTTGGATTTAGTGTCAAAAACGTTGGGGGGGGTTCATGGGTGAAGTAATGCAATGCTGGTTTCACATTATTTCCAGCACTAAACAAGTTTAGCGCTAAAAAGAAAATCAGACTCAAAGATTTTGAGCTGATTTGCGTAACTTCTGTGACACACACAGCATCAAATCTTAGCAAATCTGCCCCTGAGTGATTTAATAATGCTTGAGACGCTTTAAGAAAAATACAGTCAGCATGCAAGGAATGAAATAGGAGGGCATGCAGTGTGCCCTACAGCTTCCACTGCTCCAGATGGGACACCTGCCACTATTAACAATGTGGAAGCTGTACCCATGAGTCCCACAGTGCATCTGAGTTACCATCTCATGTCGGGTGTCGGAAACCCGTCAGTGTTTTTTGACTGCAGATGCAGTCTGCGTTCTTCTCTGCAAAATACCTCTAAAGTGCTGTGTCCTCTGTACCCCTGTGCACACTTTTGGTGGCCTTGTCATCGTAATGTTCAGGTCGGAATACCTCATTTGCAGTCTGGAGTCAACTTTTAGAAGCCTTATATGGTGAATCCTATTCTGGAGATTCACATAATCCTGTTTTTCTGATCCCATATTTGATTAGGGAATTTATAGAATTTTTTTATTCCAAGTTTTACATTTATTCATTGAATATTTCACTTAACTTTCTCCCCTTACCTCACATCAACTGTGAAATCTGGGGTAATTTTTGTGCTTTCCCACTTTTTTGCAGCTGTTCGCCAGGTTTTTTTTAGGAGTAATTTACATATGCTGATTAGCTTGAAAAGTTAATTCACAAGGAAAAGGTGTTCACTACGTTTGCATGGGATTTTCCTGGTCAAGTTTTTAATGAGCTCTTGCTAGCATTCACCATTGTAACTTTGAAACAAATTTAAAACTAAAACTGCGTAACAACTCATGACTGTGTAAGTTACTACGGTGTGCATATCATTCATAGGTTTCAATTTTGTAAAGATTTTTGATCAGGTGTGAAATATACAGGCATAACTTACCACTTTTTACAGATGCAATTCAGACTTACACCTGGAAAATGTTGTGTGACCATTGCATTGCTCCATAAATTTAGTCCATAGGAACGGTTTTGTCACGTTTGCCTGTCCCGAAGAAATCGATACTGCAAGAAAATGAGCGTTTTTGTGCTCATGTTTTATTTATGGCACATGTGATGTGAGGCTTAGCTAGGTCGCACAGTGTGATCTAGGGCAACATTACGCTGGTGGCGGTGCTGTTTTGTTTTGTATGTTATCACATTAGCAGCACAGACCTGTATCATTAAAGCGGCCTTTTCTCGCTTAGCCTGGCACCGTCTTGCCCGAGGAAAGCATTGGCACAGAGATCACTTTCTAATTTTGGAGAGCAAACACGTCATGTGTGTGCTGGTGGTGTGCCAGTGGAAGCAGAAATAGACACTGTGTCTATTTCTGATTCCACTGCACACCACCAGCACTTGGACAGAAAACGAAAGAGGGAATCCCGTTTCCTGTGGTAGAACGGGCACACCCCTCCTTACTATAAGGAAGAAAGGCGAGCTGCCACTGTGCACTGGTGCGGAAACCTCAAACAGCGCGTGCAGAGCAGAGTTGCTCCTCACGGCCTCTGTGGCTTGTAAATAGAGTTGTGCAGTTATGAAGCTCTGTGGTTATACTGAATAAGCAGCTACCTATGTTATATGAAAGCTCTTGAATAATGTAATACCTGCACTTTCACAATTGCTTTATTAACCTTCCTGCTTTCTCAAATTTGCTTGAAAATGCACCATTTTTCCACTATTTTTTCAAAATTTTCTCGGGGGGAAATCCCCCCGAACCCTCCTTAGGGGGTTCGGGCTCGCTCGCTCGCTACGGTGCAGTATGATTATCAGTTTCCGCCCCACCACTTTAAAATGTCACCAGCCGCCACTGCTTCCAGCCTAGAAATAAACTTTCGTGCTACTTTTTTTTTTAATCCACTTATTCATCTTCTATAAGTAAATAAGAAAAAAAAAATGGCACCCGCGACATTTTGAAGATGCGCACATCCATAGTGACAACTACCGGATATACGTCATCAGTTTGTTGCATGCCTACAAACTGACGTGCTGCAACGTTGTGCCATTTATGTATTTTTTTTTCTCTGGCCCTTGTTGCACAGCATCACCAAAAGACATTCAGAGTCAGTAAATCCCAAAGGTGCAGCCTATTGAAATTACCAACGATTATTTGTAAACTGCATAGGACCGGGATAGCTCATTCCACATCTGTGATGTCTGGTGAGAGGATTCCCTCTCATGAGAGCAGTTTAAGTCTAATTCATAGGCCTAAAACTGCATTGGTTTGGGGTTTCTTAATAAGATTGGTAATCCTATTCTTCAGAGGATCGGGATACAGCTTCTATAATACCGCAGTGTTTTGTCCTTGTGCATGCTGCAACCATTGCAATACTTGGAGATCCGGCATCAGTAACCGTTTTCTTCTATTTTCCTCCCAATTCTAGCAGGTGGTAAACTCTTTACTAATGATAATAATTAACCAGTGCATTGTTACGTCTCTGAGCTAAAGCGAAATAAATATATATATATATATATATATATATATATATATATATATATATATATATATATATATATATATATATATATATATATATATAAAAAAAATTTTTAACTGTCCAGTGCTGGGTATTGTACGTTTAAAAAAAAAAAAAAAAAAAAAAAAAAAATTTTACACAACGTACTAACTATTTCCCCCAGTTAGGGGTGGGGGAGGGGCATCATCACATTTTGCAGGGGTGGTCTAATTACTTTGTTACACCACTGATAGGGGATGGTGTACATATTGGCTAAAAGCACTGACAAATGCTATAGGTCCGAAATGCAACACCTATTGGCTTTGCCAGTCCTTGTTGCCATTTTATGGTTGCCAGAACAGCCCTCATTATTATTTGTCACTAGTTGTGATCGTCTTTTGAAAGCTCTTCAACACTTGTTTCCTCACACATTTTTTTTTTTTTTGTCAATCCTCATTGGGAGCTTAATTTGTTTCTCATATTTTTGATGTGCACTCCCTTTGAGCCTCTTCAAAGCTGTCCTTTTACAGCTCCTATCCCTCAAAACCGTGTTTCTCAACACCAGGACTTTGGTGTAGGAAATGAATAAGCTTCAGGCTCTCTGTATTAACCCACCATACACTGCCTTCTTCCCAGACAAACCAGTTCTGCAGACATGAGCATTCTTCTTTACCAAAAGTTATGACTCCGCTCCACATTGGTCAAAACATCGCCTTGCGGTGTTGTGTTGTATTCTCCACCTCAACCCTATAGAGAGGACGATAGACTGCATTGCTTGGGCCACATAAGATCACTCCTCTATACATCGAGCGTACCAAGGAACTCCAGGTGAACGATCCGTTCTTTGTGGGGTTCACTGGAAAAAGGTCCGTGAGCCCATTCTACAGGGGCCGAAGCTGCAACCATTGCTTTGGCATGCCTTGTTCCAGTCCTGGACATCTGCCAGGCATGTAAATGTACATGTATTTATATAGCGCAAATCACCGACCCGGTATCTAAGCGCTTGCTTAGGGAACCCGTCCTGGTATTCCCCTGTGAGATACCCCGGCAGGGTATCCGCAAGGTGAAAGCCAGGCATCCCGACGCGAGGGGCATCACTCTATATGTTCACGAAGAACTACTGTCTGGACAGCCAGGGTAGCTGAGAGGGTAATTTCGCCTACTCAGTCCTACAAGACATTTTGGCTTGAACTTATTCAGACCAACCTCCTAATTGGTATTTCTATAGTATCTATTCAAAAGGTAAGGAGTCTGCGGTTAGAAGTCTATCTCAGAAGAACAAGTTACTTACCTTCAGTAACTCTTCCTGTTATAGATTCTATATAACTACAGATTCCTAACCAGCCCTCCTATCCTCTCCATTTTGCGAATTGAGCTCTACCAATTAATAAGATCCCAAGTCTAGGAGTCTGTACACTGGTCCAATCTAATTGGTGTTGGTGTTGGGGCTCTCCATCTGGGGATGCAAACAGCCTTAAAAGCAACTGATGTCAACTCACAGAAGTGGCGCCTATAGGGGCCCTGCACTTCATTTACGTGGTGGTATGGCACAAGTGTGGAGTTGCATGTCGCCACCTTCTGGCGTGCTGAGGTACTGCTCAAATGTTTCCAGATCTAGTCTGACACCTGGTGAGTAGTCAGAAGGTGAGGAATGTGCAGAAGCGATGTTACTAAAGGTAAGTAAATTGTTCTTTAAGAAGATTTGGAAGTGGTTCATCATTGTGGAGGAGATTTTTGGGGACGCAATGCAATATACCGATTTCAAGAGCCACTAAGGCAAATATCCGTGTCAAGCACACTACCTCTCATTTTCTAAACCATTGTTTATATTTTTGCCCTCAAATGTGTTCTATTCTCCTCACATTTCCTCACCTTTTGTCACAAGACATTACTTTTCTTCAGTCTCCCGATCTCCATCCCCTCTAGGACCTCAATATTCTTGCAAACATTCCCCGTTTTTCCAAGGTGCTAGATGTTTTGAAATGATCAAACCTGAGCCGAATGTAACCCACTGCACTGACTCTTAATCTTAACCAATCTCTTGTTCCTAAAAGTTCGGCGAAGGGTAACTCCTTAACCTGTTCACATACACAGTGCAGGTCACAGGGTTTTACAATACGGTCATGGCAAATAATTCTCTTGTTCAGTTTACTTTATTTTTACTAGCAAAGTGAGTGCCGGCTTCAACCACCACTAAAACACAATGTAGTATATGCAGCGGGCTGTGTGACGGCCAGCCTTTTGCTTTACTCAAAAGGCAGAATTCCAGGCTCTAATGGCAAGTGGATTTGAAGGTCATTTGGTTTTCACCCTCATACCCCTAAATAGTAATCTTCTCTAGCTACCTCCCCTCAACCCCCATTTCTTTTTTTTGCCTATTATGTATCCGCTACTATGTTGTAACCCTTTAGCCCCTTATTCCATTGGTTAAGAGCCATTGGGTTGAACTAATCCCAGGTATCATTAGAATTGATTAGGTCAATTTCACGCTCCTCTGTATATTATTCTGCTGATCAAGTTTGTTTAAGCACTTGATATTTCCTCTTTGCCGCTGTTCCTAATGTCTCCTTCTCTTTGGTCTACAGTCCGTAGGGCTCTGATTGTTCTTGCCCATCAGGAGAAGACTTCCTTCAGCTATGCCATGAAAGAGGCTGCTGTGGAGGCGCTGAAGAAAAAAGGCTGGGAGGTGACCGTATCTGACCTTTACGCCATGAAGTTCAACCCACTGGTGTCGCGGGACGACATACTTGGTACTAAGCCCCTAGTCTCTTCAATAATAGTGTGCGCATTTCACCCCAATTCTGCATTTTAGCTAATATTCTTCTTCCTGTAGGTGATGCCACTGACCCTAATGATTTTAAGTATGGGGCAGAGTCCGCGGCTGCATGGAAAGAAGGTCGACTCAGTCCTGATATTGTAGAAGAGCAGAAGAAGCTGGAAGCAGCCGACCTAGTAATTTTCCAGGTGAGTTCTCATCTAGTGAGTGGCTATTCGCTGTCGGTGATTGCATACTTATTGGACTGTCCCAAGCCAGTATTGCTGCATACCTGCCCCTTAGTTAGAAAATATAGAGTTAAATCTGTGTTGCACGCAGCAGGCGACCTGTATGGCCTTGTTTTAGTCCACAGCTTTTTAATAATGTGTTAGTCTATCTGCTTGTGCAGGTGCTGTGATTTGTTTTACTGCTATATGTGGGCCTGTGGATAGGTTTGTGTTAAGTTCCATAAATGATGAGGCTTCCACGAAAAGATTTGTAGATTTTCATTGAATATTCAGCTTAAATCACCAATACTTAGACAGCAATTAAACTCCCAACTGATTGTTCAAACACCACAACTTTCAGGTGCATAGAACACATGACATCACGAAGTGACATATGACATTCCACAACTTGCAACCAGATACAACCAATAACCCATCATTCCTCATTAACATTTCCAATACAAAAAATAAAACCCGAACTATAATATAAGATTAAATAAAGTATAAGGTTAATCCTCATAGCAATAAAGTGAAAATGCATTGGATCAAAAATGACAATCATGCTTATGACCTATATAAACACTTTGCAATATTTCTTAAAATTAAATCGTGAACTGAACACTGGTACTTTGTTTGGCGCTCCTCCATTAAATAGTCTTCAAGCCATCTAGGCTTGAATATCCTCCTTTTTGCTTCACTTCTTCAGTACAACTTGGATCCACCATGGCATGATTCCCAGTTTGCACACTATGAAAATAAGCATCATACACTTTTACCAACTTAGACATGCTCCACAGATCTCCTTTTTCTAAAACAGCACCTTTTTCCCCCTTATAGCAGTTATTACAAAAGGACCCATTATTTTTTAACGTCCCTTTTTATCATTCTAGGTATTTCCACCAATGCTGTCACCCACTTCCCACCTACTTCCTTGCACAGAATTCTTTGCATCAAAACGCGCTTTATACTTGTCTTGGTGTTTCAATCTACGTAACACCAAATCTTCTCTAGAATGCCGATCCTCTACTTCTGTGCTGAATTTCAACCAAGTTTACAGTGAGGTATCGAACCTCTAAGAAAGCAAAAGGCAGTATTGATATCCTGCTATTAGGTGTAACCCAAATTACTCACCATGTTTCTCTCCACACAATTTTCTGAGATTTCTTAAGAAGTATACGCTGTGCTCAGCTCTTCACTATCTTATTCATACTCCACTAAACCATTAGCTTGAGACGAATAAAGAGCTTTCTTTAAGTGTACTATGGACAGTTATTGGAGAAAATTATCCCTTCTCCTGGGACACAAATTGTACTCTATCTGTGACTAGAATTTTGGGAACACCTTCCCTAGAGAACTCCTATTTCAAGAACTCTTAACTCTTCTGGTATTAACAGAAGACACATTTACTGACTACCGACTTACTAGTGTAATCTACTAGTAACACTACATATCGTTCATCATGTGCCATTCGATCGAAAGGACCAGCAATGTCCAAACCCAACTTAGTACAAAGCTCTACTGGAATTTCAGTCAGTCAAGAAGCTTTTATTCGATATGCAAGATATCGTATAAGCGTACACAAAATACAGTAGATACAAAACTAGAAAAGACATATATTTTTTTTAAAACAGTATTTCAATGTAGCTTTAAAAGGATAAAAAGACATGTGATGTCAAGATAAGTTAGCTAAAAATGTATTAAACCACAATTGATAATCTCTTGCATCGAATCAGCCAAAACTGCTTTAAAAATTTGGCTACACCACAAACAATGGGGGGGGAAGTGTCCGTCATTAGGATGCGCAGGGCTACTAGATAACTACTCGTGCCCATATTGCGACAAAGGGGTTTAAGCCAAAAATTCCTGGATTTAGCATAGTCGGGACACTCAAACAGGATATGCGAAATGGATTCTATTCTGGTGGGACAACATGCACAAAAAGGAGACGAGTGATCACCTGATTTCCACTTAGACACCAGTGCACCGACTGGGAGGGAGCCCACTCTAAATTTAAAATACAATGCTCGATCAAAGGGAAGGGTAATTGGGTCCAGGTAGGGCTCGTAAACCACTGCATCTTTTAATGTTAAAAAGGCAACTGTGGATTTACAATGTCCAGAGTATGTAACTAGCTGGTCCTTAACCCAATTGCAATATAATCTTTTCAGGACCTCTTTTGGTGGAGCCGATCTAGATAACCAACAATTCCCCAGTCCCAGATCCTCAGTTTTTTGGTGTCTCTCAGCCACTTAATTTTTGCCCAACCACCCAAGCTCATTATCTCAGCCAACCCTTCAGCATACGATTTTAACTCTTCGCCCCTCCAAATGCGTGACCATAAGAGGAGTGGGCGAAGGCGGGCTTGATCTTTTATGTTCTTACATTCTGTGTCCAGCAGCACAGGCACTGTTGGGGTGCTTGGAGGGATGGCGATTAAGGATTTCAGGAGCTTGCTCTCTGCTGATGCCAGGGAGTCCAGACAGCAATGCCCCCACAATTCGGCCCCATACAAAGCTGATGTTACTACCTTGGCCTTGTAGATGTCAATTACTGGGGCAAGCGACCTCCTTGGTGATGCTCGGAATTCCCTCAGGAGGGCACCTCCTACTCTCTTATGGTTCAGTACCATCTTAGCAATGTGGGGCGTCCAGTTCATGCTGTCCGTGATCCGAATTCCAAGATAGTCAAATTCGGATACTTTCTCCAGGGTGACAGAGTTGAGAGTAGGGGGGCGGCCCAGTTTCCTTGGGGGATTTAGGACTAGAAACTTTGTTTTGTCCACGTTGATTACTAAGCCTCTTGCACTGCAGAAGTCCTGGAAACGAGTTAGCAGTTTCTGCAGGCCTTGTGGAGTCTTTGATATCAGGAGCGTGTCATCCGCAAAAAGCAGCGTGGGGATCCTCACTCCTCCAAGACAGGGGGCGTCGGCTGGTTCTTGCTGGAGATATTCCACCACCCCATTCACATATAGTGAGAAAAGGGTGGGGGCCAAAACGCATCCCTGTCTCACACCCCTAGACACTGGGATTTTCTCCGTTAGCTCTCCATTTCTTCCCCTGCGGACCTGAGCAAAGGTATGAACATGAAGGCTTATGAGAAGGGACAGGATGTAAGGAGGCAATCCCAGCCCAAGTAGCACCCTCCATAACTCCTCCCGGGATACTAGGTCAAAGGCAGTCCTCAGATCTATAAAAGCCAGGTATAGGCTGCCCTTGCCTAGCTCCACCACCTTCCACCCAAGGAGTGTTAACCTAAACGCCTGCTCAATCGTCCCCATTCCTGCCTGAAAGCCTGCCTGGAAGTCTGATAGTATTTTATTTTCCTCCACCCAATGAAGGATCCTCCCAAGTATGGCTTTTCCTGCTATCTTTTGGGTGGAGTCTATAAGGCTTATGGGGCGGTAGTTTCCCGGGATTTCTCTACATCCTTTTTTGTATATCGGGACCACCACCGCCCCCTTCCAGGAATCGGGCACTGGCCCTCCCATCATAATGTCATTGAGGAGTGCTGCAATAACCCTTCCCCATACCACTGGATTTGCCCGCATAAGATCCCCCGGTAGGCCATCTGGGCCTGCTGCCTTGAGGGGGGCTACCCACCCTATTACTTTTTCGATCTCTAAAGGTGTAAAGAGGTTATAGGAATGGGGTCCAGATACCACTGGGAAGGTCGCCCTGTCACTTAATTCCCCATCCGCCGGGAGATATAAAGCCCCAAAATGATTTACCCAGCTTTGAGGGGGAATATTGCAGGGTCTCATAGTTTCCTCGGGCCTATTCCGGGAGCCTACAAGGTTCCAAAAGCCCCTTGAGTCTTTACTTTTGCTAGCAAGGAGTAGGTCCTCCCAAAATTTCTCTTCCCACTCCATCCTAGCACTTTTAAGGGATCTATTGTAAACCTTCCTTGCTTCCAGTATAGCACTATGGGATTTATGTTTCACTGCCTCTACGAGCAATGTTTTGTGTACCCTACATGTTTGCGTGTACCAACCAGTACCTTGCTTTTTTCCCCATTTGTTTCCTGACTTACAAGAGGGGATAGTAAACACATTGGTCAAAGCCTCTACTAAAGAGACAAAGACCCCACTAGCCATACCCACCCCTATCGGGAGAGACCCCAGATTTGGCTCAGCTTGATTTAAAAGGATTAGGATTTCTCCAACTTTTTCCTCGGACAGGACCAGTTAGCCCATTTTAGGCGTCTACCACAGAGAGAGACCACAGATTCGTCAGGGGGAGCTACTGCAGGATTGAAGAGACCCTTTTTACGACAAGCCCACCACTGGGCCATGGTTAAGGAAAGTGGATTGTGGTCACTATCAATCGTTGGGACCACAACCATATCCTTCGCTTGGCTCCAGACACACCTCTAGTAAGATATAGTCTATTCTAGAGGTGTGTCCTGGTCTATTGAATGTATGAGCCCCCACCCTATCTGAAGTTGTCCTTCCGTTCACTGCTCTTAGATTTAATTCGAGGGTCAGGGAGTATAATTGTAGCGCCACTTCTGTCCATCTCCTGATGGGGGAATCTCTAAAACTGGGATCCCTAACCTAGCATCCTCCTCGTCCTGGTCTAGGGCAACATCCGAGCCTAAGGGCTCGAACGTGCAGTTCATATCTCCCGCGACCAGGATACACGACTTGTGTGGGGTTATGTTCAAAAGGGACTCCAGGAGAGACAATACAGGGGACTTCCTCCCGCCCTTAGTTCCTCTAGCATACACATTGTAGACATTCAATATAATTCGTCCCCTAGAGTCTCTTAGAATAATATTTTGGATGTCCGGGGAGCCTGTCTATGGCTCCTCTATTCTGCAGTCTAGGGAAGCTGCTACCCATATGAGCAGGCCACCCGAAGGGCGTCCTCTCCCTGATTCAGAGGATAGGGCAGGCACAGAGTGGGAAGAAAATCCCACCCTATGTACCGGCTCCAAACTCCAGGTCTCTTGAAAAATGCATAAGGAATGCTCATCCACCAAGGCATTCCAATCTGGAAGGGCCAACTTTCTTGCGATCCCTGCGATATTCCAGCTGAGAACCTTAAAGACCTGGTCCGTCACAGCCAGTGTATCGCCGGTCGCGAGAACACTACTGGCCGGAGACCTCACAGAAGGAACTTGCAAATTACAATCAAGAGGGGTCGGCGGAGAGACTACCGACCCACTGTCGTTTACTGACGAGGGAGATGCTGGTCGTGAAAGTGACCCTATCATGGGGCCTATTCTATTAACTGATACCATATCTGTATCTGCAATTTCCCTCGTGTCGCCCTCCTGCAGTCAACAGCTCCCTGGGCCCCGTGGGTTCAACCCGTTGGCACCAGGACCCCCAGCCCTTCGTGGGTCCCAATTTTGGCAAAAGCCAAGGGTACTAGGCCCCTCCCAAGGCGACATGGCAATTTGCCTGGGGTAGAAGAAGGTTAAGTCCACTACTTTTACCCCTTGTGAGTCCATGCTTTTTATAGGGGCACAGATGGAGCTCACTACTCTGGAATCTTGGAAGTTTATTATTACACAGTCCCCCTCCTGTGTTTTTTTTCCCTTGCCCTATCCACCCTACTCTGCGGACACTTAAAATAAGCCCATCCACACCAGTCGAAATAGGCTTGTTTGACTTTAGCCAGTGGATGCACTTATGTTTAAATGACTGGTGGTTTTCCAACTGTCCATCCTTCAGTGGGGGAACATTTACCAATACTGCAACAAAAGGTTGGCAATCTGGTGGGAGGTTTATGGGTGGGATCTGCCGTCGTAAATTCGGACGGACCACTGTGGTAACAGCTGGGGTTGTAGTTAAAGGGGTAGTTTTGGCAACCATTCCTGACACTGGTCCCTTAGTTTTGTCTTGTTTGCCAAGTGTTTGGCTATCTTTAGCTTTACCTTTACTTGCCAAGGGCTGGATTTGTGGAGTTTGCTTAGGTGTAGTTTTCGCAACCCCTGTGGGCGTTGTCATTCCCTTAGATTGAGGCCCCGCTACAGGTGGGGTTGGAGTTTTAGGGACTTGGGCTCGCACTCTGCTAGGATCAGTCTTATTTGACCTAATTGGGGAATTAGAGTCTGCCTGTGGTAACGAGGAAACTAGAAGAGCCGCCTGAGGCGCACTCCCCTCTAGGCCTATATCCTGGCCATTACTCACTTTTTTTAGCTGTTTGAAAGTAGTTTTAAGTGAGTAAAACCCATCTAGGGTTGATTGCTCCAGTTTGTCTATTCTAGCTCCCAGGCCCTTAACCTGAGTCAGCAAGGGCATCAAGAGACTATTTACCCTCTCCAGAATGGAATCAATAGTCATGGGGATGATAACTGTGGGGGCATTATCAATGATCTTACTACGGGGCGTGCAGTTATTTAATCCCATTTGTGAGGCTACTACATCCCCATCCACCTCAGCATTATCCTCAGGGACCAGCCCCTTTGCATTATTCCCGCCCTGGTCAGAAGGCTTTTTTGTTTGTTTATAGAACGCGGCCTGACTCACCTGCCTCTGCTTATTAGAATTGGCTGACTTTTTACTTTTTGCCCTTTTTCTTTTGCTAACTTGGGTTGTTCACCAATGGCTCCCCATCTGGATTTACTGTGATGGGGATGGACGGTATTGGTAATGGTGACTGGGCCGTACCTTTATTTGGGGGCATAGGCGTTACAGGTAAGGGTAAGGGTGGTGCGGTTGAGCCATCCTCCTTCTCAACGCAACTAGGAGGAAGCGTGGCCGAATGCTCCAACCTGTCTATATTTTGCCCTATTTCAGGCAGCGGAGGGGGGTCAATGAGGCAACCCGGGACAACAACGTGGGGGCCAATTTGGTCACGCTCACAAGCCGGTGTCCATGCCTGTGCTATGGCCCCCAAGGATGAGCGTCTAGAGGGAAGATAGACCTCGGAGAGACGGCGTTCGGAAATAGCAATTTCCTTGTCTATGACTGCCGCCACTCTAGTTATAAAACGGTCCATAGTTCCAATTACTGGGCTCCCACCGGCTACTCCCCTTTCGCACTCACTCCTAAGTAATTTACCTGAGCGGGTTGACATGATGAGGGGCAACAACCCTGGTGAGCCGCACGGGCCCGCCCGAACTCGGGGATGGATGACAGAGATGTGGCCCTGCCCTGCCTCCTCCTGCCCCGGACGGCCACAGACGGCCTGCCCTTTGCCCGGGCTTCGCCCCGGGCGTCCCGCTCGGCGAGGCTGGCTCTGTAATGTTTGTGTAGGGTGGTGGTGGGCAGGGCACGCAGGGGGGCGCTGACCGGATGTGGCGTGGTCAAGCAGGGACTCCTGGGATAGTGAGTCCCTGCCGCGCTACTCCCCTGCAGCCTATCTCAGCCCCACAGATGAAAACAACAGGTAGCTCAGCAGCCAGGCAGCAGAACGCGTTGGTGGGTCCTCCCACGAAGCGGCTCCCGCGGAGCGGGAGCGGCAAGCAGTAAAGGTAGGAAGGGGGGGGCAAGCAACAAGCAGTTACCCACAGCGTCTCCAAGGGGCTCCAAGGGAATTTCAAACGGAGACAAAGTAACAGTGTGAGTTTTATTGGTTTTATCATTGCTTGCACAATGCCTACAGTCCTATACAATTCCTTCCACCTCATGATCCATCTACGGCCACCAATACTATTGCCGTTGTCATGTTCCTTCCAAAATGCCCCTCATGGGCTAAATAAATCCTTTTTTCTCTGAAAACTCTTGGAGACACCACTCGTTTTCTGTTGAATATTTTCCCTTCTACAGTGCTCTCCTCATCTTGAACACTAAAATTCCATCTATAATGGGTGGTATTTGCTTCTTACTTGGCCAGCCTTTCGTGGTGTACTCCTTCAGCACCAACAAATCTGAGTAACTCGAGTTAGCATCCTTCCACTCTATCATCCAAAGCTGGCTGATGTACCTAATTCCCTATTGTACTCTCAATTTTCCTCACAATTTTAAATTGGCAACTGTGGTCAACCGTTCAACATTTTATTATTTTGAACTGGGCACATACTCTTCAATGAAATTGTAACTAGCCAAACCTTCTATCCACCCCCAGGAGACCAGTTTTTCAACTCTCTGTATTTCTATTTCTTTACTTTTGAAGCAATTGCAGCACCTGTGCTTTAGCCTGTGCTTTAGCTGAAGATGTTTAAAGCTAAAGCACGAGTGCCACCATTGTTACAAAAGTAAACCAATCGAAAGAAAAAAATGGCGGGCGGAGGCTTTTTTTTCCCTTCTATTTGTTTACTTTAATTACTATCGTGGCACCCACGCTTTATCTTAAGATATTTAAAGCAAAAGTGTGGCGATCCATTTGCAATGCAATAGCTCTCGCATTACTGAAAGTTTGAGCTATTGGCGTTGTATTAATATTAGCAACGCCAGTAGCTCAAACTTTCAGTAATGTGAGACCTATTGCATTGCAAATGCTTGTAGCACCTGGCCGCCGGCAGCGCATGGCTGTGTGGGCTTGCTCTATGCTTCGTAGCGGTGAACTCTGTCGTGCCTGAACATCTGTGTCCATCGTACATGTTATGCATTCAAAACGACTGTGAATCATCTGTACTCCATCCTAAAATGGATTTCTACCTGTCAACTCATTTGTGCCATTGGAACGGTCGGTCGTCCACACTGTATTCAACCATCATCGCAGCGCGTGACTGCAGGGAGTTGGGCAGGTACAGCCAATGTGTGCTCCTAGGGGGTGTTTGTGCCTCCGCCCCCTGTGAAGTCCGGAATATGGGCTTTATGCAGAACATTTCAGTCGTACATTGCCATAAAAACCTGTTTATCTTGAACAATGTGTGCAAACATTTTGGGTTAGTGTTTGACCAAAGCGCACCCTAAAATGGGAATCCTACCATGGTCTTGCACTATTCAAGAACTCAATCGTGCCATATGAACAGTTTTAGTCATGCACACTATGTATTCAGGCTTCTTAATTCAAGGAGTTTGTCCTGAAGGTGGTGGACCTCCTTTTAGTTGCATATGGTACTGCACCCAGCAACATGGTTAGGTAAAAAACATGGGCATTTATAATTCCAATAACCCCAACTCCAACAAATGCGAGCCCAATTGCATTTGTAATGCTTGTTGTTTTCTTCCAATCTGATAGTGCTCCATCTCTGGGTGCGCATCAAAGGTGGGACCTCTAAAGAACATTCCCTTTTACCCAAAGTTTGCATGAGTACTGCAACATTTTGATGTAGCTTACTAACAGACTGTTGCACACAATCCAGGCATTAACATTAAAGGCGTGGTGGTTCACCTGTGCACTCTTAAGGACTCCACCCTCTGCATTCCCATATGCATGGGCCAAACTAGCATTTACCTGGTAAGAGGATGGTTGAAGAAGCACCTTATTTAAGTTTTAAAATGTATTACCGTATTTTCCGGCGTATAAGACGACTCGGCGTATAAGACGACCCCCTACTTTTCTTGATAAAATGTAGGTTTCGTGTTATACTCGCCGTATAAGACTACCCCCACTTCCAACGCAGTCCTGCATAGCCATTTTGAGAATTTATTGCCAGTCAGTCACCCTCTTTAGAGCAATCTTGCAGTATTGGCCTCACTGTTGCCTCTGGCTGGCGAGGGGCTGATTTTGTGTTCTGTTTCCTACCTCTTACGGTACTTTTTGTTTGCTTTTGATACTTGCACAGTGCCACCATCGCCTACGTAAAGTTCATTCTTGTGTTTGAGTGCCCTCCATTTATTGCAATATTATACCGTACCTCTACTTGCACACATGTCACTTTTTCCTCCTGTAATGCACCATTTCCTATTGAGAAGCGGTCTGACACCTTCGGGAGAAGTCCGCACTATGTAAAAATGCATGAATACATACCTTAAATTTTGGCACCCGGCGTATAAGACGACCCATGACTTTCCAGAACATTTTAAGGGGTTAAAAAGTCGTCTTATACGCCGGAAAATACGGTAACTGCCACTCATCTATTATATACAGTCTTACACGCAATACATTAAAACTATAAGCCTTATTTTTAGTAAAAATGTCTCATCCTTTACTGAAAAATATTTCTGTATACAGCATTAAAAATGTGTCTAAAACCAGTCCATTCATAAAGAAGACCATAGACCACGGTCCGCCCTGGGCGTCACTTTTTTGGCGGCAGCAGAGATTAAAGAAAAAAACAACTTGGCTTGCGAATGCAAGGTACAGGTTTTTTTTTGTTTTTTCTTTATTCTCGGGGAGCATCTGCTGACACCCAAGCTTTTCTGGAGTAGTGGTCCAAAGGGACCTCTATGGGTTTTAAAATTTAAGATAAAATGGTTTTATCTCCAGGTTCCCAAATCCGTGACCTCAGGAAAAAAGAGGCCTGTTCTATATTTATGTAGCGCTAAGCTGCAGGCCAATGCCTGCTGCACTCATGGCCAAAGATCATGCAATAGGGGCTGGCCGCCTGCAGCCATTGGTCCTATGCAGAATTGAGCACTGTGTGTTTACTGTTAAAACGGGGAACTCCTAAAGACTCTGGTGTGGTTTGTAAATGTATGGAATATTATGTGGTCAGAGAGACTAAGATATGTTATCAGCTGTAGCTTGATGCCTGGTAGTAGTTGATCACTTGTTTTTGTCTTCCCCAGTTTCCAGTCTTCTGGTTTGGATTACCTGCCATGCTAAAGGGCTGGTTCGACCGAGTTTTAACCGCGGGCTTTGCCTACACCTACGAATCCATGTTTGATAATGGGCATTTTAAGGTAAGGAATCGGAGTACAATATAATTTCAAGCAGCTTAACATTCAGCAGCCGGACTCAACTCCAGAAGGATTTATGGTCACATCTCCTTAGTATTCACAGCTCTCTTGAGTTCCCAACGTAAGCTAGAACACACTTCAAAATCTGCTTCTAGGCTTAAAGTGATCTATAAAAACAAACCTGTCTGTGTAGTCAACCATCGTAATATCTCAACCGGCTTTAACGGGCAGAAGAAGTAAACACTGCTTTTAATGAGTCTTTAAAGTATCACCGTGTGGCTCCCCTGAAGCACAGGCCTTAAAGTGTTCCTTCACTAGTGTGGCAGCCGCCACTTACACTTCTTCCCGAAAACAGCTTATGATTCAGTCCACTTTATCTTTGAAACTAATTCCGGATTTCTGCGGTTTGTTCAGTGCTGGTTTATTATGAACACATTCTAAGATCTTCTTATCTATTCTGCATTCTTAATTGTTGTTGGCCAGTTGTAAAGAGCCCCATTACTCCTCTGGTTGCAGGGGCACCATATAAAACCCTTAAAATGGACACTGCCTTTTTATTGCAAACTTTTAACCGTTGTGTTGCTCGGCTTCCATGTCCAACATGGACAAAATCAAAATACTAGAAAAGTAACTATCCTGCACACAGTTATTCAGTGGAAGGTCCCCCTCTTCAGTGGGACTCTAAGATAAGTTCTTTAGTATTCCCTGGTATACCCAAGCACTGGCCTTTGGAGTGGCATACTCGCTTGGGGCATAGTTACATACACTAGTGGCAATCTGTCACCCTGAGAACCCTTTAATTTGGCTATGGAGGTGTTGCTTATACTGCGATACTCCTCCTTAGTTATCTTTCCATGCTATGAAAATATTCTTGCTCTTCCGAGGAACTGTTTCGACCATTTGGCTACCTGGGTTGCTGGTTTTGTTTTTCCAAATGTTTGTATATTTAGATATAAAAAAATTAGACCGAAATTGTAACAAGACTAAGTAATACAGTTTACACGAGAGATTACACAGTACCACGCAGGCGGCAATACATTTAGCACAAATAAAGGCTAAATGTCATTAAGAGCCTTTCATCAAAGAAAACTGCACAAACACTTCATCATTTGACCAATCAGCTGCCTACAAAATGTCCTCCAACGCACTCCTTGATCAATACATTTTACTATTCATCACTTCTCTAATTAATATACCTTAAACTTGGACATATCCACACTTGCCTTTTGCATCAAAGCCTTCACTTATTTCAAAAGTGTAGCTGTAGGCAAAACCCTATGTCTTTACAAAAGAAATAAAAAATTGAGCCACATCTTCCGCTCTGAACTTCAATACGCACTGATAAAACATTAACTGACAATTTTTGTCATCCTCCATATTTCAAAATGCTGCATCCAGGTAATTCTGCCCCTCCATTGCTTTAACATCAGTAACTCTCTCCTTAATGAAAAGAATGTAGCAGTGCTAGCTTCCACATTTAATGGCCAAGTTTAAACCTACATTAATACCAAAATAACATCCCACATAGTCCTCCATCGCCTTCAGAAGCATCCTGAGCCTTATCCTCTTCCTTGCTCGTCCCTGCCTGTAAGTCTTCCTTCATACAACGAATGGTCTGGAGCCATTGCTGACCTGGAACAATTTCCTGCTGTATAACTCATCCTTTTTCTGAATAATTGTACTTAAAAAACAAACAAAAAAAACCTCCAACTACAAGGAACTTTCATGAGATCCAAAATCCCCTCTCGATGCACCAGCATAACCAGACCTTCCATGCTCCGAGGAGATCTGCAGCCTCTTGTGAACGATCTTCATATGATAAATATCCTCAAGACCGTCATATCTTCTGGTATCTGCCAAGCAAGACAGCAGAGTATTCCAGCCAAAACCAAAGCATGCTCATCTTTACAACTAGTCATAAGACCTTCCCGTCCTGGAATTACGAGAGGCTCCTCTACCACTAACTCATTAACGCCAGGAAACTAAGGTATAAACACCCATAATGGAGTGCTCAGGGCCACCTAACCTCTCACTGCTTGGAAAAAAAAGAAAGAATCATCATAAGATAGAAATGCACAACCTTTCACTTTCCACCAGTCCTGCTAGAAAGCATCGACTGGAACTAGTTAAATTCCTAAGCAAGTTGATGGGCCAAAGACCCACATTTGGCTTGGATTTAATTATTAAACTCGAGCCAATCTCTAACTCACTGAGGGCCCGATGTAGGTAATCCCCGATTACCGATTCTTAAATACCGAATCATACCGATTCGGTATTTAAGAACTGGCAATCGGGATGTAGGTATATTTACCGACTCAATTACCGAATCGGTAAGATTCAGTAATTACCAAATCGGTAATTGCCATTAATTCCTATGGGCCTTGAGGCCCATAGGCATCGATGTCAATACTGAATCTGTAAATACCGATTCGGTAAAATTACCGAAATTACAAGGGGGACAGGGTGTCACTTTGACACCCTGTTGCACCCCTGATTCTGGCTTGTGTGCAATGTGACACACATACATGCCCTTAGGGCATGTATGTGTGCCACATGGCACAGGTTTACATGCACAGATGTGCATGTACACAGGAATTCGTTATTTACCATGAGATAGTATCTCATGGTAAATAACGAATTCTTAAGGGCCTGTGGCACTATTTTAAGTGCCACCTACATAGGAATTACCGATTCGGTAAATATACCGAGTCGGTATTTTACCGAATCTGTAAATTTACCTAATCGGTAAATTTACAGATTCGGTCAAATTTGGGCCCTCTACATCTCAAAAACCAATTACCGGCCGGTATCGGCCGTTACCGACCAGTAATTGCCGACCTACATCTGTCCCTTAACCACTTCAGCGCGGCGCGAATTTTCACGCTGTACTGAGCGTTCTAATGAGCCAACTGGCTCATGACGGAACGGTTCCATCATGAGCACAGGCCAACCGACGCTCATGACGGACCTGTTCCGTCATGAGCATGGAAGGGGTTATGCTTGGAATTCCAATCCACATCACGGTTTACCTGGCCTGATAAATACTCTGCTTTGAGAAACATTGTGTTCTAGAAATGAAACTTCCCTCATTCCTTCACTCACTCTACCATTTTTTTTTTATCTGCTCTCAATTAAGCAGTTAATATAACTTACTGCTGACACATTATCAATGCACAATAGCGCTGAACAGATCCCCTAATCGATCTCGTAAGCTCCAATGCAAGCAAACCAGCTTTCATACTTTTTCATTCTGGACCATGCGCCTCCTGTCCGTGGAGCTCTAAATGTGCTTGCTCCAGGAGCGTCCGGCACTGATCGGGGGTGGCTGATAAGTGGGAGTCTTCTTCTATCCTGGTCGGTCTTCCAAACAGGAAACACTCAGGCTGAGGCTTCCCCAAGCCAATCACCAGGCTGCAATGCAGCCTGGTGATTGGTCTAAGTGTTATGTTTCTGCGCTCGGACGAGGGCTGTTGGCCTGGGCATGTTTTCCACGCAGGCTGTAATGCAGCCTGCATGGAGAACATGCAACGTGTGCATGGTGGTTTTGCCTGCCCGAGAGGGCCAGTCAAGCAGTCATGCGCACTTTGGAGTGGGCAAGCCACTCCTTCCCTGCTCCGTCATAAGAGCCGCCCTGCCCACAAAGCTGCCGGCAGCAGGAAAAAATAAAATGATAACCTCGTTCTCATTTTATTTTTCCTTTCTTTCACTGCTGCAAAGCAGTGGGGCGGCGCTTCTCCACCTTAGCGGAGGAGCTGACCCTGGCTTGCTCCCCATCCATGAGAGCGTGAATCACATTTCAGAATAACATTGGAGTTGGACCAAAAATGTCACTTATTCCAGGCCTGCAAATCTAGAAGCATCATCTCAAATCTTCCTTCACCTTTTTGGACGTAAATCTTGTTGCTATATCAAAATATGTTCCTTAATCGTTTTGCTATTAACCTCTGAGCATTGTAAGATGTAAGGCGGGGAAAGGATGTAGCCAAACTGCTAGGGCAGTCGAACTTCAATTCGAGGAACCGGGTTTGAGTCTCGCAGCACCGCTCAATTTCCTGTGATTCTGGGCAAATCACTTCATCTCCCCGTGCCTAATAAAAATGAATGTAACGCAACTGGTGCTGAGGTAAGTGCACTGATGCCTTCGGGTCAAGTTTGCGCTGTATAAAACTTTGAAGAAAAAATGTGCCCATTACTTCACCTAATGTTTGTAGCATTTTCAACTGCCCGGAATCCATCTAGAGTGGCTCAGTGGAGTCGCTTGGGGGATGATAGAATTGCGGCAATATTGCACTTTCTCTAGATGCAATCTTAAAATTGCACTTTAATAACACTTATCTATGTACCTCTGGAAAACCAAACATTAGCAGTTTTATATAATGGAGGAACTTGAGTGTTATATGTAGAACAAAAAATGAACTCGTTAATATCCTGCTTATAACCCACTGATGCCCTAAACAGTGGGAGTAATCTTTCTGTTCTGTATACTGGAATGGTGTTCCTTTCTCTTTCAGAATAAGAAGGCTGTGCTGTCCTTTACCACCGGAGGGATGAACTCCATGTACACCCCCAGGGGTATTAATGGTGACATAAACGTGTTGCTCTGGCCAGTTCAGGTACTATTTGTAAACTTTACTAAGCTCTTTATGGTCTCTTGCGTGGGTGGTGTTGAGAGATCTGCAGGGAGGGTAATGTGTAAACTTGTGTTGGAGCATAATCTCTGATTCTTCTAGCAAGGGTCCTCGTCTGATTTTAATCCGCACAGGAGAGCTTTGAAGTGACAGACCTTTAAATCCAGCCTTTGCAAATGGCGTGGACCTTCTAGGGCACCAGCAACATACTGTTTCTGGCCCGCTTATAAATGTCTTTGCTTCCGCATTAGGAGAGCCAGACAAAAATATGGCAGAAGCACGAAATATATGCGTTTGTCTCTAGAAGCGGAGACCAAGCTCACCTTTTATTAGTACAAAAACGGATTCTTCTATTTGCAGGTGAACAGCCTAAGCATTTACTTTACTGTGTCCCCGATTGTATGGACCAAGGAGCTCGTTCTGCTTGGACACTAGCCTGATCTTTGGATTCAGCTTGTATTCGCTGGTTTATTTATAAGGAATGTGCATCTCTGAATGTAATTTCTCCCATGCCTGAACGTGTCTGCACTGTTGTACCACTCAAAGGATGCATTTCCTGTCCAATCTATTAAACCCATACTGCACTTTGTCAAACAAAATGACAGTTCATTAGCTTGACTTGGCCCTTGATGACCAGTTCCACTCTCAAAAGTGACAAGTGGCCAATACCTTTTGATTCTTGGATCCTTTCTGCTCATAATTGCTTCTATTAGACAGATTTTATTTAAAAATGCAATGATTCTTGCAGAGAAGTTCATAAGTGAAGATATCGAACAGTAAACTTGCTTGAAAAACCTGCAACTGAAATAACTTGGCCAAGAAGTCCCACCATATATAAATATAACCAACTTGTTCCTCTGTTCTATTTGTTGTTGTATGGTCCTTCCCCTGCACTGACCCTCAGATTTCACTCCGTGCATCAACCTGTATACACAGCCTCACTTTGATTTTCTTTCTGCTCTTCTCTGCAGCAAGGAATCCTGCATTTCTGTGGCTTCCACGTGCTGGAGCCACAGATAGCGTACAGCATCGCTCACACACCCCCCGAAGGAAGAGCTCAGATCTTGGATGGTTGGAAGAAACGTCTGGAGAATATCTGGGAGGAGAAATCCATCAGCTTTGTCCCCAATGGGGATTTTGACCTGAGTTTTGCTGGAGGGTTTTCCCTGAAGAAGGAGGTGGAGGAGGCCAATGCCGATAATAAACATGGTTTAACAATCGGACAGCACCTGGGAAAGACTCTCCCACCTGATAGCCAGGTTAAAGCTGGCTGCACTAAGCTTTGATCAGTACCTCTTTATAATTAGACCTGCCTCAATTAATTGGCACTGTACTTTACCATTCATAATAAAATGACTTGAAATACTTTATATCCCCCTCTTCGACTGCATTGTCAAATATTTATTGAATACAATTGCAACCAGTTTCGAGTGCCAACTGCACAGAATGCCACAAAATTGTTTATTATTTGTAACCTTTCTGAGATGTGTTTGCAACAGGGTGCACAATGGCTTTCTAGCCTTTAATGCGTGTGAAAGTGACACTATTCCTCATCCGTTTATTGTATGTTGCCAATGATGAAAATGTTCTAGTCCAAACTGGCCCAAAAAGCAAAGCTTTGACTTGTGCAAGTATGTCACTTTTGTTTTACGCTTCTCATTTGCCCTCTGGAAGTGGTTTTACGCTCATTACAAATTTCCAAGCCCTCCTGCCCCTCCACCTGAATTTGGCATTCATGTTTTACGTAATTGAAAATTAACAGCCTAATATATTAAAGTAATAGTAGTATTAATATTACTTTACAAAACCCTATCTTTTGGATGCTATATGCAAAAATGGGACCTTCTGTGATTGTACATCGCCTCTTTTTATCGGACAGAGCATTAGCAAAGATTTGTTTGTGCCAGTTCTCATTTGCCCACTTACTTTGCATTTACAGGTTCTAAGCTTACATATAGATCACCCATGCCTTTGTATTACCCTTTCTTTAATAAGCCTACCTGGGCGTTTATTGACCTTGACAGTCAAGACAGAAATGAGAAGCTTTAAGTTCCCTTGATGGCCTTCTGTACCTAATTATTGAGCATCAAATGCCCTCAACATGGTGGTGACCGGTAGCTGGCTCCACTTTAATTGTAGTAAGGTCCAAACCTCTCTGGGGGAATCACCCTGGCGTATGATCCACATTTTCCAGGGTTTATTTCACCAGCATGAATTTATCCTCTCCCCTCAGTGAATGCCATTGCAATCCTGCTTTTGTTTGATCTACTTTGTCACCCCTTATGTATCCCTGTACCTGATCAACTTGTTGTATTTAGGGTGCTTATTGATTGTTGCCTAGACTACGACAGGCTCTGAGTGGCATCCACATTGAATCTGCCGTGATGTGGCTTCCAGTAATTTTGATTTTGGTGATTCGCCTGCTCTTCATGATAAAATGGCCTAACCCCATCTCCGTCGTTAGTAGCTCCACTCACTTGTGATGGCTGATTGGGTTAAATTCAAGATCTCCACCATGCACCTTCACAGATTGCAATTTAAACACAAACAAGAAGGCAGATTTTTTTTCTGGGCTAAATGTATCTTTATTGAAAGCTTAACAGAAGAACGTGCTGGATGCATCATGTACTATATAAGCCAATGAGTTTCTCAATATTCATGAATGTCTATCCATCACTTAATTTTCAACTTGCCCTCAACACCCTCTTAGGAAGGCGACCCCCCCCCCCCCACATTAATGTAACATAAAAATATATACTAGCACAACTTTATATAATGGTCCTTTTATCTCCTCCTTCTGACCCCTCCTCAACCAGAAAGGGTGCCCATTGTTCTCCACAAAGAGGGCCGCACTTTTAGTCCACTCGCCCTAAAATGTGTTGCATTGCTCTTCATGTACAAAATGTGTGCTCGCTGATTAACGTCTACTTGGCCAGCATTGCTCATAATATCTGACACTGCTGAGAGAGGACCTAAACTTTTGTATGGAAAGGCATTTGATAATTTTACCACCCCAAACCATGCATGGCCAGGTACCATTCAGATCTCGCCTCAAACCCAATACAATTGTCCTTCAGTGGATCGTTGTACCGCTTTTAAAACATCGGCTATCATGTCCAGAATGTGAGATGGTTTGGGCATCTCGACCAGACATGATGTGTATCCCCAATAATTTCATGGCTTCTCCAGTAGTTCTTCTGTTCTCTTGGCAATATTTTATGTCTTCATTGAAAAGTTTATCATGTATTTCTTTATTTTTCACACTTAAGAAGCTTTTGTGTATCTCTTCTCCATGTATCGTACTGCTCTGGATCAATTATCTTTCAAGTTATTTACTTCTGACTATTCCTTTACCTACATGGCTTCCAAAATCGGTGTTTAAAAGTTAGATATCACTCATTTCATGCTAATGTGTATGCTCATTATGTTTTTTGAGGGTAGTTTTCCCTTGTTGCAATTTCTTTCTTATTGGGGGTGCAAGACCAATGGCAACACTGGCTTTATGAAGCTGTTCATGTTCCGCCAGGCCAAATTCTCATTTACATTGGATAAAATATTTTATACTGGGGCAGTGAAATAAATCCAAGATCGTTCTACATCCACAGACTCCAGTTTGTAAATGGTCCAGGCAGTAGTACAAGTGGTAAACCGCTAAAGAAATGTATAGGTGTACAGAAAGGGGAATGTCTGAGCCTCATTCAAGTTAATCCGCCTAACCTAGTAAGCAGCCATCAAGAGAGCAGAAGGGTGGTGTCAATGAGGAATCTGCAGGTAGATGGTATCCACTAGAAAGCGCCTTACCAAAGGTAGATTTTTTCTTTTCTTCTGCTGGATACTTCTACCTGTTGATTTTCAACCCCCCCCCCCCCTTTTGAATAGGTCACGAAGCGGCGCAGGCCAGGCGGTGAGTGCTGGCTATACTAAAATCTTTAAGGGGACAGGGAAGGTCCCTTTGTCTGTTCAAAGTCCAAGCAGTACTGCTTTATAAAACTCTGGAAGGAAGCTCAAGTCACCACCTTGAAAATATTGGTCATGGGCACTTCTCTTGCCTGAAAAAGGTAGATGATTTTGCTCCAGTAGAATGAGCTCTTATGCCCTACAAATAGCTGGAATATGAATTTTCCTGGGAGCTGAGGTAAGTAAAAAAAAAAAAGATTTTTGTGTGTGCATGCTTGCAGTTTTGAGTATGTTGTATGAGAGAGTGTGTGTATGTATGGATGCATATGTGTGGGTGAATCAAGGGGCACTTGAAGTCTCTTCCGCTACCCATGGCATTTTGGTGAATAGATGTCCATGGTTAGGTACCAGCAAGATGTGACGGCCCTGAGCCCAGGGCCAGAGTTGTAGAGCTTCTAGGCAATGGAGGTGCAACCCTTCTACATTAGTTGATGTACTAAATCACTGTCCTATTGTCCAAGATCTGAACAGAATGGATGTGAAGGGATGAGAGCCAGACTAATCTGTCTATTTAGTAGAGAAGTGTACAACCTCTCCTCTGGAGACCCGAGGCCTATGATCTCCATTTCCTCCAGATGAGTACCTCATCCTAGGGTGGAGGCATCCATGAGGACTATTGTCACGTTCTGTGTGGGTTGGAATGGCGTCCCTTGAGGCAAATTGCCTTCCACACTCCACCACTGTAATTCCGTTGCAGTGTTTTGGAGATCCTGAGAGTTCAAATGCTCTCTGCTATGCTGAAATCGCGGTCTGTGGAGGCACCACTGGAGGGACAACATGTGCCAGCTGGCAGGAGTGATCAACAGAATGCAGGAAGCTAGCAGGCGCAAGACCATCGGGATTGGAATGTGAGCTCTATTCTTGAAACATTGGAATCTACCCTGAATGTCCTGAACCCTTTATGGAGGGGGAAAGACTTGATGTGGTGTCCAGTACTTCCCCCTATAACCAGGATGTGCTAAGAAGACACCAAGTGTGATTTGGACTTGTTGATGGTAAAGCTCACCTGAAAAGCAAAGCTGCTGTCACCTGGAAGTGGTGTGACACTATTTCGGAGGAGCTGACCTTGAGGAGCCAGTCATCTAAGTAAGGGTATACAGGGATACCTGAGTTGGGCAATTACCTCTGCCATCACCTTTGGGAAGACTCCAGGTGGAGAAGTTCTACCAAATATAAGGAACTCTAACTGGGAGTGTATGGACCCTACCATGAAGCAAGGGTACTTCCTGTGTGACCACAGAATTAGCATGTGGAAATGTGTGTCCTGCAGATCGCCAGACACATTCCAGCCTTCCACTTTTTTTTTCTTTTTAGTCCTCATAAATGCCACCAGAAAATGTCAACTCTAGATGGGCTTTCTCCAGGCCAACTCTAGATGGGCTTTCTCCAGGCCACTAGCACAGACCAGCTGTTCCCTCCCTAGAGTCTGGATAGCCAGTGGAGGTCGCCCAGAGGTAGGTCATTTCCTAATCCAACTCCCATTCACAATGTATCTTGCCACTTTGGGAGGACAGGACCACTAACCTCTGGCATAATCATTGGACTCATTGGAGGTGATCTCTCAGACCATGCATTTAAAGCAGACCAGATATTAATGGAGCTTTCCCCACCACACAACATGTCTAAACGACTAACCGCCATGATGTTTCTTAAACAGTCTGCAAATCTGGAGGGGTTGACAGACTTCCACTCCCTGCAGATCTCCCTCCTGGCAATAACAATGACGTAGAAAATAAACTGTAAGGTACTATTTCTAATATCATAATCAAGGGGAAGACCAAAAAATCAATCTAGGACTACAAGTAATTGGGGATAATACAACCTCTTCTAGGAACTCACACACCTCACTCCAGTAACTCGTAATTTCAGGGCAGTCGACAAACATGTGTCTGTCTGCAGCTGGAAACTTGCATCTTGGACAAAAGTATACTTCTGCTGAGAGCTTAGTTTCGCTGGAGTCCAATAGACCCTGTATAACGTGAACAGGTGGTTTCTTCTAAGATTGGATGGTTTTATAATTTTTTAGTGTAAATGAGTCCGTCCAAACCTTCAGCACCTCCCCTAGGTTCTGGACTGGAAAATTGTCCCATAGCTTGGTGGTTTCAGCTCCTAGATTGTCTTTCGCTCCCACAAGTGTGTTGTACCAGAGCGCAACCTCCCCCTTCCATCCCCTCCCCCTATTGATGGATTCCAGGAAGGGGATCTCCTCTTCGTTAGCCCAACACTGCCTCCCCCACCAAGAAGACAACTGATAAAATTAAAATCTTGTAATGGAGCCCTCTGTTATGTTCGATAGGGATTCCCAACTTAATAGTGCCAAGATGTTACACAGGTCCCCCCATTTCGTAAGGCCTGTCGCTCTCAATGGGAGAGCCAATCTATCTAATAAGCAATCTGGTGTACCTGGGGAATCCCAAATTGGGGCTTGAGTGGTAGTAGGGTATATTCAAGATTCTATGCATTGATTGCCAAATATTAAGTGCTGTCCTTAGGAGCTTCAGGCGAACCTTTTTAAAGAACTTCTGACCCCCCAAATTTATAGAGAAAAATCTAAACCATGCGGCAAGTCTGATAGGAGTAAATCAGGAAGAGCCAGCCCGCCTAATTTCAGTCCCCTTTTCAATTTCCTCCAGGCAATCCTTGGGGACTTAGTCGCCCAAATAAAAGAGCCAATCCTTCCTTGAAGGTTTGAAAAATCCTTTTTTATTAAAGTTAAGGGGGATGGAGTTAAATCGAAAGGTAATTTTCTGCAAAATGTTCATCTTGACTAGATTCACTCTAACATAGATGTTAAGAGGTAGTGTTCCAACTAGTCAGCTTCCTTACTTCCTTTACCACCATCTGCCAGCTAACTTTCGGGACGTCCTCTAGGTTGTGGGTAAGGTAAATTCCCAGGTATCTGATTTTTAATTTAGCTTCTGGTATCTGGATTAAGTTGTTCCTGCTCATGATTGTTTTGTCTTTATTACTTCTTTACCCTGACACTGTACCAAAATCTTCAGCCAAATCAAATAACCTGGGGATGGCCTCAACTGGGTTAGACGTGTAATGGAGAAGGTCATCAGCATATAATTCCGTCTTAAGCACCAGATCCCCCCATTTCGAACAGTAAGATTACTGGATCTGATCTCAAGGAGCAGACGAAAGGCTCGATATAAATATCAAAGAGGAGGGGAGACAGGGGGCAACCCTGCCTCGTTCCCCTTGAGATGTTAAACCATTTGGTTAGGCAGCCGTTGACTAAAACTTTGGCCCGGGGACCCCTATACAATGTCTCAATCCCTTTGATGAATATATCTGGGAACCCAAACTTTGCCATGGTTTTCCATAGAAATAGCCAATTAACTTGATCGAAAGCTTTTGCTGCATCGATCGCAACAATGGCGAGCGGCAGTCCTCTGTCTGTTGCCATGTCTATTGCTCCTACAACTTGGAACGTAAGTTCATTAAGTTGAAGGCCTGGTATAAACCCCCTCTGGTCAGGGTGGATTATGGACTTAATTATTTTTGCCAGCCTAGATGTGAGTATGCCGGAGTAAATTATTAGGTCAGAATTAAGAAGGGAAATAGGTCTATATGACTATTTTTGGGGGGTCTTTGTTAGGCTTTGCTATCAAAGTGATTGTAGCTTCTGACCAAGAGGGTGGGGTATGCTCCCCCTGCGAGAATTTTGTAAGAGTGCCAATAATGGGGCTAGGACCTCATCCAAATTATCCTTATACACCTCCGTTGGCAGTCCATCCGGACCAGAGGCCTTGTTCCTGGACATCTTTTGTTTTTAACTGGGCCCGTATCTCCCCCTCCGTAATCTCAGTAACTAAAAATGCTTTATCTGATTCGCTCAACTGGGGTAGCTCTCTCAGGCCCACCATTTTTTTCCAGCTTCTCCAACCCACAACTATTTTCCTCATGATATAAAACCTCCATGAATCCTCTAGCCTCTCTCCTGATCACAACATTTTCTGTAATGAGCAGCCCCGAATCTCGCTGGATTAGTGAACTAATGTTGTTCCTGCTCCTCTCGATCCTAGCCTTCCAGGCCAGGAGTGAGCCACACTTCTCTCCATATTCGAAGTTACGGAGCTTACTTACTTCCCACTTGTCCTTATTTATCTTGTCAGCTCGTGCTTTGAAGCCTGTCTGTAACTGCAGAAGCTCTTTTTCAAGCACCGGGATCCTACCTCCATCTTCCGTAACTGCTAACTGTAACTGTTGTTCCTTTTTAATCCAGTAAAGATCCTTAATATCTTCTTCCCTAAGTTTTTCTTTTTAGTGCCATGTGTGAACCAAGAATACCCCTCAAATAAGACTTGAGAGTATCCCAAACTGTTTGTTCTGAGGCAGTTACGTTACGTTAAAATTATTTATACCGCGCGCTTTCACCAATGGTTTCATGGCGCTCTTGACAAATACAGTGATCAAGGATGGGGAGGGTTAGTTATAGGCAGACTGGAAGAGCCGGGTTTTTAATAAACTGCGGAAGCAGTCATAACTGGGACATAGACGAAGTGTAGGTGGCAGGGAGTTCCAAGTGACAGGGGCCAAAACAGAGAAGCTCAAACCGCCGTGTTTTTTGCGTTTGAATTTGGGTACCACTAGAAGGTTGAGTGATGCAGAGCGAAGAGCTCGGAGGGGGATGTGACGTGTCAAGGCGGATGAGATGAATGCCGGAGCTGCCTCGGAGAGGGCTTTGAAAACTGAACATGCTAGCTTGAAAATGCAGCGCTTAGAGACCGGAAGCCAGTGAAGACTGCGCAAGAGGGGAGTGACGTGCTGGTGTTTAGGCTGGCGGAAAATCAGGCGGGCAGCCTGATTCTGCACCAGCTGCAGCCGATGTAGGTGGCATGCGGGAATGCCGCAGTACCAACGTTAAATGAGAAACTCCGACAGACTCCCTCTGATTTTAATTTTAGTCTCATCGTCTAGAAGGATAGTTCTATCTAGGGTCCACCTATACTCTGAGGGGCTAGCCTTAAAGTTAATTTTTAACTCAACATAGTGATCAGACAATCCTATAGGAATATATGAAATTGAGACAATATCGGGTAAAAAAAGCTCGATCTAAAATACAAAACATCTATTCTGGAGTATTGTTTATACTTTTTGCTATAAAAGGAGTATTCCCTGAGGTTACCATGCTGGACTCTCCAGGCATCCTGTAAAGTAAAGTCCTTCATGATATTCCTCAAGGCTAAAAGGGATTTATTCGGGGAATTATATTTGACAGAAGTACGATCTAGCTGGGGGTCCAATATTAGGTTGAAATCGCCTCCTAATATGACTGGAACTGAGTGCTGTATCATATACTCCTCTAACTTTCGGAGGAAGCCCGGGTTGTCTTCATTAGGACCGTAATAAACAGCACATAAAAAAATAGAACTGCCAATGGAGAGGACTGCCACCAACCATCGCCCAAACTGATCGGTTCCCCAATTGTGAACCCTTATTCCCTTATTAGCAAGCACAATTATAGCTACTCCTCTAGTGGAACCCCTTTGCTTAGAACAAAGAACTTCCTGAACCCAACTGAGTTTTGCAAATACTTGACCACACACCTCTGCTTCAAGATGGGTCTCTTGTAAAAGGTATACATGTGCCTCAGTATTTTTTAAGAATTCACACACACTTTGTTTGTTCCGGCTTCCTATACCATTTAAATTCCAAGAGAGGAATTTATTACTAGATGCCATACTAAGAGCTGTTACCTAATATAACCACACCTACAGCTAGTGGTAGCCTGTGTTCGCATTCTGATTTTGCAACATAAGGACTTATGACCTATGAGGACATTTTTATGTGTTTTTTACCCACTCCCCTGTGACCCTTCCCATCCCCCCCCCCCCCCCCCCCCCCAGGAACCCTCCCCTTCTATACGGCGTGAGCACGCCTTAGGGGGCCCGCACCCTTGAAACACCACCTAAAATAAAACCGTTTTTTTCCCCCCTTACTCAGTGCTAAAGCCTATCCTTTTACAGTCACTTCATTTTTTTATTTTTGCATTCCCTACATTTATTTATTGTTTATTATCCCCTGTTAATAAACTATGTCGTGTAAAAAGAGTAAATCTGTCCCATTCTATTACCCATCTGCTGGTAGTAGATATAAAGTGCGTGCAACCCATGTGTGCAGATTAACTGCCTCAGTTACTTGAAATTACAGCGTACTAATTAACTATCATTTGCCCTTGGACTGGCAACTGATTGTATCCTGGAGGTGACTATTGCCTCATTTTTAAAAGCAGTTCATCCACTTCCTCTGGGTGGCTACAGTTGAACATCTTATTGTTCCACATTATCTTGAGTAAAGCGGGGAATTTCATTTGGACTTGAGCTCCCAAGGAACGAAGTTATGGCATCCTAGAGCCCAACTCCCACTGCCTATGAGCCGTCTCCCCCCCCCCCCCCTATGGCGGATCTAATTTGATAGGGGTAAGCGTGATAATGGAGAGAGGACATCTAAGAATAAGCTCCTTGACCCTGTATGTTTGAAAGTAGACCAAAATCTTTCTTGGAGCTTTACGGTCCGGATGCAACCTAAAAGGATCTCTGTGCACCCACTGAATCTCGGCTGCTAGATCAATATCTAACCAATTCTTTAGTATGTCTTCTCTTAATAGCCTGCACACAAATCCCTTAATGTCCTCAACTTCCGCTCCTTCTGGTATTTTGAGGACTCTGAGGTTCTTCCGCCGACTTTGCATTTCCAGTCTCTCCATGTCCATTGTAAGAGTTCGATTTTGTGCCTTAAGAGCGTCAATGTCCTTGGAATTCCCTATCGATGTTTCTGCAAGCGTGGTGACTTTACTCTCCAGCACGCTGGTTCGGGTTGCTAATCCCTCCAGATTAGCCTCTAATGCGTCAAATCTATCATGCAACCCCCTTTGGTTGCTCTCGGAGATCTCAAACTTGTCCAGCAGATCCCCCCTCAGTGTTTGGAATAGGAAACCCAGTCTATCACTCTCAAGCTCAGCCTTGACAGCCTCGACCGGCGTGCCTCTGGTATGTGGGACAGGGCTGTGTATGACAGTAGTGGAGGGAGGAAAAGACTGGGATGGAGGTGCGGTTAGAGCTATATGGGGGATTAGAGAGTTAGAATGGGTCGCTGAGCTCAGTGAGTCCTGGGCTATAGGTAAGGCAGGAGCTAAGCTCCTCAAGGCTGTTGGAGCATTCAGAACAGAAGACCCCTGTACTACTAGTGATGGGAAGCTAAGAGTAAGGTTATGTACAGGATCAGAGTGTACCATAGCCTCTAAACCCTCCTCAGTAGGGGGCGGCTCGAGCACTGCGTACCTATTCTTCAGGGGTAAAGTGGGGGGGGGGTAAACACGTTGTCTGGTTGGTAGGTGGCCCCCGCTTCAGCTTCTACTGCCTCTGCCAACCCCCCCCCCCTTTTCCGTGGCCTCCACGCTGGCTACTTCTACTCCTAGCATTACTCCTGATTTACCTCCTGGGCCTTCCTTAGATTTTACTGCTTGCTCCATTATCTTGAAATAGCTTTTAAGTGAGGGGGTGCTTTTATATGCTCGGGAGTGCTTGACTACCTTTACTGTTCCTCCTTTCCTTACTCCCCCCTTCTTCTGCTTGTAGGGAGACCAAGGCGTTGGACCTCCTCTCTGTTAGGTCCCAGACCCCCTGCCTGGACCTAAGCTGATTCCTGTTCCTTGTCTCTCCCACCTTTCCTTTGGATACAGGGGTCTCGGATTGGTTAGAAACAGCGGTGGGAACCCCCTGATTTAGTGACACCCCCTCCCTTTCACTACAGCCCTTGGTAACACAAGTCGTTTTCCTGATATCACTCTGGCAGAATACAGTTGGAACTGCCCTCGATGTATCTGTCTCCATACAGGCCTCCCCTCTTGGAGCCTCCTTACCGCAGTTTCTTACTGTCCAAGCTGAAGGGAGACACCAGCACACCGGACCTCTAATGCGGAAGAAGAGCGCTCCCCTGGAGCGATGCCAGTGACTCCTTCGGCTGTCTTGACTCTCCCCTTGGCAGTGCCTGTCGTCCTCGAGCGCCCTTCAGCAGCTTACCACGACCCGCAGTATACACCGAGACTCGGCTCCCACTTCCTGGCGAAGCACCGCTCGGGCTCGAGCATTCCGCTGGGTCCTAGTGCTCTAGAGCGCTCGCCGCCCAACCTCCGAACAAAGGGAAACACGGGGGGGGGGGGACTTCAATAATGGTCAAATAATTTGCAGGAAAATGCCCTCAAATCCTCACCGCATAGTTTCAGGAGTTCGGGTCTCTGACAGGGGAAAATTCATCCAGTTGAATACTTGTGGTGGTTTCAGAGCGTGGAGCTCCGCAGCAGCCGTCGGCCTGCTGCTGCCATGTTGCTCAACCACGCCTCCCTCTCAGCCCCTCTCGGATTGGGTTCCAGCCTTCCACTTTCAGCGCAAACAACCTGAGCTAGGGATTGCATTTTGAACTTTTCCTTTTTGAGGAACCACTGCAACCACTTTTCTGGATAAAATCACTAAGATTAATATCCCTGTCCCTTCGTCTACTTTTATCAATCCCTCCCCTCCTATAGTTCAGAGGCACCTGTCCTTGATCCCTCCTCTCACTGAAGAAGTATTTCTGGAAATTCTTCCTAAAGTAAAATCGGGCTCTCCGGCTGATATCTGTCCAGCTCGCATTCTTCAACAGATTTTTTCTGTTTGCACTCCGCCCCCGATCACCCTGCTCAATAGCTCCCTTGTGCAGGGTGTGATGACTCCAGTCTTTAAAGCAGCCACAATAGTGCCTATTTTGAAGAAGCCTGGTGCAGACCCATCTGCCCCAGCCAATTATCGCCCTATCTCCCTGCTGCCCTACTTGGGTAAAGTGCTCGAGCGCTATGTTGCTTTGATCCTCAGTGCCCACGTGGAAGCAGCGGGGGGCTTGGCACCCTGTCAAGCGGGCTTTCGGCCCAGGCACTCTACTGAGTCAGTAGGGGTGTCGGTCCTGGACAACCTCAGGGAGGGCTTGGACCAAAATAAACATCAGGCTCTGGTGCTCCTCGATCTCTCCGCCGCTTTCGATACGGTGGACCACTCCATCTTGTTGTCACGTATCGGAGCGGCGGGAATCGGGGGCACAGCCATGGTTTGGCTATCGTCCTTCCTGAGGGACCGTACCCAGGCCGTCAGGTTGGGGGACTTCATGGCAACTCCACTTAAGGTCACTTGCGGTGTTCCCCAGGGTTCCTCTCTCTCCCCTCTGCTGTTCAATCTGTAGATCTATCCTCTGATTTTCGCACTCCAGCAGCTGGAGGTCACCGTATATAATTATGCGGATGACCTCCAGCTCATCTTTAATCTCTCTTCTGATTCTCATTCTATTTCCAACTTTCAGACTATTATGGTTTTCATCAGCGACTGGATGAGCCACAACCATCTGAAGTTGAACCCGGATAAAACCGAATTGGTTCTCACTGGTGGCTCTTCCAGTCCCTGGAATTCTTTATTCTGGCCTGCTTCTTTGGGTTCCCCTCCTATCCCCTCTCCTACAGTAAAGACCTTAGGCATCAAAATGAATAATGACTTAACCCTTCATTCACAAATTAGTTCTGTTGTTTCTTCCTGCTTCCTTTCTCTTCGTACTATTCGCACTGTTTCCCGTTTTTTTTTCTCCTCTGGCACTTAAGATGATTATGTCTGCCTTAGTAGTCTCCCGACTGGATTATGCCAATGCCCTTTACAATGGCATCCCAGCCTATAGCCTACGCAAGCTTCAGCTGGTGCAAAACCAGGCGGCCCGGTCAGTGTACGGCTTACCCCGATTCCATCACTCAACTCCGCTCCTGAAGGCGCTTCACTGGTTGCCTGTCAGGGAACGTTCCGTTTTTAAAATTGGCTGTATAGTGTTTCAGGCTCGCCAGGGAACAGCCCCTGCCTTTATCAGCGCCTTGATAAAGGAATATGTCCCGGCCAGAGAGCTTCGCTCTTCCTCTCAATCACTGCTACAGGTACCCCGCTATAAGCCTTGTATACTCCTGAGGCGGAAGCCGGGAGCTGAACTGCTTTTTTAAAATTGTTATTTTTTTGTGTCACGTATTACTTTGCTGCTATCTTTTAACTTGCACTCACCCTTCTGGCACCATCAGATCTTGACCTCAAACCGCCCTCAACAGCGGAATTATCGCTGTAGCGGAACGCCCCTAAACAAACAATTGTAGTCGCCATTGACGGCGAGGGACGAGGCCACGCCTACCTTTAGGCCACGCCCACCTGAGTATAAAGCGCTGAATGCGAGCGCATTATTTCAGAACCTTGTATACTCCTGAGGCGGAAGCCGGGAGCTGAACTGCTTTTTTTAAATTGTTATTTTCTGTGTCACGTATTACTTTGCTGCTATCTTTTAACTTGCACTCACCCTTCTGGCACCATCAGATCTTGACCTCAAACCGCCCTCAACAGCGGAATTATCGCTGTAGCGGAACGCCCCTAAACAAACAATTGTAGTCGCCATTGACGGCGAGGGACGAGGCCACGCCTACCTTTAGGCCACGCCCACACGCCCCTTTCTCACCCTTTAAATAATGTGTAACCACCGGACGCGCAGCGGACGGGCGCGCCAAAGGCAAGCCCGTCTGGGCCCGTCCGGGCCCAGCCGGCCCTAGGCCCTACTACTATGCCCATCTCACCCAGGAACAACCTGATATACTCCCGGGACAAGCTTCTAGCTTTAAAAACCCAGAAACACCCTTCCTGCTCGTGCATTCTGACGGACGGTAACCCCTTCATTAGATGCAATCTCTGTAACCCTGCCGGCCCGGACCCGGCACCTAGTGGACTGCAACTTGGCCTACTTAACTGCAGGTCGCTCGTGAAGCACGCGCACGAAATCAACCTCCTAATCGCCAACCACGCCACAGATATCCTGTTTCTAACTGAAACCTGGCTTACGTCCAGCAATGGCCCCGACACAGTCCTTGCACTCCCTCCCGGGTACCTTATGTGCTCGCTGGATAGATCTGAGGGGAGAGGAGGTGGATTAGCCATAATCTACAAGGACGTTTTTACTTGCAGAACTTCGGACGGCAACATCAAGGGATGTGAAAGCTGTAACTTTGCCATACAAATCTCCCCAGTCACCTCACTGTCTGGAACGCTGGTATATCGCCCTCCGGGCCATTTGGCCGAATTTCCAAGTAAAATCATCGATAAGATCTCCATCGAGTGCACATCCTCCTCCAACTACCTACTTTTGGGGGACCTTAATGTCCACTTTCTGGACCCGGCCGACAAGCAGGCGAAAGAACTGCTACAGGACATCACCTGCACCGGCCTTGACCTAAAAAAATCGACAGGCCACTCATGAAAGAGGGCAATTGCTCGACCCCATATTTAAAAATATCCCAGACCTGAAAACCCTTGATCACGTCCCCCTCCCTTGGACAGACCATTTCCTGGTCCCCTTCGTATGGGCGATTAACACCCTGCCCCCTCTACCTCCCAAAATAAGAACCCGGACAAGACGATGGCACAAACTGGACCCAGATGAATGGGCAGCCAAACTAAGGGAAAACGTCCCCCTTCCCTCTCAAGACACCATAGCTGCGGACAAAGAATTCAACACTTGGGTCACCCAATCCCTAGACACCATCCTGCCAAAAACCAGCTCCTTGAAACGCACCAAGAGAGTCAATCCGTCCCCCTGGTATACCCCTGAACTCAACCTTTTGCGGAAGGCTTGCAAGAGGAACGAACGCCTTTGGAGGAAGGACAAAACGGCAGAGAAAAAAGATACATTTCGTACCTCCATAAATGTCTATAAAAAGGAGCTACGTAACACCAAAATTGTCTTCTACGAGAGCAGAATCAAAAATGCTGCATGTTCGGCCCACGAAACCTTCGCCGTCCTAAAAGAACTCCTCCATGCCCCTGACCCTCCGCTCAAGCCACTCGATCCCAAAGAAGCGGAAAGCAAATGTACTAATCTTGCTACCTTCTTTGACGAGAAAATAAAAAAAATTCTTCTAGCCATTCCCCTCCCCGAACCGGGGCATACGGATAGGGATCTCACTAATTCTACCACCCTTCCCCCCCATCCGCTCGACAGCCCTTCACCCCCCTTGGACACCTTTGGTCCAGTCACTACGGAAGAGGTTGAGGCAACATTGGCCTCAATTAAAAGTGGGTCTCCACTCGACCCCGCACCCCTCCGCTTCCTGAAAAAAGTGACCAGCACCATCACACTCCCCCTCACGGCATTGATCAACTCCTCCTTCTTGCAGGGCACAGTTCCCCCCAGCTGGAAAGCGGCAGCGGTCAAAGGCCTACTAAAAAAACCATTGTTAGACCCACAGGACCTCTCCAATTATAGACCCATCTCCCTTCTCCCAGGTAATAGTAAGATTGCGGAGAAGTTAGTGAACAAACAACTGTCACTATTCCTGGAGAGCAACAACCTACTAGGGGTCTCCCAGACAGGGTTCCGCCCAGGACAGGGCACTGACATCGCCCTCCTGGCAGCAGTGGAGAAGGCCAGAAGCATTCTGGACACGGGAGGATCAGTGGCAGTGATCCTCCTGGACCTCAGTGCGGCCTTCGACACTGTGGACCATCCTACCCTTATCCAACGACTGGGAGAAATCGGAGTAAGGGGTATGGCCCTGAAGTGGCTAAAATCCTTCCTAACAGGCCGTTCCTTCCAAGTTTGGGAGAACGACAGCCACTCACCCGTTATTCCCCTCCGCTGTGGAGTACCGCAGGGCTCATCCTTGAGCCCTACGTTATTCAACGTTTACATGGCCCCATTAGAAAAACTGGTCAGTCCGTTCGGCGTATCAATAATCAACTACGCTGACGATACCCAGCTGGTGGTTACCCTCTCACACCCCCACCACTCCCCCTCTGACCTCCACAGTTGTCTCACTGAAGTCCACCGCTGGATGAACCTCTCCTCACTAAAATTAAACGGCTCTAAAACCGAGATACTGATGCTCGGCCACAAAGGACTCTCCTTGCCGCCTCACCTCTGGCCCGACCGCCTGGGTGACCCCCCCACCCCTAAGGAAGAGGTCAAAAGCCTGGGCGTTTGGATCGATAGCGACCTAAGCTTTAGAACTCAGGCAAAAAAAACTGCAGGAACATGCTTCGGACTCCTCAGAGCCTGTAGAAAGATCTTCCCTTTGCTCCCAGCGAACGCCAAGAAACTTCTCATTCAGGGCCTCATTCTGGCGAGACTGGACTACTGCAATGCATTATACTTAGGAGCTCCCGAAGCCACGCTCAACACCTTGCAGAAAGTCCAAAATGCCGCCGCGCGCCTTCTGACTGGTACACCAGCAAGATCATCTGCTAAACCAGCCCTCAAGTCTCTCCACTGGCTCCCAGTCGGAGAAAGAGTGGCCTTCAAGGCTCTCTGTCTGGCCCACAAAACCCTTAACAACAATGGCCCTCCCCTCCTTAAGGAACTCATTATCCCTTACAAAGCGGAAAGGGCCCTCCGGTCCAGCGGAGAAAATCTCATCACAGTTCCCAGAGTCAAAAAAGCCAGAGCCGGTGGCCGCCGCTTCTCGGTCCACACGGCCAAACACTGGAACAACCTTCCAAGACGACTGAGATTAGAACCCAATCTCCTTCAGTTTAGGAAATCACCGAAGACCCTCCTTTTTCCTCACCCATAAACTTCCTCCATTGCTGATACCCCTCGGAGATTCAGGTTTAGCGCTGGGATGCTCTAGGGTTACTACGCGCTCTAGAAAACCTTTAAATAAATAAATAAATAAGCGGAAAAAGTGGGGAGGGGCCAGTTTCTCTTTTTTGGCACCCACCTTCTGGAACTCCCTCCCCGTCCACCTGCGGTCGACTGAACACTACCCCCTCTTCCGCAAAGGCTTGAAAACTTTCCTGTTCAAACAGGCTTTTCCGATTTAACCCACCCCTTTCGTCACTCCAGCTATTGTGCTTCTGTCTATGTGCCTCTAAAAGCGCCAAGAAACCGTCTGGTGAACGCTGCGCTTAAATTAAACTGCAGTATCCTGAGGTCTTGGGATGGGCGGAACCCGCTGTCCTTCTTGGGGATCAGAAAGAACTGGGAGTAACACTCCTGACGACACCTAATGTAGCACCTCTCCATTGTCTTTTTGCATTAACTCTTCCAATCTCCTGTTGGATCTGTAGGTGGTCTGGCAGGGAGAATGGATGGGAAGGGTAGAAGGGCTTGCTGAAAGGGTTTAGACATGGCCCCTAGTAATGTCCCTGCAGGTCTGCGGAAGTGAGGAACCCTGTCCTCGAACAAGAGGGAACTAGGGCTACATTCCTGCGATGGCTGTGGAGGTGGTAGGGGGAAGAGGTGGGCCACGTCGTCTTTCTTTGCCCTGGTCTCAGTTTTGCCTTTACAGCTTGGTGTTCTTGGCCTTGAAAGGAGAAGCTCCTTGAGAAATAATGAAACTTCTTAAACTGATAGCAGTCTCTCTGCTATATTTGTAGATCTAGGGATCTTGTGGTTGCTTTGCTCTCCTTAGACCTTTCCAGAGCAGAATCAGCCATGTTCCCAAAAAGATGTGAGCTGTCGAAAGAGGTCCACAAGGGTAACTTGGACTTCTTGAGAGAATCCTGAGCCTTGCAGCCATGCATGGCGCTGAAGACAAATCAATGTGCCCATAGCCCTGGTGACACAATCTGTAGTGGCTTGTCCAGACAGGGTAACCTGTTTAGCCGCAGCTTTCCCAGTGCTGATCAATTCAGAAAAAGGGGCTGGAGATGGTGCAGTAAGTTGGGAAGGACTGTTTATGCGTATTGTGCCCAGGAGACAGGAATTGTTCAAGGATTTTGGGGCCATGCTGCCTAGCAAGAACGTTTTCTTGACATATTTCTCCATTAGTTTGAATTCCTTATGCCGCGGGGTGGTAGGGAATGCACCTGGTGATAATTTCAACTAACAAGGTGATTGAACCACAAAACTTGTTGGCGAGGAGTGAACAAACGTGAAGTCTGAAATATGCAGGGCCTCTCTGTATCGCTGTGCTGAAGGTCCACGAACTGAGAACTGAAGTGGAGAATGTAGGCTTCTCCAGCACAGCGAGAATGAGTTATTTGAAGGCCTCCTTCAAGGGAAGCATGAGCTTTGTGGTATGCGAAGTAGCATAAAGAACTTCTGTGAGAATTTTGTCTTTTGCAGTAACTTTGGACCTCAAGCTCTCAGCTACTGAAACTGCCTTCTTTATAATACAGCAATAGGTTGTGACCTCAGGCAGAGGCAACCCAGTTGGAGATTAGAACTCCCATTCTGCCAAGGTATTCAGAACAAAAAGCATGTTTTAGACCTGCAAAATCTGGGTTAAGGGTAATTAACTGCCCATCTCCATCAACTGTGCCCTTGCAAGGGTTGAAGTGAGGATTGGAGTACCCAAAAAAGAAATCCCCCCCTGCTGCGCTGAGTATCCGGATTAGAACGGTGTTGGGCAAACTCCAGGAGAGGTAAGATGCCCAGTCAAGCAGTCTGTGGCACCGGTGGTGTTAGTTATGGAGCTGGAGATGTTAGTCGCAGCACTGGTGACATAGACTGAAGTAGTTTGTGGTGCCTGAGAGATGAGCAGGTCTGGCACTGGAGGAGAAAAGCCAGAAGGAATCGTGATTGCAGGCAGAACCGGCATCATGATCGGAGTTGGTACCCAGGTATCTTGCGGCATTAGAAAGAAGGGAGCAAAAGGAGTTGTGAAGCGACATTGGAAGGGCTCCAAAAGCAGAAATCCTTCAACCTATAGGTACCACAGGCACTCCAGAAGGGGCAATGGCTCATCAACATATATTGCATATGGCGTTTAGAAACCAACCGGATCTGTCCCAGGAGTCTAACTCTAGGTAAGACTGACTGAGGTCTGAAGGTCCGCTCAGTAGCATGTCTGAGATCAGCACTGGGTCAGAGTGAGCCTCATGCGCCAGATCCTTGGTGGTGGCCATCACTAGTTCTGGCTTGAACGTGGATGCTTGCTGGGAAGGAGGTGGTCTCAGACTTACTTTTATAATAGTGAGGTTGTTTGCAGTTGTGGTGTCTTTACTTCTTGTGCTTCTGTTTCAATGACTTTGATGATAGCGGTAACTCCGGAGTCTGATCTTGGTCTAGACTTGTATTTTCCTGGGTAGTGCACTTCTTGGCTTCTGCTCCTTTATGACCTTAGAGTGCATGCTGCAACAGGAACTGCAGGCCTTAATGATGTGGTCTTCCCACAAGTACCATAGGCAATACGTAGAAGAGGTCCAAATTAAAGGGTTCATTTCCACTTTGAGGGCCTCCATCTTGTTAATATTGATACTAAGCCACGTATGGCCCATCCTTTTCTTCACATTGCAGAGACCATTAACTCGGATATCCACTTCGGAATGTGTTTCACAAAACTTAACAATGAGTTGTGTATCATCTACATAGGAATGGAGAGCACCCAAGCTACCTAATCATGACTACTAGTTGTAACACACAGATGCAATAAAAGGGTAGAGCCTGGAGGACCACAGATAGTTTTGGCAGCAACTGAAAAAGTTCTGTTCGAGGCATGTGTGCCTTCAATACACCTACTTTGCATACTCCTGCCATCTAGTGTTGGGTCAGGATGTTTGCAAGTTGTTTTTGTCTTCGAAGAAGTCTTTCCAGTCACGAGGTACGGTGACTCCTCCTTTCGGTGTTAGTGCGCATGGTCATCAACTCAAATTTTTTTTTCCACCATCGTGTTCAGACATGTATTGCTGCGTTCTGGTTCTGAATCGTTTCTCGGGATCCCCCTCAGTGCGCAATCCTCTATCCCATCAACCGTATTGTTTTGAACACGTTTCCCACTTCTATGTGTTTTGCGTCGGTCAACAAAATCTCCATTTCTGTACGGAAAGTTTCATGGGTGGCCTTCGGGCAAGACTGTGTCAGTCCAGCTCTTCGTTGATGGACCGGACTCCATTTAAATTCTGCCCTCAGAGCAAGCCAAGTACCCACATACCACCCTACACCAGGCTTGTAACTTGTGCTTTTCTCCAGATCACATAGAACAAGACTGCGATGGGTGCACTTTGTTTCAACACAAGAAAACTCTCTGTGATTGTCGGGCTCGATGCCGGGAGATGCAGCGCCATATTGAGCACACGCCGGATATCTTTGATGAAGACTCTGAGCAAGAGGTCCCCGAACCCACAGCGGCCGAGGAATAACAGGCCTTCACTGTGATTCAGAGTTGGAGATAGATGTCGATGATGTGTGAGAGGGTGACTGAGTACAGAAGACCCCTTGCCCCATCCACCCATCCCTAAAAAAAATAATCTAAGGCCACGACCCCACCGCTGCCTTCTGGCCAAGGTCGGCACTGAGATATTTCAGAAGCTCTGCCTCCCGGTTCAGCACCAAACCATACTGTGAAGCCTTCTGGCTCTGGACTGAGTCAGCCCAAATTTACTTCGGAGCTGAAACCTTCCGGTTCCAAGCACAAAGTCGGTTCGGAGCGGAAACCTTCGACACTGAAAAGCAGCAAACAATCTTCAGAGCTGAAATCTTCTGCACCAAAAAGTCAGCCCATCTCTGCTCCGAAACCTTCGGTGCCAAAAACTAAAGAAGTTCCTTCAGCACCTTCGGATCCGTAAATAGATATTGTACAGTCCAAACCAGATCCCAAGCAAAAGAAACTCCCTATTAATCCTGATACAGGACATATTCACGCCAAGACGCCATACAAGCACAAGCTTCCTGATGACGATAGTCATTATAAAATCCCTTTGAAATAGAAAAATGTTGGTAGTAGCCTTTTCCATCCACTAGCATCATCTCCTCCTCTACCTCCCTCCTCCCCAACTTTACATCCTTTACATATTACACCTCATCACTATCACCATGGCGGAGACTATACTGATGAGGGAGACACACATTTACCAGTGGATCCATGGAAGATTATACCATTGACCCTCCAATGGATAATGATCCTGACCTTTACCCTGCCAAGCCATCTCCGCCTGATGACAATTTCTCTTATTAAGAACTGATTGCCAGGGCTGCACAATACCATGGGGTGGAGCTCCACAAAGAATCCTTAGAGGAGCACTTTCTATTTGAGATTTATGATCCACACACAGGTCGAGCCAGACACTCCCTATGCTCAAAGGTACAATGAGGCACGCAAATTTTTAAAGACCCTGTACGTGCACGAATCCTTACTCCTAGAGCCGACAAGAAATATAAACCTTCCCCCAACAGATTCAGTATTTATTAAAGGCCAATTACCACTTGATTCTTTGGTAGTATCTAATGCTTGCAAGTGAGCTAATTCTCATACTTCGAGAGATGATCCTTCTCTAGATAAATAATCAAAACTCATCAATGCTTCTGGCAAACATACAGCTGCACAAGCGGCCAATCACTGGTGCATTGCTAACATGCAGGGCCGTCTAGCCAGGAACGATAGGACGCACTGGGACGAAATGGAGCAATTACTACAATATCTCCCAGATGAGCATAAAGCCAAAGCTCAAGACTTAGTCCAAGAAGGAAAGTTAATTTTTGACTCTTCAATAAGGTGTGCTCTAGACGCTGCTGACACCGCAGCTAGGGAGGTAAATACTAGCATCTTACTCAGAAGGCTCGCTGGTTACAGAAGTCCAACAATTTATTTTAAATACACCTTTTGATCAACCTCTTTTCAGCCCCGAAATCGAACAAGCGCTCAAAAGGACACTGAAGTTGCCAAATCTATGGAAGCACTTCAATCTCCTTCAAACAGAGGTTCCTTTCGGCGCTCCTTTTACCGGGGAGGGTCAAAGTCAGCCGCCTCAGATCAAAACACTTCCTCCTGCAAAGGTAACAACCAACCCTCTTCTCCAAGATGATTTTTCAGAGGAAGTTACTGGGTAAACAGTTCCAAGGGTAGTGGTAAAAACACCACACCCTTTAACTCCCCTTCCCCTAATAAGCAGTGACTGCCCCACGCTTCTTGCTGATTGGTCCACACCTGTTGGAGGAAGACTTCAACACTTTCTTCCCCCTTTTGGAATCTATAACAACTGGCAAATGGGAATTATCCAACTTGGTTGTTGCCTGGAGCTTACCGCCAATCCTCCAAATATTCCACCTCGTTTTCACAAATTGTCACCAGATCACCTGCGATTGCTCGGAGAAGAGGTGCAATCTCTCTTACCAAGGGTCAGGGGTCTATTCTGTATACTTGCTGATCACCAAAAAGGACGGCTCATTAAGACCTATTCTAGATATCAGAGAATTGAACAAATACATACTGTCAGAGCATTTTCACATGGGGACCCTTTAACACGTACTTCCTCTTTTACAGCAAGGCTAATGTCTACTCTAGACTTAAAAGAAGCATATTTTCACATTCCACTTCATCCAGCTCCTCGCAAATACCTCAGATTTGTGATAGCAGGCAAGTATTATGTTATACATTATTCCTACCTTTGTTTCCTTTACTTTTCTTACCTCACTGTATTCCAGAATGTGCATGGCTCTGTGCTTCTCTGTACATTCTGAGTTGAGTCAGTTGTTCCTGACCAGCTCCTTGATGAAGATGCTTGTTGTTAACTGCGCAATAAATCCAGCTTGCTTCCAGACCGACTCCAGAGTATTTACTACAATTTATGGCGACGATTTGTAGCTGGTCAGAGATACTCTTGGTATTCTCCCACGGACCGTGAGAATTTGGACTGTTATTTGAAGAGCGCAGACCTAACAACGAACAGAATACTTCTTCAAGGAAAATAAAGAACTCCACGTGTACAACCTCTCTGCCCTGCCAGCGTTTTGCTAAATTTCTCATTGCAGAGGAACCGTGAGTAAAAATCTGCCCTTAGCGCGAGCGCCCCCCAACCGGTAGTGTTACTAGGCGCGCTGCTCTCACGCTGTTGCCTGACGTCACACCCATGGAGAGCAGTGGAAAACTCTACGCGCATGTGCACTCAATGTGACGCCGGCAGCGTTACCAAGCGCGTTATCCTTGCACTGTGACTGAGTCAAAGGAACTCTACAAGCAAACGCGCTGTGACGTCCCTTGCGTTTCACGCCTCCTCCTCAGACAAGCCAAGCCTCGTTTTGACATAGCGGCCATTTTATTTAATATTTACATTTCAAAGTGCAATTTTCTTCGTGTGTGACCGGCTGTCCGGGAGAAGCTTTCTTATCAGCAAATTACCCATTAATACAACAAAACAAGTTCTCCTATTTACAATACATATACAGAGGTACGTTTTCACATTAAACTAACAACTTTTTAACATTGTACCATCGTTACAAAAAAAATAATTAATTTAATAATATTGAACTAATCAAAATGGCACAACAAATCCTAGTTACATTACCTCTACAATTCCTACCTGAACCTGGTACACCAGAGATACCATGGGAAGACTGGTACATTATGTTTGACAACTACCTTGAAGCACTTGACGGTCAAGAATTTTCGGCCAAAAGGAAAAAAGCTATTCTTTTAAGCACGCTAAGCAAAGAAGGGCAGAGAGTTTTCAGATTTTTACCCATAGCCTTAAGAGCTAACGGACAAGACATGGATGATGAGTTCAAAGAAGCAGTAGCAAGGTTGGAAGTTAGGTTCTCGAAGGAGGAGAACCTAGTCATGAACCGATACAAATTTTACACCCAACGACAAAAAGAATCTGAGTCCATAGATGATTTTGTGGCCCGACTCAGAGAACTGTCAAATGTAAATTCGGTGTCATGAATGAAGAACTCATAAGAGATCAACTTATAGTACAGTGTTCGAACAAGAAAATTCAGGAGAGGTTGTGGGCGGCAAAGAATCCTTCGCTCAAAGATGCCATTGATCTAGCAAAGGTCATTGAGGAATCTAGCAAGTGTATGAAGACACTTGATTCTCACAAAGCGAGTCCACAACAGGAAGTTTCAGTAGTTTCTGATAGGAATAATTCTACTGAATGTGAACATTGTGGGAGTGACAATATTGCGGTGGTAAGAAACAAACCGAGATTTCCGCAAAAGAAAAACTTCATTACCAGCAAACTATGCAGCAGATGTGGAAGCAATAGCCACTCTTCAGAAGCGAAATTCTGCTTTGCGGCAAATAAAGAATGCCTAAAATGTGGTAAAATGGGCCATTTTCCAAAGATGTGCAAGACTAAATCCAAGCAAAGGGTTGCTATGGTTGAGGACTTTCCGCATGAGAATGAAGCAGAAAGATTCTTAGTAGTGGATGAAGTCAATGTGGTTGGTGATGATCCCAGACAGAACAGACCGAAAGCTGTCTTCACAATTGACTCCCATGAAGTGTCATTGATGGTGGACACAGGGTCACGTCATACCATTATTCCTAGAATTACTTTTGACACCTTCTGGCAGGGGATGAACTTAAATGAGAGTGACATTTCAGCAAAGAGTTTTAATGGCCAGAAGATTGAAATTCTTGGTTTTTTTTAATCTGATATTAGCTTTGAGAAGAGATCCACTCGTGGGAAAGTGTACGTCTCTATTGATGGTCCACCCATTCTAGGTTGGATCCACCAATATGATTTGTATATAGTTATCAACCCGAGAGCCAAGAACCAGATCATGGTAGTAGATGATGATTCTATCGAGTCCATTCTCAATGAATTTAATTCAGTGTTCAAAGCCGAGCTTGGTGAGCTGACAGGTTACTCTCATCTTATCAAACTGAAGAAGAATAGCTTACCCATACAACACCGTGTCAGAAGAATTCCCATCTCTATTCGTGATGATGTAAAGTTATTGATTGAAGAAATGCTTCAGTCAGGAGTTATAGAACCAACTGAGGCATCAGCCTGGATTTCCCCTGTAGTCATTTCTAAGAAGGCTGATGGCAAGCTCAGGTTTTGTGTGGACCTTAGGGCCTTAAATAAGTTTGTCGTTGCCGACACTTTTCCCCTACCGAATATCTCAGAGATGGTGTCTACCCTTCAGGGAGCAAAATATTTCTCAAAGCTGGACCTGAGGAGTGCCTATCATCAGGTCAGGCTTCATGAATCTTCGAAACACCTCACCGCGTTTATCACTCCGGAAGGTATTTTCCAATTTACTCGCCTTCCCTTTGGGTTGATATCGGCGGCGAGTGTGTTTCAAAGATTAGTTACGGAGATTTTCAAGGGGTTGAGAAATGTGGTGTTTTTCCAAGATGACATCTTGATATTTGGGGAATCCATTGCTGAACACAATCTAGTTCTGAAGAATGTATTGCATAGGATTAAGGATACAGGGCTTACCTTGCGGAAAGAGAAATGTTCCTTTCTTGTCCAAAACATCGAATATTTAGGCCATGAAATATCCGCCAAGGGAGTGAAACCTAAAAAAGATCTCTTGGAGGCCATACGCTCTGCTCCTTGTCCAGCCGACAAGGATCAATTACGGTCCTTCATGGGGTTAATTGAATACTATTCTAAATTCGTAGAAAAATTTTCTGAGAAGACATTACCCTTGAGAGCGTTACTTAAAAAAGGCTGTAAATTTGTTTGGGGGCAGGAGTTGGACACATGTTTCAACAATATCAAGGATGCCATTTGCTGCGCAAAAGTATTGGCACCGTTTGATACCAAGAAAGTCTCTACCTTGTTGGTTGATGCGAGCGCATGTGGTCTTGGCGCTGTTCTAGTACAACCAAACACAGAGGAGGTCCCAGGGGTAAGTTTATAGACCCTAACTGTTAAGCCCCCTGTACATGATTGACACCAACCTAAAATTAACAGAGAGTCAAGAAACAAACAATGTACCCAAATATAGATGCAAAGGAAATAGTTGTTAAACTATACGAGTTCCCATCAGTCTACCATCGAGACCGCCCTTCATCATCTGGGATCTCTTGTGCATAAATTCTGTCACATTAAAGGTAAAAAACCTGTGCTGGCAGATGACTACGCCAGGCGCAGGAAAAACCACAGTGTTGTTAACAGATGTGAAACAGAATGGCGTGTCTGGTGGGGAACTGAATAGCAGTGCTTAGAAAAAAAGTGTGTTGTGAAAAGAAAGAGAAAAGGCTCTAAAATTAGGTAGTGATCGGGAAAACAATTTTAATAGACACCCTCACACTCCTAAATCAATAAAAACAGTGCAAAAGTGGTTTAACAAATAACCACTAAAGATGTAAGGTCGACATGTTTCTGCAGACACACGGAGTCTAGCGATCTCCTGCTGCTTCTTCGGGACCATTAGTGCTACTGCTAGATCAAAATAACATAAACCATATCACCTGAAAGTGTATGTATAATCATCTTCTCATCCTATGAATAGGGGAGAAAATAAGGATATAAGGGTACAGAGTCATGTATACAAATAAAAAAAATAAAAAAAATTTTTTAACATGCACATTTTGTGCCAACGTTATTATGTGCTAGTCATAAGCTATTATTGCCCGGCACTTAGACCGTCAAAATCAGTCACAAATCACCAATTCAGCAAATTTGTAGGTTAAAGTTCACTCACCCACTTGATGGGAAGGAACAACTCCACCTCACCTGGCACAAGCTCAGGTTAATGGATGCACCGCACTAGAAAAAGACAACAAATAAAAAGATGTATCTACATCTGAATATGTTCCTAAACTGACCAGTTTAAGCATGCGCCGCACCAAGCGTCACATTCCTGCCAGTGCCAGGAAACATCACCTAGTCACTTTAACTGTGTATTGTAAATAGATAATTACAGGTCGATCGGCTCAGAAGCTGAAAAGAGTCACCGACCCCTATTTCACACACATGTAAGCATGCGCATAGACTTATTGTAAATAGATCGGTACAGGTCGATCGACTTAGATGCTGGAAAAATTCCCGACCCCTCTCTCACACCCAAGCATGCTCATTGCCTTACCTCTCCGTCGGTGCACCGGTCGTCCCTCTAAGCTCTATCGTAGGGAGGAACCGACCCGGTGCACCGGCGAGGTAAATAAGCCTCTCTCACTTCCGCATTCGGAGCGCGACGTGTCCCGACGCGCCCTATGCGTAGTGACGTTAAGTGCACCTGTACCGATCTATTTACAATAAGTCTATGCGCATGCTTACATGTGTGTGAAATAGGGGTCGGTGACTCTTATCAGCTTCTGAGCCGATCGACCTGTAATTATCTATTTACAATATACAGTTAAAGTGACTAGGTGATGTTTCCTGGCACTGGCAGGAATGTGACGCTTGGTGCGGCGCATGCTTAAACTGGTCAGTTTAGGAACATATTCAGATGTAGATACATCTTTTTATTTGTTGTCTTTTTCTAGTGCGGTGCATCCATTAACCTGAGCTCGTGCCAGGTGAGGTGGAGTTGTTCCTTCCCATCAAGTGGGTGAGTGAACTTTAACCTACAAATTTGCTGAATTGGTGATTTGTGACTGATTTTGACGGTCTAAGTGCCGGGCAATAATAGCTTATGACTAGCACATAATAACGTTGGCACAAAATGTGCATGTTAAAAAAAAAAATATATTTTTTTTATTTGTATACATGACTCTGTACCCTTATATCCTTATTTTCTCCCCTATTCATAGGATGAGAAGATGATTATACATACACTTTCAGGTGATATGGTTTATGTTATTTTGATCTAGCAGTAGCACTAATGGTCCCGAAGAAGCAGCAGGAGATCGCTAGACTCCGTGTGTCTGCAGAAACATGTCGACCTTACATCTTTAGTGGTTATTTGTTAAACCACTTTTGCACTGTTTTTATTGATTTAGGAGTGTGAGGGTGTCTATTAAAATTGTTTTCCCGATCACTACCTAATTTTAGAGCCTTTTCTCTTTCTTTTCACAACACACTTTTTTTCTAAGCACTGCTATTCAGTTCCCCACCAGACACGCCATTCTGTTTCACAGCTGTTCTAGTACAGGCACATAAGGATGGTGAGAGGCCCATTGCGTTTGCTTCCCGCACTCTTTCTCAAAGTGAGCGGAATTACTCCGTTATTGAGAAGGAGGCCTTGGCTGCCGCCTGGGGCGCTCACCATTTCCGCACTTATTTGTGGGGTACACGTTTTAACCTGAAGACAGACCATAAGCCACTTATAAAGATACTCTCTCCTGGAGGCGCAGCCTGTAGTTCCCCAAGGCTAGCAAGATTAGCCTCTAAACTGCAAGAGTATCATTTTGATATCTCTCACATACAAGGCTGGAAAAATTTTCAGGCTGATTGTCTGTCTAGATTAGCAATCTCGACTAAACATCTGTCTGATGATGAGTTCCATCTTGAAAGTGTGGAAGAAAACATCGCTTGGATTAACGATGTCGTGTCTCTTGGTGCTAGTTCTTTCACACATAAGGATTGGGTAGAGGCCATGTCCAATGATTGTGTATTACAAGAAGTTATCCAATTAATTAAGTTGGGTTCACGAAGAGAAAGTTGTGTGCATGTTTCAGTTCGTCCTTTCTTGAAGATTATTGACGAATTGTCTGTGTGTGAAGAAAATGTCATAATGCGCGGAGACAAATTTGTTCCTCCTGTTGACTTAAGAACCAAACTTATCGCCATAGCGCATGAGGGGCATCTGGGACAAACTTTGACACAACAAAGGCTTAAATTAAATTTTTGGTGGCCAGGGATAGACTCCTCTGTTTCGTCCTGGGTCGAGGATTGTTCTACCTGTAAAGTAGGTGAAAAGCGATTGAAAGTTTCAGCAGGGTCTCAAGTTGGAGAGTTAATCTTTCCTGAAGTTCCATGGCACACTATATGCCTGGATTTTATAGGTCCTATGAACGAATTACCTACCTCTCAGAGGTTTGCCATTGTTGTAGTGGACTGTTTTTCAAAATGGTTGTCTGTTGAATTTTTGAAGGACATTACTACTGAAACGACTATAAAGTATCTAAGGTCTTTATTCTTTATGGAGGGTTTCCCTAACGTCATCATCACTGACAATGGGACGCAGTTAGTTTCTCATGAGATGCGTTCTTTTCTTAGTGCCTCTGGTATTTCTCATCACAGGACGTCCCTCTACAACCCGCAAGGGAATGGACTCTGTGAGCGCCTGAATAGATTAGTCAAGGGGACTATTCAGATGGCTATTTCTAAGGGCTCACCAGTTTCTACCTTGGTTAGCGAGATGGTTTATGCCTATTGTACTACACTTCATGGTTCTCAGAACAAATCTCCTTTTGAGATTATGAGAGGCAGGGTTGCCAGCACGAAATTGAACCCTTCTTGGCTCAAGAATTTGGTTTCCCAATCAGGTTTGTCTAAGAATGGCTCTGTGTCTGAATCTTTTCCTTTACCGACACATGTAACTTCTGATAGGAGAATAACAGAACCTACTTTGAGCAGAATTAATAAGGGTGATCTTGTGAAAGTAAAGTCCGGGAGGGTTTCTGGAGGTTTGTCCAAATTTAGAGGCCCTTTTTCGGTGAAGATGGTTTACCCTCACTATGTTGTACTTTCCAATGGAGAAAAATGGAATTTGAGGAGGGTGGCTTTGTATCAGAAAGCTTGTTCTACCAACTCTCAGGGTTCAAAGTCTGTTCCTTCTCCAGTTCAACGTGAAACTGATGATGTCCCTTCTGGTTATATGTTCATTCCTTCCGATGTTCCTTCCAGCTCTGTAGGAGGCTTAAGCAGAAGGGGTGGTGGGGGTGATTCCCGCACGCTTTCTCCAATTGGTGATATTTCCCAGTGTAGGAGGGGTGGTGGTGGTGATACTATTGAAGCTCAGCCCAGTGAGGAGGGTTTTGATGGGTTCCAGCCATCCTCAAGGTGTCTACGGTCTCGCAGACCACCCATGTATCTTAATGACTATTGTTGTGATTGATTGAAATGCTAAATGTATCAAAACATGTTCTCTATATTGACTACGAAATATGTTTTCTATGTCATGTACTTTCCTTATGTTTACAAATAGATTGTCTCTGTTACTAATAGTTATTTTCTTTCTTTAGTGATCCTAGTTCTTTTGTATTCAGTGAGAGGAGATGTGTTATACATTATTCCTACCTTTGTTTCCTTTACTTTTCTTACCTCACTGTATTCCAGAATGTGCATGGCTCTGTGCTTCTCTGTAAATAACAAGGACCCCCTGTGTAGAAAATCAATTCAGGGTACAGGGAACTAGACAGTGTAAAAAACTTTTTGGCATATTATCAACACAATGGGAGGGAGAAGTGGCAGGAAAACAATAATAAGACACAATGATTGTAAAAACCCATATCATTTAATAGGTATCATGATGATCACTTTAAAAACACTTAAAAAAACCACATAAGTATAAATCAATAATATTCAAAAAGTCAAAAACATTCATATGCAACATACAACAGATAAGTTAAAAATATATAATCACAGTGGCAATGTGTATTATTCGACGCGCGTTTCGGCGTTTATGAGGAACGCCTTCTTCAGGAGCCACAAATATTATCTGAAAAACATATTAAAATTATAATCAAAAATATATCCACAAACATGCATCATAATTTTAATCAATAGACCATGATTTTTACTCAACGGTCACATTCAAAATGGTACATTCCAATATACTAATCAAATCTGTAAATAGTTCATTTCCAAAAGAAATGCATAGTGTCTTAGTGCCAAATACTCCCTGCTTGTGCAACTGATGAATACAGCTGAGACAAGCTACAGACTAACATTATTTAACATTTGAGCAGCAAACATGCCATCTAATGGGAAACCCATCCAAGACCCAAAGATAAGGACCAAGGTGGAGTTTGGGAAAATAAAATAAAAGCGGGGGGGGGAGGGTGGGGAAGGGCAAAGGGTTTATATATGGGGGTTCTTATTGGATTTCTGGCAGCCATACTGGATAGTAAGCTCAACCTCAGGACCATATTCTGTATAATTTTCAATAAAAAATGAATCAAAACCTGTAATGGTATTATCTTACTAATCTATTCAAGGATAATTAAAAACATTATTTTTAATGAAGAAAGAAGAAAGGAAGAAAAAGGTAGGATCTAACCTTTAAACTTTCTATCTATTGTATTTAGGATGGAATACATATCTCTGATATGAGCAAGGTCCAATAATACGGTTGCAAGTCCCAAATCAATATAACGGACTGAAATGCTGTATAACCTGTGTTGCAACTAGTTCTTACCAAAATAATTGATCGTCTAATCGCCTCACAGTGCACCTTTGAAAATAGAACGCTAGTATATGCGTTCAACCAAGTTGCTCGACATTCTTAAGGGTTGTGTTTCAAACTACCAGATCTGTAAACTGGGAGAAAGGTGATATTCAGAAAAGATATATAATACACGACATCCTGTAGTTACTATAATGTTTCAATCATCAAAAAATGTCACAGGAGCATTCGGAGATGGTAGTTTCCATGAACAATATCTAAATATACAGCCATGGATTCACAATGCTTGCTAGCATCTGTCTAATGTGAGAATCTATTGTGCTAACAATAGACCAGTCGATAAATCTTACTCAAGGTGCCCGGTCCTAATAAACACTAGCCAGATGTAAATGACAAGAAACGGATGTGAAACACTAAAGGGTTCACTTTCACACCAACATTCCAGCGTGTCTTAAATGGGGCTACAAATTATGGCGGACAACACCGGAGATCGTTGATCGTAACTGCCTCAAACAGAGTCGAAACATTTTGTGTCGCTCACACCAAAAACTACTTAGTTGTCAAATAAAATACAAATATAAAGCACTTAATAAACGAATAGATTGTCTTACCAGGAACAGAAAAAGATAACTGTTGCTGTATTAGAGGGCGAGTTTGGAGATTGCAGTCGTAGTCAAGCTCTACAAGATATGTCCCCACGTCAGTTATATTTCTGTAAATAAAGTAAACCCCAAATGAAGAAAAATAACAATCCAATAGTAGCTAAAATCGGATAGTCTGGCATCTGCAGATCAACAATATAATCTTACCGAGAGCGGAGTAGCTGTCGATAGGAAACATTCTTATGGTGACACGGGAGAGATTGAAGTTGGCCGTTACAGTGGACGCATGAAAGGATATGTTCACACGCCACGTCAGTACTATTCAAGCCGAAGATGGGAAATAAAAAAGATGAAAAAGCCGATTCGTTTGTAAATAATCGGTATATTTCGTCGTATTAGACAGAGGGGGAGTCGATTTTAATTTTAAGCCGGAAAAAGGGCCTCTTACCGCCGGGAAGATATTCCGGTCCGTGTATAAAGTCCTGGGGAGCCGCGGAATGTTTCTCTGCTGGCGTCCCGCAGCCGTTATAAAAATCAACTGACCCGAAGTTTGGCCGCCCATCGGTTTATATAATGTCCAATCAGATGGATGCAAGCAACGCTCCGACGTTCAAAGCAAAGACCAAACAGGTGGTCACTCTGCAGGCCAATGGATACGATAATCCAATGAAAAAACAGAGACGCCAAGTGGACGTACCTAATGGGAAATGTAGTTTTAAACTAGAAAGACGACTCTAGAGCCGAACTACTTTCGGCAATAGAGGAGTACGAATCGACGCGATATAAAAAGAAATGACACGAAAGAACAATGCATGTCACGTGAATGAGGATAATGCATATTATATGATGTAGAAAAAGAATCTTACCAAATATATGAGGAATTTTGAAGATATCTAGCTTGAGATTAAAATTAATGTTCAAAAATGTCACACAATGACAAATACTGAACCGTGTAGATACATCGAATACAGTACATCAAGTACAATGCACCTTAAAAATTAAAATGGTAATACTCATTATGTGGTAGAATCGTAAAAATGAAAAATAAATCAGGTCTAGGTCAATCACAGCCCAACAAAGGCAAACAACTTCGTGGGGACAAGGGAATGGACCCACAAAAGGATGTGACTAGTAAAACCAGGGATATGGCATTCACTGTCACGCCATTACATCCTATACTAAAGGGGAAGCAGATAAGTGATGTCAAAAAATCGATCAAAAGGGCGTTCACATATTGGGCCAAAAATAAACCAACTGATAGAAACTTTGTTTAAAATAGCCAATTGGAGCAAAGGAGCGTATTTATTGTATGGCGTTCTCCCAAGGAGTCTCACTATTTAATCCCCTTCTGTGCGTGTCCAGAACAAAAATCCAATAGACCTCTCTTTTTTTCCTGATGGAACATCCACCTTTATTGTCTGATATTCTTATCTTCTCTAAAATGCGCCACTGGAACTCATCCAATTTGTGGTTCTTGTCCAAGAAGTGTTTCACTAGGGGTGCATTCAATTTTTTTGTTTTTATCGCCGATCTATGCTCAGTTAGGCGCGTTTGAATCGACCTACAAGTTTCGCCGACGTAGCCTAAGCCACAAGGGCAATTGATGAAATAGACCACATTAGTGGTTTTACAATTCCATAGACCAGTTGTCTTGGCTGTGAAGCCATTGTGAGTGAATGTCTCACCACTTAGAATGTTTTTGCACGATTTACAGGAGGAACAGGGGACTGTTCCTTTGACTGGAAGGCTCGTAGATAGAGATCGTTGCAACAAGTTGGTATCGGAGCGTTTGGGATTGAATTTGGAGTGAACCAGCTTATCTTTAATGTTTCTGTTCCTCCTATGGGCAAATAGGGGTTTTGGTAATGCAGATTCTGATGAAGGATTGCAATTCAAAATATGCCAATTGGCATTGATGATTTGCCTAACCCGTTCATTCATTGTTGAATGAGTAGTTACACAAACCAATTGGTTTTTCGCAGGTTGCTCTTTGGGGGTTAAAAGGGCATCTCGATCAAAAAAACGTGCCCGCTTGTAGGAATTCCTTACTAATCTGTGCGGGTATCCACGCTCCAAGAACTTATTGCGCATTATTGCTGCTTGTTTGTCATAATCAGACAGATTAGTACAGTTCCTGCGAACTCTTAAAAACTGGGAAAAGGGAATGCTTTCACGCTGACACTTGGGATGGAAACTACTAAAATGTAGTAAAGTGTTGCGTGCTGTAGATTTCACAAATAGATCCACTTCTAGTTTGGTGTTGTTGACTCTGATTAACAAATCCAAGAATTCTACCTGTTTCTCATTGTATTGAGCAGTAAATTTGAGATTACTGTCAGTCAAATTGATCCACTCCAGGAACTCCAAAAGGGAGTCTTTCCCATTGGTCCAGATAAAAAAGATGTCATCTATGTATCTGGACCAATGGGAAATGGATTCGTAGAAGGGTGCCACCTCATTGTCTATGTATCTCTCCTCGAAACGGGACACATAGATATTGGCTATAGATGGAGCCACCGAAGCTCCCATACTTACTCCCCTCAGTTGACGATAGAGGTCCTCACCAAATTCAAAGATGTTTTCTGTTAAAACAATGAACAAACAATCTATAAGAAATTTTTTGGGACATGTGATTTGGTGTTTCTCTATGAACCAATCTGTAGCTCTGATAGCCTCATCCAATGGGATGTTGCTATAGAGAGATTCAATGTCCATGGTTACTAGTATATCTCTTCCTGGTACAATTTCAAGATTTTCCACTAGATTGATCATGTGACAGGTATCTTTTACATACGATTTGATCATTGGAATGTAAGGTCTTAAAAAATGGTCTACAAACTTGGAGAGGGGTTCTGTGGGAGTGCCAATAGTGGACACAATTGGTCTATATGGGGGATTATCAAGATTCTTGTGCATTTTAGGGAGTCCATAAATGCACGCAGTTTTATTTTTGTTGCTGTTCAAGAAATCATAATCTTTAGTGGTGATGTCACCATTCAATAGAGCATCATTGGTGAGTGTATTAATCTTTTTAATGATGTTATTGATGGGGTTCGAATTTATTTTTAAGTATGTGGAACTGTCATTGAGCATCATGGTCATATTTTTCTCATAGTCTGTGGAGTTGATTACCACTATGCCTCCTCCCTTGTCTGCTCCTTTAATAGTCAATTTTTTATTTTCAGAAAGTTCTTTAAGGGCTAATGATTCACTTCTGTTCAAATTGTACATTGGTTTTGGAATGAATTTGAGGGTCCTTTCTAGTTTTTTAATAACCACCAATTCGAAGGCCGCTACTTCTGGACCAAGTTGATCTAATCCTGGGGTAAAGGAAGAGGGTAATGCTATTTCATTCAAACTTTGTTTAGTTGTATCGTATATATTATCATCTTTGTCCTGAAAGAACTTCTTTAATTGAATTTTTCTGAAAAACGATACAACATCCTTATACAGTTCAAATGTATTGACATATGTGTGAGGTACAAAGGAGAGACCCTTCGAGAGCAAATCTTTACTGTGACTGTCTAAGTCAACTGTGGACAGATTGAAAATTCCTCATAAACGCCGAAACGCGCGTCGAATAATACACATTGCCACTGTGATGATATATTTTTAACTTATCTGTTGTATGTTGCATATGAATGTTTTTGACTTTTTGAATATTATTGATTTATACTTATGTGGTTTTTTTAAAGTGTTTTTAAAGTGATCATCATGATACCTATTAAATGATATGGGTTTTTACAATCATTGTGTCTTATTATTGTTTTCCTGCCACTTCTCCCTCCCATTGTGTTGATAATATGCCAAAAAGTTTTTTACACTGTCTGTGCTTCTCTGTACATTCTGAGTTGAGTCAGTTGTTCCTGACCAGCTCCTTGATGAAGATGCTTGTTGTTAACTGCGCAATAAATCCAGCTTGCTTCCAGACAGACTCCAGAATATTTACTACATATTACTAGTTCACAGTACTTCCGTTTGGAGTCACCACTGCTCCCAGAGTATTTACCGTATGTCTGGAAGCATTAGCCGCTCATCTTAGAAGATAATGTATCTATGTCTTCCCCTACTGAGACGACTGGCTCATCGAAGCCAGCACTTACCAAAGCTGTCTGCAACACAATCAGAAAACAATTCACTTACTTAATTGGGCTTCACCATCAATGCACAAAAGTCTCACCTATGTCCTGCAAAGATGCAGTCTTATCTAGGAACCACTATCAACACTCTCAAGGCTCTAGCCTCCCCTAATGCAGCCAAAATTCACAAGATTTGGTGCTACAATTTCAAAACAATCAAACATTACCAGCCAGAGTTTTCATGCAACTGGCGGGAATGATGGCATCTTGCATCGCAATTGTGTCTCATGCAAGGCTTCCCGTGCCTCCCCTACAAGAATGTCTAGCCAGCCAGGGGAATCAATCACAGGGTCAATTAACCAATCTAGTGTTGGTAAGCGGCTGCACCCATCACTCTCTGAAGTAGTGGAATCCACAAAACTTATCAAAAGGGCAGCCCATCATAGACCCTATTCCACACTGTGCTAACAGCAGACGTATCTCTTACCGGTTGGGGAGCCCATCTCCAACATTACACAATACAGGGTCTGTGGAGCGAGAATCACAAAAGTCTCCAGATCAGCTACCTAGAACTTCTGGTTGTGTTCCTAGCACTCAAAGCGTTTCAGACTCACCTTATAGGCAAAGCTGTCCTAGTCCGCACTGACATGACAGCAATGTACTATGTACAAACGTTCTCCATCTGTCACGCCTCTCCCAAAACATTTGGTACTGGGCAATTTATCTCAACATCTATCTCCTAGCGGAACACCTTCCAGAAGTAGACAATCAGATTGCCGACCTCCTCAGCAGACAGAGGCAGCAAGATCACAAGTAGGAACCTCATCCCCAAGTTCTTCTTCCCTTTCCACAAATAGATCTGTTTGCCACAGTAGACAACGCAAAATGCCTAAACTTTGCATCCAGGTTCCCACACCCTCTATCCAAAGGCAATACCGTATGGATGAATTGGTCAGGGATATTTGCCTACGTTTTTCCGCCTCTCCCGTTACTTCCATTGCTAGTTCGGAAGCTCAGGCAAAAATCCCTTACACTTATCCTAGTAGCCCCCATATGGGCTCGTCAACCTTGGTACACGACCCTATGAGAACAGTCAGTGGTTCCACATCAAAAACTACATCTAACCTGCAGTCTCCTTACTCGGAGCCATGGAGAAATCAGACATCCAAATCCCACGGGATCTCAACGTAGCGATTTGTTTCCTGAAGTCATAGTTTAGTTATTTAAATCTACCATCACAATGTATGACTATTTTAAAACAAGCAAGAAGACCTACTACCAGAGCTGGCTATGCAGCAAAATGGAAAAGATTTGTTATTTATTGTAATAATAAAAAAATAATCCTCTACATGCCTCTATACGAAATATTATCGGTTACCTGTTGCATTTACAGCAAGCAGGGTTGGCTTACTCATCTATTTGTTTACACCTTGCAGCAGTGGCTATCTATTTGCAAAACATACAGCATTTATCTCTTTTCAAAATTCCAGTAATCAAAGTTTTCATGGAAGGCTTGAAAAGAGTATTTCCACCAAGAGTTCGACCCACACCAATCTGGAATTTTAATATTGTCCTTACAAGAGCTATGGGTCCACCCTTTGAACTCTTACATAAATGTCCTTTACAGTTTCTCTCATGGAAAGTTGCTTTCCTCATTGCTATCACTTCATTGGGGAAGTGGTGAGCTACAGACTTTTGCCCGGGAATAACCTTTCTTTCAACTCCATAAAGATGGAGTTGTTCTTCGTACCAACCCAAAATTCCATCCCAAAGTAGTTTCTGCTTTTCATAGTTGAGTTACCTGTGGGTTTCTTTTTCTTCAACCTAATTCAGTGGCAGAAAGAGCTCTCCACACGCTAGACGTTAGAAGGGCTTTATTATATTACATGGAAAGGACCAAAGATTTTCACAAAACCAAACAACTATTTGTTTCATTTGTGCCGCCTCACAAAGGCAACCCCATCTCTAAATCAGTAATTTCAAGATGGTTTGTTAAATGCATTCAAATAAATTATGCTAAAGCCAAAAAAACGTTATCCATACCCCCAGAGTGCATGCTACACGCAAGATAGGGGCTTCCATGGCCTTTTTTAGACAACATTCCCCTAGCTGACATGTAAAGCTACACCACACACATTTTCTAAACACTACTGTGTAGATGGGTTAGCAAGACAACAAGCTAATTTCGGCCAGGCAGTGCTTAAGACACTATTTCAAACAACTGCAATACCTACAGGTTAGCCACCGCTTAGGGAGCATACTGCTTTATAATCCATGCAAAGCATGTGTATCTATAGCACACATGCTTTGAATGGATAATGTTACTTACCCAGTAAGCATCTGTTATTGGCATGTAGAGCTGTAGATTCACATGTGCCTACCCGGACACCATGCACACTATCACTGAAAGGAGGAGTCACTGTACCTCATGACTGGAAAGACTACTTCAAAGACAAAAACAACTTGCAAGCATCCGGACCCAACACTAGATGGCAGGAGTTTGCAAAGCATGTGAATCTACAGTTCTACATGCCAAAAACAGACACCTACTGGGTAAGTAACATTATCCTTAATATCACATTTTTGAGACCAATCAGGAAGGAAAGAAGTAAACCAGTCAAGAGGAGTTGCTTTGACACTGCATTTCTTCAATCGAAACACCAAGATGTTATGGTCAACAGTGATGATGGCCACTGAGATATCCAATAATGTTAAACCATAAGGAGAGTTTCTGTGTGTTGCAATTCGAAAGTCATTTAGTACTGCTAAGAAAGCTGTTACTGTGCTTCGATTATGCCTGAAACCCACCTGAGAATCCGCCAGGAAAATGTGATTTTCAAAAAAGAGTTGATTGGCAAAATACTCCCCCTAATCACAAAAAATGGCAATTTCAGTAAAAAGTGTAATTGGATTTTAGCTGGTTAAATCTTGGCTGGATCAAGATTGGATGATTTTTGTTTTGTAACGTGACTATACTGTTTCAGTACAGAATGTACAATGCCAAAGGATGACAGATAAAGATTCTCTAATAGTCTTACATAATGCAGGAATTTTCTTGTGAAGAAGTTTAATAGCAACAGGATATTGCTGTGAACCAGATTTATATTTCGCAAAGAATTCCCGCAATTAGCTAAATGTAGAAATGTGAAGAACAGTGACCATCTAGGGTTCGACTCTGACCTGCCTTTCAACAGGGAGAAGAGTATAGCAGTCAGTCTGCTCCTAAAAGAGTTAGAATTCACAAAACTATTCAAAACAGCAGTTGTTTTTTGACAATTTTATATGCTTTAAAGCGGGAAACGTGCTTGGAGAATGCTTGTAATAAAAGGGCGACCCGTTCATAAGAGGGCAAGAGGAGTTCCATGATAAAATTGCACAGACATTGATGCAGTGTTGTAGCTGATGCTTGACTCTCAATACCCAGCCCTGTCTTTACATAAGCTTCCAAGTGGCGAGTTTCATGAAGTGTGCTTTTTAGGTCTCGCCAAGGCAACGCTTGCGCTGTCTCTTCGAGACATGCTGTATTCAGGATAGGATTCACACTCAACAAGGAGTAAAAGTAACAGTTACAAAAGCTTAACATTGGAAGAATGAACAATTGAAGGCCACCAAAAGAAATTCACATGGTTGCCGGAAAAGAAGTGTTGAGGAATCTAAGAAAAATTTATTGAATCTGTCTCACTCGGAGGACACAAGATTTTGACCAGTCAGGGTCCTGATAAGAACCCTAAATACGTAGCGTTTTGTAACGAGTCGACAAATTCCTTGGGGATTTCTCTACAAAATCATGTTTGTTTGGGGGGGAAACATGTTGAATGGAAACCCCACTCCAGTTAAATAACTTTGAGACCCCCAAGCATCTACCAAGAGGGTCAAGGCACTAAAACAAATGTGAATGTTACCTCTGGTTTTGAATAGATCATGTGACTGGTTTTGAATGTCCCAATAAGATCTATGTTGATATTGTTCATGTTATGTGGAATCATCATTGTAGTTGATGTCTATTTTTCTTGATGTACAATTCACAGTCATTCTTTTTTAATTTTAGTTATGCACAGTGTTTGAATTGAAAAATCTTGTATTTTCGGGTTTATTTGTTCATTGAAAAAAAGTTGAGAAGTGGCCTTTTCATGATATGTCTAAAGTTTATAATAAGCTGTTTAAAACAGTACTGAATGAATTGTAAAATAAATACATGGGTCAAGAAAATGGATTCACTTGACCTAGTTATTCTAAGGATGAAGGTTGAATAATCAGCCATATTCCTGTAATGTGAAACATTTGGCTGTGTGTATAATAGACCAACCCCGAAGTTAGTCAGTATTCAGGATATGGGTATTAAGCTCTGACAATGTTCCGCCCATCTTTACAATTGGCTCCTCCTCCTGTCCTTTGTAAATGATGGCTTTTGATTTGTCAATAGGCATAGTATTCCCTCCCTCCTGCCTGTTACCCACCATAAGGATAGTCCCTCTTACATGTGTCCTTACTCTATATCTTTCATTAGCAGTTAGGGAGAACTATTTTCGTAATATCTTGCAGAAGCAGGCATGACATGCTGTGCGTGCGCATAGGAATGGCGGCCATTTTTTTTATATCTAGCCCGCCATAGCACTGCCTCTTTAAAGCAGCACGTTGGCCGGTGTGTCCACTCCCCCCCCCCCCCCCTCCTTGAATTTTAAATAATCATGTGTTCTTTTCAAGCAGGCCAACACTGCGCGCTTTAGCAGTGGCAGCCACACACAACACTTGCAAGATGCTGCTCGAGTAATGGCGGGCACTATTTTTTATTTTCAGTGGGCCATGCGTGCTTTCAGTTTCACAATGGCGGACGCACACAGCACTCGCAGGACACTGCTCTTGAGCAATGGCGGCGGATTCTTGTTAAAGTGATGTGACTGCTTGCAATGATTGTTTGCTGAGGTTTCTGTCCTCTGCGGGATGCTGCACGCGAGCCCTCTGGTGCTAAACCTGTCTCATTGCTGTTCATTGAATCCATAGCATTGATCTATTATCAGGGCTTTCCTTGCTGTTCCTAAGCCGCATGGCCTGACAAATGTATTATTGCTCTGACTGCAGCGCTGGGACGGGGGATGGGTGGCAGTGAGGGGCTCTTGTGTAAATCATACGTGGACTATTTTTGGCCATCATACTGATGCCAGACATTAAAGACCACCAAGTCCGTATGATGGCATAACCAGGCAGAACATGATTTAAAAAGACATAAAGGGGCAGATTTACAAGCCCCTTGTGCCACCAGTGTGTCACTTTGTGTCGTACCGGTGGCGCATTTTACTGCTCCATATTTACAAGGACTGGAAAAGCCACCCTGCATGACTTTTCCTGTCCTTGTAAATATGGCCCATTTGCACTCAGCACTTTGTGTGAAAGGGGTGTTCCAAGTGTGTTGCTGTGGGTGTTCCCAAGCAACAGCCATGGAACCAGACACATTTCCAGATTTACGAGGAATTGTAAATCTGCCCGATGGGGCTGTGTGTTTAGTGTGCCTGATTTGATTGCACTCAGGGCATTTATTTAGAGTGCTTCATTTCACAGTGTATGAAACAACCCTTCGAGGGGTGCCTGATTGTAAAAAAAATAAAAAAATAATAATAATAGAATGTGGTCTTCCAAAGTGGCAATCCTGCTTAAATTTAACAGTGGCGGCTGCGCATTGTTTATTTTGTTGTGCGCGGCTCACCAAAATAAATTAAGTCCATGCACACCGCATATAATAATAAAGAATATTTTCTTCACACTTTTTAGGGCTCGGCCTACATCCCACGAAGTGGGTGTGGCTTCAGAGTCCTTTTGAGAGGACTTCGAAAATCTAACCTACGAATTGCAGAGAAGCCCGTGAATTTTGTTTGTAATTTATGGCAGCTGCATGGCAATTGGCCCTCGCATGGCTGTGTTTTTACAAGGCAGCACGCAATAGGCCATAGTCTGTAGAGTTGCTCCACTTCCTGCATATTCCGTGCGGACACGCGCAGCAGAAGGCTATAATTCATCAATTACCAGCTGTCAGGGGCCGCGGTAATTGAAGCCAGATGCTGGGAGCGCATTCAGCACTCTCCAATTACTTTTTTATTCAGCTGTGTGTGCGCGCGCATGCTGGCTCCCTGCCAAAGCTTGTTTTTTTTGCTAGGGGAGCGGGCTAATGGTCACTGCTGGAATGTTAATCGAAAGTTTACGGTAAAAAAAAAAACACGCGGGCAAAGTTGGGGCTACTCGCAGTTGCTGCTGACGGAAGATCAGCTTTTCGCGACAGTTTTACAAGTCTGACCCCAGAAGTGTCTTCGTTTGAATAAGTATGTTAGTGTTTTTGAGAGGTAGCCAGTGCCGGCAGTAATAGTGGTTGGGAAGCCGCCTGTTCCAAAAAGATCGCCAAAACATTCTTGTAAAGGGAACATTATATTGGGGGCGAGGGATGGTGGGGGTTGCATAGGCAGAGGGAAAAGCGGCACCGTCAGATGACTGCAACAGAAAGAGAGCAGCGGCACCGTTACAGAGTCACATGGTGCAAGCTGTCCAGGGGACATGTTGAATCTGATGTGCTCCGGGGCGAAGTTTCACGTGGTGCAACAGGTGCAGTGACTCCAGGACCGTGATTATAGCTATATTTTAGGAGTCAAGCAGCGGCTAGGGGGCATTTCCTTCTCTGCCCTCGGGCCCATGGCACACTGGCTCCGTTATTGGTCTGCTTGTCCTAGTCACTGGGTATCTGCGTGTGGCGGCGGGCCTGGAAAGGATCAGCTGCTTCTGCCATGGCCACCCTCCCACCCAATTCAATAACTGACAACACATTTGTAATACCTCCAGGTTCCGAGCTATGAGCACCAGGCTCCTCGAACCAAGAGCTGCAGGATGGTGGCCACCCCCAACCTCCTTGGAGACGCCCATTGCCGGCTTAGCACCGCCCACCTCCACCTGGCACCTCCCGCGGAACCCTGGAGGAAGGGCAGCAGGCGAGGGGACTCCCCCCAGGACTGGAGGATACTTACACAGTCTGACTTTACTACACGTGTCCACAGAGCTGCAACAGGGGCGTGACCCTACACTCCCTGCTACGCGGCTGCTGTGCCCTCCGGCCCGGGTCTTGAGCTGTACACACCTCCCCCTTGTATTCCACCCATCCTCTGCCCCCTCACTCCTCCACTGTCTCCTTTACCCTCTCACCTGAGAACTTTTGCACATGCTCTCTGCCCGGCGTCTTCTCGCAGCGCTCTGTCTCGCTCTTTTCTCTCTTCAGTGTTTCCTGCCCCTCACTTTCTCTCCCTCACTTTCTCTCGCCGGGATTCACCTGGCCTCCCCTTCTGCCCAGATCTCCTCCCGTGCCTGGGACCCAGGTGTTAATGATTCCTGTGGAGGAGTGTTGCCATTGGGGGCGTGGGGGTATGTGTGAGGTTGGGTTCCCTTGGCGTTGGGGCTCAGACCATCACGAGTCACATTCGCAGGCTTTGCCACCTCTCCTGTCGATTCTCCTAACTTGGCCCATTTGAACCCGGCACCAGGCGGCTAAAGGGGTCCCGGGAGGACTGAGCGACGAGCAGCTCTGGCACCTATTCAGCGCCCTCCCTGGGCGAGCTCCTGCTTCCCACACTTATAGGACGAGTCCACATCAACGAACAGCATGCGCGGCACGGGGTGTTCACAGGAAAAGGAGGGGGGCGGTGGGCTCCAAAGTAGTTTTTTCAGATTAACATACTGTCTTCTGGGTGAGGGAACCCGTAGGGAGTAGACAGGGAATACAAAATGCAGGGTGAGCAGTGTGTGTGTGTAGGGTGAGCAGGGTGAGCAGTGTGTGAGTATGCAGGGTGAGCAGTGTGTGAGGATGCAGATTGAGCAGTATGTGGGTGTCCCGGCCAGCAGTGTGTGAGTATGCAGGGTGAGCAGTGTGTGAGGATGCAGAGTGAGCAGTATGTGGGTGTCCAGGGCCAGCAGTGTGTGAGTATGCAGGGTGAGCAGTGTGTGAGGATGCAGAGTGAGCAGTATGTGGGTGTCCCGTGCCAGCAGTGTGTGAGTATGCAGGGTGAGTAGTGTGTGAGGATGCAGAGTGAGCAGTATGTGGGTGTCCCGGGCCAGCAGTGTGTGAGTGAGTATGCAGGGTGAGCAGTGTGTGAGTGGGCAGTGTGAGAGTATGCAGGGTGAGCAGTGTGTGAGTGTGCAGGGTGGGCAGTGTGTGAGTATGCAGGGTGAGAAGTGTGCGAGTGTGCAGGGTGAGCAGTGTGTGAGTGTGCAGGGTGAGCAGTGTGTGAGTGTGCAGGGTGAGCAGTGTGTGAGTGGGCAGGGCGAGCAGTGTGTGAGTATGCAGGGCGAGCAGTGTGTGAGTATGCAGGGTGAGCAGTGTGTGAGTATGCAGGGTGAGCAGTATGTGATTATGTAGGGTGAGCAGTATGTGAGTATGCAGAGCGATTAGTATGTGGGTGTCCAGGGCCAGCAGTGTGTGAGGATGCAGGGTGAGCAGTGTGTGAGGATGCAGAGTGAGCAGTATGTGGGTGTCCAGGGCCAGCAGTGTGTGAGTATGCAGGGTGAGCAGTGTGTGAGGATGTAGAATGAGCAGTATGTGGGTGTCCCGTGCCAGCAGTGTGTGAGTATGCAGGGTGAGCAGTGTGTGAGGATGCAGGGTGAGCAGTGTGTGAGTGTGCAGGGTGAGCAGTGTGTGAGTGTGCAGGGTGAGCAGTGTGTGAGTGTGCAGGGTGAGCAGTGTGTGAGTGTGCAGGGTGAGCAGTGTGTGAGTGTGCAGGGTGAGCAGTGTGTGAGTGTGCAGGGTGAGCAGTGTGTGAGTGTGCAGGGTGAGCAGTGTGTGAGTATGCAGGGTGAGCAGTGTGTGAGTATGCAGGGTGAGCAGTGTGTGAGTATGCAGGGTGAGCAGTGTGTGAGTATGCAGGGTGAGCAGTGTGTGAGTATGCAGGGTGAGCAGTGTGTGAGTATGCAGGGTAATCAGTATGTGAGTATGTAGGATGATCAGTGTGTGAGTGTGCAGGGTGTGTGAGTATGCAGGGTGAGCAGTATGTGGGTGTTCCGGTCCAGCAGTGTGTGAGTGAGTGTGCAGGGTGAGCAGTGTGTGAGTGAGTGTGCAGGGTGAGCAGTGTGTGAGTGTGCAGGGTGAGCAGTGTGTGAGTATGCAGGGTGAGCAGTGTGTGAGTGTGCAAGGTGAGCAGTGTGTGAGTGTGCAAGGTGAGCAGTGTGCGAGTGCGCAGGGTGAGCAGTGTGCGTGTATGCAGGGTGAGCAGTATGTGGATGTCCAGGGCCAGCAGTGTGTGAGTGTGCAGGGTGAGAAGAGTGTGAGTATGCAGGGTGAGCAGAGTGTGAGTATGCAGGGTGAGCAAAGTGTGAGTATGCAGGGTGAGCAGTGTGTGAGTGTGCAGGGTGAGCAGTGTGTGAGTGTGCAGGGTGAGCAGAGTGTGAGTGTGCAGGTTGAGCAGTGTGTGAGTATGCAGGGTGAGCAGTGTGTGAGTATGCAGGGTGAGCAGTGTGAGTATGCAGGGTGATCAGTATGTGGGTGGCCAGGGCCAGCAGTGTGTGAGTATGCAGGGTGAGCAGTGTGTGAGTATGCAGGGTGATCAGTATGTGAGTATGCAGGGTGATCAGTATGTGGGTGTCCAGGGCTAGCAGTGTGTGAGTGTGCACGCTTTCTCCAGGCACAAACACCACCAGCCGTCAGTGCACTGTTCCACCAGGCACACACCACCAGATGTCAATGCACGCTTTTCACCAGGCTCACACACACCACCAGCTGTCAGTGCACGCTTTCACCAGGCACGCACCACCAGCCGTCAGTGCTCGCTTCCACCAGGCACACACACCACCAGCCATCAGTACACACATCAATTGTTAATGCATCCACAATTAACTATTGTAGCAATCGCAGTATTGCAAACTTTACTTTTAAACATAATCATCTAAAGCTCAGCATGCCACCATTGCTACAATTCCAATCCAACCCACATAATTCCACTACACACCACATGCATACACTCCATAACACATGGCGAAAAGACATTGCCATTTACAATGCCATTTGCTCCAACTCAAATAAATCCGAGACCTATTGCATTTCCAATGCTTGTTCTTTTGTTCTGATCAGGTCCCATAACTTTATTATTGTTTTGTACGTGGCTCGCAAAACTCAGATTTTACAACTTTTATACAGCATTTACAAAATACTAGTCTGTTATGCCCAGGAAATAGGGAATATAAGGCAAACAATATCCCACAAGGTAATGTTTAGAGAGACAATTAGATATGCATGCTTACAGCATTGCCAGCAAAGAAGCAAGGAGACTCAATTAAGTTTCTTGAATGTGCATATAGCATCATATATTCAAAACACACAGTATACAATTGATACAGTTATAGCAGCACTGTATTGACAAATACAAAAATAACCCCAATTGTAGTTGGTGCTCCGTGTAAGTGGGTGACACAGAATGGCGACGCAAGTGACAATTGTGCACAGCAAAGGATGGCGCACGTGGAGTGAGTGAAAAATATATACAGTGTAGTGGAATACAATGGCTGAAAAATACATTTTAAACTGTTTGATGATTCAGCATTGATAGTTCGGGTAGGCCATTGTAAAAGGAGCGCCAGCAGTTGCGCTGTGGGTTGTCGACCAGGCGCTGCAGCGTGATGCTGGGTGTGTAGCCAACGTGAGTAGATCAGTAAAGGATCGGCTTCTCAGGGGGCACTGTGACTGATCAGGTTCCCGAAGGCAATGTTGATGGCTAAATCGATCACGCTGCAGCGCCTGGTACTATTGGACAGCCACCCGAACCTGGAAATTGCCGTCCATCTGCCCTAGTTGGATTCCCTGTGTTTCCCTCCTAAGCACTGGTCCAATTCCCAGCAACCCTGTCCTGAAGACGATCCCTATTAACAGAGGATCGAAACGTTCGTCGACAACCCACAGCGCAACTGCTGGCGCGCCTTTTACAATGGGCTTCCCGAACTATCGATGCTGAATTATCAAACAGATTAAAATGTATTATTCAGCCATTGTATTCCACTACACTGTATATATTTTTTCACTCACTCCACTTGCGCCGTCCCTTGCTGTGCACAATTGTCACTTGCGTTGCCATTCTGTGTCACCCACTTACACCGAGCACCAAGTACAATTGGGGTTGTTTTTGTATTTATGTCAATACAGTGCTGCTATAACTGTATCACTTGTATACTGTGTGTTTTGAATATATGATGCTATATGCACATTCAAGAAACTTAATTGAGTCTCCTTGCTTCTTTGCTGGCAATGCTGTAAGCATGCGTATCTAATTGTCTTTCTAAACATTACCTTGTGGGATATTGTTTGCCTTATATCCTTCTACCCTGATCCCACCTTGGTTTATGCGTTATACTCCTGTTGTTTTTTTACAGGAAATAGGGAAGGCACAAGCAAAGTAAACACAATCGCCCATCACCTGGGAAACAATCCCCCCAGCCCCTCATTACACCCATCCCATCATTACGCTTTGGCATTATACACCTGGCGCAGGCGCCAATTATATTCTTCATAATATTAAAAAGCACCACAACTGGAGCATTACTAACTCCTATCCCTACACCAAATTTCTACATTCAGACGCTTTTAGTTGCACCCTTTTCGCCTTGCATTATTTAATCTGGTTGTAAACCACATTTACCGCAACATTCCACTTCCAGCCTGTTTCTGTTATAGCCGTACCCTAAGGGGTCAGTCAGTCAGTCAGAATATCTTTATTCGACTTATTCCAAGTCATACAAAGAAACAAAAACAATAAAACATGACATGGGAAACATACATAACCCTCCATTTACCTAAAAAGCATCAAACTAGATGTGCATAATAAATACTATGTACAAAATTTAAAAAGATACATTTTATAAAAGATAAACATCTTAACCATTTAAAAGAGACATTTTTAAGGCGAAGTTTGGCCAACAGCTTTCACCCTTGCAGCGGCCACTAGAAAATTTGCAATGCTAAAAGTTGTGCGGGGATTTGTCAGGAGCTGTAGGTAGAGCAGCGCCGGGCGCACCTGTGTGAACCCTGCTTCTTTCAAAATGGGGAACAAATATTTTTTCCTCTGCTCATGATACAAGCTGCAAAACATGACAAAGTGCATTGTGTCCTGCACAGAGAAATGGTCACAACTGCAAGGAGCGGCTAATTCTGGCTTCTGCCAGCACTTAAAAGAACCAAGGTAAAAATGTAGCAGGTTAAACCTGAATTTAGTTAATAAAAACCTGTGATAAGGGAATGTAACAAAGCTGAGATAAGGTGCGAGATAAGGTACACTCACCAAAAGGTAATGGGCCCTGACTGCTGGTTTCTGCAGTTCGACTGCCTCACGGCACGCTTCCTTCCTTTCATTGAATAGCTTTTTTATATGGCCTATGTCCAGAGCCATAATTTTTTCTGGGCAAAAGAAAAGTTCTGGACGACCCAATTCTGTAAATGATTTAGTTAAATAGGCCAGCCATGGGATTTTACTATATTTATCCAGTAATAGGACATCCTTCAAGATTATGTGATTCAATGGAAGGTCTTCGTTTAACCACATTTTCAGCCACAAGGTCAAGGGCGCTAGACTCAGTAAGTCTGACAAGTACGGTAGACCCACCTCTTTATGGATGGAATAGGTTGGGGTTGACTGGGGTACAGATAGGAGAGATCTAATAAATCTGTTTTCTGATCTCTGGATGGGGTCGAGATTTACGTACCCCCACAAGGGAGATCCATATAATGCAATGGCCACAGGTTTACACTTATAGATTTTTAACAAGGCTTCCATAGGCCTGGCTCCCAACTTACCAGCAAAGCCCAAGAGCGCTGAGGCAGATCTAGTTACCGCCAGCCTCTTTGCACTTATCTGTGGTCCCCACGTTCCTTTTTGATCAAACAATACGCCCAAGTAGGGAAATGTGGTTACCTTAGAGACCGAGACCCCGCTGCAGAAGAATGATTTATGTCTTTTTTTAGTACACTCACGCCCCATTACCATCGTGTGTGATTTGGACACATTAACCTTAAGGTCCAGATTTTCCATGAAGGAACCAAAGGCGTTCAGGAGAAGCTGGAGTCCAACACCAGTGCGGGCAATCAACACGGCGTCATCCGCGTACAGGAGTGCCGGGATTTGGACATCTCCTGCACGTGGAACGTCCGCGTCCTGGCCTCGCAGGTGTGCCCCCAGGCCGTTAATATAGATGGTAAAAAGCGTGGGGGCCAAAATACAACCTTGCCGTACCCCTTTTAAGGATTTAAATAAAGGGGTACACCTGCCATTATTAGACACTCGGACGGCTGCAAAAAGCTCCTGATGCAAAGTGGCCATAAACATGACCAAAGCTTCATCAATGCCCAATTCCAACAGGGTTGACCATAGTTTGGACCTATTAACGAGGTCGAAAGCCGAGGAGAGGTCCATGAATGCAAGATACACGGAACCCTCCTTGGCCACCGTGTACTTGGAGATGAGTAAATGCAAATGAATACATTGTTCGATGGTCCCCTTTCTCTCTCTAAAACCATATTGCAGTTCGGACAGCCCACCACAGCCCTCAACATTCTCCCTTAATCTAAATAAGAGGACTCTGCCCAGAACTTTTATGGTTGAGTCCAAAAGGGATATGGGCCTATAAAATGCGGGATCATCCCGCTGACCTTTGTTTTTATAAATGGGGACGATGGTGGATATTGCCCATGAGGCGGGAGCTGAGTTGCCATTAACTGCATTAAACACGTTAGACAAAACCTTCGACCACAGTTTAGGTGAGTGCATAAAAAAGTCAGCGGGGACTCCGTCTGGACCAGGTGCCTTATGTTTGGTTGTTGCCAAGAGGGCTTTTTCCACTTCTTGGGGATTAAAGATGATAGGATGTGCAGCCACATTGGGCAGTAGACCCTTATTAATTTCCTCAACATCATCATCACCCCCATATACATTTATGAAAAAGGACAGCCATTTTTCATCGGTAATCACGCAGTCCATGGGTGCATTGCTATCTTCAGAGAATAAGGGCTGTTTAATGATCTCCCAAAATCTCCTACTGTCCTTCAGCACTGCCGCTGAAAGGAGGTTATCCCATGTTTCGCGTTTAATGGATTCTTTGCGATTCTTTATGGCTGCCTTATAAATTTTCCTTAATCTCAAGATATCATCTGTGACCCTAGGGACGATTTTTAGAGCCGCCAACAAATCCTTCAAGATTATGTGATTCAATGGAAGGTCTTCGTTTAACCACATTTTCAGCCACAAGGTCAAGGGCGCTAGACTCAGTAAGTCTGACAAGTACGGTAGACCCACCTCTTTATGGATGGAATAGGTTGGGGTTGACTGGGGTACAGATAGGAGAGATCTAATAAATCTGTTTTCTGATCTCTGGATGGGGTCGAGATTTACGTACCCCCACAAGGGAGATCCATATAATGCAATGGCCACAGGTTTACACTTATAGATTTTTAACAAGGCTTCCATAGGCCTGGCTCCCAACTTACCAGCAAAGCCCAAGAGCGCTGAGGCAGATCTAGTTACCGCCAGCCTCTTTGCACTTATCTGTGGTCCCCACGTTCCTTTTTGATCAAACAATACGCCCAAGTAGGGAAATGTGGTTACCTTAGAGACCGAGACCCCGCTGCAGAAGAATGATTTATGTCTTTTTTTAGTACACTCACGCCCCATTACCATCGTGTGTGATTTGGACACATTAACCTTAAGGTCCAGATTTTCCATGAAGGAACCAAAGGCGTTCAGGAGAAGCTGGAGTCCAACACCAGTGCGGGCAATCAACACGGCGTCATCCGCGTACAGGAGTGCCGGGATTTGGACATCTCCTGCACGTGGAACGTCCGCGTCCTGGCCTCGCAGGTGTGCCCCCAGGCCGTTAATATAGATGGTAAAAAGCGTGGGGGCCAAAATACAACCTTGCCGTACCCCTTTTAAGGATTTAAATAAAGGGGTACACCTGCCATTATTAGACACTCGGACGGCTGCAAAAAGCTCCTGATGCAAAGTGGCCATAAACATGACCAAAGCTTCATCAATGCCCAATTCCAACAGGGTTGACCATAGTTTGGACCTATTAACGAGGTCGAAAGCCGAGGAGAGGTCCATGAATGCAAGATACACGGAACCCTCCTTGGCCACCGTGTACTTGGAGATGAGTAAATGCAAATGAATACATTGTTCGATGGTCCCCTTTCTCTCTCTAAAACCATATTGCAGTTCGGACAGCCCACCACAGCCCTCAACATTCTCCCTTAATCTAAATAAGAGGACTCTGCCCAGAACTTTTATGGTTGAGTCCAAAAGGGATATGGGCCTATAAAATGCGGGATCATCCCGCTGACCTTTGTTTTTATAAATGGGGACGATGGTGGATATTGCCCATGAGGCGGGAGCTGAGTTGCCATTAACTGCATTAAACACGTTAGACAAAACCTTCGACCACAGTTTAGGTGAGTGCATAAAAAAGTCAGCGGGGACTCCGTCTGGACCAGGTGCCTTATGTTTGGTTGTTGCCAAGAGGGCTTTTTCCACTTCTTGGGGATTAAAGATGATAGGATGTGCAGCCACATTGGGCAGTAGACCCTTATTAATTTCCTCAACATCATCATCACCCCCATATACATTTATGAAAAAGGACAGCCATTTTTCATCGGTAATCACGCAGTCCATGGGTGCATTGCTATCTTCAGAGAATAAGGGCTGTTTAATGATCTCCCAAAATCTCCTACTGTCCTTCAGCACTGCCGCTGAAAGGAGGTTATCCCATGTTTCGCGTTTAATGGATTCTTTGCGATTCTTTATGGCTGCCTTATAAATTTTCCTTAATCTCAAGATATCATCTGTGACCCTAGGGACGATTTTTAGAGCCGCCAACAAATCTCTATGGGCCTTCGAACATGCAGAGTCGAACCATCGCTTGTGTCCTTGGGCTCCCTGGATGGGTTTAGCTAGAAGATCCTTAGAGACCTGGACACATATTTCCTCATAAGCTGCTACAATATGATTCCCTTGAGTGTCCGGATTCTGACAGAGCTCAACCTGATCTTTAATTTTAGGGAAGCATTTTTCATAAAAGTTATCCGGAATCACATTCGCCCACTTCACTCTTCTATCTTGATCAGTGGTCCTCAGGGGATGTGTCGATTTGACAGTTAATGGTGATACACCCATCTGAGCTCCCCATGCCACTTCGAGTAGTACTGGGTTATAATCACTGTAGTTAGTTGCAACTGTACGATAGGCCGTGGTCCGATTTAGAATACCCAGTGAGACAAAGATATAATCTATCACTGTTCCATGGTGGACGCCAGTGAAGGTTGGCATTCTCAAGCCATAATCAGGTTCGTATAGATTGTAATTTGCAAGTAAATCTTCAAGCTCCTGTCCCTCCACGGAATGTTCGAAGTGAGGCCCTTGAGGGGCCGCATCGTCAACCTCGTTGACTCCTCTTCCCTTACAGGCTAATTTACATAAATGAATATTAAAATCACCTAATAAAATGAACTCAAAAACAAACTCGATATTCTGTGAGACTGTGTTTAAAATACTGTCCAGACTGGCAATATTACGACCGCAATAGTCACTGTTCCCGGAATTATAAAAATTGACATATAAAGTCCTGCTTGTTTTGTTGATCACCCTTTCAACTATTAAGATGTTATCTGAATCGGAAATAATCTGCCTGTAACTTCCTTTTAGATCCAAGGCGAAAAAGAACGCCAAACCGCCTTTAGCCCTGCCCATTCTACTAGGGACTGCAGGTTTTGTAAAACTGGTGAACCCATCCCACCAAAGATTGCTGGATGTGTCCCATGTTTCTTGCAGAGCAATGATGTGATGCTTTGAAACAAAGCTCCGCCAAGCGGGGTCCTGGCGTTTAGCATTTAAACCTGCTACATTCCAGCTTATAATCTTACAAGAATCAGTAATTGACCTCAATTCGTTTCCACCCTCTAAATCTCCTTCCGCTGTATGTTGTGGTAAAGGTACCTCGTTAGTTACCGCTTGACCGCGGCTCTGTGTGTCCTCTCCAATGGGACCTGATTTGGCGCAGGCCACGGCCCCAGATAAGATTAATTGCTGGTCAGAATTTATAGCTAATTGAGACTCAGCGGCTACATTAAGCGTTGGAAGGCTAGAGTGTTCATCAATCTTGAAACCACCACTACTAGTTTTTGGATTGTACAGCCCCTCACTTTCTTGATCAACTCCTGTATCAAGTCAATCACAAGTATTTAAATCGGATAAAGGGCCAAACCTATTTCCTGTGGCGAAACCCCACGCAAAGGGAGTGGCTACCTGACCCTGTCCATTTAAGGCTGGATTCCACATGGGATGTGGGGTATTTGGACGGGTCAGAAATGGATCAGTTCTCAGCCAATGTGTGGGCCTAATACCCTGAACACTATGGTCGTAACCCAGGGGACCAGGCCCCCACCCGTTAGTTCTTGACTCATACGGGTGGACAGACTTGATGTTTTGCTCATACGGGTAAATGAATCTTCCTAACTCCCGATGTGCTAAGGGCTGAAACCAGTCATTAAGGTGTCGCGATCTGGTGGCCCCTCCCCAGCTACTGGTAGGTCTTTTATACCTGTGGGTATTGGGTAAAGTGGCAGACTTAATCTCATCATAGAAGAACTTGAGAGTAAGTGGTATTATAGAGCCACTGCGGCGTTGGGGTGGAAAAACGTTACTCAGGATGTCTGGAAGGACCTCGGCATTAGCAAAGTTTAAAATAACACAATCGCCTTTGAACTTTTTTGGCTTACTGCCAATCCAAGATACCCTCCTGGTCAAGACTATATCCCCTGCCAGTTTATCGAGCCCTTCTTGTGCCATATACATATTGTTAGAGAGCCAATGTAAAGCTTTATCTTTTAGACCCTGATTGGACTCTGTTTTATCTTGTGATAGAACAGGGACGTTTGCCAGCACCAGTACTACCGGTGAGGCTTCCACGATGAATTGAACTGAAGCATCCTCTTGATGTCTTTCCGCTGTAGCACCAGTTAAACTGATATGAGAGTCTCCAGTTTCAACGTTCTGACCCGGGACAGTTAATGATGGTAGTGATGGCGGAGGCGACAGCCCTTGTTGGATGGGCTGTGAGTTGCTTTCGGTTGGGGTAACCTCCACATCCGTGGGTGTTAAATTTGTGACGAGGGAAGATAGGTTCTCTACCTCCTTAGCCAATTTGCAATGTACCCCACCCAACTTCCTAACCTCAGCAGTTAGTTTATCCACTTTCCCGATCAGGGGTTTGATTATAGTCCTAATTTTAATGTCTATCATATCTTGAATCCTATTAAAAAGGTCGTCATCGATGATGCATTTGGACTCAGTGACTACGTCGGGATCTACATGTTTCCCCGCCCGTCTAGAAGGTGGGGTGGCAGGCTTTTTCCTACCTAGTTGTTTCCCCCCTCGCTTTGCTGGAAGTTTTCTACAAGCTCTAACAGCACGTGTGTCAGGCTGCAGGGGTTGTAGGTCTTCGTCCGTGGCGGCTATCTGGTTATTTGAATCAGTAATAGCATTGTCTGATAAATCTATTAAATCTATTCTATCTGTTAAAGGATCAGAGTCATCAGCAGCCTCAATGCAATTATTTAAAGAATTGGAATCAGCTAGGTTTAGCGGTGGATTGTCTAGCAATGAGTCAGACATCGCTGTGCTTAGTGCGCTTGTAGATGGGCTTTCTGGAGGCAACACGGGTGATTGGCTTAGACCCAAAGATTGCCTTCGCTTATTATTGATGCTACTGACCACTTGAACAAGATAAGAATCTAAAGTATTCAAAGTCTCAGCAGGGGCAGGTACCAGTTTTTTCCCCATACTCTGGACTGTGGCTCTAAAGGACCTTTCAAAACTAAACTCAGACGGAATCGGTAGATGATAACAACACGATGTGGTGAAAAGAACAATCAGCAGCGACGTTATAACAATAAAATGTCATCTATGCAATATAATATGCATGATATCAAACTGGGAACAGTACCTTAATGACCAAACGGTAGGTGACAAGGGGGATGGCCTTGCCTAGCCTTCTCGTGCCTCTGAGGGCCTCAGAGGGCCCGCCCTTTGCCCGGGCTTAGCCCCGGGCGTCCCGCTCGCGTCCCGCGTAGCTGAGGGCTTGATGACTTTATACGCCCCTCCTGGCGCCTTGGTCCGGCGTCAGGGAACGCGCCTCCGCCGCAAAGGCTGCCGGGACCTGTAGTCCCGTGGCGGCGGTGGCGTGCCTGGTGTTCGCGGTCTCTGGGCTGGTTGGTTCTGCCGGGTGAAGGTGCAGCGTGGCGAGGATCAGCTGCTTTCCCCAGGTTAGATTGTGCTCTGTTAACGCTCCGCCAGACAGTCTTGCAAAAATACTCCCCCCGCTCCACCGAGGGCTTGATGACTTTATACGCCCCTCCTGGCGCCTTGGTCCGGCGTCAGGGAACGCGCCTCCGCCGCAAAGGCTGCCGGGACCTGTAGTCCCGTGGCGGCGGTGGCGTGCCTGGTGTTCGCGGTCTCTGGGCTGGTTGGTTCTGCCGGGTGAAGGTGCAGCGTGGCGAGGATCAGCTGCTTTCCCCAGGTTAGATTGTGCTCTGTTAACGCTCCGCCAGACAGTCTTGCAAAAATACTCCCCCCGCTCCACCGAGGGCTTGATGACTTTATACGCCCCTCCTGGCGCCTTGGTCCGGCGTCAGGGAACGCGCCTCCGCCGCAAAGGCTGCCGGGACCTGTAGTCCCGTGGCGGCGGTGGCGTGCCTGGTGTTCGCGGTCTCTGGGCTGGTTGGTTCTGCCGGGTGAAGGTGCAGCGTGGCGAGGATCAGCTGCTTTCCCCAGGTTAGATTGTGCTCTGTTAACGCTCCGCCAGACAGTCTTGCAAAAATACTCCCCCCGCTCCACCGAGGGCTTGATGACTTTATACGCCCCTCCTGGCGCCTTGGTCCGGCGTCAGGGAACGCGCCTCCGCCGCAAAGGCTGCCGGGACCTGTAGTCCCGTGGCGGCGGTGGCGTGCCTGGTGTTCGCGGTCTCTGGGCTGGTTGGTTCTGCCGGGTGAAGGTGCAGCGTGGCGAGGATCAGCTGCTTTCCCCAGGTTAGATTGTGCTCTGTTAACGCTCCGCCAGACAGTCTTGCAAAAATACTCCCCCCGCTCCACCGAGGGCTTGATGACTTTATACGCCCCTCCTGGCGCCTTGGTCCGGCGTCAGGGAACGCGCCTCTGCCGCAAAGGCTGCCGGGACCTGTAGTCCCGTGGCGGCGGTGGCGTGCCTGGTGTTCGCGGTCTCTGGGCTGGTTGGTTCTGCCGGGTGAAGGTGCAGCGTGGCGAGGATCAGCTGCTTTCCCCAGGTTAGATTGTGCTCTGTTAACGCTCCGCCAGACAGTCTTGCAAAAATACTCCCCCCGCTCCACCGAGGGCTTGATGACTTTATACGCCCCTCCTGGCGCCTTGGTCCGGTGTCAGGGAACGCGCCTCCGCCGCAAAGGCTGCCGGGACCTGTAGTCCCGTGGCGGCGGTGGCGTGCCTGGTGTTCGCGGTCTCTGGGCTGGTTGGTTCTGCCGGGTGAAGGTGCAGCGTGGCGAGGATCAGCTGCTTTCCCCAGGTTAGATTGTGCTCTGTTAACGCTCCGCCAGACAGTCTTGCAAAAATACTCCCCCCGCTCCACCGAGGGCTTGATGACTTTATACGCCCCTCCTGGCGCCTTGGGCCGGCGTCAGGGAACGCGCCTCCGCCGCAAAGGCTGCCGGGACCTGTAGTCCCGTGGCGGCGGTGGCGTGCCTGGTGTTCGCGGTCTCTGGGCTGGTTGGTTCTGCCGGGTGAAGGTGCAGCGTGGCGAGGATCAGCTGCTTTCCCCAGGTTAGATTGTGCTCTGTTAACGCTCCGCCAGACAGTCTTGCAAAAATACTCCCCCCGCTCCACCGAGGGCTTGATGACTTTATACGCCCCTCCTGGCGCCTTGGTCCGGCGTCAGGGAACGCGCCTCCGCCGCAAAGGCTGCCGGGACCTGTAGTCCCGTGGCGGCGGTGGCGTGCCTGGTGTTCGCGGTCTCTGGGCTGGTTGGTTCTGCCGGGTGAAGGTGCAGCGTGGCGAGGATCAGCTGCTTTCCCCAGGTTAGATTGTGCTCTGTTAACGCTCCGCCAGACAGTCTTGCAAAAATACTCCCCCCGCTCCACCGAGGGCTTGATGACTTTATACGCCCCTCCTGGCGCCTTGGTCCGGCGTCAGGGAACGCGCCTCCGCCGCAAAGGCTGCCGGGACCTGTAGTCCCGTGGCGGCGGTGGCGTGCCTGGTGTTCGCGGTCTCTGGGCTGGTTGGTTCTGCCGGGTGAAGGTGCAGCGTGGCGAGGATCAGCTGCTTTCCCCAGGTTAGATTGTGCTCTGTTAACGCTCCGCCAGACAGTCTTGCAAAAATACTCCCCCTAAGGGGTCCACGTCAGAGACATTTATACTTCCATTTATAAATAGGACCTTCAGGGTATGATTGGTGTGTTTACGTCCCATATCGTATTCGGCCAATTAAGGAATAGACGGAAGATTCATCATCTTGGCTGTAGCCAAACCAAAACAAGTAGTCTGATGCACCGTGTAATTGAAAAACAAAATTTGAGTTGGAATTAGACACGCACGATGCAGAGCTTTGGTAACTTGGATATGCTAATTTTTAGTGCCCCAAATGGATTTTAAATCAACTGTATTTTTCCAGTGTTCATAACCATGTAATGCTAAACCAGTCCTAAAGGAATTAGACTAAATCAATTTTGTGTGAGTTAACATGGATTTAGCTTGAGATGGCATTTTTAACTTTAGAAATAGGAATCACAGTTGGACACATTGAAATCTAAAAAATATGTGAAGTTATTCCTGAGACTATTACAACTTCCCTTCAAGGGAGCCGGACAATGTTCCCACTGGGTACAATTAAAAACAGGTTGTAAGATTTTCGATTTTTGTATGAAATGATCGCTATAGTGTTGGTAACAGAATAAATCAGCATAATGGGCCGAATTCAAATAAAAATCCTCAGCATCAAATGCAGCATATTTCAAATCGGAAAACAATGACACCCTCATCCATTGTACTGATGTATTATATCCACTTACCTAATCTTTTCTTCCCTCCCAGTCCTGATTCCCCCCCCCCCCAACTACTGTGATGATGTGTTGCACCCTTTGTAACTGTTTCCTTTGATATGTATTTGACCATCCGTAATTGTGAAGCGCTCGGATATCCCTCGGGATCATGTTCACGCTATATAAAACTTTATAAATAAAATAAATAAATGAATGTACTGCCTGAACATCCCCGTTGTCTGAGTGTATGTCCTGTGTTACCACATCTCCTAGTGAAACACGAAACACACATGGAATGTTCTGGACCTCCATCGGACCATGGACATCAAATGCAACCTTATCCCAAACGATCCCATAGCAACAGGAAAGGCAGAAATGTTCATGAGAGCTTGATTACATTTCATGATATGGGACGATGTATGTGGAGCCAGAATTCCATCAACCAACTTCACAGCATAGCGTTCTGGTAAATAATGACCATTAATAAGCAGGAAGAACACGGTCACAAACCAATCCACATGAAAAGGAAGATTGGTAGGAACACCAGTCAATTGTATGTCCAGGGTGGGACCAGGTAAGTATTTTTGAACCAGATAATGAAAAGACATGTACGCGTTGGTGGAGCCAACACAGATAAGGACGAAGAAGATGAAACGTGTGAGAAACTTGCACAATCCAAGTAGTAACCACTTGCTTCCAAGCTCAACGACGGGGGCTGTGCCGCATCAGACGGATGATGTATAGCACTTTCAGGAACATCAGGAGTGTCAATTTTAACCTCTCGAGGGGCGAAAGCATACTCAATGTATGCATTGGAGGATGATGAAGGGACAAAGGCAAGAAGTCAATAGGCATTTCCAAATCCCTCTCCACAACGTGTGTACTAGTCAAAGAAAATGGAGCCATCTGATTCAGCGAAACATCTTGACATGGAATACTGGAAGTGACACTACTCAGTATTGGCCTTATGGTGTAGCTTGACATTGTCAATTGAAATAAATCTGTTTTCCTTGCAACCAGGCCAAGGAGTTAAGATTACTGTATGAGTACCCTTCAATCCAAGAACTAGGACCGGAGCACGATACAAGGGACCAAATTCTTTTTTGTTCTCCAGCTTTTCTCGTATCAGATCTCCAACTTTAAAAAGCCAGCTGGCAACAGAAATCGGCACCACAGTGTCAGCGGAAGAGGGTGAATGTTCTCTTGTCAGCGTGTCATGGGTCTTTTGCAGTTCCTGTAACACAGTAGAATGGTTATCTACGTCAAAGGCTGCAGCAGCCACAACGGCTAGACCATCAAGGTCTGGCACAAACATTTTAATGCCAAAGAGTATTTTGTATGGGGTCTGCCCACTCAGAAATTTTCTCGGGAGATTATTAAGTGCACGTTGAACCACATACAAATGAGTCAGCCAGTCCCTCTTAGTACCTAAGACTCTAGCTGTCAAAGATTGCTTTAAGTCACAGTTCATTCGCTCCACTATAGAATTGCCCTCAGGCCTGTATGGAGACGAAAACTGCACCAGCACCCCCAGAGACCTTATTGCGTCCTCGTATGCCTTAGAAGCAAATGCTGGACCCTGGTCAGAATGGAAAGTACCACAGGTTAAAGTCCAGACAAAGACAAGCAAATCTCTAAAGACATTTCAAGCATCAGCACTGCCTTGTGGCTAAACCCAAAGGATTCTTGTGCATGAATCTACTGCAACTAAAATATGTTTATAGTTAGTATTGAAAGTCAATGGACCGCAGTGATCAAGGTAAATACAGCCAAACGGGTGATTAGAAATATACAGCTGTGTTTGTGGTGGACGTTTTATCGTAGATGGTTTCATCTGTTGATAAATATAACAAGAAAGTACAAAATTACGGGTTTGTCTATATAACCCACGCCACCAATAATATTGCTGTAAGACAGAAACAGATGCAGAAATTCCAGCATGGGCAGATGCCATGCCTTCCTGAGTGGCTATTATCAAAGGAAGTCTGCGGTCCTTGTTTGGAATCAGCTGATCTACAATGGACGGTATCGTAGCAGAAGGGACCTGCTCGGGTGACAAATGATAAGAATACTTTGTGGGAAACCTGTTCCATCCTTCGTAGCAGCTGTCGCTGCCAAAATATTATTATCAATCTTAGTCATGGACCTAGTAACTGCTGCAACTGAACATGTGGCCACTGGAGATTTGACTGCCTCAACAGCCAAAGGATTGCCAACAGCATGTGTTCCCACACACTGATGGCCAAGAGTATGTATAACTTGTGTGAGCGGCAAGCATTCTTTAAGTTCTGCCACTTGAACCCAAAGCATTTTATGCTTTATTCCGCTACCTTTAGAGTCTCGATAAGCATTCTGAGACCAAAAGAATAAATTATCATTGAAAGCCTGAACACAGTAGTAGGAATCGCACACAACAAGAGTCTGCAAATTCTAGAGCTAAAATCAGAGCGCACAGCTTCGCCAATTGTGCCATACAGTCTCCAAGTGCTTCTGTATGTACTATGGAAGGCTTAAACTCACCATTTACCATTGAGCCGGCCACAATAGCGCAAGCCGCTGAATAAGCATGTTTGGGCCTGATGGCCGGTTGTGCCGAGCCATCTGTATATATATATATTTAGGGGGGTTTCCAAGGACAATGGACGATCGCTCTCACCCCCAAGTTATGGTATCGGGGAAGGGTACTAAGCACTCTACACTGTTGGGGTGGCAGGTAGTTCAAAGTCCGTCAAGGAGGGAGGGGGGGAAGGGATTGTTATTGCAGTATTGTGAGTTATTGGTTAGCATTTTTAGACTGGCACTGCTCACCGGAAGTACTTACAATATGATTCCATGATTGCAAGCATTGCTTATGACAGAAATTATGGTAAAGGTTCAAAAACAGGCTGAATCACCAACGTCCCCCGTGTCCCCAGTTGCTCCTCTGTCGCTGGTCACATGGAATGTCCGTGGGCTAGGGGATAAGATTAAGGGAGGTCTCGTTTTACAATATCTGAAACGCTACGCACCAGCGGTGGCCCTAGTACAAGAAACACACTTGCCGGGATCAACCTGTAAAGCGCTGGACCGGTGGGGGTTTAAAATGATTGTACACTCCGAGTTTTCCTCTGGATCGCAAAGAGTGGGTATTTTAGTAAAAAAGCAATTTCCACTGATAATTAACCGAACATGGACAAATGACCAAGGCCGCTTCGCGGCTATAGCATGTCAATGGGAGGGGAGACCTTTTAATGTGGTGTCAATGTATATCCCTCCAGCACTCCATGCAGTGGCCCTTCCAGCATTCAGTGAATTTTTGCTCGCCCTTCCAGAGGGGGAAATGATAATTGGGGGGGATTTTAATGCCACTGTTAACGGGACTTTAGATCGACATCCCTCTAAGCTTCAAACTACTGGAATATCCCGTGTGGAGGGCTTCCTAGAAGCATTTGGTCTCACAGATACCTGGAGATGCCGTCACCCCACAACACAACAGTTTACTTATCAATCGGGAGTGCATAATAGCCTCTCAAGGATAGATTACTTTTTAATGTCAACGGACAGCTTACAGAATATAGTGGACATTGAGATACGGCACAGGGGAATTTCAGATCACTCCCTGGTGGTACTAACATACACGTACCACCACAGGGTTTGGCACACATTTACCCCATATACCCTGGCTACTTGCATAATCCCAAAATCCTCAAAGACATCACCACTGCAACACAACACTATTTCCAAGAAAATATGACATCGGTCCCTTCCTCAATCACCCTTTGGGAGGCTTATAAAACTGTGGTTCATGGCCAGGCCATTGGATCCATTGCAGGTCATAAATGCGAAAAGCAGCAGGAGTTGAATGCCATTGAATCAGAACTACACAATGCTGAAGACCAACATAAAAAAAATTGAACATCTGGATCATCCCAATCCCTGTGTATTAAGCAACAGGAATACAGAGAATATTTAAAAGAGACTACTAAACCCAGGTTACAGGCTACACAACATAAGATATATGAAAAGGGAGATAAGGCGGGTAAACTTCTGGCCTGGCTCAACAAACAAGAGCGGGCAAAGAGATGGATAGCTTGGATAAAAACACAGGATGGAATGCTAGTATCTGACCCACAGGAAATAGTAAATAGTCTAGCCGAGTATTTCAAACAGGTCTATGCGACATCGTCAACCACAACGGTTGAGGAGGCACAGGCCTTTATTAAAGATATCAAAATGCCCACGTTAACGCCGGAGGCAACCCTCACGCTTGAAGCGGACCTCACGATGGAAAAATTGCAATTAGCAATCGGGTCTCTACAACCAGGGAAAGCTGTGGGGCCTAACGGCATACCCATAGAACTCTACAAAAAGATGACTGGCATACTTTCCCTCACCTGCTAAATATTTATCTCAAAAGTCTGGGAGCGGGAGAATTCCCACAAGACCAAAGAACGGCCACCATGGTAACGATTCCCAAACCGGGAAAACCCCCTGAGGAATGCACCTCATATCATCCAATATCACTACTTAACGCTGAATCTAAAATTCTCGCTAAACTTCTGGTGACAAGACAAATGCCACGCCTAACGACACTAATACACCCGGATCAGTCGGAATTTATGCCTGGTAGAAACACGGCTCTTAACCTGAGGCGCCTGCATGGGGTGATGGCCCGTATACCATATATCCAAGAACCAGCTGTTATTCTCTCGTTAGACGCCCGCATGGCATTTGATATGGTGGAGTGGCCCTTCCTCTTTGTGGTCCTTAAACATTTAGGCTTCGGCCCTAGGTTTTGCGCGTGGATACACCTGTTATACTCGAAACCCTTGGCGCATGTCACAGCAAATGAACACATATCAGAGGACTTTTCACTGAGACATAGAACGAGCTAGGGATGTCCCCTATCCCCCTTACTGTTTGCTCTTGTGCTGGAACTGCTGGCGGCGTGGATTAGATGGGAACCGACCATTCAGGGGCTCAAGTGGGCGATGGGCTGGGATGACCGCATCTCCTTGTATGCGGACGACGTACTACTATACATGACATCACCCAGGCGTTCCATTATAGTGCTTCTAAATATCTGTGAAATTTATGGTCGGGTGTCCGGTTACACTATTATTTGGTCTAAATCGGTCCTATTTATACTTTACGGCCTACCACTGCAACTCCATAAAGATTGCAATCTGCAAATCGCAGCGGGAAATTTTAAGTATTTGGGTATTCATGTGACACCTAGGTCCGATGAATTCATTAAAAAAAAACGTATGCCCCCCCCTGGAACGTCTAAAACGTGATACGATGCATTGGCACACTGTGCCATTGACACTGCTTGGAAAAGCTATTCATAAAGGGGGTGGTGATGGACAGAGCATCTGAATTAAGCAGAACACTCCTACCTAGTCAAAAGATCAGGGCTTGATCCATCACTGTTTTTTAGCTCACTGCACCATCCCAGTTCAGAACCTGCCTACATGCAAATTAGTCTGTCCCTGGCCCAGTGCATCATGGGAACAGGGCAGACCAAACTACCTAGCCAATTCTTTACTGGAAAGGAAACAAGCTTCCGGGGACCGGTTTCTGGCATTACAGCCGTCTTCGGCCCGGCTTGGTTGAATCCTGATGGTGCAGTGGGCAAGGGACTCATGTCTGAGCATACCCTTCCACTCCTATAGTGGCCAAAACGATTCATAAAGGGGGTGGTGATGGACAGAGCATCTTAATTAAGCAGAACACTCCTACCCAGTCAAAAGATCAGGGCTTGATCCATCACCGTTTTTTAGCTCACTGCACCATCCCAGTTCAGAACCTGGCTACATGCAAATTAGTCTGTCCCTGGCCCAGCGCATCATGGGAACAGGGCAGACCAAACTACCAAGCCAATTCTTTACTGGAAAGGAAACAAGCTTCCGGGGACCGGTTTCTGGCATTACAGTCGTCTTCGGCCCAGCTTGCTTGAATCCTGATGGTGCAGTGAGCAAGGGACTCATGTCTGAGCATACCCTTCCACTCCTATAGTGGCCAAAACGATTCCTAAGGGGGTGGTGATGGACAGAGCATCTGAATTAAGCAGAACACTCCTACCCAGTCAAAAGATCAGGGCTTGATCCATCACCGTTTTTTAGCTCACTGCACCATCCCAGTTCAGAACCTGGCTACATGCAAATTAGTCTGTCCCTGGCCCAGTGCATCATGGGAACAGGGCAGACCAAACTACCAAGCCAATTCTTTACTGGAAAGGAAACAAGCTTCCGGGGACCGGTTTCTGGCATTACAGCCGTCTTCGGCCCGGCTTGCTTGAATCCTGATGGTGCAGTGAGCAAGGGACTCATGTCTGAGCATACCCTTCCACTCCTATAGTGGCCAAAACGATTCATAAAGGGGGTGGTGATAGACAGAGCATCTGAATTAAGCAGAACACTCCTACCCAGTCAAAAGATCAGGGCTTGATCCATCACCGTTTTTTAGCTCACTGCACCATCCCAGTTCAGAACCTGGCTACATGCAAATTAGTCTGTCCCTGGCCCAGTGCATCATGGGAACAGGGCAGACCAAACTACCAAGCCAATTCTTTACTGGAAAGGAAACAAGCTTCCGGGGACCGGTTTCTGGCATTACAGCCGTCTTCGGCCCGGCTTGCTTGAATCCTGATGGTGCAGTGAGCAAGGGACTCATGTCTGAGCATACCCTTCCACTCCTATAGTGGCCAAAACGATTCATAAAGGGGGTGGTGATGGACAGAGCATCTGAATTAAGCAGAACACTCCTATCCAGTCAAAAGATCAGGGCTTGACCCATCACTGTTTTTTAGCTCACTGCACCATCCCAGTTCAGAACCTGGCTACATGCAAATTAGTCTGTCCCTGGCCCAGTGCATCATGGGAACAGGGCAGACCAAACTACCAAGCCAATTCTTTACTGGAAAGGAAACAATCTTCCGGGGACCGGTTTCTTGCATTACAGCCATCTTCGGCCCGGCTTGCTTGAATCCTGATGGTGCAGTGAGCAAGGGACTCATGTCTGAGCATACCCTTCCACTCCTATAGTGGCCAAAACGATTCATGCCAGAAACCGGTCCCCGGAAGCTTGTTTCCTTTCCAGTAAAGAATTGGCTTGGTAGTTTGGTCTGCCCTGTTCCCATGATGCACTGGGCCAGGGTCAGACTAATTTGCATGTAGCCAGGTTCTGAGCTGGGATGGTGCAGTGAGCTAAAAAACGGTGATGGATCAAGCCCTGATCTTTTGACTGGGTAGGAGTGTTCTGCTGAATTCAGATACTCTGTCCATCACCACCCCCTTTATGAATCGTTTTGGCCACCACAAGTGTGGAAGGGTATGCTCAGATGTGAGTCCCTTGCTCACTGCACCATCAGGATTCAAGCAAGCCGGGCCGAAGACGGCTGTAATGCCAGAAACCGGTCCCCGGAAGCTCGTTTCCTTTCCAGTAAAGAATTGGCTTGGTAGTTTGGTCTGCCCTGTTCCCATGATGCACTGGGCCAGGGTCAGACTAATTTGCATGTAGCCAGGTTCTGAGCTGGGATGGTGCAGTGAGCTAAAAAACGGTGATGGATCAAGCCCTGATCTTTTGACTGGGTAGGAGTGTTCTGCTGAATTCAGATACTCTGTCCATCACCACCCCCTTTATGAATCGTTTTGGCCACCACAAGTGTGGAAGGGTATGCTCAGATGTGAGTCCCTTGCTCACTGCACCATCAGGATTCAAGCAAGCCGGGCCGAAGACGGCTGTAATGCCAGAAACCGGTCCCCGGAAGCTTGTTTCCTTTCCAGTAAAGAATTGGCTAGGTAGTTTGGTCTGCCCTGTTCCCATGATGCACTGGGCCAGGGTCAGACTAATTTGCATGTAGCCAGGTTCTGAGCTGGGATGGTGCAGTGAGCTAAAAAACGGTGATGGATCAAGCCCTGATCTTTTGACTGGGTAGGAGTGTTCTGCTTAATTCAGATACTCTGTCCATCACCACCCCCTTTATGAATCGTTTTGGCCACCACAAGTGTGGAAGGGTATGCTCAGATGTGAGTCCCTTGCTCACTGCACCATCAGGATTCAAGCAAGTCGGGCCGAAGACGGCTGTAATGCCAGAAACCGGTCCCCGGAAGCTTGTTTCCTTTCCAGTAAAGAATTGGCTTGGTAGTTTGGTCTGCCCTGTTCCCATGATGCACTGGGCCAGGGCCAGACTAATTTGCATGTAGCCAGGTTCTGAGCTGCGATGGTGCAGTGAGCTAAAAACGGTGATGGATAAAGCCCTGATCTTTTGACTGGGTAGGAGTGTTCTGCTTAATTCAGATACTCTGTCCATCACCACCCCCTTTATGAATCGTTTTGGCCACCACAAGTGTGGAAGGGTATGCTCAGACGTGAGTCCCTTGCTCACTGCACCATCAGGATTCAAGCAAGCCGGGCCAAAGACGGCTGTAAGGCCAGAAACCGGTCCCCGGAAGCTTGTTTCCTTTCCAGTAAAGAATTGGCTTGGTAGTTTGGTCTGCCCTGTTCCCATAATGCACTGGGCCAGGGTCAGACTAATTTGCATGTAGCCAGGTTCTGAGCTGGGATGGTGCAGTGAGCTAAAAAACGGTGATGGATCAAGCCCTGATCTTTTGACTTTGTAGGAGTGTTCTGCTTAATTCAGATACTCTGTCCATCACCACCCCCTTTATGAATCGTTTTGGCCACCACAAGTGCGGAAGGGTATGCTCAGATGCGAGTCCCTTGCTCACTGCACCATCAGGATTCAAGCAAGCCGGGCCGAAGACGGCTGTAAGGCCAGAAACCGGTCCCCGGAAGCTTGTTTCCTTTCCAGTAAAGAATTGGCTTGGTAGTTTGGTCTGCCCTGTTCCCATGATGCACTGGGCCAGGGTCAGACTAATTTGCATGTAGCCAGGTTCTGAGCTGGGATGGTGCAGTGAGCCAAAAAACGGTGATGGATCAAGCCCTGATCTTTTGACTGGGTAGGAGTGTTCTGCTTAATTCAGATACTCTGTCCATCACCACCCCCTTTATGAATCGTTTTGGCCACCACAAGTGCGGAAGGGTATGCTCAGATGTGAGTCCCTTGCTCACTGCACCATCAGGATTCAAGCAAGCCGGGCCGAAGACGGCTGTAATGCCAGAAACCGGTCCCCGGAAGCTCGTTTCCTTTCCAGTAAAGAATTGGCTTGGTAGTTTGGTCTGCCCTGTTCCCATGATGCACTGGGCCAGGGTCAGACTAATTTGCATGTAGCCAGGTTCTGAGCTGGGATGGTGCAGTGAGCTAAAAAACGGTGATGGATCAAGCCCTGATCTTTTGACTGGGTAGGAGTGTTCTGCTTAATTCAGATACTCTGTCCATCACCACCCCCTTTATGAATCGTTTTGGCCACCACAAGTGTGGAAGGGTATGCTCAGATGTGAGTCCCTTGCTCACTGCACCATCAGGATTCAAGCAAGCCGGGCCGAAGACGGCTGTAAGGCCAGAAACCGGTCCCCGGAAGCTTGTTTCCTTTCCAGTAAAGAATTGGCTTGGTAGTTTGGTCTGCCCTGTTCCCATGATGCACTGGACCAGGGTCAGACTAATTTGCATGTAGCCAGATTCTGAGCTGGGATGGTGCAGTGAGCTAAAAAACGGCGATGGATCAAGCCCTGATCTTTTGACTGGGTAGGAGTGTTCTGCTTAATTCAGATACTCTGTCCATCACCACCCCCTTTATGAATCGTTTTGGCCACCACAAGTGCGGAAGGGTATGCTCAGATGCGAGTCCCTTGCTCACTGCACCATCAGGATTCAAGCAAGCCGGGCCGAAGACGGCTGTAAGGCCAGAAACCGGTCCCCGGAAGCTTGTTTCCTTTCCAGTAAAGAATTGGCTTGGTAGTTTGGTCTGCCCTGTTCCCATGATGCACTGGGCCAGGGTCAGACTAATTTGCATGTAGCCAGGTTCTGAGCTGGGATGGTGCAGTGAGCTAAAAAACGGTGATGGATCAAGCCCTGATCTTTTGACTGGGTAGGAGTGTTCTGCTTAATTCAGATACTCTGTCCATCACCACCCCCTTTATGAATCGTTTTGGCCACCACAAGTGCGGAAGGGTATGCTCAGATGTGAGTCCCTTGCTCACTGCACCATCAGGATTCAAGCAAGCCGGGCCGAAGACGGCTGTAATGCCAGAAACCGGTCCCCGGAAGCTTGTTTCCTTTCCAGTAAAGAATTGGTTTGGTAGTTTGGTCTGCCCTGTTCCCATGATGCACTGGGCCAGGGTCAGACTAATTTGCATGTAGCCAGGTTCTGAGCTGGGATGGTGCAGTGAGCTAAAAAACGGTGATGGATCAAGCCCTGATCTTTTGACTGGGTAGGAGTGTTCTGCTTAATTCAGATACTCTGTCCATCACCACCCCCTTTATGAACTGCTTGGAAAAGCAGCACTTTTCAAAATGATGGCACTCTCACGGTTTCTATATGCCTTAGAAAACACTCTGTTTCTGGTACCGCTGAGCTATTTCAAAGCAATAACAGCAGAGGTCTCCAGTTTATTATGGGGAAACAAACCAGCACATATTGCCATGGATAAATTGGTTAGAGGCTGGTATGACCGAGGCATAGCTCTCCCAAACATACAACTGTACTACTGGGCAGCACAGTTAAAAAGAATCAATCAATGGATACACGCCCCACAAACAGACTCCGCGTTTCAAGCAGACAGACATGGGATGGGGGATGAAGGCGTTATGGCGGCACTATTGAACAAAAAACGGTCGACCCCACTAATCGGACCAACAGCACATACAGTCAGCATATGGTACTCAGCACATAAAAAACTGGGATGGCAGGGGGTTATCACACAACTCACTCCACTCTGGGACACACAGCGGCTTGAAGGACTCAAATAGTAAGGGATTCCATAGATGGGACGCAATAGGCATCTCTACGGTGGGCGATTTATGGATTAAGGGTGAGATAATCAAGTTTGAACATCTACAGGAACAATACGAACAGGCACCCTCTGAAATATTCAGATACATGCAGATCAGGCACGCACTACAGGCAGTTATACCACCAGACACCGAATTGCCGGAGGCTTCTCCCCTAGAGGATAGGCTACTGACGGATTATATGCCCAAACAAGCCACCTCTTTCACTTACCGTAAACTAGTTAATAACTTACCTGATCCAACGCAAGCACTGAGGGAAAAATGGTCCTCGGATCTGGGGGATCTCGACGAGACAGATTGGCAGATTGCACTTTCATCCTCAAGCGAAGTAGCAATGCCCTCAAGATTAAGATTAGTACAACACAAGATATTGCATCATACGTATTATACTAGAATAACCCTACACAAAATAGGGAATGCTTCACATCCGTTCTGCCTGCTGGTGTGTGGGGAGTAGGGTACATTTTACCATACTATATGGCAATGTCCAAAGATTGTACCATACTGGGTAGATGTGATGAGGACTATATAGCAAGCAGAGGAAGTATCAGTGGTACCAGAACCCAAAAGATGTCTGCTAAACATATGGGAACCCAATGATTTAACCTATCCAGCACAGGACTGGGCAACTCTGGGGCTAATGTTCGCTAAGCATAATATAGCTAGATTGTGGGGCTCTGGTTACTCACAAACGCTTAATGAATGGAGCCATGATTGCAGAAAAAGCAGCATATGTCAACCGAGGCTGTCCCCAGAAAAGGGGGAAAGTATGGGGAGCATAGAACAAATACAGGGGTTATATCTGTGATCCACCCAGGCTGCCGACTGGCGAGATTTCGGATTGGGGGGGGGGGGGGGGTAAAGCAGAATGTGCGGATTAATAAACAAGATCTTTTCTGTATTATATGTAATAATAATGTGCAAAATGTCAAAGGAATTTGTACCAACCAACAGCATTAAGTGTATAGTTTATACGACTTTACTAAGCCCTGAATTTAATAAAAAGAATTTAAAAAAAAGATATATATATATTGGAGGCTAAGCCCGCTCACTATGGACGTCTCCAAAAACAGGTGAGAGGGTATTGTGGACACGCACAAGCACTACTCAGGAGGGGTCTCAGGAACGAGTACCAGACCAAACATGGGTGGCGCCATGTTGCAGGGATTCTGCACATACACAGTATGCGCAGGAATACGGGACATCAGTGTATAGGGGCTATGCCTTCCTTCCGCCGCAGTACCCACAATCCCAGGACTTACTAGCTATAGTGTCTCACTCGCTCTCTTACACAACCACGAAGATGCAAATGATTAGACACCCCAGAATACAACACTCCCAGATCTCCCAGGAATCGCTGTAACATGACTCACCTTTTGCTCACTCATACATGTCCATAATAAGAATTGAACGAGACACGAATATAATTTTAAATATTTATTTGAACTATTGTGCTCTAAAACAGAGTATACAAGCCTCAACCAGCAGTAAAATGCATAATATCAATATAGTTAGCATTGCAGCATGGCCATATATCATAAAGGGAGACACCATCATATAAAGACAGTGGATAAAGGACTATAAGGCCTAACCCCCCTCCCCTTGGCAAGAAGTAGTATTATTATATAATAGAAGATCTCTGGCCTTTGTCAGCAGACCCCATACCTTAGTGGGTAGATGGTATATCTACATGATAGAAACCGCATGGCTCTTCTCCCTGGATAGATCCCTATCCAAGTGTGTGCTGACCAAACATGTATCCCCATAATATCAAAGCACGAGTTTCCAGAAGCAGCAGCTGTGTTAGCATGTTTTGTCTAGGTGCTAAGGACTAGCCAGAACAGAATAACAAGGGGCATTGTTTATCGACCATACTTTCAGTGTTCAGACTAAACTCCAGAAACCAGCAGAGAACTCAACAAGCAGACAGTTCTCATGTGAAAGGCATAATCAGAATCTTGCAAAAGTAAAGTCATGTAGTAACGTGCGCAAAAGCAGCATCATTGGAGCTGGGCTCATGCTAGCTTAGCGATGTCTGCAATGTCCCTATCAGCCATACTACAGCCTACAGAGAGGTTCCTCATAGGGGGGTTGGCTACAGCCCTTTTGAACTTCTGTTTGGAAATCCAGTTAGGGGTCTCTTTTGTCTGGTGAAGGAGGGATGGGAGTTACCTCTCAATCCTCCAAAACAGGACATAGTGGACTATGTACATGGCCTGCGTTCTTTCATGGCTGAATACATGAAGGTGAGCAAAACCTGGCAGCCAGCCAAGAACTTCAAAAGGATTGGCATGACCAAAAGGTTGTCCTGACTGTTTACCAGCAAGGTCAGAAAGTGTGAGTATTGAGCCTGTGGCCCCAGCAGCTCTCCAAGACAAATGGAGTAGACCCCACACTATACTTGAGAAGAGAGGCGAGGTCACCTACTTGGTGGACCTATGCACTCCAATAAGTCCCCATAGGGTACTTCATGTGGACAGGCTAAAACCTTTTGTGGGCAGGGCTGACATGGGCTTGCTCATGGTAACTGATGAGGGACAGGAGGAAGAGAGTGACCCTCTCCCTGATCACCCTGATGATGGATCAGTTGATGGAGTGGCCTTGGCAGGCAGCCGCACTGATCAACAGCAGATTGATTGCAGGAAAGTCCTCAATCAATACAGGCATATGTTTTCTCTGAGACACAGTGAAAACACCAGGTGCACCCAGGAAGTGGACATAGGTGAGAGTCTACCTGTTAAGAATAACATCTACAGGAAGCCTGACCATGTCAGAGATTGCTTCAAGGCAGAGATCCAAAAGATGCTGGAAATGGGAATATTTGAACCCGCAGGTAGCCCTTGGGCTAGCCCAGAAGTCCTAGTACCTAAACCTCACACCAAGGGTGAAAAAAGGAGAAATCAGGTTGTGTGTAGACTGCAGAGGTCTCAATGCAGTCACTAGGAATGATGCTCATCCAATTCCCAGGGGAGATGAACTTATTGATACTTTGGCCACAGCCAAGTTTCTGAGTACATTTGACCTGACTACTGATTACTCGCAAATCAGACTAGCTGAGGATGCTAAGCCAAATATCTAGATGATATTGCTGTCATTAGCTCCACCTGGGAGGATCACCTGGTTCACCTCCAGAATGTTTTGGAGGCTCTGCAGAAAGCAGGCCTCCCTATCAAGGCCACTAAGTGTCAGATAGGGCAGAGCAAGTTTGTGTACTTGGGCCACCTAGTACATGGAGACCAGGTTCAACCACTAGAGCAAAATCCAGAACATAATGGAATGGGTTGCTCCAACTACCCAGACTCAGGTCGGAGCTTTCTTGGGCCTGACTGGGTATTACAGAAGATCTGTGAAGGGGTATGGGTCTATAGTGGCTCCCCTGAATGATCTGACGTCAAAGAAAATGCCCAAGAAACTTCAGTGGACAGTAAGCTGTCAAAAGGCATTTGATGACCTCAAGCAGGCCATGTGCACTGCTCTCATTCTGTAGTGTCCTGATTGTCCATAAACTTTCATGGTGCAAACAGATGTATCTGAGTTAGGGGTAGGGGCTGTATTATCACAACTGAATCCAGAGGGCCAGGATCAACTAGTAGCTTTTATCAGCAGAAGGTTGACCCCCAGAGAGAAACGTTGGTCAGCTATTGAGAGGAAGGCCTTTGCTGTGGTCTGGGCCCTGAAGAAGGTGAGGCTATACTTATTTGGTACTCACTTAATTTTTCAGACAGACCATAAGCTCCTCTTATGGCTTAAACAGATGAAGGGTGAAAACCCCAAACTATTGAGGTGGTACATTTCCCTACAGGGGATGGACTATTCAGTGGAACATAGACCTGGGAGTAACCATGCCAATGCAGATGGAATCTCCAGATATTTTCACTTAGAAAATGAAAACTCAACTCGGGAAGGTAAATCTCATCTCCTTACGTTGGGGGAGGGGGCTGTGTAAGAAAGTAGGACCTGCTTTTATGGTTACCCTCACTTTCGCCTGGTGCTAAGCTGTTATTGACTAATCTGGCTGGGATCCTGCTTATCAGAACGCCAATCTATCTGTTTTCTCCCTTAATTTGTGATGTTCAGTACTTAGGTACAGACTGGATACGGGGGTACCCTTATTAATCTCTAGTATATAATACTAAGGTACTCAGGGCATAGGTACCCCAGAGGTCCCCCATGGGCTGAAGTATGCATTATGCCACCCATGGAAGGCCATTCAAAATGGAACTACAGGCCTACCATTGCAGCCTGTGTAAGATGGTGCTACCACCACTTACTAAAGATATAGGTTTCCTATATCTAGGGTTACTGCACTTCAATCCTATAAGTCACCCTTATGGCAGGCCTTTCCAATCCTGAAGTCAGGGTGCTTGGTTCTAAGTGTGAGAGTGCCCATGAATGAGCAGGTCACCCCTCCAGCCTACCGAGTCCATTCTCCCGGGTTGTAAGTGAAGCAGCCATATACTATATAGAGGAGCACTGAGTAATTACTGAATGACCATCTCAAAAGCGGCTGGAACGAATCCTATCATGTTTGGTATCAAATTTAAACGGTGTGGGAGGTATGATTCCAAGCACTGGAAGAGTCCTTCTTTAGGCTCTCCGTGTTCCCAGTACCAGACTTCGAGACCCGGACAGCAGAAAATGGTTGCTGCCGACCAGAGACACGATTCTGCCCTCCTGCTGCTGAGCCAAGCTCGAGCAGGGGAAGGCAGAACAATAGGCATCCTGTGATAGGGAGCTGTGACCATCTCCTAGACAGGATTTAGTGTATTGGGGTAGGGTGGGTGCACTTGCCAGCGCCACTCATTTTGCATGAGGGGCACATTTGGTGTCCCTGTGCATAGTCCAGTTTAAACCAGCTCCGGGAGCTGTTGGCTCCCGCTCTGGTGGGAAACAGGACAAAAGACATGAGAGTAACCTCCCCACTGTCCAGGCCCTCCCCTCGGAGGGTCCTCTGAAGCTCCCCAACCCTTTCCTTAGGGTACTTAAAGGCTTACCTGCGGGTTGGTCCCTTGATTTGTTGTGGGACAAGATTCAATTCAAACACCACTTCAACTTCTACCGTCTGGGTACTCTGGACATTGCTGGACTTTGTTTGGGCTCAACTTCGTCCCCCTTTTAGTCTGCTGAATTGTCTGTGCCTGTGCACATACAGGAACCTTCCAAGGCCTGTGGGCATCCAAGACACTTAAAGGCATCTCCCTTGAAGTGAAGGAGTCACTTCCCTGCATCTGCAGGCACTGCAACCAAGCTGACAGGTCTGCTGGTCCTGCACTCCTATGGACTCTGAAAGGTTCTGCAACACAAGTGTTGGTTCTCCACAGCTCTTGAGGCTTGCCCAGCCCTCTCACCAAGTTTGAGGTCAGCATCCCTCGTGGGAGCTACAGGAACTGAACCCCTGTGTACTGCGTCGACTTGCAGTTGCAGAGGTATTTTGGCTTCCTTCCACCAAGATCTTCGGGCTCCAAATAGCCCCGACCTCAAGCATCTCCAGTGATCAAAGTCTTCGTCCACCTCACATCCTTTCCACCGTGGCCTGCATCTTTTGGTGAGCTCCTCGAGGTCATCCTGCGACTCCAGTGCCTTCGGCCTTTAGGTCCTATTGAGAGTCATCTTTGCTCCTTTTGGGCTCCCCGGATTACTCAGGGGCTGCACTGACTTTTCTGCTTGTGGTTAGTCCCCTAGACCTTGCTGGTCCCGACATTGCACCTGCTTTGACTTCTGTGTTGGTTGCATTTGCCAAGGCTTGATGGTGCTCTCGCCAGACACAGACCCCTCAGAACTCGACATCTGACGTGGGACAGCTCGTGCACAGCTCCTGGTCTTCCTCAGCATTGCCTGGTCCTCACAGCTGCAGAGTCAAGGTCACCATCAACTCTCCTGCAACACCCGACATCAGAGGGCATTCGTCTTCCAGATCTCCTGGTCACTCCTGAGTGACATAGACTCTGTTACAGGTACCTCTCAACTAGAATCCACCTTCGGATTTCACCGGACACTTTCTCCTCTTTCCTGAAGCCCTTCATTGCGTTTAACTGCAGTTTCCGACACCACTTCTCACCTATGCACCCAGCTTCCCTGGTGTATGTAACGTGGGCACTAGGGTATCCACAGGTGGGATGGCTCTTCAACCCTTTGCCTTCCACAGGGTTTCTTCAGGGTTCACTGGGAAGGGTCCTCAATCTTTAAAAACCAACTGCAACTTAAGCAATGACATTCACAGAGCAAGCTGTCGTGTTCCTACACTGCACACACTCTCCGTGGTACTTTGGGTAGTTCCTTCGGTCCACAGCATCTGTACGTCCTCTCGACATTGTCTTGACCTGAGTCGTGGTTTTGATACCACTTTCTTAGTATATGGTTTGGTCCTCCCCAGGGTTCACTGTGTATTCAGTGCTATTTACTGTAGTTTTATGCAAAGTATTGTGTGTATTGTGTTTATCTCCGGTAGGAGATATCTAAAAGTGTTAGAGAGTATTATATAATAAATACGTATTTTTATAAATACCTTGTGTGGTTCTTTTTCACTTAATCTATATATAAGATTGCATTCTGGTAAACAAGCAGCTTTAGAATCCTGGACTAATCCTGAAGGCTGCTCTCCACAGCTACCACTTAGAGAGCTTTCTAAGGTTGTCGAAGACCTCTTAAATCACCATACGGGCTGTCTGGACTGGTGCAGGGTGCCCACTTACAACAGTGGACATCATATAACAGGCCAGGTTCTCACACACCGCGTACCTGGTTGGGCAGATATTCCCTGGTATAGACAGCTGTCAGTCACTTGCATAGAATCAGTTGCAAAGATAGTGGTTGAAAAGATGCATTTCCAGTTTTCCTTACAGAGGTGCACAAAGACAGTTTGAATTAATGCATGTCTGAGGTGAAAAAATGCCCTTTCAGCCACGTATGAAACTTTGACAATGTGGAATATAGGATTGATATTTGCATCTCTTTCAGTTTCCAGACCGTTCAGCAAATGAACGAGATTCCTTTATAGGTACAGTTATTCCTTATTCCATATTCATAGCTAGATTTGAGCTATAGAAATACCATATATACAAATAAATTCTTCTCAGAAAACAAATACATCAGAACCTCCTTTCACTACTCAAAAACAAAACATAACACACACACACACCAGAACAACATTTCTCACACACAACACCTCATAATACTGCCCATCACAAACATACCCACCTTCCAGAATACACAAATGATACACACCATTAACAAACTCCAATGCCAAACTTTCTCTCTTTCCACACAACAACACATATACAGCAACTCTCTTTTAACTGCCTCTCATCCATTGGACAAATTAGAACCTTACTACATGACCCACATGCTGCACTACCACCCCTAACTCATACACCGTCTGCCCTAAACAGACACAAAATAAGCAACATGCCACTTCTCACAAATTTGCTTCACCATGTCTACTTAGCAAGGTTACACTACAAAAACAACACAGCTCGCTGACTCACTCTCAACCACTGTCTCCACCACCTACACATGCAGACCCATCAAAACACCTTCTTATCCTGCTGGATGATGAACACAATACAGAACAGCTACACAATTGCTATCCTTATAAAGCCAATACCAACACTAAGGAGACACCTGCTACAAGCCCACAAAATACTGCTTCTATAAAACAAAGTCCCACTATCGCCAAAGCACATTCCCTAAACTGTCTAACAATAAATGCTTGATCGCTCTCTAAAAACAAACATCACATCTACGACATTCTCACTGACACAAAATCTGACATACTCTTCATAACTGAATCACAATTGGGAAATAGTATGGCTCCAATCTTGCATGAAGCCATACCTCTAGGGTAACAAACTATCACGTAAAATTGTATAGGCAAAAGAGGAGGTGACATAGCTGTTGTGTTCAGGGAAACATTAAATATCACTAAAGTCGACGATTTCTCCATACAAGGTTGTGAGGCCCTTTTCACCAAATGCAACCCTAAACCATCTTCATCTTATAACTTCCTACTCCTAGACACAGTTTCAAACCTTATCACACTACACTCCAACATATGCAGTCTGGGTGAACTTAACATTTGGTTTGACAAACCCAATATGCCTCATTCAAAAACAATAATTGCTGACCTAGACGCACTGAACCTGCTTCAGATCATCCACAAACATTGCTGGACACATCCTAGATGTCATTATTTGCAAATAAAGAACAAGTTACCTTTGAAACAATGACTCTAGTCAGATGGTTAGACCACCATTTTCTTGCTTTCCAACATAAAATAATTCAAAACAACGCAGCTTAAACCACCTTACGTGCCTCCACCTATAGACAGCGGAACAAACTCAATTTGGAACACCTAGAAACACAGCTAACATCAAGTACAGATCTAGACACAATAAATTCCGTTAAAATACTATACGAGTGGCTACAGAAAGCTTTTGAAAACCTAAAACCAACATAACCGAACAAAAGAAAACAGGCACCTTGGAGAAATACAGAGATAAAAGAGTTAAAACAACAAATTAGAAAGCTGTAACGTGCCTGGCTCAAATCAAACACCAATCAAGACAAGCTTGGCCTACAGATATTTAACAGATTATACAAGTCAGCTATTAAAAAAAGCTAAGAAAAGGTACTACTTAGACAGAATTCAAAATGCTAAATGTGCAAATAAAGAATTCTATCAAATTCTCACTGAATTTTGTAAACTAAATCACCTAGATTCAGCTCATCCTGCTATTCAAGATTCACAGACAAACTGGCAAATCATTACACTGCCAAAGCAGACACACTGAACTCGTATTTAAAACAAAGAAAAACAGCAGCACCGACCCTTTTCCAAAACAACAAACCAAGAATACTCTTACCCAGCCTCTCCATTCCTTCCAACAAATGTCACACGATGAGTTTATGGACTTGGTCAAAGCAATCAGGCTTGCTGGCAGCCCATGTGACCTGTTTCCACCACAAACCTGCAACACAATTCTTCTAACATCCTCTGCTGCCACAACAGTAAGAAGAATGATAAACAATTCTTTAACCACCTGAATATTTCCAGAACTCAAAAAGTCATACATACCCCCATTACTAAAGAAAACAAACCTGGACCCGCTAAACCCAGACAACTACAGACCGATTAAAAAATTTGCTTTCCTGGGACAACTGATAGAAAGAGAAAAATTCACTCACATGTCACAATTCGTTGAAGACAATGCCATACTTTCAGATTGCCAAATGGAATTTTGTCCAGGAAGAGGTACAGAATCTGCCCTCGTTGCCATCTGAGGTGACCTTAAGAACACACTTAACTGCAATAGGGTTGCTGCATAACTTCTCTTGGACCTCTAAACTGCCTTTGACACGGTTGACCATGACACTGATACAAAGACTCTACAAAGTTGTTATAGAGGGGACTGCTCTAGACTAGATCACATCCTACCTTCACAACAGAGCTAATTTAATCCACACCTCCCCTTTCTCATACAAACCGCACTTCACAAAAGCAGGGGATATAATCTCACCCCTACTTTTCAACAACTACATGAAGACATTACCGGCACTGATAAGTAAATATCATCTCACATGCTTTAACTATGCAGATGACAAACACATACTACTTAAATTGGAATGCCCCAAAAACATTGGAAACTCACTAATTTTACTTTGTCTCAGAGCTGTGGGTCAATGGTTGACATGGAGCCATCTCAAATAGAATTCTTTCAAAACAAAAATACTCACATGTGGCGACTGGGAAAATTATGACCCACTCGCGGCCTGGCCTTATGATCTGGGAACACTGCCTAAAATATCAAAGGAAGTAAGAAACCTCAGAATGGCTGTGAGAGGCTGGCCTGGTATATGATGTCCACTAATGTAAGTGGGCACCCTGCACCAGTCCATACAACCCTTATAGTGATTTCAGAGGTCTTAGAGAACCTTAAAAAGCTCTCTAAGTGGTAGCTGTGGAGAGCAGCCTTCAGACTTAGTCCAGATGGAGTGTAAAGCAGCTTGTTTTACCAGAATGCAATCTTATAGGTAAAGATTAAAAGAAAAAGAACCACTCTATAAAAATATGTATTTATTATATAATACTCTCTAACACGCTTAGATATCGCATAAATAGCACAGAGGACCCCAGAGGGGAACCGTACCATACACTAGTGTCCGGTGGAATCCGAAGGTGGATTCTGGATGAGAAGTACCTGCAAGCAGAAGGGACAGAGCCTATGTCAACCGCAACTCAACTCACCGATGTCAGGTGTTGTAGGACCTTGGCTCTGCAGCTGTGAGCACAAGTCGACACTGAGGAAGAACAGGAGTCGTGCACAAGTTGTCCCATGTCGTGCTTGCATAGATCTGATGTGGCGTCAGAAACCGCAGTCGAACCCAATGGAGGAATGCTGGAAGGGAGAAAAGTGTCCATTGTAATCCAAAGAAGGATTCTTGTTGAGGAGTACCTGAAAGCAGAGGGAACAGAGTCTTGGTCACCGAGGAGTGACCAGGGGCTCGGTATACGGATGCCCACCGATGTTGGGTGCTTCATGTTGATTGAAGGAGTCCTTGACACTGCAGCTGCAGGGACCAGGAGACGTTGAGGACAACCAGGAGCCAGATGCGAGCTGTCCCATGAAGGATGTTGAGTGCTGATGGGTCGGTGCCCGGTGGGTGCACCAACAAGCCTTGGCCACGGCAACCCACGCAGAAGGTCAAGAAGTTGTACGATTCGGAACAGCAAGGCCCAGGAGATTCACCATACACAGGGGAGTCAGGGCAAGCCTGGAGCAACCAGGAGAGCCCAAGAAAAGGAAAATGCACCCTCAATTAGACCCATAGGTCCTACATAGATCCTGTATGGTGTACGGGCACAGACGATGCAGCAGACTGAGCGGGAGACAAAGTCAGGCCCACACAAAGTCCAGAGTGTCGAAGTGCAGTGGTTTCTTGTTTAGAATCTTGTCCACGTCGAATCTAAGGTCCTACAGCCAGGTAAGCCCTAAAGTACCCAAGGAAGAGGGTTGGCAAAATTCACGGGACCCTCCCAGGGGAGGGTCTGGACAGTGGGGAGGTTATCCCATGTCCTTTGTCCATTTTTGCACCAGCGGCTCCCAGGACTGGTTTGAACTAGACTATGCACATGGGCACCAAATGTGCCCCTCATGCAGACTTTCTGTCGCTGGCAAGTGCACCCACCCAGCCCTAACACGGTAAATCCTGTCTGGGAGGTTGTCACACCTCTCTGTGACAGGGTGTCTATTCAGCCTTCCCCTGCTCGAGCTTGGCTCAGCAGTAGGAGAGCAGAAATGTGTTTCTGGTCGGCAGCAACCATTTTGTGCTGTCCGGAACTAGAAGGCTGGTATCGGGAACACCACGGACCCCACGAAGCTCGCTTCTGAGGGGTTGAATCATACCTCCCACACTGGTTACCGGTGTGGGAGTATGATTCCAACATGTTTGACACCAAACACGATAGGGTTTGTTTCCGCTGTTTTAGAGTTGGTCATCACGCTGTTGCATAATGCCCCTCTATATGTCGGAAATGGCTCCTTCACTGACAACTCGGGAGAATGGACTCCTTAGAAGGCAGGGGTCCCCTGCTCATGCAGTGGCACCCTCTCCCTTAGAACTAAGCACCTTGCCTTCAGGATTGTAAAGGCCTGCTACAGGGGTGACTTATAGGTTTTACATGCAGTGACCCTTAGATATAGTAAAATTAGATTTTAAGTAAGTGGTGCATGCACCAACTTACACAGGCTGCAATGGCAGGCCTGTAGTTTCATTTTGCAAGCCTCTCATGGGTGGCATAATACATGCTTCATCCCATGGGAGGCCACTGGGGTACCTATGCCGTGAGTACATGTGTACCATGTACTAGGGACTGACACGGGTACCCCAGTATCCAATCTGGAGTGTACCCAAGTACATAACATAACAGTTTAAGCGAAAGCAGATAGACTGGATGCCTGATTAGCAGGATCCCAGTCAGACTAGTCAACAACAGTATCACATCAAGCAAAAAGTGGGGGTAACAATAAGAAGCAAATCATACTTTCCTACACCACCCTATATCACTCAAATATCCTCTACCTCATCCCTGATTCGTCTTAAACCTAATTCTACTACTCTTTCTAATGCACTACCCTATTTATCACCCTAAGCCTCTATCAATATATCCTCTCCCTCCACTCTCATTCATCTTAAATCCCATATCACTATGAACCCCAAAATAACCCTTTCTAGACTCTTCCCTCCTTACGCCTATTTTACTATTCAGATCTCCCAAACAAGCCTTTCTAAACACTTCCCTCTGACTCTTCCCCCTCCACCTCCCCTTTACTCATCCCAAACACCCTCCTACTGCTATGAACCCCCCCAAATAAATAATACATATATAGACCCTTCCCTCTTCTATCCCTTCAATCCAAATAACATACTAACATGTCCACCACTAAACTTCATTTCATATTTCCCTAAACTAATTCCCCACTAACCCCGCTTGGGTTCCAGAGTAGTGTGCTACTCACCGAAAAGCGCTTCAACAGCCCATCAGGAGTAGCAAGCATTATATAAATGCAAACTTTTTCCCTCTTCTATCCCTCCACTATCCTTCTCAATCCAAATAACAGGCTAACATATCCAGAGCTGAAATTACTTTCATATTTCACTATGTTAATTCAACATAATCCTTTATGGGTGCCGGAGTAGCGCAGTTCACCGAAAGAGCGCTTCAACAACACATCAGAGGAAGCAAGCGCATTAGGTATGCAAACCTTTTCCCTGATCTATCACTCCAACATCCTTCTCAATTCAAATACTAAACTAACATATCCACTGCTCAAATTACTTTCAGTTTTCACTATACTAATTCAACACTAATCCTTAATGGGTTCCGGAGTAGCGTGCTACTTGCCAAAAAAGCGCTTCAACCCCTCATCATGGGGAGCAAGCGCTATATAAATTAAACACTTTTCCCTGTTCAATCCCTTCACTATCCTTCTCAATCCTAATATGACTATCATATCCACCACTCAAATTACTTTCATATTTCTCTATACTAATTCACCACTAATCATTTATGGGTTCTGGAGTAGCTTGCTACTTGCTGAAAAAGTGCGTTGACGCCTCATAAGGGGTAGTAAGCGCTATGTAAATGCAATTACAATACAATATAGATACATAGAGCTATATATCAGCAAATCAGAGTAGCATATTGCTATCAAGGTCGCCCAACCCTTATTACTTAGCCAGGCCATGCTCTGAGCCCAGGGATCGCTGGCAGACAACCTCTGCTATGCAAGGTCTGAGATAACGCGCAGCAAGGGAGTGGCTACAGGTCTTGGCCTTTTTGATGCTCCACTGTCATAGCTAGCTGCCTGAAACTCGATATTTCTGTACTGGCCTTATTCTGATGTCTGCCAATTTTCATGTAACTTCGTTTAAAAGCACCAAAGCTATCACTGAATTAAACGTTTTTTGCCTGCTTTGACTGATTTGTCAGGACTTGATTTACCAACAGAAAGCTAAACTGCTACATGCCTGTGCTGTTTCATCAAATATTCAACTTTTTTAGCAAACTGGCACTTCTATGACTACACCCCTTAAAATAAGCTCTCCTTAATAGACCTGCATGACATTGAGAAAACCAGGAGAAAGTCAAACATGCGAAGCATCGTCTAAGTTTTGCGCAGATCCTTTGAACTGCGTTTAAGATATTTCCAAATACAAAACATTTCAAGTACCCGCTACATTTAACATATCTTTCTGTGCTGGATCTGGATGAAACCTTAATTATCCGCAGTTGCTAAAACTTGTTAACTGACTGCCACATATCAGGCGTATGCCTCATACCGAGAGCGAATGTTATTTACAACAGAAACATGCGTGCCCATCCTTTTATCTTTGCATCCCCTTCTTTGATGGACTGCCACAAAACTGGACCTACCAAGAGAAAACGGCTTCTTCTAAAAGCTGCCACATTTTATGCGAATTCGTCCCATAGTGGAAAAGTTATTGTCAAATTACACATTTTTTGCGCCCTCCTGTTTAACTGAGTTCAACACCTGGACGGCTCTACACTAATTTGAACATATCAAGAATAAGACTAACATATTAAATGTATGATATACATCATGCATATTTGTCAAACGATGCAAGTTATAAACAAACCAAAAATGTCTTTTCAACTGTAAAACTCTACAAAATGTTAGCCCCTTTTAAGCCACCAGGCATACTTCAAACTTTAATATCTCCAAAACGCATGGCACAGGGTATTATAATTCTTATACTATGTGACTATACCATCACCCTTCCAACAAACTGCTTAATTTCTTGATGTATTCTCTTTCACATGAAAGGGACAGTATGTTTGCAGACGCGAAAACTAGAATCTCTAGTGGGCAATTAAACTCACCAAAGTAGTTAGTTATTTGCTGCAAAAGATGCAACAATTAGATAATATACCTATTCCTTTGTATGGTCATATAACCTCTATACGGTGACAGAACTCTTCAGTGACTTACAGTACAATTATAATGTATGTTAGGGGGTACTTTATCCGACATATAATTTACAGCAGGGTATGCCTTACCTCATATTTGCACCAAGGCAGTTAATGTTTACTTATCACTGAACATGCATTTTTCATTTACCTTTATTATTGTGTGATATTCCGTCACCCTATGGAGAGATATGGCCTATGCTATGAAAAGGCATGCAGGATTTTTATATTACAGTAATGTAGGTTAGTTGACAGAAAGTTTGTTTTTATAGGGGGGGTGATTAGTGTATGTGATGTTTGACCACAAAAGCGATATTAGAATATATGATGGAAGTATATGAAAACTTCAAAGGTGATAAGTTTGAAACTGTAGTGCTAGCAAGTGCCTTAGATTGAAATCCCAGATCTCCAGAAGGGAAATATGTGAAAAACAGATCGGATGTTGAACAGTCCATTCTAAAAGAGGGCCGTCCACTAAAATAACGTATCTCCGTACTCCTAACTTTGACTACTTGGCCTAGGAAATATTTGTGTTGACTACAAAATTGTTTTATAATATTGTTTGATATATTTAAGGGTTTTGTTGGTATATTTTGTTGATATATTATGGATAACAAAGGTAAGTATATTCCCCATAAGATCAGAGAGAACTGGTAGCAGTGGTGTAAAGTTCCGCACCTCTAAATATACAGGGGATGTAGGAAAGATACCATGCCACCAAGATAGTGCATAATATACTTGAAAAATAAACCTCCTTCTCATAACACAATTTCTAAAAACACATCCAGAGCACTAAAAAAAGACTCTTGATGGTCTGCTATTAGAGTAGGTCCGATTTTATTGGTGAAGATTTAATGACCCAGCATTGTTTGCTTTTACGTTCTTTACATTAGAAAACAGCGGACACGTGTTTCATCTTGGACAACTTTTTCAAGGCTGTAAATTCAATAAGTACATACATCAGTATATTATTCAGAAGTGGAGGTACACAATGTGCTATCCATATGCTTTTTGTGTCAAGATACTTATGTTGGTGGAGACATTATGTCGCCATCCACGACCAATGAAGTACCTCAAAGGACTATAGCTACATTTGATAAGGATAGGAATGTGAGTGTCATATGGAGTGAAGACTTTGATAACCACAAGCGGTGATAATGAATGTTACGCAGTGCTCTTTTGGGTTTCAGATTAGAATTTTGGTTTTAGGATTGAGTCCATCAGTGTTACAGTCCGTATCTCGGTGGGATGGTAAATGATGGCCAAATTATAAATTACTAATAAATCATGGTGATTTATAAAGGTTGGTGTGATGGTGATTTTTATCAGATATTTTGAATCTTGATTTCAAATTTCAATAAAGATTGAGCATGAGAAGAATTTTTTTAACTGGTGTTAAAGGTTGTTAAAGTCTGGATTAGAATTATGAGCCTGGATATGCATGACATAGCTAAATCTCCTCTTAAGCTATAGTAGTATTTCTGTATTTTTGACTATAATTAATGCAAACACTCCTTTGCTTTATTTAGGTGAAGTATATGTCCTAGAAACTGACCTTTAGATGCCCACTGAAGAGAAATATTGACTCTTACTAAGGTTTATTGATTGAAGAGTACAAACAAGGGATGAGTTAGTGATACTGAGGCTCAGGTAAGGGTTATGGATTTGTTGGATAATGTAAGTTCCTATGAATTTCAAGTCTTTAGCTACTGTCTTGAGAGATAGCCTATTAATCAATTTAATTTAGTTTTTATTAAGCCGCTTTTCTCATAGACACTATAACAATGTTGGTTGACACTGAGTGGAGAAGAAACAGAGGTTCGGTGGGGACGACAGGGTGAGGTTACGAAACCTTCCCCGTTGAGCGGGGAGTGCGTCAGGGTTGCGTCATGGCGCCTACCCTGTTCTCGCTCTTCGTGAACGGGTGGCAGACTTCCTTTCCCTGGTCCCGACTGATGCCCCTGTGATGGTTGGTAAGCGAGTGCCAATCCTCATGTTCGCGGACGACACCTTGATAATTTCAAAAACACCAAGTGGGCTCCAACGCGCCCTCCGGCGCTTTGAGGATTTTTGCCTGGACCGCGGATTAGAAATAAATACCGCCAAAACAAAGTTTATGGTTCTTACTGAACATAAACCTTCCAGGTCTTTTAAACCTTTCAGAGGGAGCATATACATGAATAATTCCCCGCTGGAGCGGGTTGATGCCTTCACATATTTGGGGGTGACCCTCCAGAGGGATATGCACTGGACTAGCCAATTAGACCTGGCTACACTAAAACATCAACAGCAGTCAGGACTTCTTCTGAAAAGGTATAAAGCCTCATTGTCGAAACCAATCAGCCCACTTCTGGAGATTTATGGGATGAAGGTGATAAGTTTGGCCCTTTATGGGTCTGAACTTTGGGGGTTTGAAAATCTAAAAAGCTTGACACTAGCGGAAAATGAATTTTTGAGAAAAGCGACTAGTGTCCCGCAAAGTACCCCCTTGACACCATTGCTGTGGGACCTGGGTAGGAAAGCTGTTCAAGATCTAGCTTCCCTACGACCATTATTGTATTGGCGTAGGATATGGACAACCGAGGAACTTCAGCAATGCGCCTGGGGCCTAAAGGAAATAATTGAAAAAGATTCCTTCCATAAAATATACTGGTTGAAGGCGATTAGATCCCTGCTAGTAAGTTTGGGAATGGGGGAATTGTGGGATGATCCAACAAATGCGATATTTCCATCTAAAAAAAATCATGAAGGCCAAGTACTGGGAGATGGTTAACTTAAAAGCACGCACAAAGGGCCTTTCCTCCCACTTAACAGGTTGTTTTCTCGATTTTAAGATTCAACCGAAGTTGGAACTGTATTGGGATGCCATAGAGAAGCAGTATGACCGTAAGCTCTATTTCCAACTTAGAGTAGGTACCCTTCCAACTAGGTCATTTACAGCAAAATGGGTGGGAGTACCTGATGATAAATGCCCAAGGTGCAGGGACCAACAAGAATCCATAAGTCATCTTTTGTTCTTTTGTCCCTTGTATGCAGCACCTAGATCAATGTGGGTGAAACCTATATGTCAATTAATTGGCACCCGCAGACATGAAGAGGCATTAAGAATCCTATGTACAGATCCCAGTCCCCCAATTGCCATAGCCATGGCTAAATTTCTTAAATGGGCATGGGTTATTCGACTGAAACAGCTATGGCAGTAAAATGAGCTTAATTTATTTAGTCCCTTTAAAAGTAACTGAAATGTGAGGGGGGTACATTTTACTTCGCTTAGCTGAACTTTGAGCAATATTTTCCTGGACTGTATATATTGAAATTTTTAAATGTCTTTTAATTGACTTTTAATGCAAATAGTATATTCGGCATTAGTCTTCTTGGGTTTAATAATGTTTTAAATATTTATATGAATTCTAATGGTAATGTAATTTTATATTGTAACGATGTGTATTTTATGTACCACTTTTATGACTTAATTGTCGAATAAAGTTTATGAAATCGAAACAGAGGGGCGTCAACTATCGATCTACAAGAAGGCCTTCAACAACTGGGACTACATGAAGCTTAACAATACTTGATTGAGACGGAATCCTCATGAAGTATTACCAAAGTTTGAGGACTTCCCTGTTACCGCTGCTACTCGATATGTAAAATGAAGCCCTAAATAAGTGGAAAATAGCTTGTGGTCTTGACCTAGGACAAGGAAGGGAGGCCACCTGAGGCATGCACATATCTACCAATCTCCCTTATCAATAGCAAGCTCAAATTCTATGCTAAATTGGTGGTAAGTAGACTCCTTAGGGGGGTTGTGTTTCATCACCAGGAGCAATCCTTTTGAACTGTCTTGGTTGCTTTAACTGGAGGAAACCCTCGCTGGGTGTTTCGTGAGCAGGAGCAGGACTTTAACATCTTTTACGAGTAATGGAGGAGAGCTCCGGCTGTTGTTACCACTGCTGGGGAATCCATGTCCCATAATCCCCCATGGAAAGGACCAGCTAAGCCGGATTCCCCTGGTGCATTAAATAGCACACAGCAGTCCCACTTTTGGGGGCTGTGTTTCATCACCGGGCGCAAGCCTTTGGAAATGTTGTGGTTGTTTTCACAGAAGGAACCCTTGATGGGTGTTTCCTGCCAGGTGGAGGACTTTACCATCTTTTAGCAGCACTGGGGAAGAGCTGCAGGTGTTGCTACCACCAATGGTTACTCAATATTAGGGCTAGGCGTAGTTTGCGAATTAGCGCTATGCGAAGCTACGCAAAGTGCACTTCGCACTATGTGAGCTACGCGTAGCACTACGCGAATTGCGTAGTACCCTGTTCGCACTGTGCAAGAGGCCGTTTTCAATGATTGCACAGTGCGGACAAGCATCCGGCACTGTGCAATCATTGAAAACTGCATCTTGCACAGTGCAAGCTATAGTTTTCTGCCGCTCAAGTAGATTTTTACTCGAGCGGCAGCTTTCTCAACGCGGACTGGTAGTTTCTCATCGCGAGCGGTCACGAGCATACGCGACCACTGGCAATGAGAAACCTGACATCCCCGCGTAGACAATCTCTGAGGTTTATTTTCCACGCTCGCGATCAGCAACTTGATGTTGCTGATCGCGAACAAGGAAAAAGTCTCGCTGGGATGTCATTTTGCTTGCTCGCGGTCACCAACTTGACGTTGAGGACCGCGAGCAAGCAAAAAATGACCGCTGCACTTTGCTACGCTACGCGTGTTTGCACTGTGCTACGTACAGTTCGCGAAGTAGCCCAAACTTCGCAAACTACGTGAGCATAGCGTAGTGCTTTGCTCAGGGTTACTCAATATCCCATTATCCTCCCTGGGCAGATCAGCTGAGCAAGATGCCGCTGGCACATTAAACAGCGCACTGCAGTCCCAAAAGAGGCTGGGCTGAGCCACTCCCCTAATATTGTAGGAGTGGACAGTACATATTCCAGGGCTTTAGGGTGTGGTTGATGCAGTAATTCAGTCTGGTTAAACTGTTTGTGCCCGGATAGCAGAGGACATCTTGAGTAAGGATGGGGAAACACAAAGCTTATCAATGTTCGACAAAAGAGACCTAGAACTCCAAATACAATCCTCAGTTTCCTTAATAGTGCAGTGGAAGCGCTCGCAGAAGAAATTACTCAGGTGGAAGATCAACTGGCTACTCGTTATCCATATCCCATTGTGGTAATCCCTAGACAGCATCGTGACTGTGGATTCAACTTTGCATGTTCAGCCGGTAGCATTGGGTGCTTTTGAGCAATTGTTAGAGGTGGGTACACAGCTCCCAAAATCCCGGGCCCTCAAGTTGCAAACTCACCAGCTTCTATGTAGGACTTTGCAAAGGCTAAAAAGGTGTTTTACTACCTCTCAATCAGACCACTGGCTCAATACTCCTAGAGAGGATATATGAAGTAAGTGGTGATAAAAGGGGAGAACGTGACAACCATGGCTGCAATTCTAAAATAGAACATATGGATCTTATGTCACAAATCTATATGCTATAGCCCCTTTTATTAAATACTAGCAGCCCGTCCCGACCTTGTCCGGGAGCAATCAGGCTTCAGGGCCCCGGCCCGGCCCCCGCCCGCCCCGACATTGTCCGTGGGTCCCCTGGAGTAGCAGCCCGTCCCGACCTTGGCTTCAGGGCCCCCGCCCGCCCCGACATTGTCCGTGGGTCCCCCGGAGTCTTACCTCATCCGCCGCACCTCCCCGCGCTCCTGTCAGCACGCACGTCGCGGCCTGCGCTACTTCCATGGGACTACTTTTTTTTTCTCGTAAATTTTTAAAATAACTTTTTTTTTTTTATTTATATAGCCTATGCCCATCTGCACACCCTGACAATTACAACGATGTATCGGGTGTGTGGATTGGCGCTGTGGTTCCCGAGTTTACCCGCCTCAAAGGTTCAAAGTTCTTCCTTTATAATAGTAGTATAGATGTAAGGAAATTAGACGGAAGTCTGGAGAGGGTAGAGGGTGCGGAAAGCAGTCTCACTGCTTGGGAGGCTAAATTTGGGTTTCCGTCAGTGGGCTGATTTTTCCACCAGTGAACACCGTTCCTTGTTCCAGTCCCTAAATCAGGAAACTTCAAGCATGAGATCTGTTGCTGATGGGTATCTCCGGACACCCGGGCTGAAACATGTCAATTCTGAGACTGTATTGCTCCCCTTCGGATACTTTACCCTCCCAAAAGGATAGGCATTGGGCAGTGACTTAGGCGAGATGTGCCACAGGTAGTGAGAGACCTGACTACCCTGTTTCGGATAGACACCCAGATTGCCCCAACTGTCTAGCTTTGCAATCGATGTATTTCTCTGTCGGACCTCAATTGGTTGCATTGACTACACACTATGAATACTGGAAACAAGGTGGCGCCTAAAGGGACAGAGAATAGGATGATTAAGATTTTGCGAATACTAAGTTGGATAGTGGCAGGTGTGAGGTCTATACTGTCTGATGAGCATAAGGTTAACTTTCTTAAAACCTTTGAGGTTATTTGCATGCAAAAGACATGGGATACCTTGGGGTCGCTTGTTTGGATGGTTACGTGGCTTTCTGCGCTCATGCAAGTCCTTCTTATGGCAGAGCTAAGCGTGGGTTAACAACTTTTGTGTGTTTAGGCTCAGGATGCGGTAGGAGGATTGTTCAGCAAACAGCCATTAATGTTTTACGGATGCTCCTAACTTTTTCCCTTAACATCTTGATGCTAATTATTAATGTTTATAACTCACTTAGCTCAAGGGAAGCATTGGAGGGGGAATTAAGATCCCTTCTCGAAGGTTGGTTTATAGCCCATTCCATTGCTCCTATATTGTTGATTGCAAGGGATTTTCATTTGCCCCCGTGCATGGTCTGTAGGATGATTCATTCCAGGATGTGGAGCAGTTCCATCTTCTACATACCCGTCAAGGTGATGCTCTTAACACCCTGTGTCTGAATATAATTGTATTCATCTTTTGCCCAATCACCTGCCGCACTGCCCAGATACATTACCTACTTATAAGGATAGTGAATCTAGTGCTTTCATTGACTTTATACATGTCTCGGCCTGTTTTCTGTCTCACCTAAACAACTTTAAAATAATTTGGAATATTCAGTGGCCGAAATCCTATTACAGCAGAATTTAGCTGGTTTAATATAGAGAGGGCTATTCCAGAAGCCTATAAGGAACCCCAACTATTGAATGAACAAGGTCCTAGGGTAAATTGGGGGAAGATTATTCCAGAAGATCTTCTAAGAAAATTGCTGCAATTGTGCAATAGGGACTTTGAAGCTTGTCTTCCGTGGGATAGCCCCGACCATGTTATTCTGGTTGCCTTCTCAAATATCTGTAAGGAAGTTAACTTAGTCCTCACAAAGAAAGGGAGAAGAGCTGTCAGAGAGGGACATAACTGGTTTGATAAGAGATGCTCTAAGGCCCATAAATATTTGATGATCGCTCTGCGTCACCAACCGAGATTCAAAGAGGTTGTAAGGAAGGTTAGATCCCAGTATACATTGGCTTGTAGGATCTGGAAAATGAGCTTAAAGGGGAAGCCTGGGAATAGCTAGTGTCTGCTTGTGATTCAAGAAATAGTTCTGCTTTCTGGAAAGTGGTAAACCAACCATTATTCAGTGAGGCAGTGGTTCCCGATATGGTGCAGATTATTCCAGCACAGGCATGGTCAACACATTTCGAAGCCATTTATGCAACCTGTGAGGATTCTTCACCAGCTGCCTATAGTGATCTACTGAGAGGGAAAGAACTATATTTTGAAATCCAGGAAATTATAGTGCCTTCTGGAAAAGCACTAGGTTCAGATGGAGCCCCGGAGGACCTTTTTAGGGCTGGCGCAGCGAGAGACCTTTTGCCTGGAGTTCCAAATCGGAGCCCGGAATTGCACACGCTCCTGCATGTGCTTTTCCTTTTGTGCCCCCCCTATTGGCCTTTGCGTGCGAGTGCTTTAGCAATAGAGCACGCAATAGGCCAGAGGCAGGCGCATTGCTCCGCCCACAGCCTATTGGTGTCTATTACGCACACCAAAGGCCATGTGCTTTCAATTATCGTGCCCAGATACGGGCGCGATAATTTAAAGCACATCTCGCTGTGGCGTGCGCGAGCACCACTCGCGAGCTTCTTCTGTCTTTGGATCCATAGGGAAGCAACTAAATGAAAGAACCGCTGATGCTGAGGTCTTGTGTGCTTCTTGTTTGTGGAAGCACACAGCTTCTGCCCAATGAAAACAGGTACTCCTGTCTCCCATCTCCTGGCGATACTGGTATGACTGTCTGGCGACAGACCATAGCAATGAGCTAAACAATGTCTTTTTCCTTCTTCATTTTTCTCGTTTCTCTACTTCTGCCATCATGTCGTCTCCCTTTTGTATTTTATTATATTTTCTTATCAATGCACACTCTACCCCTTAGGACAAAGCTGGTCCAGGGTTTCACATTTTGGTTAGCCTAACGTTTAAATCATGTGTAGCCACATCTGAATATTTCATAGTTGGCCTTGCTGCCACCGGGCATTTTCAGAGGCCTCACTTCTTACCACTCGGGGACTGCAGCAGTGACCGCTCCAAAATTACAATGATCTGCTATTCTGAGAACTCCTGTCCTCAAACAAAAGCACATTTGGCTATACCGTCTCGGCGATCACATGGAAAGCTAGTTATGTCATACTTTATCACACTTTATGGCATCAGAAACACATTTTTAGACATGCTCTTTTTAATGGGGGCAACAAGAGATCAATGCTGATAATAGCAAAAAGAAAATATATCTAAATCTGCCAGAAAACTATGGTTTGTGTGCTAGGATAAAGTGAAGTCTGGACGCTGTATCACAGAATTCTGTTCTCTGCGCACTTTTTCATATAGAGCTTTTCCCCTCCCATGGATAAGCCACATTCCTTTAACCCTTTGACTGCTGGGGCGTCTTTGAATTCGTATGCTACATCTTTGCCGTGTTTGGAGAGATGTCGAATAGACATGGAGGGGGTCCTATGTCGAGGATGTCTCTATAAATGACATACATACAGGCACCTTTGATGATGTGCGAGTCAGGGAATTAATGCGCGTAAATGCCTCACTCAGATTGAAGAAAGACCTACGCAAAACACCCTAAGAAAATGTGTTTGCTCATTTGGGATGCTGAGATCTGGACAGCCAACTGGTTTCCTTAGAATGCTATCAATAACTGCTAGTATGCGACCGCTCTGTCATCGCTCTCAGAACCCTTTTATCATTTAGATTGCTAGAAAAGGCGCCACTGAAAAGGAACAGACACAAGGAGTGCGGCGGGGCTGGCAATTTCATTTGTTCATAATATCCCCTCCCAGTAAGGCCAGTAACTACCAACATAGACTGTTTCCGTTCAATAACGCGACATGATAACCTGTTCAATGTTTGAAGTCCTCACTTGAAACTCACAGAATGGTTCAATCCACTTCTTCTTGAGAATAGGTGATGATAGGCCTCTGACGTTGCAGGTATGACGTGTCACTTCAGGGTACAAGCACTCTTCTTGTGTTAATTCACTAGAGTGTAACCTACAATCTTGTGTCGTGGAGGTTTGGCCTAATTGGTGGACAGAACCGTGGCACCATCTGCCGGAGGATGTGAGGGCGGTACGGTTATCTGTCCCTTAAAAATGACCTGGGAGGGGGGGGTGAGGCTGGGGGGGTATGGGGGAATGGGCGGGGGGGGGGCGAGTCCTTCCTCCGTCTCCTGCTCTGAAAGTTAGGTAGGCTTGCGGCCTTCCACCAATCACTGATTTCCTCCCACAAACTGTGCCCTCAAGAAACTGTTCGCTGCAGGAGATACCTTTCATCTACCTAGAAGTGGGGGCGGGGGAGGGCATTGTTCCTTTAATGCGAGCACATCAGCTGCTGTCCCCTTGAGCCACTTGTCACATGGCCTTGGCTGGCAGCCAGTGTAGTAACTATATACAGCGCCCAGGCAAACCTTTTATGTGTGGCCTTTCAGTGTCTTTGACCCTCCAGGCAGCACTGACTTTATCCATGAGAGTTAAGGGAGGAGGCAGGGTCACGCAAGAAACTTTTGTTGTCCAAGGATGGCGCTGCACAGCATTTACGTTTTGATCTTTGCATTCAGACGTCAGAAAGGTGTGTGTCTCTTTAATGGAATGCTAAGACCAGTGTTCGAAGTGGGCGGGATAGGAGGGGCACGATGTGCACACACCTTTTTAATGTAAGGAAAATAGTTCCCCTACTTTCTGTGAAAAGATAACCGTCCCAAGTGGTTAATTCCACAAGCTCAATTGCTTCTCCTGTGCTGTGAAGCCAAAGGCGAGCAGACATCTAAACAAGCCTTCTTGCCAGGGTGCCTGCTTACCTGAAAGAAAGAAATTTGCACAATAGGTCAATCTGCAAATGTAAAGGGGGCTTGGAAGCTGACATTGGCTTTGATTAGGGGAATCACGTGACAGTGTTGTTGGAAAGCAGTTACCAGCTGAGCTGGGAAGTATGTGCTTTTTAAAGGGTTTACGGCTGGTGTTACGCCCCTAACTATTCTCCATTGCTTCAACTAGGATTCAATTCCTGGCTCTCTGGTTACAGACACAGACTTCTGCAGCGCATGAACTAATAGAGGTTTCATAAAGTCAGATAGTGCAGTTCCCACAGATTAACTTAACGTGCATTTATTTATTTTAGATCTAGGCTGTTGTTTTATAGGTACATACCTGAAGGTGAAAGACTGAAAAAAGTTACAGAATATTTAGTTTTTTAGCTATGTCTTTGACTCAGCCTTGTACACAGCATCACAGTTCCTTTACTTTTTTAAATGAACTTAGACTGCTGAGTAAGACACACTTAAGTGCTCGGACTAAACACAGGTGTTATGTTAAAATAATTTGTATAGCGCACTCTGGTTTCATGGCGCTACTCTGAGTGATACCTGAACCCCAAAGAATAACCTGAGCCCTAAGAATTTACTCATACGCCTGTCGGAACAGCCAGTTTTTGAGCAGTCTTCTGAATGCAAAGAGATCAGGACAGAATCGGATTTCAGGGGGAAGGGTGATCCAGGGTTAAGGGACTAAAATGGCGAACCTTGCACCACCTGCACGCTTCAATTTAAAGGAGGGGGGTAAACAAAAGTTGCCTTAGGCCGAGCACAAATTGCACATGGGTGTGTGCCTCGTAATCAGGTTGTCCAAGAATTTAGGGCTCCTTCCATTTAAGGATTTGAAGATGAGACAACAATCCTTGAAGGCGCAACATTGACTGATCGGGAGCCAGTGTAGCTTCTGCAGGAGGGGTGTGACATGATGATCCCTGGGATGCTGGAAAAGCGCGCAGCTTGGTTCTGTACCAGCTGCAGACGTTTAGTTAAAAATAAGGGGATGCCAAAATACAGCGAGTTGGCATAGTCCTCACCCGAGTCAAAGCTTCCTGGGTGAGGAATCTTCTAATCTTTTTAATTTTCCTCAATTGGAAATTGCAGGTGGATATCACTGACCCAATTTCGTACTTCATAGTGAAATCATGGTTAATTGTTACCCCAAGGCTTTTGACTGAAGTGGAAGGGGAGGGGGGTAGACCTAGTTCCTTGGGCCAAAAATGAGGACCCCAGGGTTTTTTGTGAATACCTCCTGTTAGGACCAGCTCGGTTTTGTCAGGGTTAAGTTTTAAGTGGTTGCTGTTCATCCATCCGCTAATGAACAGCATGGTAGACTGGAAAACACGGACCGAATCAGGGCAGTTGCTGATGGGGAATATAAATTGAAAATCATCAGCATAGTTGGAAGTGCAGACTTTCCGCTCCTTCAATGCCCGAATAAGGGGGAGGAGGTAGAGTTTGAACAAAAGGGGGGAAGTGCATTCACAAATGCATTACATTTTCACAGGCAATTAAACCTACTGAATATCCGGTAAATACACTTGAATATTTCGTTGCCACAGAGTGCACAATATATGACTCAATCTCATTAACATCAGTGGTATTATAGGACGGTGATGTTACTTTCTTTCACATCACGTCCTGTGATGTCACTGCACATTGTGTATGATAATTCCTCCTGCATTTTAGGACCTGTTCTCTGTTGTAGACTGTCTGTAATTGTGTTTTAAAACTCAAATTAATAGACAGGAATACCATTAGCCAAATGCTGCCCTGTCAACCTTTTTACCACCCTTTACTTTATTTTCAGTGTTTATGCCTCTATCTTGCATTTTTATATCTTAATATTCATTTTAACAGGAGTATTTATGGCCGACCAGGCTAGCTGCTTTAAGCTTTTAACTACTGTTTTTCTAACTGCCCAGTAGTTTCATCAGTGTCGCATGTAACTCACTTCTGGTGTTGCCAGTTCTGATGATGTCACCGGGATCAAACGTTGTGGCTTACAGCTAGATCCCTTTGGAAATTTGGAGTAGGACCTCTTGGACCTGGCTATTTTGCCTTATAGGGTGCGATTCCGTGTTGGACGGTTTGAGTGTGTGGAGAAGGGGAGGGTGCACAAGAACATAGGGGCCAAAATAAAAATGTTCATCCTTTACACCTGCCCAGTACTTTGCAATTCTGAGTTTGACGCATGGAATGGGGAATAATGTGCTGGACAGTTTCCTCTTATTTGAGTGCAACAGGAATGTGTCTGTGCATGAAAACCCAGTTGGATATATTGGCTCATGAGTCTTCCATCATGAACTCTGACTCGGGCGAGGCAGTATCTTCCATGGGGATCTCGCTCAACCCAAGTCAGATTTGGGCCCATAATATTAAGAAGTAAAAGGCTGAGCCACTGTTATGTATGGGATAAAATACCCCCTTCTATACCTTATAAGTACATTACAAGTCACAGAGGAGATCCATGATCAAACAGAGGAACATTATAATATAATGGGGTAACCCAAAGATGTCCACGGACCTGGGTACCGATTGATATAGAAACAATTGGTCCTAGACTAATTTTAGATCACAGTTTAGTTGCCAAACATTCATCATTCAAAGAATAGATTAGAGATGCATTATGGTTAGCAGATGATCATTAATGTATAGTACATTCGTCAACATATAAGTAAGTACATCCTCAACAAAGGGGCAGCACTCAAAATAGTTCAAGTGGTGACTGTTTTTAATTCCACAAAACGTTTAACAGATCACCATATTCATGTTTACTGTTGGAAATGGAAAGGTTGCTCCAAAGGGAGTGTGGAAAGGGAAGCATGCTCGTGTTGGAGAATAGATAAGGAAAAAGAGGATCAAGATATATTCAACAGATAATTAAATGCAAGACTTTCCTGGAGGATCTTGTTCTTGTTTTTGGGGGCAACTTTACCTGCACTCTGCATTCTTCTCCTGAGTTGGGGACATAGCCGCTGCCCGTCTCCCTCCCGCCGCCGCCATTCAATCGCGGCCGCAGTGCGGAGGGGGACTACAAATCCCAGCGTCCCTTGCGGTGGAACCGGAAGCCGCCACCCGCATTTTCGCGCCGGGAGGCGCTCAAATCCAGCCAGAGCCCCGGCAGAGCGGGCGAGACTTTCCTGGAGGATCTTGTTCTTGTTTTTGGGGGCAACTTTACCTGCACTCTGCATTCTTCTCCTGAGTTGGGGACATAGCCGCTGCCCGTCTCCCTCCCGCCGCCGCCATTCAATCGCGGCCGCAGTGCGGAGGGGGACTACAAATCCCAGCGTCCCTTGCGGTGGAACCGGAAGCCGCCACCCGCATTTTCGCGCCGGGAGGCGCTCAAATCCAGCCAGAGCCCCGGCAGAGCGGGCGAGACTTTCCTGGAGGATCTTGTTCTTGTTTTTGGGGGCAACTTTACCTGCACTCTGCATTCTTCTCCTGAGTTGGGGACATAGCCGCTGCCCGTCTCCCTCCCGCCGCCGCCATTCAATTGCGGCCGCAGTGCGGAGGGGGACTACAAATCCCAGCGTCCCTTGCGGCTGAACCGGAAGTCGCCACCCGCATTTTCGTGCCAGGAGGCGCTCAAATCCAGCCAGAGCCCCGGCAGAGCGGGAGACTTTCATGGAGGATCATGTTCTTGTTTTTGGGGGCAACTTTACCTGCACTCTGCATTCTTCTCCTGAGTTGGGGACATAGCCCGTCTCCCTCTGGCCGCCATTCAATCGTGGCCGCAGTGCGGAGAGGGACTACAAATCCCAGCGTCCCTTGCGGCGGAACCGGAAGTCGCCACCCGCATTTTCACGCCGGGAGGCGCTCAAATCCAGCCAGAGCCCCGGCAGAGCGGGCGAGAATTTCCTGGAGGATCTTGTTCTTGTTTTTGGGGGCAACTTTACCTGCACTCTGCATTCTTCTCCTGAGTTGAGGACATAGCCGCTGCCAGTCTCTCTCCCGCCGCCGCCATTCAATCGCGGCCGCAGTGCGGAGGGGAACTACAAATCCCAGCGTCTCTTGCAGCGGAACCGGAAGCCGTCACCCGCATTTTCGCGCCGGGAGGCGCTCAAATCCAGCCAGAGCCCCCGCCTCGCGGGGGCCGCGCGCGGGCTAAGCCCGGGCAAAGGGCAGGCCCTCAGAGGCCTGAAGAGACTGGGCTGGGCCACCCCCCTTGGTCCCATTTAGCCCCCTGGGACTTTGACAAAGGTGACTTTTTACATAATTCTTTTGCATATACATCCATGTTACCTGGTAAATGCTTTTCTAATTGATACAAATCAATTGTTCTGCTTGATTATTAATTCTTAGCGGTATCCTGTAGAAGGGTTCACCTATAGCTGTATCAAGATATATTACCATCATCATGAGTAAGAGTAAAAGTACACCAATGTCGACCCGTTCTACTTCAAGGAAAAAGCCTCAAGTTACCACACCTCTTCCAAGTCTTACCGCGATTGACAGAATGCTCCAAAAGACCATAGGAGTTGTTGTCAATGCGATAGAGAGCACGGAGAGGCGCCTCTCATTACCCCCAAGTATGTGCCTTTCCACTCAGCCAACCCAGGACATGCACGCTAATTCATCTACCCACACGGCATATTCTCAAGATTCTATTCTTATGGAAACTTTTGCAGCCTTCCCAGATATAGAGAATAAGCAGCTAACTCCATCATGCCAAACCCCCCCATCTGATTTCGTTACCCGGGAAAACAGGTTGTCCTTGACCCCCTACATGCAGACAAACGTAGAACTCTCCCCACCCACTAAAGCCTTAGTGGTAGCAGAAGTGATGGATGTCTGTACCTCTAACGCTGCTTGTGATCCATCGGACAAAGCAACTTTCCTTAATAACTGTACCGAGGGAAAGGGAACGCAGGTATTTTGACATCTAGAAGAAGGGCGAGGGTGGGAATTAAATCTAGGGCAAAACTGAAATATGTTAAGCGTAAATTTAGGCATGGTCAGGGGGTAATTGTGAGCTCAGCACAGAGAGACTCTAACAACGTAGTACAATCTTCCAAATCAGCAGACCAAAGTCAGTTGACAGTTTCCGAGAGCAGTACAGGCCCCGAGACTATTGATATTGATACTAACCCGATCAACAGGGCAAGCAATGACAACACTTATGTGGAGACTCTCATGTTAAAAATAGAACATTTAATGACGTCTCTTATGCACCCTCTATTACAATGAGTAAAAACGATAGATGAGAAATTAGAAAAGATGGGAGAAGTTCATCTGCGAAACAATGAGATCTTAACGAAGTATGTCAAAACTCCCCAAACTCAGATGCATCATAAAACCAAAGCCAAGCCGCGTTGCTCTATAATTAATAAGAACACCCCTGTAGCTACATCAGGCCCATGTAAATTGGCCAAACAATCACAGCTACCGAAACCATTAGACAAGGGGCACAAGGAGCCTTCCATGGTCTCCCTTGTGATAACAGGTGGGAGTACAGATGAGACGGTTCCCCTAAGTGTGCTGCCTAGCAAGGCCGGACCAGAAATTATGAGAGTGTGTGGGCAGCTGAGGGTCTAAACAACGACAACAGCACCAGTCAGCAGGACCAACCCAAAAGATCGATGCCAGTTAGCAAGTTTTCATGTATTGACTTACCTCCGGAATCCCACCCCTTCACGGTGGTAATGATAGGAGTACCTACTCTAGATGTAGGGAAGTCTGAAGGTCATCTAGAATTAAAAAATAAGGTTAGGCATTGGCTAACTAGACACAGGCCCATTCCCCCCTCTCTAAGTGGACAAATCCTACATGTTAGAAGATTAAACTGGGTGGGACAGAGTAAAAAGAATTATGAAGGTGACTGCATCGTAATAAATTTCAAAGACCGGCGGGTGGCAAACTACATTAGTGGCTGGAGGGAAGGTGATCTAGAAAGCAGGATCCAAACAGTAAATCTCAGCTACTTTTATCCCCCCCCCTCATGGCCCAAAGGAACACACACCGACAGTACCCACATAGACCTAGGTACTATACTCATCATACTCATCACGATAACCTTTCAATGGCCCATGGTATTACGCGCCCTAACTATACTTTTGGATGTGGACACTATGATTACTATGACACCCAGTATAGGGTACCCACCTTCAATCGATTTGATGCCCTCCATCAGCAGGAAGGCCTCGAGGGAGTGGATTGACATTACGAAAAGACCTCAACATCAACTACAGATATCTTCCAAGATCCACGTCACATTGTTGTAAATAGGGATAAGCCGCAGGAAGCTCTGGTCCATGATTTAGCCCCACGGGTCGCTTCAAAACAACTGCTGAATGACATCTCTGTGGAAATCAACGAAATTGAGGAGCTTACAGGAACCCTGATGTCAGCCAACGATCTGCTGACATACGAAGGGTCAGCTAATGCCTTGCCCGCACAGACTTGTGAACAAACGCAAATGCCAATAAGTGAATGGAACATTAACCTTGATCCAAAAATAGTTGTAGGGGATATTACTGAACCAAGCTTTGCTGTTTCTCTTGGAAAAGCCACAGGGGATGAAGTCCCGGCCCTAGCAGATTCAATGGCAATGAGGCACAACGTAATCTCATGGAACATTGCTGGTAAAATCAATGATCCGATTTGGGTGACATTTATAAAATCCTTTTCAGTAATCTGCCTACAAGAAACATGGCTGGTAGGCAACAATGTATTCATAGAAGGGTACAAAAGTTTTTTTGTGCCAGCCGAGCCGTCCAGGAGTGGTAGAGCTAAAGGGGGTCTGGCTGTGTACATTGACTTAGCACTAACATGTTCTGTTAAAAGATTTCCCTTTTGTGATAATGATATTCAAATACTGACGGTTAAAAACAGGAAAGAATCATTTACTTTGATTAATTTTTATAATGCTATTAACCAAAAAGGGGATTGTAAGATTGCTGAACTAGGCAGTTTTCTTAGGGATAATATAGAGAGACTTTCATTTCAGATCGTCATTGCAGGGGATTTTAATGCACATCCCTGTGGGAACCCAGCAAATACCGTAACCGGTTCAATGGGTTGCAACAGACTAGAAGGCTTCCATTTTGATCATACCCACCGGGGCAATTCGCTGAACAATTTCATGGATGAATTTGATCTAATCACTGCCATGTCCCAGGTGGACGATCATATTCTTCATGAAATCCCCACATATAAAGGCAGCGTGGGGGGTTCCTATATTGATCACATACTTCTCTCTAGTGCCCTCAGCACCCATATATTAGGTTTTAAAATCCTTGAGAATTCACTTAGTGACCATAATCCAGTCTGCATTCATTTAGGAGGCAAGATCTTAAATGTAAAAAAAAAAAGGTTAGATGGTGGGGTTCTAAAATGTATGGATGGCAAAAGACGCTTAAAGTAGGTAAAGGTGAACTCGGCTCATTTGTACGGAAAGATTAATAACACGTGCAATATCGAGTTATCAACCTGCGTTTCTCCAGTACCCTCAGCCCAGGAAATTCTCTTAGCCTTTGATGGTATTGTTTCAAAAGTTGGGGCAATGTTAACCACACCCTCCACAGGTCGGGTTTTTAGTGACCCTAAGTGGTTTGATCACTCTTGCTCTAGGGCAAGTCGTGACTTAAAGACGGCTTTAAAGGCCAGACCGAGGGATCCGCTAAGTATTAGGGCAGCTCGCCTTAGCTATAAAAAGGCTTTGGCTATACGTAAAGCAGAAGTGAAAGCTTCCACTTGGGAAAATCTGTTAGATCCCATAACACTTGGAGACAGTGCAAAATTTTGGGAAATTATAAACAAACCCTTGTTTGAATCCCCAGGTGATTTCTCTGTAGGCACCCATATATTACAAGAAGAGTGGGTCTCCCATTTTAGCTCTATTTTTAACAGCGATATGCCACAGCCAGAACATGATCCAGGGGACAACCCTCTGCGATTTTCTATTCGTGAGGTGGAGAAGGGTATTATGGGCCTATCTAGTAATAAAGCACCCGGGCCCGATGGCCTGCCCCCGAACCTTTTTAAATCAAGGGTATCATTGTGGGTGCCTGTTCTTTCTGCTGTACTTAACGCAGTTGCTGATCACGGATGCCCAAAGTCTTGGGGGGTATCCACGATAGTCCCAGATTTTAAAAAAGGGGACCGTAATAGCACGACCTGCTACAGGCCAATATCCTTAATCGACTCGGTGGTCAAAGTAGTGGGAGGTGCAATCTTGAACAGGTTAATAGCCTGGGCTGAAGAAAACAACATAATTTCTCTGATCCAGCATGGCTTTAGACCAGGTCACTCCACCATCTCACAGTGCCTTAACCTGTACATGGTCTTGGGAAAATATACTTTGGCACGTCAGGGCACAATTTATATGGCCTTTATGGACCTCTCTTCAGCCTTCGACTGTGTCAACCAGGCCAAGTTATGGGAGGCTATGGGAAACATGGGGGTGGAACAGAACCTGGTTAACTTTTTGGCAGATTTACACCAGGACACCCGGGCCAATGTACGATATTCCCAGGACTTGAAGGTAACCAGGGAAGTTGGAGTACACCGGGGTGTAAGACAGGGCTGTATCCTGGCCCCGTTTCTTTTTAATTTATACATCAACAATTTAGAGAATAATCTTTGAAATACAGGCGCCGATTATCCTTATGTTGAGCGCAAAGGGTTACCTGTCCTTCTTTATGCGGACGCCGCCATTTTATTGGCTAGGACTTCAAAAGGGCTCCAATCGCTGCTTGACACCTTTTTCAGTTTTATGAAATCCCGGGATCTTGCCATTAACAACTCAAAATCCTTTGTAATGAATGTAGGCAAAGGACATATTAAGACGTTTTCATTTTATGTAAACGGGGAGAAGATTCCTACAACAAAAACCTTTTCATATCTGGGTGTCCTGTTCGATAACCAGCTGAAATGGGGACCCGCCGTACAGAGGAAAAGGGGGGAGATAACCAGGGCTAACGCGGCCATTTTTAGGTCTCGGCTATAACGCGCTGAAAAGCGCTTTCTTGCCAGAGAACTATTGTCGGCGTCTCAGCAGTCTGAGAACACCGAAGTGAGACAAGACCTGGCCGCGCGCAGCATTTCCCCATAGGATAAAGTTGTGCGCGCGGCCAGGTCTGGTCTCTACAGCATTGCATGCAGAGCGGATCGCGTCGCGTGCCTCTCTGGAATGCAGGGGGCGTCTGCAGAGAGGCGCGCGGCGCTGATAATCAGCCATGCTTTTTTTTCCGTGCCGTCTAAAGTAACCCAATGCAGCCCTACTGTACACCAGCCTAGCAGCTCCTTGTTTTCCGTGCCATCTAAAGTAACCCAATGCAGCCCTACTGTACACCAGCCTAGCAGCTCCTTGAGACAGATTACCCGAGCGCACACCTTCTATGCGCTACAGATGCAGACAGAGCGTTAGATAGAGGCAGACAGAAAGATAGACAGTAGATAGAGAGACCCACAAGCACATACAGACAAGTGGATAGAGAGTCAGGCACAGAGGCTGGTAGACAAAGGTGCATAGACACGCAGGTGGCTTGACAGACAGGCGGACAGATACAGACACATGGCTCATCAGACTGGCAGCTTGCAGGCGGGGCACTCTCTGCCGGCGCTGAGTTTGCTCCCAGCTCTCCGGAGATGTCTCCATGAGCGGGGTCCATCAGATAAAACCACAGACAGGGTCTGCATGGAATGTTTACAAAGCGCGGCCATTTGCAGCACCGAGGCAAACACTGCCCCCCTCCCCCTCGCCTGCTTTCCTGGAAGTCACAGGAGCTAATCGGGGAGGCGCACTGGGGGTTTCCAAAAGCACCCGATACCGTTGTACCCTCTCTGCTGGCTGAGGTCTGATCGCACAAGAGCAGACTCACCCCGACCCAGCCCAGTACCACAGTACTCCCCATGGCACGAGAAACGTCACTAATGGAAAGACTGACCCCGGCCCAGCCCAGGCGCTGTTCTCTCCATGGCACGAGCACCGTGACCTGTGGGCAGACTGCCCCCCGCCCTGCCCAGGCACTGTACTTTCCATGGCACTAGAAACATCACAACTGGGCAGACTGACCCCGACCCAGCCCAGGCGCTGCTCTCTCCATGGCACGAGCACCGTGACCTGTGGGCAGACTGACCCCGGCCAAGCCCAGCCCAGGCACTGTACTCTCCATGGCACGAGTAACGTCACTACTGGCAGACTGACCCCCGGCCCAGCCCAGGTGCTGTACTTTCAACGGCACTAGAAACGTCACTACTGGGCAGATTGACCCCGACCCAGCCCAGGCGCTGTTCTCTCTATGGCACGAGCACCGTGGCCTATGGGCAGACTGACCCCGGCCCAGCCCAGGCGCTGTACTCAGTCTATCCATGGCATGAGAAACATCATTACTGGGCAGACTGACCCCGACCCAGCCCAGGCGCTGTACTCAGTCTCTCCATGGCACGAGAAACGTACACACACGGACACCACCACTGCCATGCACACACAGACACCACCACTCCCATGCACACACAGACACCACCACTCCCATGCACACACGGACACCACCACTGCCATGCACACACGGACACCACCACTGCCATACACACACGGATACCACCACTGCCATACACACACGGATACCACCACTGCCATGCACACACAGACACCACCACTGCCGTACACACACGGACACCACCACTGCTGTACACACACGGACACCACCACTGCCGTGCACACACGCACACCACCACTGCCATGCACACACGGACACCACCACTGCCATGCACACACGGACACCACCACTGCCATACACACACGGACACCACCACTCCCATGCACACACGGACACCACCACTGCCATGCAGACACGGACACCACCCGTGCTTAATTTGCCTAAATAAAAAAAAAGTGCCAGGGCTTTCATTTGTAAAAAATTAAGTGAAAGGGCACTCGTCAGGAGGCTACTGTAGTTTGCCATACACATTACGCGACTTTGAGCTATTGGCATTGTAAATGACAATGACTTATTTATGTTTTGGTTTTTAAAACATAAATAAAAGACCTTGTCATTTACAATGTCAAGACCTTAAACTCGCGTTCATTTACAATGCTAATAGCTCTAACTTTTGCAATGCCGAGACCGTTGCATTGTAAATGCTTGTTGCCGGAGTGATGCTATTCCAACTCCCTCGTGTTCGCAAGACTAGGATGGGAGGCAGCTCCTTCCGCTTTTTAGCGAGTAAACATTGGAACAATCTCCCCCTGGATCTTCGGATGGAGCCCTCCGAAACAAGATTCAGACAAAAATTAAAAACGTACCTTTTCCCAAATAAATAAGTGCCTTGTTGTAGCCTAGGATCTTAACTAGGCCCGGATTCAGCCTCTTTAGGGAGCAGTAGCATTTCTTAGCGCGGGGACACACTGTCCTAGGTGTAACCAGGCGCTTTAAAAATGGTTTTATTATTAATATTATTATTTGTTAACTTTGCAAGGAAAATGGGCAAACGGCCAATTGCCGCGCTGTTAAAAATCTACCAGGCCAAGAGCGTGGCAATAGGCTGTTATCGAAGCGAGCTATGGGGGCATACAGCTGTTAATGACCTGGTGGTAGCTGAAAATAATTTATTGAAACAGCTGTTGGGGGTCCCGAGGGGAACTGCCAATTTTATAGTGCACGAAGAACTAGGTTCTCCCTATTTAAGTGGCATCATAGCACTACGGCCTTTAACATGCTGGTTGAAATGCTGGCTTAATAAGGATCTACCGTTAAACCACCAGCTCTTGAGAGAAGCTTTATCATGGGACAATATGTTAAAAATCCCGTGGCTAAAATACCTGAAAAACTGCTTCCTCGCATTGGGGCGCCCTGAACTTTTCTCGAACCCTGACTCTATCACCGTAGCTGACGTAGAGTTCGTGAAGAAGACCTTTTCTCTTTCGCAGAACCTACAGCGTGAGGAGGCGGAACTAAACAAAAGCAGCGTTCGAAAATATGTTGTTTTACAATCTACATTCAGCATGGAACCTTATTTATCCTGGCCAATGTTGAGCTTTGACCGTTTTCTGTTAATTAGGTTCCGTCTGGGTCTTTTTCATTTACTGCTAGCAGTTCCAAAAGGTAGCCACCAAGGCCAAGTGCTACCGTGCTGCGGCTGCGACCATGTGTCTCCGCAGGACTTGGTGCACTTTTTATTTATTTGTCCGTTTTATGGTACACCTCGGAGGGTTTATCTTAAGCCTCTTCTTAAAAAATGTAATTTTACCCAGGTTAGACCTGCACTTTGTTATTTACAGCTGCTAAATCACGAATGCACCTTATTTGTAATCAGTTTTTTAAAAATAGCCCTAAAATTTAGAAACAGTATGGAGGGTTAAAATGCCTAGAATTGTTGTAAATCTTTGCACTAGATTAATTGTGTTTTATATTTCTGGATAAGTGGTTTTTAGATATCTGGTTTTAATGAGGATGTTTTTATCAAATTGTACTTTTATGGTTGTTTTGTGTAAATAACCGAATAAAGATTTTTCTGATTCTGAAATGCAATTTATGTATAGCAAACTGGCTAAAAAGTTTTACAATTTTTCCTTATCTATTCTCCAACACAAGCACCTTTCCCTTTTACATATATGTTGATGAATTTACTATACATTAATGATCATATGCTAACCATAATGCATCTCTAATATATTCTTTGAACGATGAATGTCTTGGTAACTAAACTGTGATCTAAAATTAGTCTAGGACCAATTGTTTCTATATCACATATAGAGGAACCAGGCCAAATGCGTAGTTCTTCTATAAGGTTATCGAACTCAAGGTGACTTGCAATATCTTTATCGTGTGCAGCAAGGGCTACTATTTTTCATAATAGATGCTCAGACCGTCACCTTTCACACAACGCACTTAAATCCTTTGGGCGTAGCTTTTTCATATGAAAGACAGTGCATGTTTGCAAATATGAAAAATAAATATAGCATCCCTAGTTCAACATTAAACACATCAGTTGTTAGATATTTGTTGCAAAGAGATATAAAAAATCAAGTTTGATGCGTCAGTTTGAAAAAAAAGACGCAGTCGCTTGGAATGTCATTTTTAAGTCTCGCCTAGGCAGTGCTTGCACTGTCTCTTCGAGACGTGCTGTATTCGGGTATGGAATTGAAGCTCCACCCATATTTGTCATTGGCTTGCATCATTATCCTTTGTAAATGTCGGCTTCTGATTTGTTATTAGGCTTATTAGTCCCTTCTTAGTCCTCTGTGGTTACCTCCCATGAGGACTGGCCTTTTTACATGTGTCCTAACTCAGGAGCTTTCATTAGCAATTCAGAGAACTATTTATTTACTTAATGAACACAGCACTCACGGGACGCCAGTTTCAGTAATGGCTGCCGCTTCCTAACAGACTTTGCATTTGTTTTATTTATGGCTCCCTGCACGACTTTTCTTTTTGAAATGTATTAACTTTTATTTAATAAAGTAACAATAGCGGCAGCACGAGTATGCGCAGATTGCAAACTCTTTGCCGCCCCTTAGTGTTTTAGTAACTCAGTGCGGCGCCTGCTTAATGGGCATCGCTCAATAACTTGTAAATACGCTCCCTTCCCCCTTCCATCCTCCACTGCATGGACGCCTGCAAAGCAGACGCTATCTTAAGGTGCCCGCTTTTATAAAACACTGCAGCCGCCTCCGAATTAACAACAATGGCGGCCACTTTTTTTTTCCTCTTCATTCCGGCTCGCACAACTTCCTTCGCCCTTCCTCTGGTGCCTCTCTCCATATCGGAACAAAGCCCGTGAAAGAGATGGGTCTTGGGTCTGGCTTATACTTAGCGGTATCACCTGGGCATAAAGCGAGCGCTACCGTTCTTTAGTATTGCACGCCCCAGCATGCTCCTTAAAGCTCTATTTGCTTTTCCCCTCCCGCTTCCCATAAAGAGCCCTCCTTCCACTAGGCATAAACGCAACCTTTCTCTTATAGAGGCGACAATGCCTCTTCAATAATCATTCCTCCGCTGCATTTGCTGCTCTGCCTAGCCTCCTCCCTCCGTCCCTGGGGGTCTCCCCGCTACACCATGGCATGAATCCGCCTACACTTTGTAAGTGCGCATGTTGTTAATTAACCACACTCAATTGTTAAATAAGTAAAATAAATATCTAAGAATGCAAGGCAAGGACGGTCTGACTTTCTTTTGCAAACATAGCAACAATAGTTTGAAAACTGCTTTTACTAAGAAAGCATCTACTGACCAGTTCCTTGTGATAGTTATGGCTGTTTGGGGTTTCCGATCTATCTTTATTGTCTTGAACAAATGTTTTCTTTTAAGGCTAAATAGCATTTGTTACAGTGCAGTTGAGCCAACTGAGGAAGTGACTAGCAAGCCCTATTCCTCTGGTCCCACCCTGTAGAGCGCTGTATTTGTACTTTCAGGTTTTAAATGTTCGGTTTCTGGTAAGGAAGTTATTGATAAACGTTTTTTAAAGCATCACATCCAAGAATTCTGACGGCTTCGTAAAAGTTTTGGAAACATCCACCTGATCCACATTTTAACAGTCTGGGTAGCATAGCGAGAGAAAAGATGCTTTAAATAACTGCAGAGATGTTTGAGCGGATTGGGTTGTTTACATTGATGTTAAACCCTTCCGCTTCCCCTCTTTAGATGGTCGTTTGACCAGATGGGAGCAAATCAATTTGTTCAGCATCTTTTGGCACTTCATTAACATTTATTAATGATGTCCTTTGGTGCGCAGCTGCAGGTGTGGAACAAACTCCCCTTCCCAGACCTGCAGTCTAGCTTCGCAGGCGGGTTAGTTCTTGTCTTTCGGTTCCCCTACTCTGCACGCCTTTATCAAGTCTCTTCTGTGCTGCTTCTTTCTAATATTTTCCACATCTCTTTTCTGCTATGAACTTTCAACACTTCTCGTTTGCTGGTGTCACTCATTTTCCCCCACCTTAGAGTTGCTTTTTCCCTTGTCATGTAAAGTAGCGCTCTTTCACCTGGGCCTCTTCTCCGTTTAGAACTAGTGTGCTCTGGTGTGTTGCAGAACTACTGTGACTCTGGTGTGCAGTAGCAGCCAGTGGTGGGAGTGCTGCAGGGCGGTGGGGTGGGGTGGAGCAGTGTGGGGGTAGTAAACTATGGAATAGGGCCCAACGGAGGTAAGTAAACAAATAAATAAAACTAATTTCCTTGCGCGTACTGCATCGCATTTGGCAAAGTAGCACGCACAATGAAATAAGTTTTATTTGTTTACTTACCTCTGTTCGGCCGTCTGCTGTAGTTTACTACCCCCCACCCAGCAGCTCCCCCGCCCCGCCCCACTGCCCTCCCACCACCGGCCGCTACTGCTGGTGTGTCCACCCTTCTTGGGAGCTGTTTGTGTGCATCCATCCCTAGTTAAGAGTTGCAGTGAGTTTGGGCTCCTATAGTGGTACAGTATTGCAATGCAGCTTTCATGCACTGCCTTTGACACAACACATCCTTTGACACAGTGGAGAGATCAAAACTGCGGGCAGAGCTGGAAAACATGGGAATGTAGATCTCTCTTGTAGCTTTCCTGTGTAATCTACATGCTAGTCTGGAGGCCTTAGTTAGAAATGGTCCTTCAGGGGAATGCACGGAGCACTTTAGTTTGGGTCAGGGAGTTCGCCAGGGATGTATTTGAGCCTTCATTCTTTTTATCTTGTACATCGATCAGTTAAACCGATTTTAGTTGAAAGGTACAAAGTTGTCCTACGGGTAAACAAAGCAAAACCAAAGGGGATGATGGACGGAGTGTTGAACATTGCAAGCACTCACCCCCAGTCAACTGATCTGGGTTTAATCCATCATCATTCTTTAGCTCACTCCGCCACCCCAGTTCAGACATGGCTAAATGCAAATCAGTCTGACCCTGTGCCTCATGGGAACAGTCCAGCCCGAACTGCCAAGCCATGTCTTACCTGGACTGGAAACAAGCATCCTGGGACCGGTTTCTGGCTAATCAGCCATCATCAGCCAGGCTAGCTTGAATCCAGTGGCAAAGTGAGCAAGGGACCCACGTCTGGGCATACCCTGCCAACTTAGGGCGAACAAAGCAAAACCAAAGGGGATGATGGACAGAGTGTTGAACATTGCAAGCCCTCACCCCCAGTCAACTGATCTGGCTTTAATCCCTCATCATTCTTTAGCTCACTCCGCCACCCCAGTTCAGACATGGCCATATGCTAGCCAGGCTAGCTTGAATCCCTTTACTTTTGTCTTAGAAGTCTGTGGTACAAGCAATGTCATTCGATCTTGGTGGCAGAAAGGAATATGCTACTTACCAGTATGCATCTGTTCTTGGCATGTAGAGCTGCAGAGTTGTACATTTAGCAATAGATCGCCACCTGGTGTTGGGCTCGATGATTGCAGGTTGTTGTCTTCTTGGAAGAAGTCTTTGTAGTCACGAGATAGGTGACTCCTCCCTTGGACAATACTGCGCATGGTCATCGACTCCATCCTCAGATTGTTTTTCGCCATAATGGGAAATGATGGAGTTAGTAGAAGTAAAGAGAAAGAATGTCCATGCGTGTGCATCTAAGTAAGATGAGTAATGGAACGGATACAAGTCCCGGGGAGGCGGGAGGGCATGTACAACTCTGCAGCCCTACATGCCAAGAACAGATGCATACTGGTAAGTAGCATATTCCGTTCGAGGCATATGAGCTGTAGATTGTACATTTAGCAACGATTGTGCAGCAGTGTCTCCCCTAGCGGTGGTCGCTTGTATCCGTTTCAGCATACTGAAATAGTGTTTTAAGGACAGCTTGGCCTACTGCAGCTTGCTGCTTGGCTTGCACGTCAACACAGTAGTGTTTAGTGAAGGTGTGTATGGTAGACCATGTTGCTGCCTTACATATGTCCTCTAGTGGTATGTTTCCTAAGAAAGCCATAGAGGCTTCTAGTTTGCGAGTGGAGTGCGCTCTAGGAGGAACTGTTAGTGTACGTTTAGCTTTTTGATAGTATATTTGAATACACTTTACAATCCATCTGGCAATTCCTCCTTTAGATATGGGATTGCCTTTGTGTGGGGAAGAGAAAGATACAAATAGTTGTTTTGTCTTTCTGAAGGATTTAGTCCTGTCTGTGTAGTATAAAAGAGCTCTTCTAACATCTAGGGTGTGTAAAGCCATTTCCGCAACAGAGTCTGGTTTTTGAAAAAACACTGGTAACTCTACTGATTGGTTAAGGTGAAAAGGAGTAATCACTTTTGGCAGGAATTTTGGATTAGGTCTAAGAACCACTTTGTTAGGGTGTATCTGAAAAAATGGTTCTTCTATTGTGAATGCTTGTATTTCACTAACTCTTCTGAGAGAGGTGATGGCAACAAGGAAGGCAGTCTTCCAGGTTAGGAATTGCAATTCACACTTGTGTAAAGGCTCAAAAGGGGGACCCATAAGTCTTGTAAGGACCACGTTTAGGTTCCATACTGGTGCAGGTGGTAACCTAGGTGGGATTATTCGTTTTAATCCTTCCATAAATGCTTTTATCGCAGGTACTCTAGAGAGAGATAGGTGCTGTCTATTTTGTAAATAGGCTGCAATTGCTTCTAGATGCAGCCGTATGGAACAATAAGCCAAGTTGGACCTTTGTAGGTGTAGAAGGTAACAAATAATATTTTGGATGGAAACATCCAATGGTTCAATGTGATTGTTGCTACAGTATATTGCAAATCTTTTCAACTTAGCAGCATAACATGCTCTAGTGGTGGGTCTTCTAGCTTCTTTAATTATATTCATACATTCTGGTGGTAAGTTTAAGTAGCCAAACTCTAAGACCTCAGGAGCCAGATCGCCAAATTCAGTTGGCTTGGTTCTGGGTGCCTTATTTCTCCATGGTTCTGTGTTAACAGGGATTGCGTGAGCCGTAATTTCTGCTAACCAGTGAGAGATCTAGTAGTGTGGTGAACCACGGCTGGCGTGCCCATGTGGGGCTACTAGTATTAGTTTGAGAGACTGTTGTCAGAGCTTGCGTACTACTAGTGGAATGAGTGGCGGCGAAGTTTGGGCATTTTGCGTTTTTGTGGGTGGCAAACAAATCTATCTGTGGGTGCCCCCACATTTGGAAGAATGGTTGTAGAACCTGTGGGTGCAACTCCCATTCGTGAATCTGTTGTGATTGACGACTCAACTGATCTGCTATCTGATTGTGAATTCCTGGAAGGTGTTCTACAGTCAGGTGTATGTTTTGAGGGATGGCCCATCTCCAAATGTTCTGTGCAAGCTGGGACAGTTGCAGAGAGTGTGTTCCCCCCTGTTTTTGTATGTAGTACATAGCTGTCATATTGTCATATTGTCCGTCCGGATTAGAACAGCTTTGTTTCGTACTTGTACTTGAAAAGTCTTGAGTGCTAGGTAAATCGCTAGCAGCTCTAAATGATTGATGTGGAGCAGTTTTTGTTGGCTGTTCCATTGGCCTTGAGTGGTATAGTGCAGAAGATGGGCTCCCCATCCTGTGAGGGATGCATCTGTTGTCAGCACTGTTTGTGGAACAGGTTCTAGGAACGGCCGTCCCTTTGCCAAGTTTTTGGTGTTCCACCATTGCAGAGATCGATATGTACGGCTGTCTCCCAACACCAGGTCTGTGAGCTGACCTTGAGCCTGATTCCACTGTTGTGCTAGACATTCTTGTAGTGGGCGCATTTGCAGTCTTGCGTGAGGAACTATGAAGATGCTAGACGCCATTATGCCTATTAGTTTCATGAACACTCTGGCTTGAAGAGAGTGCTGGCATTGAAAAAGGGAGACTAAGCTCTCAATGCTTTGAATCCTGGCTTCACTGGGATAGGCTAGAGCTTCCGATGTGTCTATGGTAGCTCCTAGATATTGGTGAACGTGCGAAGGCTCTAGGTGCGACTTGGTGTAGTTTATTGTAAACCCTAAGTCGTGTAATGTTTGAATCGTTTGTTTTGTGTGTTGTACACACTGGTTGAACGATCTTGCTTTTATGAGCCAGTCGTCGAGGTAAGGGAAGACATGTATCTGTTGTCTTCTGAGATGTGCTGCTACTACTGCTACGATTCAAAAGGGGGTGGCGATGGACAGAGTATCTGAATTAAGCCGAACACTCCTACCCAGTCAAAAGATCAGGGCTTGATCCATCACCGTTCTTTAGCTCACTGCACCATCCCAGTTCAGAACCTGGCTACATGCAAATTAGTCTGACCCTGGCCCAGTGCATCATGGGAACAGGGCAGACCAAACTACCAAGCCAATTCTTTACTGGAAAGGAAACAAGCTTCCGGGGACCGGTTTCTGGCATTACAGCCGTCTTCGGCCCGGCTTGCTTGAATCCTGATGGTGCAGTGAGCAAGGGACTCACATCTGAGCATACCCTTCCACACTTGTGGTGGCCAAAACGATTCAAAAGGGGGTGGCGATGGACAGAGTATCTGAATTAAGCAGAACACTCCTACCCAGTCAAAAGATCAGGGCTTGATCCATCACCGTTTTTTAGCTCACTGCACCATTCCAGTTCAGAACCTGGCTACATGCAAATTAGTCTGACCCTGGCCCAGTGCATCATGGGAACAGGGCAGACAAAACTACCAAGCCAATTCTTTACTGGAAAGGAAACAAGCTTCCGGGGACCGGTTTCTGGCATTACAGCCGTCTTCGGCCCGGCTTGCTTGAATCCTGATGGTGCAGTGAGCAAGGGACTCACATCTGAGCATACCCTTCCACACTTGTGGTGGCCGAAACGATTCAAAAGGGGGTGGCGATGGACAGAGTATCTGAATTAAGCAGAACACTCCTACCCAGTCAAAAGATCAGGGCTTGATCCATCACCGTTTATTAGCTCACTACACCATCCCAGTTCAGAACCTGGCTACATGCAAATTAGTCTGACCCTGGCCCAGTGCATCATGGGAACAGGGCAGACCAAACTACCAAGCCAATTCTTTACTGGAAAGGAAACAAGCTTCCGGGGACCGGTTTCTGGCATTACAGCCGTCTTCGGCCCGGCTTGCTTGAATCCTGATGGTGCAGTGAGCAAGGGACTCACATCTGAGCATACCCTTCCACACTTGTGGTGGCCAAAACGATTCAAAAGGGGGTGGCGATGGACAGAGTATCTGAATTAGGCAGAACACTCCTACCCAGTCAAAAGATATGGGCTTGATCCATCACCGTTCTTTAGCTCACTGCACCATCCCAGTTCAGAACCTGGCTACATGCAAATTAGTCTGACCCTGGCCCAGTGCATCATGGGAACAGGGCAGACCAAACTACCAAGCCAATTCTTTACTGGAAAGGAAACAAGCTTCCGGGGACCGGTTTCTGGCATTACAGCCGTCTTCGGCCCGGCTTGCTTGAATCCTGATGGTGCAGTGAGCAAGGGACTCACATCTGAGCATACCCTTTCACACTTGTGGTGGCCAAAACGATTCAAAAGGGGGTGGCGATGGACAGAGTATCTGAATTAAGCAGAACACTCCTACCCAGTCAAAAGATCAGGGCTTGATCCATCACCGTTTTTTAGCTCACCGCACCATCCCAGCTTAGAACCTGGCTACATGCAAATTAGTCTGACCCTGGCCCAGTGCATCATGGGAACAGGGCACACCAAACTACCAAGCCAATTCTTTACTGGAAAGGAAACAAGCTTCCGGGGACCGGTTTCTGGCATTAGGAGTGGAAGGGTATGCTCAGACATGAGTCCCTTGCTCACTGCACCATCAGGATTCAAGCAAGCCGGGCCGAAGACGGCTGCAATGCCAGAAACCGGTCCCCGGAAGCTTGTTTCCTTTCCAGTAAAGAATTGGCTTGGTAGTTTGGTCTGCCCTGTTCCCATGATGCACTGGGCCAGGGACAGACTAATTTGCATGTAGCCAGGTTCTGAACTGGGATGGTGCAGTGAGCTAAAAAACGGTGATGGATCAAGCCCTGATCTTTTGACTGGGTATGAGTGTTCTGCATAATTCAGATGCTCTGTCCATCACCACCCCCTTTTCTGAATCGTTTTGGCCACTATAGGAGTGGAAGGGTATGCTCAGACATGAGTCCCTTGCTCACTGCACCATCAGGATTCAAGCAAGCCGGGCCGAAGACGGCTGCAATGCCAGAAACCGGTCCCCGGAAGCTTGTTTCCTTTCCAGTAAAGAATTGGCTTGGTAGTTTGGTCTGCCCTGTTCCCATGGTGCACTGGGCCAGGGACAGACTAATTTGCATGTAGCCAGGTTCTGAACTGGGATGGTGCAGTGAGCTAAAAAACGGTGATGGATCAAGCCCTGATCTTTTGACTGGGTATGAGTGTTCTGCTTAATTCAGATGCTCTATCCATCACCACCCCCTTTTCTGAATCGTTTTGGCCACTATAGGAGTGGAAGGGTATGCTCAGACATGAGTCCCTTGCTCACTGCACCATCAGGATTCAAGCAAGCCGGGCAGAAGACGGCTGCAATGCCAGAAACCGGTCCCCGGAAGCTTGTTTCCTTTCCAGTAAAGAATTGGCTTGGTAGTTTGGTCTGCCCTGTTCCCATGATGCACTGGGCCAGGGACAGACTAATTTGCATGTAGCCAGGTTCTGAACTGGGATGGTGCAGTGAGCTAAAAAACGGTGATGGATCAAGCCCTGATCCTTTGACTGGGTAGGAGTGTTCTGCTTAATTCAGATGCTCTGTCCATCACTACCCCCTTTTCTGAATCGTTTTGGCCACTATAGGAGTGGAAGGGTATGCTCAGACATGAGTCCCTTGCTCACTGCACCATCAGGATTCAAGCAAGCCGGGCCGAAGACGGCTGCAATGCCAGAAACCAGTCCCCGGAAGCTTGTTTCCTTTCCAGTAAAGAATTGGCTTGGTAGTTTGGTCTGCCCTGTTCCCATGATGCACTGGGCCAGGGACAGACTAATTTGCATGTAGCCAGGTTCTGAACTCGGATGGTGCAGTGAGCTAAAAAACGGTGATGGATCAAGCCCTGATCTTTTGACTGGGTATGAGTGTTCTGCTTAATTCAGATGCTCTGTCCATCACCACCCCCTTTTCTGAATCGTTTTGGCCACTATAGGAGTGGAAGGGTATGCTCAGACATGAGTCCCTTGCTCACTGCACCATCAGGATTCAAGCAAGCCGGGCCAAAGACGGCTGCAATGCCAGAAACCGGTCCCCGGAAGCTTGTTTCCTTTCCAGTAAAGAATTGGCTTGGTAGTTTGGTCTGCCCTGTTCCCATGATGCACTGGGCCAGGGACAGACTAATTTGCATGTAGCCAGGTTCTGAACTGGGATGGTGCAGTGAGCTAAAAAACGGTGATGGATCAAGCCCTGATCTTTTGACTGGGTATGAGTGTTCTGCTTAATTCAGATGCTCTGTCCATCACCACCCCCTTTTCTGAATTGTTTTGGCCACTATAGGAGTGGAAGGGTATGCTCAGACATGAGTCCCTTGCTCACTGCACCATCAGGATTCAAGCAAGCCGGGCCGAAGACGGCTGCAATGCCAGAAACCGGTCCCCGGAAGCTTGTTTCCTTTCCAGTAAAGAATTGGCTTGGTAGTTTGGTCTGCCCTGTTCCCATGATGCACTGGGCCAGGGACAGACTAATTTGCATGTAGCCAGGTTCTGAACTGGGATGGTGCAGTGAGCTAAAAAACGGTGATGGATCAAGCCCTGATCTTTTGACTGGGTATGAGTGTTCTGCTTAATTCAGATGCTCTGTCCATCACCACCCCCTTTTCTGAATCGCTACTAGTGCTAAGCACTTTGTAAACACTCGTGGTGCTGTTGTGCCTCCGAATGGAAGGACTTTGAACTGATAGTGTTGTCCTTGTATGACAAATCTTAGATACTTCCTGTGCGCAGGATGTATAGGAATATGAAAATAGGCTTCCTTTAGGTCTAGTGTTGTCAGAAAGTCTCCCTGTTGTAGTAATGGGAGTACTTGTTGTAAAGTGATCATGTGAAAATGATCTGATTGAATGTAGTGGTTTAGGGGCCTGAGGTCGAGGATCGGTCTTAATGTCCCGTCCTTTTTGGGTATTAGGAAATGCAGGGAGTAGACTCCTGTTCCTTGTTCCTGTAAGGGGACCTCTTGAATAGCATCTTTTTGTAGAAGTGCTAGAACTTCCTGTTGAAGCAGGGTTATGTGTTCTGTGGACATTGGACGCTACCTGGGTGGTATGTTTGGGAGGGTTGCTGTGAGTTCTAGGCAGTAGCCATGTTAGATAATTTGTCTTACCCACCTGTCTGTTGTGATGGAATTCCAGACAGGTAGGAACTGTGTTAATCTGCCCCCTACAGGGGGTGGAATGCTGTAGGGGAGGCAGAGGGAAGTCACTGTTTGGGAGTGGAAGAGGAGCGGTTGTTATTGTTACCTCTACCTCTTCTACCTATTGTAGCGTGAGAGTAAGGCTTGTGTGTTTGCTATGCGCCATACGTTTGTTGCTTGTGCAGCAATCCGTTTCCCTGACGCATCAATGATTTTTGATTCTTTGTCAGACGGGGGGGTGTCACCAGAAGTCTGGGAATTGGCTCTCTTACGTGCATTTGACACTACTAAAGAGTCCAATGGCAGATGTCCCTTAATGTAGATAGGATCTGCTGGTGCTGGTCTATACTTTTTCTCTATTCTGGGATTCAGTACCCTACACCGTACTGGATCTTTAAAAATCTCTGGAGCATGTTTAATTACCCCTTTGATCATAGGTAGTATTTGAGTAGATCTTTGTGACTGCTCAAAAGTGTCTAATAAGAAATCCTCCTCAATGGCATCAGAGTGCATTGGAACTCCGTGGTAAAGTGCAGCTCTGTTTAGTACAGAGGTCTTCAAACTTTTGGATGCAGAGACCCCCCTGTCGACATTTTCAGGTGTGAGGACCCCCTCATGAAGGTTAACAAACGGTTTCCTAAGCCTACATACTCAGGGGCAGATTTACAAGCCCCCTGCGCCACCACTACGTCACTTTTTGTGACGTATTGGTAGCGCAGGGGGGGCCTCCATATTTACAAGGAGAGGAAAAGCCACCCTGCTTGACTTTTCCTCTCCTCGTAAATATGGCCCCTTCACATGCAGCACTGTGCGTGGAAGGGGAGTTCCATGGATATTGCTGTGGGTGTTACCACGCAACACCCATTGAACAAGACATCTCCATATTTACGAGAAATCGTGAATGCTACGCCACCTTGGAGGTGGCGTAGCAAGGCGCAACGAGGAGAAATGTTTTCATTTCTCCTCATTTTTTCCTCTTTCAATGCGTGCTGCATTCTACAGCAGGAAAGAGGAAAATGCCTGTAGTGATTGTTTTTGTGCAGGAAGGTGCCCCTTCCTGCACAAAAACAATCTCCCCACGACGCAGGCATCCGTGCACCATGGTGCAAGGGTGCCTGTGCTGGCGCATGGCTGAAGCTTGTGCACCAGCGCAGGGGAAGGACAGAGATGCGACAAATTCTTGTAAATATGTCGCATCTCTGTGCTTTCCAAACTGACACAGCACAGCAAAATGAATTGCTGCACCATGCGGTTACTTGTTGTAAATCTGCCCTAAAGTGCTTTAACCCCTTCCATGCTGATGACGGCCCCCGGCCGTCATGCACCATGGTGGGCCTGTGCTGATGACGGCTGGGGGCCGTCATGAACCCGCCCACTCAATAAAAGTGCTGCACAGGTGCAGAATCGCGGCCGCGCCCAAGGGGTTAAGATTTTTACAGCTAATGTCTTTTCTGTTCTTGGTTAATTTCATTTGTTATTGACCTGTGACATTCTTAACTTCCTGGAGTTTTATTCACAGCTGCTGTGTGATAAAACTGTTTAAATGTAAGGAAAATGTAAAAAAAATTGCCCCAACTTAGCGCTTTTTAAAAATTAATTGACTACATTTTGACACTAAAAATGGTGTTGCTTTTGAATGCATCTGTAACCAGTAGATCAACAAGGCGTCAAGAATATATGATGGAGAGTCAGAAAATTGCTCCGAAGAGCATGAAAGAAGGGGGCCAGTCATCAAAATTATGCCTGTAAGCTACTCCTCCTATGTAGTCGGTTGCCAGTTTGTAGAATACATGTTTATTAGCAGTGATTAATCCATTCTTATTGTATTGGTTACAATTTCTGAGGCAAACCTGCAACTGATCGTTAGCAAGATTTGTCGCCCCTTAATGCTTGATTAATTTTTTGTTTCTGCTCCTGTCAAACAGCTACCTCTGAAAAAGTGTCTTTAATCTGTATTTACAGTATAATGGCATCCAGCCTGAATATAGTGCAACACTTGTGTTTTTGCCAATTCCCCAAACATGCCTACCTTAGAATAATTTCCACCCTGAGAGCCGAGGGGGAGGGGCTGTATTCACAGGGTGGACTAGACAGGAGGGGTAGAATCTTGGATGGCTGTGTCTTCATCTACCACTGCCCTCTGTAACTGTACAAACAAAGGTATCTGAGCCGGGCTCCCAGATTTTGGTAGGAAGTAAACACTAAATGGGCGGCCATAGCGCAGAACATAGACATAAAAGCTAAAAACCTACCTCTTGGCTCTTTACAAATTGGAAGGTCTGCGCCTTTTCTTTTTTGTGACATTTGATCGATTGATTTACCAGTTTAGATAAAATGTGTCCATTTTTAAATCATTCCTTATTAATTATGAGGCTGTAATCGTTGCTTTTCACTGCATCATTTGGCACAAGATGCTGGAGTTCTTTGTGTGCCGTTCTCAAAGCTGTTTCCAGGTGTTTTTGGGCATGTGGCACGAAGGTGCTAAATTGCTCTGACATAAAATGTTTAAACAAAACCTCTGTAATGCAAATGGTCTTTAACGACCCGTCAAAAACTCGGGCGCCGGAGATTAGACTCCAGACACTGCCCAGCCCACAGAAGCTCGAGCTGCACTGCAGCAGCCCGGGCTGAGACACAGACGAGGAGGAGGGGGGCTGAAGCCCTTGTAATTCTATGGGCCTGGGCAGTAGTTTGATTGGGAATGCGCGACCCCCTTTGTATCACTCCACGCCCCCCCTGGGGGTCGCGCCCCACAGTTTGAAGACCCCTGGTTTAGTAGATGATTCAACCCAATACTATCCTCTGGAGGGGAAGGTTTTGTTGGGTAGTACTGAGGATCAGGGATGTCTGGTGCATTATGTGGTTGGAAAATATATGCATCATCGTCTTTGGTATATTCTGGGTTGACATCCTCCTCCTCATCTAAAGGGTATGTATGTGGCTCTGGTACATCATCCCCCCCACCTAAGTCATATTCTTCATCAGTGTGGTGTGATGATGCAAGAGATTGAGCAGGAGAAGTTATAGGCTCAATATATGGAGTGATAGGAGAGGAAGAAGGTGAAGGAGAGGAAGAGTGCATTGGAGATGTGGCACAATCCTTTTTGGCAGGAACCACAGTTGGAAGTGGTGTGTCTGCTGGTCTCTTTTTGTGTGGAATTGCTTCCACATGTCCAGTTTTTGGATTGATATAGACCTTATTCTGCTTTGGATCTGGTCTAAATAGTTCTTCCTCTTGTATAATCCTCTTCGGCGCCGATTTCTTCGGTGCCGATAGGGGTTCTTTAGTGTTTTTTGCCTTAGGAGGAGTTATTGAGTCCTGTGGCAATTTCTTCGGTGCCGAAGGTGGTTTAGGCTTGTCTGTATCAGGCCTTGTGTTCTTTGGTACCGTTATCGAAGATTTCGGCGTGGAGACAGGTTTTATTCGGCCTGTTGCGCCGGAGTCTATCCTCCCGTCTTTGTTTTTGGAGCCGGATGGTTTCGGAGTCAAAGCTTTCGGGTCCGTTACTGTTTTTGGTTTTGGCACCGATGCCTGATTAGGTTTGGGTGCCGAAGAGTCTTTGGGCGCCGAAGGGTGTGTTAGCTTCGGTGCCGAAGAGTCCTTCGGTATTGAAGGATGTTTCGGTGCCAATGGAGGAGGTTGAATTGGCACATGTGTTTTTTTCGGTGCCGAGGCACCGGAAGGCGTATTCTTTTTCCTCGGAGCCGAGCCGGAAGGCGGGGCGTTGGAGGGTAAATTTCGGTCTCGACTGGGCCCCATGGGCGGAGTGCTGACCGTTGCCTTTGGTTTGGGCAGTGTCTGTTGTGCAGGGGCAGAGGTACTCACGGGTTGTCGAGATGGAATCGAATCGTCCGAGTCCTCTGCTCCCGATATGATCTGGAGATCAGGCGAGTCTTCCTCGGCGACGAGTGGAGCCTCGTCCTCGGAGATATCTTCGAGTGGGTTCTCGTCCTCGGAGACGTCTTCTTCGACGATCTCCTCCTCAAAGATGGCCTCCGGTGCTGATCTCCTCATCTCGTGTCGACGGGCCCTCCGATCCCGAATGGTCTTTTTCGATCGGAAGGAGGCACAGGCTGTGCAGGTCGACTCGTCCTGTTCTGGCTAGAGACAGAGGTTGCAAACCTCGTGATGGTCGCTATGAGGGAGTTTTGCTCGACATATCGGACATCTCTTGAATGGAGTTCTGTCCATGAGGCATAGGCCGTACGGCACCGATAGGCCCAACGGCCCGCGTCGACGCACCGGGATGTAGCTGGTGATGTCGAAAAGTGTCTTCGATGTCGAAAGTTGATTGTCTAAAGTTTCACGCTTCGAAAATGCCGAAAAGAGTCTTTTCTAGCCAGAGCGGAAAACTTTCATCCGAAACCAGTGGCGGAAAAAAACAATCTGAGGATGGAGTCGATGACCATGCGCAGTATTGTCCAAGGGAGGAGTCACCTATCTCGTGACTACAAAGACTTCTTCCAAGAAGACAACAACCTGCAATCATCCGAGCCCAACACCAGGTGGCGATCTATTGCTAAATGTACAATCTGCAGCTCATATGCCTCGAACACACATTTTTGATGAGGCTTCTGAGGTTGCCGCAGAGTGTGCCTATGGAGAGAAAGTTCGCCTCACTATTATGGATGAATATTTTGTTGAAAAAATAAAATCAGGCCTAAATAGATTGATCATGAAAGATTACCAGACACTAGAATGAAGTCATCATATTCCTTGGCTACCTTATGTCAAAAGCACCTGATGTGATCTGGGTAATCAACATCTGTTTTCTAATCCATGGCAAATTACTAAAATAGATGTTGTCCAGATCAGGGAGGCTTTGAGTAAAAGCACATGAATCAAGATCAAACAGTATGATGGCCCAAAAATCTGGGGCGCACTATGCCGCAGTAAAATCTATGAGCAATATAGAAATGTACTTAACTTTAGATATGCTAATCTTGCACAGACGTTTGCCATCTTACTTTGGTCCGAATCCGTTTCCTGAACTGTTAGTAAGCTGGCATAGACCATCTGAGCTGTCAATCTGTTTTTGTGACATGGCTAGTATAACTAATACCTTACATGTAGTATTATTTGCCACAAATAGGCATCCCTACAACACAAGTATATTTGTCCACTTTTATTAAACAAGGATTTTAAACAAGTGCGGCCAGCACTGCTTTATTTGCAGTTTTTGTCTAATCTTAAGAATTGTTTCTATGTATCACAGTTTTTAGCCGGGGCTTTTCATACTGAGAGGTGATGTGTTTGTGTTTACATTTTTACCTGTTTTCACTGATGAATTCTAGGTTTTATAAGTTGCTGTATTTTCAATACTAGTTCTGTTTTAGTGAGCTCTGTATTTTAATCACTAGTTGTTACCTTTCTGAGTACTGTATATCTGAATCACTTATAACTGTGCTTGCTATGTCTATTTTTGTTTCCTACATTTGACATGTAAAGCGCTCCGATACCTGCAAGGGTCTTGGCTGCGCTATATAAAACCTTCAAATAAATAAATAAATACTGTGTTTAAATTGAATAAAGCAATTCCTGATGACTCCTTAGGTTCATTCCAAAGTTGGTTCATGTGAATCAGTGCAGCTTCATGCCCCATCGAAACACCAGAGATTGCATCCGCATGATACAAAAGGCAGACACAACTGGAACACCTACAGGGAGATAATGTGCTGCTCCTCATAGACTTTGAAAAAGTCTTTGACTCCATAGACTGGGACTTCCTGTGGGATGTTCTGAACCGCATAGGCTTTGGACCTAGAATCATCTTGATTGTGGAGCTACTATAAGCGAATCCTAAAGAACAAGTTCAGGCAAATGGAGCCTTACTGTATCCATTTCCTAGTGAAAGGGGAACCATACAGGTGTGCCCTCTGTCTCCTCTCCCCATAGAACCTCTGGCAATATTGGTCCGATGTGAGGAACAAATAGAGGGGTTTGGTTGGAGAGCAGGGGCAGAGGCCGGTATAACACATTACACAGATGACATTTTGATGTTTATATTGGGTCCAGGATCTTCTGGTCAAAGTATTTTACAAATACTTTGCCTATATGGGCAAAGCAAAAAAACACAAATGATGGACAGAAAAACAGAACAAATCAAACATTCAACCCCAGTCACAGATCTGGGTTAAATCCACAGTTTTTTTTTGCTCATCACGCCACCCCAGGTCGGACCCAGCTTCATGTCCCATCGAAACACCAGAGATTGCATCCGCGTGATACAAAAGGCAGTGACATAACTGGAACACCTACAAGGAGATAACGTGCTGCTCCTCCTAGACTTTGAAAAAGTATTTGACTCTATAGACTGGGGCTTCCTTTGGGATGTTCTGAACCGCAAAGTCTTTGGACCTAGAATAATCTTGATGGTGGAGCTACTATATATAAACCCTAAAGAACAAGTTCAGGCAAACGGAGCCTTACTGTATCCCTACCCTAGTGAAAGGGGAACCATACAGGTGTGCCCTCTGTCTCCTCTCGCCATAGAACCTCTGGCAATATTGGTCCGAAGTGATGAACAAATAGAGGGGGTTGGTTGGAGAGCAGGGGCAGAGGCCTGTATAACACATTACACAGATTTCATTTTGATGTTTATATTGGGTCCAGGATCTTCTGGTCAAAGTATTTTACAAATACTTGGCCTATAAGGGCAAAGCAAAAAACACACAAATGATGGACAAAATACAGAACAAATCAAACATTTACCCCCAGTGACAGATCTGGTTTAAATCCACAGTTTTTTGTGTGCTCATCACACCACCCCAGGTCGGACCCAGCCATTTGCAAATCAGTCCTGACCCTGGCTCCCCATAGAACAGTTCAGGCTGAACAAGCATCCTGGGACCGGTTTCGGGGTATCATCCCTCATCAGCCAGACTAGCATGAATCCAGTGGTAGAGTGAGCACGGGACACACGTCTGTGTAGAAAGTGTGTAAAACATTAAGTCTAAGGTGAGTCCAGATATGTGGCTGGGGTCCAACACCAGTTGACTGAAGATTAACACTTCCATAAATACAACCCCCCTTTCATCCTTAGGTATTTCCATCAATGTGCTGAAATTCCACACTAGTAAATTCTTTTGAGAAAGTCAGTGTAGCGTCAGCTCAAGGATCTCTTCCAGAAAGGATTTTTCACAACCAAATTCATGGTAAGATAGAACCAAGGTTTTGCATCTACTATGCTATTGCAAATAAAACCACACAAAAACACACAGACTATTGTGGAACACCTGAACTGTGTGCCTTTTATACTGGACGGTTTTGTAGTCCCAAGAGACACTTCTCCATAATAGTAATTGAGTCGAGCATAACAGGTGTTTGTAAGACCCCAAAACGTGATAGCTACTTTGTCTGATTTTGCAGGGGTTCAGTGCTCCTTTGTGTGTTGGATGTTTGTCAAACCAATTTTAATACACAGGACAGTAACTGAAAAAAGAGTTAAGAAGGCCTCAGGGGGCAAGGTGCTGCTGTAACTTACTGAGAAACCTCTGTGCATTAAGGACTGGTCACGCTTTGTACCAATTTCGACATTCTTAGATTTGGCAATAAAGCACTTCTTGTCATCTTTAGATTAGTGGGTTGTGGGGGTTATTGATTAGTGGGTTGTCGGGGTTATTGCGGAAAGTGAAGTTCCAGCATGCAATGTTTGTTGCTGTAAGAAATGTTTTCCAGGCCCTCATCGGTTGCACATTCACTTACTTGTATATGTTTAGCAAATGATTTGCTACTGGTCTAAATGATGTCTCTTAGACTCCCATATCATGCAGTGTTTTAGTGATTTCACTGTATGTCGTTTAGTAATAACTTCTCCCACTTTGCACAGTTACCCTTTTATTATTTGATGGCTCAATTTGGTGCAGGGAGTTTTAGGTGGTACGTGGTTTATCTTTACTCCTGTCTGGTTAGGTTTTGAATACCCTTTAGAGGTCTTACAGATCTGAAATCTGCTTGAATCTTGATCTTTCTGTTTTTGGCATGCAATTTGTTGTGCATATCTTAAGTTGAAGAAAGTTCTCTTTAATATCATGTCTGGGTTAATGGCTATGAGGTAGGTTGGGGGTTCAGAGTGTGTACATCCCATGATTGTAGAGGGTTGAACAAATGTTTCTCCACAAGTCTGACTGTCAAATGTGTAAAACCAAACTTTTGCACTGTTTCAAGTTTCGGTGCCATAGCTGCAGCTTCTAGACTCTTCTTTGTAGCGGTGTTCTTGAATATTTTTGTTGATAACTAATTACTGAATTTGAAGCTCTCAAAGAAAGATATATTGTGCCAAGGCAGTGTCTGCTTCTGAGTAGTGCCATTTCTGCTGCTGCATGATATCGGTTTCCAAGCCACTTCTGTAATTCAGATGATGTGATGATCATTTTTGGTTTACCCAAATTATTTTAATTATGAAAAAGGAGAGAGTTGCGAAAAGTTAAAGGATGGATAATGAGTTCCTACTGGATATCAGCCATTAAAATAATCTCAAAGTAACATATTGACCGCAATTCTCAGTGCGCCCACAATTAATCATTACCACTGCAGTAAACCACGAAGAATGGCAAATGTGGAGGTGCCCAGTGGTGTTACATTAGCCCCCTCCAAGCTCTTGGGGCCCCCCATCAGCACTGTGCACGAACTGCGCTCCCTGTACTTTACAGGGGAGCCAGTCAAGTTTCATTGCACCACTGGAGGTGTCCCCCGAGTAACTGAATGCATTTGATCTACCACAATTAGCAGCAGATGGTGTGTAAAATACACTACGTCACAACTTGGAGAGGTTCTAATGAAAGTTGTGGGGCAATCTGTGGAAGGTCGTACGTTGAGGAATGAAATTGGAGGCCTGACAGCAATACATTCTACAACGTAAATTGATACAGTACACATCTTCGGTGACATTCCATAGGCAATAACTCCTAAATTCTCAAAATCTGTATAATGATATATTAGAACTTATTTCTACATAGATCTTTTGAGCCCAGAAAGAAAATATGAATAGAAACAACAAAGCCATCGCACCCCAACTATGGAAGGTTATCAACATCTCCTTCGAAACAGCGACATTCCCGGAAAGCTGGAAACACGCCGAAATCAACACCCTCCTCAAGAAGCCCAAGGCGGACCCCAAGAACTTCCGGCCCATCTCCCTGCTCCCGTTCCCGGCAAAGGACATCGAGAAAATCGTCAACAGACAGTTGGAAGACAAAAACATCTTGAAACCGTCCCAGTGTGGATTCAGACGAAACCACAGCACCGAGACAGCCCTTATCGCCACCACAGACGACATCAGACCCCAACTAGACAACGGCGAAACATCAGTCCTCATCCTCCTGGACCTGTCGGCCGCCTTCGACACGGGCTGCCATCGCACTCTAAAGACACGCCTCCTAGTAGCCGGAATCCAAGAGAAGTATCTTGCCTGGACCACGTCCTTCCTCTCCGGCAGAACCCAGAGCATCCGCCTCCCACCCTTCCGATCCGAAGCCACCAAAATCATCTGCGGCGTCCCCCAGGGCTCATCCCTCAGCCCAACACTGTTCAACATCTACATGGCCCCCCTCGCACAAGTGGCCTGCCATCACGACCTCAACATCATTCCTACGCCGACGACACCCAGCTCATCCTCTCCCTCACCAAGGACCCACACTCCACCAAAACCAACCTCCACGAGGGAATGAAGGCCATCGCCGACTGGATGAGGAGCAGCCGTCTGAAGCTGAACTTGGACAAGGTGGAGGTACTCATCCTCGGACCCACCCTCTCAGCCTGGGACGACTCCTGGTGGCCGAACACACTGGGAACTGCACCAACACCCACCGACCACGCACGCAACCTAGGATTCATACTCAACTCCTCCCTCTCCATGTCTAAACAGGTCAACACCATCTCCTCCTCCTGTTACAACACCCTCCGCATGCTTCGCAGGATCTACAAGTGGATCCCGACCGAAACAAGAGGAACTGTGACACAGGCCCTCGTCAGCAGCAGACTGGACTACGGCAACGTACTCTACGCAGGAATCCCATCAAACACCTACGGCGACAACAACGCATCCAAAACGCCTCCGCCCGACTGATCGTCAACGTTTCTCGCCACAGCCACATCACCCCCCACCTGAGAGACCTTCACTGGCTCCCCGTCGACAAGAGGATCACCTTCAAGCTCCTCACCCATGCACACAAAGCACTCCACAACGCTGGACCAACCTACCTAAACAGCAGACTCAGCTTCTACACCCCCACACGCCAGCTCCGCCCTCGCCGCTGTCTCCCGCATCCAACGAACGACCTCCGGCGGCAGATCCTTCTCCTACCTCGCCGCCAAGACCTGGAACACCCTCCCTACCCACATAGGGCAGACCCAAGACCTACTCGCCTTCAGAAGACTCCTCAAGACCTGGCTCTTCGAGCAGTAGCAGCACCCCCCTCCCCTGAGCGCCTTGAGACCCTCCCGGGTAACTACAAGTAGTATGATTGATTGATTAATTGAATCTGCTAAAAGTGAAAATAAGCAACAACTGGCAAAAGTGAATCGAAGGACCACTTTATCTAAATGTAAGAGAATGCAATCAGGTCCAATAGATAACACATGGTTGAGACTAAACTTTCGAGCACAAATCACACAAAGGAAAAAAGTAATGTTCTGCTGACTCAATGAGCTAACTTGATAACATTTAAATAGGTCTAGAATGGGGTGAATTGAGCCAATATATTTCTCATATATCCTTAATTACAAAGCTCTGCAAATTTATGGTTGTAGAAACTTTGCCTAAAGATTATATATTTCATAACATGTGCACTATGAATATTCAAATATAAATATGTACTTTGCCGCTCAGTAAAACAGTTGCTCCAGTAGAAGAGTAATTCACATTTATAATTCATTAGGTGTTTTTTGCCACCTCTTTTCCAGTCAACTGACATTTTTCTGAAAGTATCATTGACAATCCTACAAGGGACGTAAGATAAAGGAAATTATACAGAATGAATCAAAGTCTGTTAAAGTGAGACTTTGGCAAATATCAGCCAACAAATTAAGCACATTTGACCCGATAGTTGTGACTAGTTAGGTTTCTAGAAAGAGCAACCAAATAATGGAATGCAACTATTTCAGGTGCCATACAAACACGTATTAAGAGGCTGTTGTTTCCGTGTAAGGTTCCATGTTACCCTTTACTTTCTGTGAGAAGGCAGTCCTCCCACACATGATACAGAAACACAACGGGTACAAGTTAAGAGAATTACATTATTTGTGATCGGACTATACAAGAAAAACAATAGAAAACACTGCCTGTAAGAGAATGAATCTAAACAATGAACAGTTAATGGTGTACTTCCAAATCACCATACACACTTAAGGCAGAAATTAACATTCTCCATGAACAGCAGCTTTCTCACAGCTTTGTTTGGGCTGATTAAGAAAATGAAATCATTGAGAAAACTATAAAATCATTTTTCATTTAAGGCATAAATGAGCAAGATTATAAATGCTATGGTTTTAACCCCTTCCACGCTCATGACGAGCTGGGCTCGTCATGAGGTAGCCTCCTGCTACGCTGATGACGAGCCCAGCTCGTCACGTAACATGCGGTTCCGCAAATCTCAGCGTGCGAGCGGAATTCCGCCCGCACGCATGCGGTTAAATAACAGAACATGTTAAAAATAGAACTTTGAAAACAGGATGGGGCATGGAGAGCGCTTGGTTTCCTGTGATTCCAACAAATGCTGTAGATCTCAGTCTTGTAGCACCACATTAATGAGAGAACAATCTATAGTACTGCTCTGCATGTAAAAAAATGGCACATGTTTCTAATTGAGAAGGACATAAAACAAATACAGAGCAAAACAAAATTGTAGTATGGTCTTCAAAAGTCAGATGCCAATTAATTATTTCTTAATAGTCACAATGACAAACAAGTTGAATGCTTGAAAGTAAACTCCCACAAAGCTGAATGACAACAGATGTGACAAGGTTTAATAGGACATTAGAAGCACTTTGGAGTGATGCAACACAACCAATTCATTTGTGTTTACAAAAGCATTTAACCACTTATCCAAGGCAAAACCTTTTCCAACGTACATGACTCTTTCCCACTCCCATTCTCATGGATGCTTCATTTTAAGTAGAACTGACAATCTCACACAACGACCACAAAACACGTGGCAAGAGAATATCTTATATATGTATAATATATATTTATATATATAAAAATTGTTATATTCACGCTAATGTACCCCTTAGTACAAATAGCAAAATAGTATACCGTTTTCTAAATACAAAATATAGCTTTCCAAAAAATTAAGCACACAATAGATATAAACCATCCAAAAACTAGAACGATTGAAAACTGTTTTCAAAATTCAATGACCCAGGACAGTTATCTTTCAATAAGGTTCCCTTCATATTTGATGCCTTTCAATCACAGAGAAAGGCACAGATGCATATTCGGCATACAAAGAAAAGTAAAAAAACAAACACAGACCATTAAATAGGGAAATTATCAAGAGAACATCAGCGAAGAGACTTAATAGAGGAATAGGGTAGGTAGGGTATGTTATATAAGAAGCAAGGAAACACAGGAGAGAGAAAGCATGGATAGAGATACAAAGTAAGTTGGTAAGAAATATTGCGGCAGAAAATAAGAGATTAGGCGCAAGCCATGATGTACATACTAAAGCAGTTAACAACATGGAGAACACAAAAATGACAAGAAAATTAGGAACACAAACAAGTTGCAAAAGGGCAGTGGCTGAAAGGGGAAGAAAGTGAGTTACAGTTAGAGCCACATGGAATGAAGCAAGTAAGGTGAAACAATGGTACAAGGACAAGAAAGAGAGAAAAGTGTGAACAGGATGGCCAAAGAGAGAGAAACTGATGGAGGCAACAGTAGACATATCACAAGCGAGTAAAAAAGTAAGGTTACGATATAGCAGCCCTGCAGTAAAGGGTAACAACACAGAAAGGGTCAAGGGAGAAAATGGCCTAGAAAACTAACACACAGAGAAGAAGGACAAGCAAAATGATTTTCGAGAAAGACTCTTTGGAGGAAAGAATAATAATACTGTGCTTATTTAGTGCTTTTCTCGAAGATCATGAAAGCGCTTTGGAATAAGTCACAAAAGTACTATTATCCAACTGATATGCTAGCCAAATACACACGAAGGTGGACATTTTTTAAACTCCAAACAAAAGTTAAAAGGGGTCAACATAACATAAAACTCCAAAAATATCTACACCGCTCACTTAAGTGCACAAGTTAGAAAAATAAATGGTACAGACTAGAAAAAAGTAACTTAAAAATATATATTCTCCTGTACTCAAAAGGCTTGAATAGACAGATGAAGTATCCCAACCAGAAAAAACTGGTTAAGACCGTACAGTGTTACCTTCCTTCAGAGAGAAGTCAGATTAAACAATTAAAAATACAACTAAACCAGACTCACAGACACAACAATATTGAGGTTTAGCAGCTAGAAACTACTGCAGATTGACTTTAAAATTAAAGTGTTATATATGCCAGAACAGTTAAACCATTTTACTGTACAAAAGTTACTCTGAATGATTTAAAATGTTCAGAGTATCAAAGGAACACGTCCCATTGCACTGGCTAGTGGGAGCACAGGCACAGGAATCTTCACCACCGGATGTCCAACAAGCAGGCACCTTAAAAATGTTTTACATTTCCCAATGAAAGTATACATTATGTATCATAAAATCTGTCGAATAGATTTTTTTTAACATCCATTAGTAAAATTACAGAATGATGGAAGTGTTCTTGTGCCATTGTAAACGGCAGGCCTGCAAACTTCATATAAGGTTATAGCAAGTCTTATGTTAACATGAAAATCTAGACAATAACTGGTCCAAAATAAGTAACCATTAGGAAATACTGAAATTAAGAAACACATCTGGAAAAGCTACTGGTCTCATTACTAAAATATTGTGACTCGCTAACTTAATTACCAGAAAGAGCTGTGCTGAAGCTTTTTCTAACGACAACAAGCTCTCAACTGACTTTACATGAAACTGGAAACATTTAGTAAATCTGGACCCATGTGTCACAGCTTCAGGTTGCAAATTCACACCTTTCTTCAGAAATCCTCAGAAATTCAATGCAGTTTGTGAAGAACTCAAAAAATATTACAAGAACAAAGACCGGTAAACATCACAGAGGTTAATTTCTGCAGCTTTTGGAGACGAGCAGTATTTTCCTTTGAAGCTTTTGGAAATAATGGTAATCTGGCAACAAAAAGCATAGGTTTCCATTTAGCCTCAGTTTGGAGACAGTCTATAAGTTCCACCACCAGTCGAGCCTTTCAATGGCACATGTGAACTTCCAGAGACAATGTAGAAACTCAGCTTCAAAACACACCCGGGCTGTGTCGTAGAAAACAACTTGGATATTAGTTTGCATCCACAGAAACGAATTCTGACGTCGTCTTCCGAACCATCTTCTAACACTGCCCTAGAAATAAATCAATAACATGTATTTATTCATCAACAGTCATGCCAGACAACGAGTTAACACAGAGGTTGGTAGAGTAACTGGAAGCATTCCATATCTATGGGAGATGACAAATTGCAAGATTTTTCTAAGTCGGCAAATTTGGCATTTTGGAATTTAGAGAGGCCTAAACATATTTTTGAGATTTACACAATTTATTAAATTGTATTAAAAGTAAAATACATTTGTATTCAAATTCTGCTCTGACAAGTAAATCTTCTGATTATTATCATAAAACTGTTGTGGGCATTCTGAAAAGTCACCAATGAATCAATCATCCTAAACACAAGAGCTGCTACTACTAAAACACAATTTGACCCTATCTTCCTTCTTAACAAAACAAATGCGGAAGTAATGCTTTCACTATATTTTAAAAGCAGACCTGTCGAGGTTCATTCGTCTGCATTAACTCCATTCTAATTCATGACTATGTTACAACCGGTTCCATCTTTGTTGCGAAAAAGGTGTATATTAAGTCTTTATGAATGTTAGTCAAAGATGAGGAGGAGCCAGTTAGGTTTCAAAGAATATCTTTATTGACATCTCAGGGCCTTATGTACAGCGTCAATTAACAAACTTTAGTCAAGGCTAGGCCTGTACGAAATTGAAATTATGTTGGTGTCATCTTGGGAATTTTGCTTGTTACGCAAATTCCCTGAATTACAGCATTGTGTCCCTTCAATTACATGTCAATTCCAGTAAGGATTTGCACCGAACATAACACACGCAACTGCTGTTCGTGGTGCTTTTATGAAATCCGTTTTTTCATTAAAAATGTAAGCAAGGAAGCATTTTGTGCTAAAATACTGCGCAAAATGGCTGATTTGACGTTTGCATAATTATGCACAAGTTCCCAAAAATTATGCATAATTACGGAAAACGCAATTTATACCATTTCTTACACATCCATAGTCATGGCATCATTCTCCCACCAACTTTAAGAAATTACCAGCTTACTTCCCACCCCTCCCCCCCACCCCCACAGACAGACACAAACACCAACATTCTATTACATCATCAATCACTCAGCATTCCATAAGCTAACTCATGCTACATACCTTCCTAAATAAAGCACAGCCGTTCTCTTGCACACACAGCACAGGGACAATCGTTAACAATCACTCAATCTCCAACATGTTTAGGTCAAACAACAGCCTGCTAAACACTCCAACATCCACACAAAGATAACAAATGGCAGTCACAATGAGTGACAGTGGTGGTCAAGGAAAATTCCTAAAATAAATGAGGGTTCGTAAACCTCATGTCAAATAAAAAACAAGCATTTGCAATGCAATAGGTCTCGCATTAGGAAAGTTTGAGCTATTGGTATTGTAAATGACAAATTTTTATTTATGTGTTGGTTTTGAAAATAGCTAAATTAATAGCTTTGTCATTTACAATGCCAATAGTTATAACTTTTGCAAATGTGCTACCTATAGCATTTGTAATGCAATATGTGTTGTATTTACGTGATTTAGATGTACTGATATTACAAATAAAAATGGCTTTTATTTATTTAAAATAATTAATACTTAAATAAAATGTATTGTCATTTATAATGGCAATAGGTAAACCTTTGTAAATAACTTTTGTGAGGATTATGTTCAGTGTATTTTATTGTGACGAAAATCCACGAACAGAAGTAAAATATTAACATCTTTTTGTGACATTTGTAACAAAGCTTGAAACATTGAGAGAACATATTTGAACCAGTTGTTGAATGGTTGCACATATTGATGCTGTGGTGGCGCTGAGTGATGTTGTGGTGGCGACGAGTAATGCTGTGGCATTCAGTGATGCTGAGGTAGCCCATAGTGATGTTGTGGTGCCCTGAGTGATGCTGTGGTGGTGCTGAGTGATGCTGTGGTGATGCGATAGATCGAGTGAGTGCGATAGATAGATCGAGTGAGTGCGATAGATAGATCGAGTGAGTGCGATAGATGGAGGGCGATAGAGTGAGGGCGATAGGTAGACAGACAGATAGAGTGAGGGCGATAGACAGATAGAGTGGGGCGATAGATGGAGTGAGGGCGATAGATGGAGTGAGGGCGATAGATGGAGTGAGGGCGATAGATGTGGTGGTGGACGTGGTGGTGGTGGACGTGGTGGTGGTGGACGTGGTGGTGGTGGACGTGGTGGTGGTGGACGTGGTGGTGATGGACGTGGTGGTGGTGGACGTGGTGGACGTGGTGGTGGTGGACGTGGTGGTGGTGGACGTGGTGGTGGTGGACGTGGTGGTGGTGGTGGACGTGGTGGTGGTGGTGGACGTGGTGGTGGTGGTGGACGTGGTGGTGGTGGTGGACGTGGTGGTGGTGGAGGTGGTGAATGTGGTTGTGGTGGTGGATGTGTTGGACGTGGTGGTAGATGGGGTGGGGAGGTGGGTGTGGTGGTGGATGTGGTGGTGGACTTGGTGGTGGTGGATGTAGTGGTGGTGGAGGTGGTGGTGATTTTGGACGTGGTGGATGTGGTGGTGGCGGTAGTCGTGGATGTGGTGGTGGTGGTAGTGGTGATGGACATGGTGGTGGAGGTGGTGATTGTGGAGGTGGTGGTGGCGGACATAGTGGTAGTGGATGTAGTGGTGGTGGATGATGTGGTGGTGGTGGACGTGGTGGTGGTGGACGTGGTGGTGGTGGACGTGGTGGTGGTGGACGTGGTGGTGGTGCTGGGTGGTGGAGGTTGGTGTGGTGGTAATCGTGCAGGATTCTGCCAGCAGGCTGTGCAAAATTCATCAGCCCCTCTAGGCGTTTGTTGCAATGCACGGACTTCACACAGAATTTGGCATCACGGTATAGTACACAATAAAACATTTCTTAGCACATAATTAAATAAGAAGCTCAAAAGAGCTCTTTCGGCATCTCTGGCAAGTGTGAATGAACAGCACCATAAACCTCTAAGAAACGAGACCAGAACGGGGAGGAATGCTTACAGTGTAGTTTCTGTAAGACTTTCCGAAAGTGACCCTAATCAGGACATAACTAAACCTTTCATGTCTATTTTACAACATCTAGATAGCAAAAGACTGGGATCCAATGATGAAAGTGGAGGTGACACCAAAGTAGCAGGAAGCAACAATATAATTTATGGGCGCATTACCTCGGCTGTTTAATCGGGTGTGATCTTGGTTATGACAGCCTTCAGCGAGCAAAGCCAGAAACGGCGGGGAGTGGATTCCTTTGAAGTCTGATGCCGGCTGCAAGCAAACCAGCATGAGTGAGAAGAGAGGCTAATGATGTGTGATGTGCACGCGCCCGCACACTTGAACTGTAGGCAATCCGCCTTTGGGTGCATTTTTGAGAGCCCTTACTTAAGTCTCGCTGAGAACGCTTGCACGTTCGCTCAGCGAGACCTAAACAACAACTGGATTATGACTAACACTGCACAATGGTCCAAGCCCTGCAAGACACCAACCTCCTTGGACATGAGGTCCTACAATCACATATACACACACTCAGAATGGTCTCAGATGTCCAGTCATGCAAACCCTTGGGCCTCCTTCGATTAGGAGTTTCCGTCCCCCCCAAATCTACAGATTCAAGGCACAAACACCACAAAAACCAAGTTTAATCATACATCACTTAGAAATGGGGTTTCTGGTTTGTGGTAGAGGGGAGACTATGTCCAATTTGGCGGGGCAACCTTCCTCGGCCACTCCGCTTATACACAACAATTTATTTATTTATAAAGTTTTATATAGCGCAAACTTGATCCCGGAGGATATCAGAGCGCTTTACAATTTGAGGCAAAGGTAAGATAGAGTGAGGGCGATAGATAGATCGAGTGAGGACGATAGATAGATCGAGTGAGGGCGATAGATAGATCGAGTGAGGGCGATAGATAGATCGAGTGAGGGCGATAGATAGATCGAGTGAGGGCGATAGATAGATCGAGTGAGGGCGATAGATAGATCGAGTGAGGGCGATAGATAGATCGAGTGAGGGCGATAGATAGATCGAGTGAGGGCGATAGATAGATCGAGTGAGGGCGATAGATAGATTGAGTGAGGGCGATAGATAGAGTGAGGGCAATAGATAAATAGAATGAGGGAGATAGATAGATAGAGCACAAAAGTGCTGACATTGCATGTTCTCTTCGGAGGCAAACAGATCCAACCAAGGCTCTCCCCACCGCCGAAAGAGTCCCTGCACCACCTCTGGATGGAGACACCACTCGTGATCCACTAGGCACCAACAGCTGAGTCTGTCCAAACAGATGTTCAGAGAACTGGCCAGGCGTCGAACCACCAGGGATATACATCGCCGTTCCAGCCAAGTCCAGAGATGCCTGGCCTCCCAACAAAGGATCCATGATCCCTCTCAAGCCTTGTTTGTTGCAGCACCACATTGCGGTAGTGTAGTCTCTGAACACCCGAACCAGCCTCCCCTTGAGAGACGGTAAGAAGGCCTTAAGTGTCAATCAAATCGCACAAAACTCAAAGTTCATGTGGTGCCCAATTTTCACAAGAGACCAGAGTCCTCTGATCGTCACCTCTCCCAGATGACCTCCCCACTCCAAAAGTGACGCATCTGTCACTACTGTGAGATCTAGTTGGGGAAGGGAGAAGGGTCTGCATCTGACCCAATCACGGTTTGTCAACCGCCATGCAGATCTTTTGCAGTTGCCGGTCCATGATTTGGACCAGGTCAGTGAAATTCCTCTGATGCTGCACCCATTGGAACTTCAGTTCCCACTGCAGAGCCGTCATATGCCATCTGGCATGACTCACCAGCAGCATGCAGGAGACCATGAAGCACAACAGCTTCAGTCAGTCTCGCCGAAATCCAGGAACAGGGGCTGACACATAGGTATCATAGCGTGAATATCCTGGACTCGCCGCTGGGAAGATAGGCGCAAAACTGTATTGTGTCCAGAAAGGCTCAGATGAAAGGGAGCGCCTGAGAAGGAGTTAGGTGTGACTTCAGCACTTTGCTATTGAACCCCAGCGAGTGAAGGAGGTGCGCCGTAGTCTGGAGATGAGCGATTTCTGCCTCGGGCGAGCCTGCCTTCAACAACCAGTCATCGAGATAGGGGAAGACTAGAATGCCCGATCCCCGCAGATGAGCTGCGACCACCGCCATCACCCTGGTGAACACCCAAGGGGAACAGATGAGGTCGAAGGAGAGCATGTTAAACTGAAATTGGTCATGGTCCACCATAAACTACAGGTAGCGGCGACGGGCAGGCAGAACAGGGACATGGAAATTAACGTCCTGCAGGACCAATGCTACAATCCAGTCTCTCGGGTCTAGGGCAGACAGAACCTGAGCAAGAGTGAGCATCCCGAACCTCCCCTTTCTGAGGCAGCAGTTGAGGGCTCTGAGGTCAAGAATTGGACAAAGGCCTCCATCCTTCCAGGGGACCAGAAAACAGCGGGAATAGCAATCCCAGCCTATTTCTGGTACGGAAATGCCCTCTGTCGCTCCCTTGGCTAAGAAAGTCTTGACTTCCTCTCGAAGCAAAGCCAGGTGATCCTCCGTCAGCCGATCGTATGTTGGAGGCATGGAGGGAGGGGTACTCTTGAAGGGGAGGGAATAACCCCTTTGGACTATCTGCAAACCCCACCTGTCCGAGGTGCTATCCTGCCAGTGGTGGAGGTGATGGCTTATCCTGCCACCAACTGGATGCCCATGATCTGGGAGACCAGACAATGAAGGATTGGAGGCGGAAGAGCAAGGGGTATTTGTTGCTTGACCCGACTTCTGGTGTGGAAAAGTAGGTCTGTTATCTTGCCATTTACTCCACGATTTTGTGCTGTACCCTTCATGACTGACCTTCTCTCTGTATCACAAACACTATGGAGCTCCACTTTTGACCTGCCACATTCCTGCACGGACACTCACCCTGTTCGTGCTTTGGCCTGCCACAAACTGACCAGCACATACTCAACCAGTCGGACAGGGAGTTTCCCAGATGTCTTCACCCTGCACACTAGGCCCTGCAGGCGTCCTTCAACAGGCCTATCAGACTTATCTCCGCTTGCTGTGTAATCATACCTTTCGCCTATGCCCTGCAGGGGTTCAAACAACTACCATTTGTGAACTTATTTGTATAAACATGCTTTTCGCCTACACCCTGCAGGGGCCTCACCGCTACCACCTGTGCTTATCAGATTAACCTTTGTTTGACATATAATCATGCTACGCCCTGCAGAGGCCCACAGCTATTACCTACAAACTTATCAGATTGACCTCTGTGTACTATGTAATTATAATGTTTTGCCAATGTCCTGCGAAAATCCCCAAAGGCTACTCACCTGCTGATCCACCAGTTTGACCATTGTTTATGAATGTAATAAGGTATTATTGGTACAACTCCCTTACATGCCTGGGGCAGGATAGAGGGTATATAAGATGTAAAGTAAGAACATTCTGCAGACTGCCTCCTCAGACAGCTATGGGTGTCTGTTGTTGATGCTCTCTCCATCTCATGAGATTGTAATAAATATCCTTTCTCTCTGTCCCCCAAAAGACCCCCAAAATCCACACTGGCTGCCAAACCCATGGGGTCGGGGCACCCACGGCCATGCAGAGGGTGCTGTATCTGTGTTTTCCTCTGGCTAGGGTAGGGCTGGTGAAACTGGAAGCCCCTTCCGTAGCCACAAAAGGAGCAAAAGGCATAAGTGGGACAGGAGGATACTGAGAGGCCCAAGGACTTGGCCGTAGCCCGCAACTCCTTGGAGCATTCTAGTGCCGTGTCTGCTTTATCTCTGAAGAGATGAGAGCCATCAAAAAGCATGTCCATAAGTTTGGCTTGGTCATTTCAGAGAAGCCAGACGTTCTCAGCCAGGCATTAAGGAAATCGCTCTACCCAGTGAGTCAGTCTTATCAAGGGCACAGCGTATGGCAAACTTTGCTGCATCCCTCAAATCTACAACAGCTTGAAAGAGGACAGCCCAGGCCTCCTTCAGGACTTGAGGCAGCACTTGCGCAAGTCTCTCACAGTGAATGTGAGTAACAGTCCAAGAGGCATGCAGTGTTTACCAACCGCATTGTGAAGCTGGTGGAAGAGAAGATTTTCTTGCCAAAGCTATTCAGTTTTTTGGATTCCCTATCCGGGGGTGCAGAAGGGAACGCACCATGGGAAGTAGAGCCTTGAACCATCAAGCTCTCGGGGTTGGATGAGAGGAGAAGAAAGCTGGGTCGCCCAGTGCATGGCGGCGGCAGCAGGCAATGGTTCTATTTACAAGAGCCCCTGTGCTGGGCTTGGGCCAGGTGCCCAAAGAACGTCTGTTACTGCCTCATTTAATGGCAACAAGGGTTCTGTAGTGGAGACACTGTATTGCAGAACCTGTCAAGACATTGGCCTTGACCACCACGGTAGGAAGCTGCAGGCCCAAGCTCTCAGCAGTCCTACGAACCACCATAGCGAAGGAAGCCCCCTCCTCCGTAGCCAGGTTAAGAGTAGAAAGCATGCCAGGCTTATGAAAGGTATCCATGCCCCTGGCATCACCCAGTCATTATATCATGAAATGTTGTCAGAGTTAAAAAATAAAACGGATAACAAAAAATGGTTAAGTCATATAAACTCTGCACAGCTGATTGTTTTTCTGGAACCCTGGCAGTTGGGAAGCTTCAGCATTGAAGGTTGTGTCTCCATAACTAACCCTCCCACCCCCTCGAATATGGGGCGGACAAAGGGAGGACTGGCGGTGTAAATTTTAACGATCGCATCGGTAGTCTTAAAGAAATCATATACCAAATCCAATTACTTTCAGTTTGTAATTTTGTAAACTGACCTGAAAATACATATTGTACTGATAAATTTATATAGTCGTGTTTCTGATAAGACTAGAAATAAGTTAATCACTGATCTAGATAAAGAACTGAAAGATTTTGTGAAATGACACAAAGCAGGATGTGTATATATTTGGGTGGGGGTTTTAACACTAGTAAATGCCAGGGTACCAGCACTTCTCAGCTGTGATGTCATAATTGCAATGAAGAGTACCAGCACTTTGTGACAGTGATATAATGATTGTAATAGAGAGTACCAGCACTTGTCAGCCGTGATGTAACAATATTAATGGGAGGCTACCAACACTTCATGGCAGTGATGTCATAATTATAATAGAGAGTACCAGCACTTGTCAGCAGGGATGTAAATATTTTATGGGAGACTACTTTAGTTTGATGTAATCAATCAAAGGGATAGTGCTTGCACTTCTTAATACAGGTGTAATAATTTCCATGCTGAGTACTGTAACTTCTCAGCAGTGATGCAATAACTTTAAGAGAGAGTAATGTGATTTATAAGTAGTGGCGTCATACTTTTAACCGGAGAATTTTGCCCAACTCAGTAGAGAAATAGTTAATATTTTAAGTAGGAGTGTGCAGTATTCACATGTTTTCACATAATTATGCAAAATGTTGGCAAAATTATCGAGAATTATGCGTAAATACACAAAATGAAACTGTCGTTTTGCACTATATTTTAGTGTGACATGCCTCCTCATTTCAATTTTTGACATGCGGTGGCATTTTGAGCAAAAACAAGCGCAAAAAAACAAAAGCATTGAAAATAATAGCCACTGCAGTTCTGCTGATTCCTGTGCGTACATGGTAAATTTGTTACAGTAAGGGCACATGTAACGGGGAATATTTATGCAGGTTGGCATAATGGCGTAATTCTTGGAATTGTGCCTAACAAGCGTACTGTGTATTTCCCGAAAATATGCAAATTACACTGTCGTAATTTAGGTTTTACCCAGGCCTAATTTTAAAGGAGAACAGTACAATTCTCAGAAAGATATAATATTTTTTAAGAAAGAGCACTTTTGCCTCTCCACCTTTAATAGGAAATGTCGGTCCCTTCTCAAAAGTGATGTAATAATTGTAATGGGAGAGCACGAGCACTTTGCAGCAGTGACGAAAAAATGTCAATGGAGACCACTGGCACTCTCAGCAGAAAGAGCAACACACGCCCCCTCCCACAGAGCTCCAAGACCGGCCAAAGCCTCCCGCAACTATCTTCTGGTGTGGTGGGCCCGCCCGGCTCCACGGGACTCCTCTCTTTCGCTGGAGACACGTCTGTTCAGGGTGGCTGAAAAGGCGGGACCCGGGCGGCTTCCGGGGGCGTGGCCAGCCGATAATAGTAATTCCTTGCAGCTGTGCTGGTAGCTTAGCAACGCCTGGGGAACCCCTTAGTGGCTATCTCGTTGCTGCGGCGTGCTGTTGGGCCGCGTTGCATCTATTCCCACTTTGTCACCCCAACGCGGGGTATGCTCCCGCCTCTTCATCATTTATCAGATTTTGGCAGCTTCCGTAGTCACTGCACACACACCAGAGGGAGAGTGCGAGCGTTTCCTCTGGGAGAGCACTGGGGCGCCCCAGCAGGGTGCAGGCAGGCCAAAAAAAGCAAGCAAAGGGCAGTCCTTCTTTAAGCCCAAAAGGCAGCCGGTCAGCCCCAACCCCCGAGGAATCAAGTCCCAAGGTGGTTCCTCCTGGCAATCCAGCAACCCTCTGACAGTGTCCAGAGCCAGCAGCATCTGGCCACCAGTCCCACGCAGTGTCTTCTCTCCCCCACATGGGGTCACAGCCCCTATACTTATTGTGCAATTTCTGTGTTATGGGTGGAATTTCAACCACTATTGAAGTGCACAACACCCCCAATCATATTTTCAGCCCAGGCGCCAGACACAACACAGTGAGGTGGAGCCAGCATTATGGAAGGCAGGCACAGCCCTATACAGGTGCAGGAGCTACCCCTCCCACCACTCCAAATACAGACCAGGCCTGCAATTGGAGTGGTGGGACCTGTTCACAATCTGCATAAATTACATGAAATGTAAGCAGCATTGTATGCAATTTCCATAAATATATAATATTGAAGCCAATCATATTAAATTTCCATACTTTTTATTTTTTATCATTTTAGCAACAGAAAACCACAGTACAGATGGGAAGTGTGCATACATTCCTTTCTCATATAATACAATAAACACTTAGTGTGTTGCAGTTACATACACAAGCATGTATATCGCCAGGAGTAAAAAACATCAGTTAGGTCGAAGCAATACATCCAAAACATCATTTTTAGGCAGCATTAACACCATCACTCACAATGTGGGGCATCTCTACCGGCGCCCAAGACCCAGCAGCGACACCCAGCTGCCTACCCTGAGGCAATCAAGGTAATGGGCAAAGAACTTTGTATACATCATCATGTGCTTATTCAGCATCCGATTGCATCAGCATATATGCGGTGTAGGGTCCCCAAATATCCCGTGGCCGAGACGCTGACGGTAACCCCTCAGAATAGCAGGTAAGTTGGTCACGGCAGTATACCAGGTCCTGCCGCCATTGCTTCAGCCTAGGCGCCGGCCTGCCGCCCCAACATAGGGCGACTTGGCTAATTGCAAAGAGAGCACCACCAATTTGCGCACTCCCGCTGGTACTTTGGAAGCGATCCCCAACAGACATACCTTAGGATCACACCCAATCTGAGCACCCGTCATAACAGACAGCACCTCAGTCACACCCATCCAAAAGGCAGATACTCTATTACAAGCCCATGCCAGATGTACAAAATCAGCGCTCTCCGCACCACAACGCACACAACAATGAGAATCCCTCAGGCCATATTTGTGCAACTGTGCAGGCGTGTAGTACAGCTGGTGGAGGTATTTATAATGTATGAGCTTAAAATTGCCATTTACCGCAAAACTCCCGGTCATTCTACAGCATTCCTCCCATTCTTCATCTGTTAGCGGTTGTGGAAGACCTTCATCCCATTTATCTCTGGAGCGGGACACTGCGGCCCCTTCGTCCAATTGCGAGGCATGATATAACTGGGAGACCAATTTAGTTCTATCATTGGCCGTATAAAGAAGCTGCAGCGCCCCCAAGGCGACCGGCTCTTCAGGGAAGGCCGGGTACAAACTACGCATGGCTGCCCGGAGTCTGGCATAGATAAACGTCGCCATAACGTCATTCCCCCCATTTTTTAAAAAAGTCCTGCAACTTGATGAACGTCCCACCTAAAAAGACATCTCCCATTGTCAGTACCAAGGCAGTCTGGAGTATCCTAACTGCCCCTGCCTCGCCCGTCACCGATATAGCGGCATGATGAAACAAGGGCATCGCAGGAGCGTACAATGGTAGCCGCCCAGTTCTATTCCCCAGCTCCGCCCATGCTCGAGCCGTACATTGCACCGTATCAACTTCACCTTTGTCGTACACCGAGTGTGGATTCGCTACCATAGCCTTAAGGGGCAATGGATGTACTGCGCCAGCCTCAACTGCCACATGTGGCGTGAATGGCGGCGCCGATTGCCAATAAGAAGCAAAGTGTGCCTGTGCACAAAGATAATATAAGTGCATGTCCGGTATCGAGAAGCCACCCAGTTCATATGGCTTCGTCAGTGTTTCCCATCCTATGCATGATTTCTTACCCTCCATGCGAGCGTGATTAGTAAGGAGCGAAGTGTTACGAAAAATTGGCCCGTCAAGATAATCGGGACATTAACAAATAAATATAAAAACTTGGGCTGCACCACCATCTTGATCAGTGCCACTCAGTTCGCAAAAGACAAGGGTAGACGTATCCACCTAGATACCTGATCTTCCAGTTTTGACACCGCCACCCCATAGTTAGCCTGAATAACTTCTTGCTGGTCCCAATGCACCTATATACCAAGGTACCGCACAGGGTCAGACGCCCATTCCAAGGGAAAGATCAGCACAAACGGTGAGGCACTTTGCGTGAGCGGTAATATTATGGATTTAGCCCAAATAATGGTTAAGCTCGAGAACCATTCAAAACTAACATACTCCCGAATGACCTGTTCCAAGTATTGCTCTGCCTCCCGTACATACAATACCAAAATCTTCATACTTATTTTACATCAAAAGGTAGACTTGTACATAATCCCCATGTATAAACATGAAACAATTACATCATCTCCACACTTCAACAGAACTTGCTGACGCCAAGACCAGCGTTATCAGAGTGCTCTGAAATAACTTGGTTTCTTGCATACTTAAAATTAATTCTCATTCCCCCAAATCACTAAATATCTTTAGGATACAACGCAAGAGATTTGCCTTTCTTCCCTATGGTTCCATTTCTTTCCTTTTCTTCAAACTGCACCAGTGTCTCTGGGATCGCTCCTAATTAGATTGCTGGAACAGTTCTATAATTCCTCTATTGTGTAAACAGCCAGCATCATGTCTCAGGACAACGGTCATTCTGTTGCTATTTGATCAGTAAAAATAATATGAACATGCTCACCAGAGTCTTTTTTTACTTTCAATTGCTGGTTCCAATTGATGGGCTTTCAGTCCTACCTCACGTTTGGCAGTTTTTCTCTCTTTCACAGACTGAATAGATCGAGCTAGCAATTTCTTGGGTGCTGTGGGAGAGGCGGTACACTAACATGCTTCATAGTTAATGTCAGTACACTACTATGGGCTTGAGGGGTGTGAACACACAACACAGATGCTACCAGTGACTAAGTCTGTACTCGTGCACAAGGCCAGGTACACTACTTTGCTCTCCATGTCTCCGTTGGGCATGAGGATACCTCATTTTTGTCACTGCATGCCATGGAAAAGTAGCCAAAGACAAACGGTTGCTGCTCACACTACATCGTGCCCTGATCTGTCCAAAAGACCAGTAGCTACTAGTCATTCAAAAATGTGCCCAAAATTGGAAGATGATGGAAAAAAAACACACTCACCATTACTGACAACCGACACACAACAGATCTTTTACTTACAACCCAGGAGAATGGACTTCTTAGGCTGTAGGGGTGTCCTGCACAAGCAGGGGCACCCTCTCACTTAGTACCAAGCACCCTGCCTTCAGGACTGTAAAGGCCTGCTAGAGGGGTGATATAGGTTTTAAGTGCAGTGACCATGGCTACCATATACTAGGGACTGATAAGGGTACCCCAGTATCCAACCTGGGATGTGCCCGAGTACTGAACATACCAATTTAAGGGAGAAAGCAGATAGACTGGGGTCCTGATTAGCAGGATCCCAGTTAGACTGGTCAAAAACAGCTTAGCACCAGGCATAAGTGGAGGTAACCATGAAGAAGGATCCTACCTTCTTACAGGGGGTCTAGATTTTTAGCTGGAAACTCGACATATAGGGTCACATCGTCTGCGTACAGTGACACCAGGATCACTCGAGGGGTAAATGCCAATCCACAGTGTGCATGATGCTGTCTCAATTGTGCCGCAAGAGGCTCCATAACCACGGCAAACAGAAGGGGTGATAGCGGGCATCCCTGTCTCGTGCCGCGAGCCACCGCAAAGGGAGGGGAAATTATCCCATTAATCCGGAGACCCGCTGTCGGAAAGGGGTACAGCAGGGCGATTAGCTCCAGGCGGGACAAGAGTGCAAAAAACTACCGCCACTCCAAGGTATCAAAAGCCTTGGTGATGTCTAAAAATATCGCAGCTGCCGAGAGGGAGGGGTCTATTTCTTGTAGAGGCGCAAAAAAAGGTGCGAAGGTTGTGGGATGTACCCCTGCCAAGTACAAAGCAGCACTGGTCAGGGAGCAGCACAATGGGCAGCAGTGGGAGTAGTCTCGCCGCAATCAATATGGCGAGAATTTCACTATCTAGGTTAATCACTGATAACAATCTGTAAGAGTCACACAGCAGCGGATACTTATTGGGTTTGAGAATCGTGAGGATGAGTGCCTCCCGGAAGGATGGAGGAAGTGTTTCCTCATACATATCGATGAGGTGCAGGGCCAGCAGCGGAGCAAATTCTTCTTAAGTGGCCATCAGGACGTCCAACCCTGAGCCTTTATCTCTGGGCGGAGCTCCAATCACCTCCTCCCCCGCGAACGGCTCATCCAGGTATTTACGGTGGGCGTCTCCTAGCCAGAGAAACTGAATAAAATAAAAAAAGGTGTTCAGGTCAGAGGGGGGTGGCAGACTGTTGCAACGCAAAGAGTGAGGAGTAGAAACACAGCATTTCGACCTGGACGGCCTCCTGGCCTATCGCCCTCTCAGCCTCTGTTGTGTGTAGCTCGCTAATGTAGTCGGAGACCGGCTAGTGTTTTGCCTGCGTGGTCCCCATCCCCATATAGTCTTGGGTGTGTCTCTTTTCCTAGATAAAGTATCTCCCTTACAGCTGCCTACTCAAACTTGTCAATTTTGCTTCTGATGTCTCCTAGAGTTTCTGTCCTATTGGTGTTGAAGTATTCTTTTTTGAGCTCTCGTATTTCTCCCTCAAGGCACCTAAGGTCCCCTCATAGCGGGCGGAGCACGCCCGTCCGTTCAGCAATACTGCCAACTCTCCACCTCTGCATTTCCCAACAGAGGGAATAGAAGGGGCTTGTTCCAACTGATTAGATAGCCTAAAGCCTGCCCAGACAGGTCCAGCATCTGGAAAAGTTGCGGCCTTGAGGAAAGAAAAGAAGAGCAGAATATAGTCTGCGCACAAGGCAATATGATCGTTAAAGCCATGCCCCCAACGAACACCCAACACCTGGGCTTTGTATCTGACCCATGTCGCCATGTGTCGCTGTGTGGATAGTGAGCACTCTTAATCGGTACCACGTTGGATGGGGAAAGCACATGCACACCTGCCGCCAGGTATACTATATACTATATATGTGTGTGCGACAGAAAACGAGGCCCAAATTTATATGAGCATGTCTAGAAGAAAGTCTCAGTCAAGAGAATCAAAGGCCTTTTAAAAAATCAATGCATAAAGGCGCACTGCGGTCAACAAGGTGGTGCCGGTATGCCAGGGCTGCATGCACCCTGCAAATGCAGTGTCTGGACTGTACTGTGGCACAAAGCTACATGGGTCCTAGTGGACCAGCGCCGGCAACACTAAAAAGCATGTTGGCCACCAACTTGAGTTTGTAGTTTATAAGAGATATAGGACAGTATAAGGAGTAATCTTCAGGAGGGCGCCCTTCCTTATCCAGACCCTTCGGAAAATGGCCCTTCATATTAGCTGCGTTGTACAGAACCAAAAAAGCCAGCAAGAGAAATGTCTGAAAATTCTGATAATATTCAATCAGGAAACCGTCTGGTACTAGTGTCTTGTCAGGATTCATGACACCAAGGGCTGCATCAGTTTCCTCTATATGATGGGTTTATCTAGGAATCCCCCTGCTCCAATGCAGGCATACTGGGCGGGGGAAAGTCTTCAAAGTTGGGAGCAACTCCCAGGGGGTATCTCCCATTTGGTGCATAGGGCCTGGTAATAGCAAAGGTGGTTGCAATCACCTCTGCTTCTTTTGAATCTCACTAAGGAGTGGCCTGCAATACTCTGAATCACCCTGTAGGTACCGCTGTGGGTCGCTAGCTACTAAAGGTGTTTGCTGGACTTATCGCTACACTCGTAGACCCAGCTAGTAAATGCAGTCCAACACTGGTGCAGCACGTTGCGGCAGAGCTGCCTTAACAAACCTCTATTTCTACCTGGTACTCCTTCTCCGGTCCCCTGCGCAAGACAGACAATATGGCTCCTAGCTCTGATGCAGGTCCTGTCCCTCCCTCTGCGCTCATGGTGGGACCAGGCAATACCCCACCATGCAGGCCTTCTATAGGTCAGCAGAATCGGAGAGATTCTACAGACTCCTCATTCAAGCCTAGTAATGCACCTATTTCCTGTGACAGGAAGTATGTGACCATCCTATTGTTTAAGCACCATGCTTTTAGGTGCCAGATGAACCACTACTGGGGAGTGGTCCTAGATTCCCCTAGGTACAATGTAGGCTCCCACTGTAGCAAGCATTGCATTAGGGAGCAAAAGGAGATCAATACAGTACCTCGTTTTACCTTAGGCCCAAGCTGTCAGCACACTGACTACCCCTCTTCGGGGAGTCCCCGTCGCTCTTGTGTGGTCCCCTGGGGGGACATCACTGCATTGAAGACTCCCCCTCTTACCGGGATCCACAGTGCTATGGTTTTCACTGCCTCCAGCGGTGCATCATCACTAATCAAGCTGAAGGCCCACCCAACGATTACACCCTCAGCCACTATTCATCTACCCTGCGTGTCAATCTCAAAGCGGGAGACCACCATGTGCTTATGCTTATGTAGGAAGAGAGCCACACTGCCGGAACCCTGGAAATAGCCCATGTGATGGACTCTGTCATAGTCATATCTGACTAGTAACAGAGATTTAGATTGGAAAATAATTTAAGCGTGGCAGGGGTGTGCAAATCCTGGAGAGGTTATAGAATTAGCGATAAAGTTTTATGCCTGTTTGATAGGTTGATTTAAAGAAGTTGAGGATTCACTATGCGTCGACAGTAAAATGTGTCAAAAAGTGGTGCTCATGTGAAAGAAATAGCAGAGAAACAAAATAATAGTCATTAATGTCTGAAGACTGAGCGAGAGAACATTACAGAAAGGATGGGGCTAAGCAACTCCACAGTGGAAATGAATTTAAGGAACTTCATTTTTAAGTTGACTTGGAACAGGACATACAGGTGTTCAAGATTCATGAGGTGTGAAGTCCACTTGGCAGGAATTCGTTTTTAAACAGACAGAGGCGTTCAGATACGACTGTGATGCGGGGACCACACTGGCACAGAGTTTGGCACATTTGCCAGCATATGATTTACCCCATTTCAAGATGAATCCTCAAGTGTTTGAGTAAGTACAGAAAATAAAGGAGTTTACAGTGATTAAATAGGTTTCAGGTAGGGTTTCAATGATGGTGATGTGGGCAGATTGTTCAATACTGGCACCAATTTTTCCAGAGTTGGCAGGATGAGTTTCACTAGTTGGTATTGGACAGTAATCTACAGTTGGTATCATGGGAGATTTCGGGTGAGTCTGGGAGACGCCACACTTGTCGGTATAAACTTCTGATCGCATCACAGGATCAAAAGCTCCTAGCACGCCAAAGCCATGTAGTTAGGCATGGAAGAAATTCATTTGAAGGTTTGTGGCCAGGGACATTGTTCCTGCTTCAGCTCTTTTAGCAACTATTTAAAATTGTTTGACTGAACATTATCATAAGGGATAATGTTATAATGCAGTTAATCTGTTCACAGCAGAATATATGAATCAGAAGAACGGTTATAAATGTTGACTGGGAAAGCCGCCTGCCACAAGATAACACCTGGGGCATGGGAATAAAGCATTGGAGTGGGTGGAGACATGCGGGACAAGCTAAGGGTTAAACTTTGCGGATGTAGTCTATGAAGTCAGCTACATTGTGTGTGGGTATCTTACAGGAGTTTACATAGTGAAGGCATGAGATGTTTCTAGTAGCAGATTTCAACAAGTCTGTTTTTGACCAGGAAGGCCAACTCCATACCACCAAGCATTTTTTACATGTTTTTCCAAGATAATGATAAGTTGCGAGTTTAAAAGAACAACGAGAAAATGACAGCCAACAAGGAGTTGAGCTGGAGTGGCTGTTCATTTCTTTCAGGACACTTTAAAACCTATGTCCACACACACTTTGGCTAGATGGTCGAAACAGGTGATGAAGCGTATGTTTATGCATAAATATTTGTGACACATTCTCTTGGTGGATCAATGGCATCAACATCATGTATGGTGTGAGGAAAATGCAGTAAAATGCAGTATAGTTTAAAGTCAGCAGTTGGTGTAGGGATTTAATCTTTAAACGGTTCTAAATCAGAACGATTTTAAGGCAAGCATATTAGCCTATATACCCCGCCATAAAATACAGATTTCCCTTAGCAGAGGGGGTAGAATATTATAATTGTGTTAAGGACCAAAGGATAATATTATCCAACTCAGTTGCATTCCCAGCATTTCTGATGTTATTTGGATTGTTTTCAGTATAATGGTGGAAAACATCATACAATGGATGACTATGCAAACAAGGGCATGGCAAAGCGGCTAAGATGGCGGATGCACATTAGCACCGCTCCGCTGTATGCCCGGATTATCCTTCCAAATCCCAGAGTAGAGGCAGCATCCACCAGAGGCAGGCAAGCAAATCAACTCACACTAACTAGTGGCTTAACCTCTATTGCCACAGGGGAGCAGGATGGCCGTAGCGGGACAGTACAGACCAGAGATGCCCTAAGCCACGTGGAAGCAGCCTCCTCATCCTGCCGTCGCCGCCCGCCTAGCACCGAAATCACCCGAACCCCAATGCCGGGTTGCCGGCATCATGGGACTAGCTGGCTGACGCAGGGAGTGTCACGAAAGCAGCACCCATCACAGGACAACGTTGTGCAGCCCTGGGGCACCGCAGTGAGGTAACTCTGAGGTGGGTGAAGCGGTGCCCCGGGTGAGCAGTGAGCTCCTCCCCTGAGGACGCGGTGGCCAGCATCTGCCAGGCCGTGCAATTCCAGGCAACAGACCTGTGAAAGCGAGGGGATCGACCCCTCGGAGTGCTGTGCGGAGGCCCTAGACACAAGGACTGCACGGAGGTGAGGAGCCGTGGGTGAAGTGAAGCGTCAGCAGGACCCGAGGGGTCGTGTCGGGCTCAGGTCCACAGGAGCGCAGACGCCTCTGCGGAATCCACCATGCCCCCTTCATCCCTCCTCCTGCAGTAGACCTCCGAAGGAGCTGTAGGAATTCACAGGCCTGAACGGCGGTGTCTGCATAGTCGGGCCCCCGCAGCTTATACCTGCATCGCACACACCCTACCCTTGCAGGGGACCAAGGAGGCATGAAGAAGGTGCGGAACGCTGGCTGGCGGCTGGGACTACTTACGTCTGCTCAGCTGTGTGGCCCCGGCGGACATAGAAATACAGCTAGCACCTGAGGGCGGGGGCAGGAGGCGGGGAGAAACGCAGAGCAGGACTCTGGGGTCATACCGGGCCCAGGTCCAGCAAACCGCAGGAACGATCGATAACTCATCCTCCGGTCCTGACTGGTTGGTGCAGCACTTACGGCGATCTACGAGACTGCATACCAACTCCTATGTGGTTGGACCCAGGGGCTGGGCTATTTTCCTATATAGTGGCCTATCACGATCGGGAGGAAGATGACGAGTAGAGGGTGGAGGGAGCGCGAGGCACCAGAGAGAACCAGCTAGATTAATCCATCAGCAGCACTGAAAGTTGCTGCTTGGGCGAAACATTGCGTTGGGCCCGCCTTCCCTTCCTTCACCACACAGGAAGTTGTAGAACCATATCAGTCCTGAGTCATGTCCCGCCTGCTGTGCTTCCCGGCACCCATGGGTCAAAGCACCACCTAGGAACCCCCACCTTTCCTATTGAGGCCTACACAGGCAACCCCTTGACCTTCCCGAAGCTCGTGAGGTGAAGACACGAGTTGGAACTCTACATAGATTGTATACCCGTGGTACACCCCCCAAAGGATACGGGCTTGGATTTTGCAGGCACATGCCGTTGGCCCAGCAGCTAGCCATGTGTCAATTGCAATCCACCACCTCCCAGGCACCACACGCTCTGAGACGCAGAGGGGCCACAGCAGCGACGAGCATCATACACCACAGAGAACCAACATTAATCTCTGTCGGCGAAAATGGAAACAGTCCTGAATGCAGTAGAAAAGTTAGGTGCAATGCTGGGAATAAGCAGCTCTTCCTTAGAGGCAAAGATAAAGTGGCCATAGACTTCACAATGCTACACGCAGACCAGAAGAAACTAGCCGACAAGGTGCAGGCACAGGAGACAGCCATCACGGAACTTCGCCTCGCCACCAGCTAGAACACGTCTAATGCGCTCAACCTCACAGCTAAGGTCCAAGCCCTGGAGGAGAGACTGGACGACATGGAAGGCCGGTCACGGCGCAACAACGTGCAGGCAGGTGGTGAGGCTGTTAGAGGAGGCTGAAAGCCGGGACCGCGTGTCCTATGTGGAGCAATAGATAAGGGCCCTCCTGCCTCAAGATGAACTGTCCCCCCAGTTTGTCGTGGAGCATGTGCACTGAGTGCCAACCTGGAGACACCCTTCCCCCTCCCCCAGGGCACGGCCCAGACCTTCCTGATCCAGCTACTCAACTTCAGGGACAGGGACGCTATACAGGAGGAGACTTGGAAGTCCTCAGGTATAACAGTGTGTAAAGCCCACGTTATGTTCTTCCCATGCTACCCTGCACTGGTCCAATGACGCAGAAGCTCTTTCCAGTCGGTGAAGAAAGGCCTCCAGGAACTGAATATGCATTAATCCCTCCTGTTGCCAGGCCAACTTTGCATAGTGGCAGAAGGATCCACACATTTTTGTCGACTTTTCTGCAGAAACCTGGACATGACGTGAGGAACTGGGACTATTCTCCAGACACCTGTAACCCGGAGGCAATGCAAAGGCGCGACAGGACAGAAGACGCCGGACACGTAGCAACCATCCGGCTACAACACAGTCAAACACACAGATCACACTCCCCAACCTGGGGCAAATCATCACAGAACACTGGAAGGCCTTAATGATCGCAGCGGCACTGGGTGACCAACCCCACAGTTCGGATCCAGACACCGAATCTATTCCATTCATGGCTGAAGAGCAGACCCATTCATGGCCGGGGAGACCAGACTCTCCTCCCCCTCCGGAGGTGATACCACTACCAACGATGACATCATCTAATTCTAATGGATGGGTACTCACAAACTTTCTCTCGGGGGCCAAATTTACAGTGTGGTTTGTGTCCGAGGGCCGCACCAGTGGGGGCGGGTCATTGGGGGAGTGGGCGGGGCTAGAGCAACAAAAAAAACCTGACCATGAGGTTGATCACTTGTCCCTGCAGCGAACGCCTTTGTCCACTGAGCCACGAGACCCGGCATACACACATCTCTCTCGCTCTCCCTCACTCTGTCTCCCTTTCCCACCCTCACTCTGTCTCCCTTTCCCTCCCTCCCTTTCCCTTTCCCTCCCTCTACCCCCTTACTCTCCCTCCCTCTCCCTTTCCCCCCCTCACTCTCCTTCCCTTTCCCTCCTTCAATCTCCCTCTGTGGTCCTTTCCCTCCCTCTCCCTCTCTCTCCCTTTCCCTCCCTCACTCTGTCTCCCTTTCCCTCCCTCACTCTGTCTCGGTCTCCCTTTCCCTCCCTCCCTCTGTCTCCCTTTCCTTCCCTCCCTCCCTCTCCCTCTGTCCCCTTTCCTTCCCTCCCTCCCTCTCCGTCATCTCACCCTGCGTGTGTGTGCCCTGGCTGAGACAGCTTCCGGGGGCACACACACACACAGAGCCGCACCCGAGCACTTCACAGGTCTTTAAATAACCATTCAAGTCTTAATGAGGCTGTGTTGTATTTCACCTTTTAGCGCCGCAGCTCCACTCTGTCTACGGCTGGCCCCCACAGAGCAGCAGAGTCTCTGAGTCACACTGATAGACGTCTGAAAGGTATGCGGGCCGTACTATGAGTACCTGTGATCTAATGCATACAGCTCCAGAAGGTATTCTGTCGCTGCCCTATCTCCCCGGTTATAATAAAGTAGAGAATTGGCCACCTTCAAAACTCCTGTTTAGCAGGCCACGTTAAGACCAGGCGGAACGGTGCATTGGCCAGTAATTTATCATATTGCACCGCCACGCCGCAACATCCAGGAAGTATGTAGACTTTGCCAAAACTTGCTATCCTCTGACAGGGACTATATTAGAGACAACCTACAAGGGCACAGCGATAACGCCACCACCACACGTATTAGCCCTATCTTGAACTAATATTGTTTGAAGCAGAATGTATCTGCGACACAATTTGGTAGGGCCCTTGTTGGTGCTCCACTCCACTAATGTTCTTCAAGTTTTACTGTTTGCCCCTCTCCACATCCTCTCCTACACCTCACACCGCAGTGAATCAACCTGAGGCTGGAGCATCTACATAATTTTACAGCCAATAGGTCTGCGCATCAACAGCAAGCAGAACACCGCATCCGGACACAAAACACACACATATGGCGCAAACTAATGTAATCACATGAGAGGTGTTCACACTCCAGCTAAACACAATTCCATATATTCATACCTACAGTGTAGGCCCGCTCACATAGTGCTCAAGCAAAGGGGTCACTAGTGTGGGTCAGAGCCAGAACCCCTTTCATAGCAGAAGAGGTAACAACGAGGGGCGATATGTTCTTGTACGAGGCAGATTAAACAGACAGTCTATTCTCATAGGCTCTATATATGCCCCAAACCGTAGAGCAGCCGGCCTTCCTACGCAGCCTCACATGTACGCTTGCGCCCTAGGCTGATATCCTGTGGTTATTGGGAGGGGGCTTTAATTCAGTGCTCAACACTTTTTTAGACCGCTCCTTCTCCCCATTGACACGACCCCCGCCTCCTCTAACGCCCTAGTTCTGTGCGACTGGCTCACAAATTGGTCTCTGACAGACATTTTGTGGGCCACAAACTCAGCCACCCGTGTGTACTCATTTTACTCCCACGTACACGGCCTGCATGTGCGACTGGATCAGATTGTTGGCTCCTCCGCACTATTACTGCTCATTAAAACCATTGATTACCTAGGTCGCACACACTCCGACAATAACCCCAGGATATTACAGCTAAGCTAAGAGTGGGAACCATTTAAGGTAGTCATCAGAGGGCACAGCACGGGGCTGGTCTGGAATTTGCGCAAACAACTAACCAGAGAGATAGGGAAATTAGAATTCAATCTCTTACCTTGCGATACCTAATAAACATCATGCACGAAAGACCCAAAACAATTGAGCAAGGAGCAAAGTGAACATATCAGCCTGTTAGAGTGGCTACGATATCTTAATTACAAAGCACACTCAACGCGCACACATGCACTATCAGACAGACCTAGTTGATTATTGGCTTGGTTGTTGCGCCAAGAACAGCCCAGACACCCTATAGATGCCATACGCCCCATAGATGGCCCCACAGTATATACCCAACAGGAGATACAAGTGGAGATGACCAAACGCTATACAACTTTCTATAAAGCCATGGTCCCATTAGACCGAGCCCGAATAAGAGCATTTCTAAATGCGGTACAATTACCCACTATCTCGCCAGAGCAATGCGAGACACTAGGCGCCCCATTGAACAAGAGGAGATTAGAGAGGAACCCCCAGCCCAGACATGCTCCCGTTTTAATTTTACACGGCCAACGTAACCGTACTGGCACCGCACCTCCAAGCAGTCTATGCCATGGCAATAGGCTACTCCTCTCTCCCAAAACCATTAAGCAAGGCCAGGTTAGTCTAGCTACTCAAACCGGATAGAGACCCTATGGAGCTAGGCTCGTACAGACCACTGGCTCTGTTGAACATAGATTTTAACATTTTGCCGAAACTGTTAGCGGATCGACTAGCACCATTAGTTCAATCGCTTAAGCAGGAAGACCAAAACAGGTTCGCCCTAACATGAAGAACCTCTTTGAACCTTCGCAGATTCTTCAGGGCTGCCATATATGCGCCACGACAATGGCCTTACGCGGGGTTCCTGATCTTCGACTTAGAGAAGGCATTTGACACCCTAGAATGGGACTTCCTGTTTGCGGTGCTGCCACTATAAGCATTTGGGGGGGCATTCATTAAGATGGTCCGGCTACTATACAACGATCCACTGGTGAGTGTGAAAACAGGCCCGTACATGTCAGCTCTGATCAAAGTGCGGAGGGGCACCCCTTATCTCCATTGCTGTTCTCACTCGCCGTGGAGCTGCTGGCGGCAATGTTCCGGGCAAGAGGAGTAAGCTGGGGATCCCTCAGGAAGACAACACACATCATCTCACTATATGCTGAGGTTCTCCTATATTTAAGAGATGCCTGGGGATTTCGGGTGTACCATCACCCAGAAGACTTGCTTGAGGTCAACTTGGGCAGGGCAATAGCCTTCAGCCGATCGCAACCCACATTCTGGGGAATGCTTTTCCTAACCATTATGGGCCACTTGGCATTAAAGAAAATGATATTACTGCCGCGACTACTATATTACCTTGCTAACTTGCCCATATATCTCCCACCGGCCTTTTTCAAAATACTGGAGGGGATGTTGAGAGGACATATTTGGGGGCCCTACCATAGCAGAGTACCTCTCTAGAAGCTCTATGTACGAAGAGACCAAGGGAGGCACGCCCTGCCCAACTTAGAGCACTACTATCTAGCTGCTCAGCTGCAATGGGTGGCTATATGGCTCTCGGAGTAACGCTTGGCAGACACTGCAACAGAACTCCCGGCCCTGACCCCCAAGGCCCTTCCCTCCCCCTTTCATCTGGGCAGCAAACAGAAACCACCGCCACAACTACTACTTAATGTGGCGTACAAATCATATCGCAGGAGCCTGCTTCTGATACGTAGCATTACGCAATATGCCCGCGCTCCCAATAATAGATACACCAAGCAGCCACAGTCCTATCACGGCCCAGGAGATACGCTACCTAGTTGAAAGCAGAATATAGTATCTGGGGGACCTGTATCGTGAAGGAAATGTTTTGCCCTGTGCCTCACTTATAGACAATTATGGGGTGGCAGGGCAATTCCTCACACACCGAGCAGGCATAGCTGTGCTATACAATCATTGGGGAGACATGACCAAAGAACCACCCAAGCACTTGACCATCCAATACTTACATGTGATGGGTCAGGGTAGACACCTTATAAAATGGTTCACAGCTTCCCATTGGTCTGTCTCACACAGCGACGCCGTAACTTTCCCTACGCACACACTTGGAGGAGGATCTGCAATGCCCTTTCACAGATGTCAAGTGGAGTAGGGTGTTGGAAGGTCCGACTGGCGTCCCACGCAACATGCGGTACCACATCATACAGTACTTTATCACACAGAGGGCATACCGCACACCAGCAAAAATTTATACATTCTATGCTGGTGCGGTCACTACCTGTCCGCACTACCAGGCCGCTGATGCAGACTTGGTACACATGTTGTGGAGCTGCCCAAGACTAGTAGAATATTGGGAGTCGGTAACGTCCACACTAAGCCACTGCATGGACCGAACAATACCCCTAAACTGGGAGACCTGCATCCTACACCTGTATGCAAACAACAAACATCTGCGAGTCACCTCCCAGTTTATAGGGCTAGGGCTGATTGTTGCAAAGATGCTGATCACACAAAGGTGGCGCTCGACCGAGCCCCGGGCGGTGCGCACCTGGGAACGCTCACTGCAGGTGTGGGCCAAGGCAGAGAGCGTTGCACTATGCAGGGAGGACACATTAGGCCTTTGCAAAATCCCAATTGCAGAAAGTTGGGATGCAATATTGCAGGAGCTTCTGAACAGTGGTGAGACCCCGGAGCCCGAAGCAGGACCAATAGCACATGAGCAGCAGCGGAGCACCCCATGTGCAACCTGAAACGACCTATCGCATACACGACATCCATACACTGCACCTGTGTGGATAACTACTAAACAACTTAACGTACAGTACCCACATGCCCTGCGAAGAACGCAAGACAGCCGACGAAAACCACTGTAACATAATAACTTACACTTCGGTTGATTGAGGTGCACCGCCAGCCCACACCCCCACCACCCTGTGGTTCAGCTGCCCTCTATTTCCTTACCACTCAAAAAAAAAAAAAACAACAGCGCTGCAGCAGGATAATAGTACACATGCACTCCATTAGCAGGCGACCCCATCTTCGGTGACCAGCAGTAAGACGTAGGTCGTCCCCCTGATCATAGATCCACAACCCCACTCACAGCATGCAATAACTGAGAAGTCTGGTTCACCACGAAATCTCCTCCGCTATGCAGTACCAGCGATTGTCACCTGAGTTGTTCTGTATTGTACTATTCAAGTTGCATTTACGTGTTCTGTAACCGTATTGATGATAAACGCAATAAAAACAGATCAAAACAGAAAATGGATGACTATGCAAGAGGCAGAGAGAGCAATTTAAAGAATTTAACAATAGTAGTTTAGAGTATTGTGGAGATGGCTAAGACAAATATGTTTACTCTTCATTCGCAGCACATGGAATGAAAGAAGAAAAATGGCTATTCAAGAATGTTAACTTTGCAATACTATTCATGTATTGTATTGCTGCTGCACGTGAGCATTAAAGAAAGTTGTGCCAACCTTAGCCATTGTTCCTTTAGTAAGACCACAAACCTCTACCTACATTCTGTGGAAAATCCGCTTTATACCATTCACAAGGAATAATTGGGTTGGAACAGAGTCTGCCATTTGGAGGAAAACACATCCCAACTGGAATTTACAACTTTTTGCAGTTCGTCAAAGATGAATTATAGGGTGAAATCCAGAGGCTGCTGTCAAGGACAAGCCCAAGATGTCTTGGGGTCCATTTGTACCTCAGGCAAAATGTTCAATTCTTATAACAAATATGATTTGCAAGGGTAACTCTTTTCTTTAGAGACATACCACCACGCGTGGCCACTTTAAGTTAACCTAGCCATAGGGCCTTCGTAATTTGCCATTATCATCCTGAGAAATCTAGATCTTGTGCTCATCCCAGCTTGTTGAAGATTTTAAATGAAAGGTTTGTTTCTTTTCTTGTTATGTTACACTTTGTATCTGAAAATATAAACTTACTCGCATAATTGTCTTTGTCTCTAGGCTTTGATTATTACACTAAGGGCTGCAAATAATGGTATTCCTGTAGGTGTTGAGTAGCTCACATGAATTGCAGTCAGTCAATAAACAGGCTACATTACCTACCACACAGAGTGATAAGATTCCTAAATCATCAAAATATAGGCACTTGAGACCAAAGGCTGCAAGTACTGCTCTAGGGATTCTTGTTCCGGACACCAACATCTAAAGGATGAATATCCACATCCTTAATATTAATAATAATAATCCACATTTGCAAAGCGCAAACAATCACCCGTAAGGGTCTCTAGGCACTGGAGGCCGTCGGGAAGATTAAGCAAGCTACTGCGCAGAGTCACATGGTGCTGGGCTAATCTGTCGCCGGCGATCGAACCGAGATCCCCAGATTCCAGCGTCAGTCGCCCTGGCCGCGGCGCCACACCTCTCCCACCCAAGACAAGATTCAATGCATGCTTTCAAGAGTGATCCCCAAATGCTTGCTGAAGAAGGTGTACCCATAAGGGCAATTTGTTACACATTGGGGGGATTGTTCAAAAACTGAAACCGATTTGGTCTTGGGGGAGATCAAGGAGCTCACAGGGTTCTCCTACACAAGACCACAGATTATTACTGTTGGATATAGACCACCTATAGGTTGCTATTCCTGTCCTGTACAGGATCTTCTTTAATTTTCCAATGGCATGCTAAACTCAAACATACGAGCCATGGAATAACTAATATCTAACATAAAGGGAAAACATTTGAAATTTGATACATTTTGGAAATCACGAACAGAATATATATTGGACAATCAACCAAAAGTAGCACCCACTCCCTGTCTAAGGGCATTACATTTGTCCTCCAAAAGTCCAGACAGGTTTCTTCTGATTTCTGAGAAAAAATAGACTGTTCGGCTGGGGGACTAAACATCTACCCCGTGCAGAATGTTGTCATGATATTTCTATCCTTAGAAATAAGGTGTTTTGAGACACATATGGGGAGGGAGCGGTGGTTTAGGTACTCAAGGTGTTCTTGGGAGTTGATATAATTGTTATTGGTTGAAATACGACAGCATATAATTGGCTGACGTTCACCTTTCGAATACCCGTTTAGGAGTAATATAAAAAACACTTTATTTTTATTTTTTAAATTCCGTTCTATGAAAAGAAGACATTCTCCCTTCTCCGTCAAATGGTTTATAAAATGATTTAAAGCTCATCACAACTTTGGCACTGTGAAAACCATAGAATCACAATCTTACCAACAGAAGAGACTCATCGAAGCCTACTAGTTTAAGAAACCACAAACACGCCCCTACACAATTACTCTAGTTTTAGCACTGTTTTAATACCCATTACAACGTTCTAAAACTGGTATAGCACACAGCAGTGCAAAAGGTGTATGTTACCCTGTAAGCATCTATTAGTAGCGTGTAGTGCTGCAGATTCACATGCAATTCACATTCCTGCCATTTAGTGTTGGGCCTGGACTTTGCAAGTTTTTTTTCTCTAGGTAGTTTTATTGTCAGCGTTGTGTATCGTATCTCCTCCTCCTCAAGTTATTGAGCATGTTCAAAGAATTTGAATGTATTTGTGTCAGCATCTAATGCCTCCCTGGGAGGAGGAAGGGTGCATGTGAATCTGCAGCACTACACACTACAAATAGATGCTTCCAGGGTAAGTAACATACTCCATTCATAGCATGTGTTAGCTTTGCTGTGGAACATGCTGAATATGTATATCTTTGTGTCACCATCTAATACCTGCCTGGGAGGAGGGAGGGTGCATGTGAATCTGCATCAACACACACTACAAATAGATGCTTAGAGGGTAACATACTCCATTCGTAGCATGTGTTGGCTGCAGATACACTCGCTATGCACAGACTTGAGGTAAGTACCCCTCTAGTGTTATGTTATGTTAGCCGTTTTGTAGAGCGCACAGCTGCCCCAGCGAAGGGGCGTCCCGGCGCTGCCCATGAGAGGACACAACAGGAATATACCAGCCTGAGAGGAAAAATGAAACTAGTAGAGACTAAAGTGAAGGGAACAGGAAGGTCTTGATGGCCTTCCTGAAAGCAGACAGACAGTCAATGGCACGGATATGTACGGGAAGGGAGTTCCACAGCTTAGGTGCGAGATACCTGAAAGCACGCCCACCTGTCCTGGAGAGCCTAATTTTGGGCACAACCGTCAAGTGAAGTTCTGCCGAGCAAAGAGGGCGAGAAGGAACATAATGGGTAATCAGGTTGCCCAACAGGGCAGGGCTCGCGTATTTCAGGATTTTAAAAGAAAGACAGAGTGTCTTGAAATGGATACGTCTTTCAATAGGAAGCCAGTGCAGCTTTCGAATAGTGCTGGAGACAGAGCAAAAGCGCGGCAGGCCCACCAAGGCTCTAGCAGCAGCATTTTGAATGCGCTGCATTCTCTGTATTTCAGCCTTGTTCGCCCCCAAAAGGAGGGAGCTCGCATAATCAAGGCGGGAGAGGATGGTGGCTTGTATAAAGAGTTGGCGAACCGAGGGGTCGAAGTATTTTAGGATGGATCTAAGGCCTCGTAGGGTACCAAAACAGGAGGCGGCTAGCTGCTTAGTGTGGGCCTGGAAGGAAAGGGAAGAGTCCATCAGGACACCAAGGTTCTTTACTACATTTTTAGGAGATGGTATTGATCCTAGAGCTGACGGCCACCACAGCTCATTCCACAGATTGACATTCTTACCCACCAACAAAACCTCAGTTTTCCCGGCATTGAGCTGTAGACAGTTATCAGCCATCCAATCTGCAACTGCCGTCATGCCGTCTTTGAATCTGGAGGCAGAGGGGGAAGAACCGTCCGCCAAGGTAACCACCAGCTGCGTGTCGTCAGCATAGGAAACCATCGTAAGGTCCCATAGCTTGGCGACCACAGCCAGAGGCTGGACATATAAGTTGAAGAGTAGTAGGCTAAGGGCCAAGCCCTGAGACACCCCTTGATCGATGGTGTGGATCTGGGAGGAGAAAGGGGGAACCGAGACTCGAAAATATCTATTAGCCAGGAATGAGCGAAGCAAGTCCAAGGCTAAGCCCTCTATCCCTGCCTCCTCAAGCCTGCAGAGTAGAATCTCAAGAGACACCGTATCAAAGGCGGCGCTGAGATCTAACAAGACCAGAGCCGCACTTTGACCTTTGTCCATGAGAAATCGCAGACGTTCCATGGTGGCCAGAAGGGCAGTTTCCGTACTATGGCCCGGTCAGAACCCATTCTGGGAAGGGTCCAAGATGTTATGGTCGTTCACGAAGCGAGTTAGCACGTTGTTAACATGTGCATCCGCGATTTTAGCTACCCAAGGCAGGAGGGATATTGGTCGGAAACTCTCGGGTTTAGAGGGATCCAGATTGGGTTTTTTCAAGATGGGAGAAACCCAAGCTTGCTTCCAAGATGCAGGGACGGTCCCAGATGACAAGGAGCTGTTGATTATCTCATTCCAAGTAGCCCTATTGTAATGAGTTAGTAACACCACTGAGTTTGCAATTTTCCAGTGGTTAGAGTGGCCTATAGCCACTCTTTTGCCTGTGACATCAATCCGTTTAATCTCCTTGTCAGGAGGTGGTTCCTCTCCAGTGCCTTGTGGCGGCGCTCTTAGTGGTGACCACTATTAAGACTGCTGGTGGGTGAACCTAGATATATTTGTGGAATGTAGGTCAGGGTCTTTATTTCAATCCAATGCACAGAGTGAATATCTTGGATTTTACTGGGTCTTTAAATATGTCCTTTGAGGCATGTAAGACAGATCTAACCATTGGAAGGTATTGCACTGTGCGTTCGATGCGCGATAGTGTCTACTAAAAAATCAGTTTCTTCCTCTATTATGTGCATAGGAAGTTTGTGGTACTCTGCAGCCCTTTGGATGATACTATGATAGGATGAAGTGTCATCTGGTGGTGATGCTTTTGCTTTGTTTGGTGGTTCAATGTCATTATCAGGCAGAACCACTCCATAGGCATTCCATGGGTCTAGGCTGTAGTGGGTATCCTCATGTGAGTCACCTGTGTCACAATCCTGTTGAGGTAAATCCCCCTCCTCCTCTTCCTGTTTTACTCTGAGTGATCTTGATTCTGGGGATTCTGGTTGACTGATTTTCCTGGGGCTTGTGTCACTATGTTCAGTTGCTCCTCTCTTTGATGGAGGTTGTAGTATATCTGTGTCTTGTGCCTGGCGTTTTGCAGAGTCCTTTTGCATATATTTATGCAGCCCTTCAAACTTATTTCCCTCTTCTACAATTGGTGTTTGGAACTTCCCTAGACCTGGTGGTATGGCTGTTGAAGGTTGTGTTGTTTTGAGTGTAACGGAAACATGGCTTTTCTCCGGTATGGCAGTTTGACCATTTTCTTTCTCTTTTCTCGATGCCAATGCTACCGGAGCAGCTTGAGCCAGAGTGCTTTTTCAGACCTGATGGATAGTGTCAAAGTCAGTTTGGTTTTCTTCAGTGCCAAAGAATCAATCGATGCTGATTTGTGCTTCGTGCCAGTGTTGTGCCATAGCCGTGTTTCAGCCTTGCCGTCTGCAGTACTCACAGCCCTTGGCCTCGTCTTTGTTTACGTTCCCGACCCAGGTACTGGAGTCTTCTGCTTGGGGTCCTTGATCTGTACCAGTCTCTTTTGTTCCCCGCTGGACTTGGCGGACGCAACATAGTGGAGGCTTGCGAGGACTATTCCACATTGTGTAGTCATACTAGTTTCAATCTCCTCTTGTTGTGCAAATCTACGTTCGACAACTCCACCTCTGCCTCCATCTCCATATTAGGTGCTAGGCACCAGTCTCTTCTAATCCACAGCGTCTTTTTATTCTTGAAAAGGTTGCACGCTGTGCACTCCTGTTCCTTGTGCTCAGGGGATAAGCACAAGTTACACAATTTATGAGTGTTCGAGTAAGTGTACTTGACCGTACACTGAGGGCACATGCAAAATAAACTATTCTTTTTGTGTCTCCATTACCCAGAGACAGACATTTTTGATGGGTGAGTAGGCCGATTCAGCGGACATTTGATCAAACAAAACTTGATTCCAATGTTTATCAGATCCGTCTGCTGCTAATCATAGATCTCGTATGCCGTGGTTTCTCGCCGTAGACCGCGTAGGCATTGAAACCTGCAATATTTCATCAATGCATTTTTATTCAGCTTAAAATTCGCCCGATTTTTTTGTTTAAATAAATCTCTAAATTCACGATATTTAAAGAGAAGTATGGAGAAGCTCATATTTCACTTGGAAATCATTGAACACATGGCATCCTTACTATATAGTCTTCTGATTTTACCCACCCTTGTTGATTCATATATCCTACACTTGACATAAAAATATATTGCATCGAGGACTGACTTTCCCCACAATGGAGTATATTGTGTCAGTAAAGATATCTTACATACTTTACGTCAAGCTTGCTAGAACTTTAATACCACTCGAATTATCTTAAAAGTTAATCTTTTAGACTAGTTATGATCATTAACTGATGAAGCAAGCAGGAGCAATTCGGCTTAGGCTAATAAGATAATGGAAAGCACTTCATTATCTGAATGATGTATGACAAAGGATTAAAACTGCTATCCTCCTCTCCACAGAAGCTCAGAAATAGAGTTGAAAATCAGGTAGCATAAAACCTTTTTTTCTTTTTTTTACATATTAGCACTTTTGTAAACCGGACGGACTACGTGCGCTTTTGTAATTACAAATACAATTATTACTGGCTGAAACCAGCCTAAGAAAAACAACTTTGATACTTGCAAAGGAACAGATTGAAACACATTTGGGAAGAATTGTCATTCTAAATATATTGCAATGACCAACCAAATAGACAAATAATGCCAATTTCGCATCATCACAATGCATCACTTTCATAAACGTTAATAATTTCCTTTCACTACAAACACTACATCACCATATATATAAATGTACAGCTTCTGTGATGATACGATTGTCATGTAAATATGTATATTGCTGGCAATAACCTGAGTTTTGGCAGCCTTTAAATGGTAGCATGATATAATACCAAATTTAGCTGCCTCATCTTCAATAGACACTGGGGCATCCGTAGTTGAGGATGTACAAACAGCAAAATCTCTGGCAAACGCTGCCATTTTTAAAAGTAGCCATTAATGTTAAGTGGTTTAGTATATGCCTTAAGTAGGTTCCAGCTAAATGGTTAACAGAATCGGGAAGACAGGGTATTCCTGGCATTCCCTGTCGGTAGAGAAACCGTACCCATAACTGTACCTAGCACTTGAGTGATAAGTAATGCCAAAACCAAATTGATAAACCGTAAGCTTAACCCTTTTGTTACCTAACAAATCAAAGGTAAGCCCTGAAGACTATCAAATGCCTTCTTTGTGTCAAGACTAATCACATTGCGATACCCGTCCCAACAACATCAGCAGAATCAAACACTGAAATAGCACCACTGACACATGCTCTCGTATCCAGACTTGGAACAAGTCTGTGATGCAGAGTAGAAACCCATTTTACTAAAATCTACCCAAGGAGCATAGCTAGGATTTTCGAGTAAATATTGGCATATATACACTGATATAGAAATGGGTGAGAATGAGCCTAAGTTTCCCTTTTTGTGTGAAATACTAGAATACTGATTTTATCCCATGAAGGCGAGATTCAGTCTCCTCTAAAAATTGCATCATTAGCTTCCAAAAACACGTTGGCTGAACAGAGAAGGAAGTCTTGTTGATTTTGATGCGGACTGAAACATTTCCAGTAGCTTTTACCACTAGGCAGGACATTTAATGCCTCAACCACTTCGACTGAAGCAATTGGCTTGTCTAGCTTTTCTGCAGTTTGGGGGAGTAAAACTTCCTAAGCAGCTTAAGACCGATATGTCTCAATGCTCACAATGATGTAATTCAGATAGCCATTACATAACCTCTGACAGAAGCCTTGGAAATGTGCTATCATGGTAGGGGGTTATGGCACCAATTGGCCAGAATCATGTCAGATAGTGTCTATGCTCAAAGAGTTTTTGACCTCTTCAATTTCGTAAGCGAACAACTTTATAACCGTCAATACAGACCTTTGGGAGCAGAGTCAGATATAATGTGATTACCATTTCTCTAACAGCTTGTAGAGAGCAGGCATTACAGTTAACAATTTGTGAGGAAATATCATGCTCCCTCAGTATGTTGCATTTACAATAGTGGCAAGTTCAATTTCTAAAGACAATAATCAATGTTTAACCAAGATCCCGACTCTCGTCTATATATGATGTACAGCATATGGTTTTGCCTTTTATTTGTAGAGGGCTAGATGTTCTCTTCTACCGCATTATCTCATTAAAGTGGAGGATGTAAACATCTTGTCTTCCACAGTGGATTTAAAAAAACTTTAAGAAACAATGGAAGTGCTTTCCTTGCATCCTTAGTTTTTTTCCCACTTTGGGAACGATCAGTACACATAGCTCGCTGCAGTCACACAATGACAGTGAAAGCAACTGATGCCGTTATTCATGGACTGTTTTCACTTTGATTAGTGCTCGAGGGGCATAACTGAGCTACCCGAGCATCACTCAATGCAGGAGATGTTGTGACGGAAAAAGGACAATGTCTCCTGTTTAGCAGCGGTTCCTTTTCCTAGTGCAGCGGTTCTTAACCTTTTAACTTTTACAGACCACCAGTGAATTACTACTGGAAGCCGGGAATAGCTGTCTAAGCATGTCTACGACTTGAAACTCAAAACAATATAGGAAACAAAATACAGAAAAAAGTATATGTTAATTCATAAACAAATATATATATATATATATATATTATTTAAATCAAAAACAAAATGAACAAAAATAAGACGTTTAATTTCAATGGGAAGGTTAGAGAAGGTAAATGCATGCTTGTTTTGATGGCACATGATGGCACTTCATTTGAGTCTACCAATCAACCATACTAGATTCTGTTTGAGGTATTTATGCTGCTTCCACTAATCAAGCTAACGGTGCCACCTTAGAGCCTGATAGTTTGATGGCAGTTTATTAGGTCACAATTTACTTAAAATTATTTAAAAATATAAATCTATGCATACTTATAACATACATATTTATAATTAACTACTCTAAATAATTTAAATCAAATTCATTTAAATTATTTAAAGTAGTTAAAAGTATCAATAAGTATAATTTAATGTAAAATATACATTACAATAATGTTATTTAATTATAAAATATTAACTTGTGTGCATTAAAAGTTAATGTAATGTTACATTGTGGTAAAATAAAAAACAATTATAATTAGTTCTAAAAACTACTTTTAACAATTATTAATATATAATAAACATTACTTTAAGTGGGAATCTTATTTTAAACCTGATTTTTTTTAAATTTGAAATATTTTAATTGAGTTCATTTTCAATTCAAAATTAAGTTAATAATGGTGCAGATTTTTTCTTCTGTTATACATTTAAAATTAATAAGTACGTTGATTCATTGTTCCAGGTTTACCTACCATTTGTACTTTCTCCTATATTTTACCTTAGGGAAACTCTGCTGAGAGGGCTGAGATCTATGAATAGTGCAGCATAAGGAAAAGCTCTCCCTATACTTTACCATAGGGAGAGCTCGATTTATGTATGGTAAAGTATAGGGAAAATTGTTAAACATTTACTGAACTTGGAAAACGTAGCATAGACATATTTACGTTAAATATTATTGCAAATTATTTATATATATTTATTTTAAAGATAGAACATAAGTAAACATGCTATAGCATTATTATGTTTTGAATTAAACACCCAATGAATGTAAATACATTAAATCTAAACTATTTTGCGAACGTTCAAATAAAAAGAAAATACATTACCACCTAAAGTAAAATTATGTTTTTATGCATAAATGAAAAATATTTAATAATTTAATATTGAACATAGTTATTTTAGGCATTTATTTAGAATTAAACTATATTTATTTATATTTTTACCTATTTCAAATTATTTAATTTAAAATGATTTCCTATGAGTTTTTCTTTTAAGTCCCTACCTTTAATGATTTCTATGAGACAATGCTGCTGTACTAATGGTTAGCCATGTGTGGTGCTGGCCTTAGTACTGTTTCTTTTCTGGCAGTAATACCGTACACTCATACGTTTGGCTCTGCTCCCTTTTTCAGGAGGTGAAGACATGTAAGTTTACACTTTTAAATAACTTTACCCTTGGATTTTATGAATAGGCAACGTAGTAAAGTTACTCAAAAATATAATAGTAAATGACGTGTAAATTACTCAAAAGTGTAAGTTACCCTTGTACTAGCACCCTCGCCCAGTATTTAGTGTCATATCATACTCTGAAACTCAGGCATCCTATTGCAATATATATATAATTGATTCCTAAGGGCTATATTATACATTGTCATAAGCAATCCCTTGTGTTGGTGTTGTAGATGCCAGAAAGTATATTTCTGCCGTAGCTAATGTCATTGTTAATCAACCTCTGAGAAGGGGGCATATATTCAGAATTTTAGTAGCATTCTGCAGTATGGCTAGTCTGCTCAATGTCATGAGTGGGTGGTTTAAATATTCAATGAGACTTTGCATCTTGCTTAATTGAAGAGAGGGTCAAGAGGTACTAGCATCTAGTGCACAATATATAATACGGCTAAAGCCCCCCCCCCCCCCCCCCCAAAAAAAAAATAATAGAACTTTCCCAGGTGCTCTGCTCTAAAGTTAAGTAAGTAAAGCACAGTTATCACTAGGCCCATAAATCAAGCAAATCATGTACCTTATGAATTATATAACTTGTGCAATTACCCATCTATCCTGATTATCAAACACAGTTTGATCAGTTAAAGGTTTTCCCACAGAGCTAATACTGCCACACCTGTACAGACACCTGTTTAGTTGTGGAAACGGCTATACCGCATGCCACTTGTCATAGAAGATCTCTATCTTATAAACTATGTGGGTTTATTGTAAACATAACAATCCACCTTTAAAACCAGGAAGTACCTCTATAATCACCTGATGCTTACTTGGATTATCTAGACGTTTTATGTTCCATCTTGGAATATTCAAGGTGGCGATACGTTGCAATATACAAGCCATACACACCCCAATCCTTAAACCTGAGAATTGTGTCAATATACACCAATAGATCCACGACTGTGCTTACTTCTTATTTTTTACTGCACCCATCTTCAAACCTTCCATTCCTTCCAACCTACCCAGCCCACAACCTGGAATCTGCTCTGACGAATTCTAAGACAAGATGCTAATATCTTACTGAAGGGAGACCAGCTCAAAACTAAAACAATCTATCAGTTTGTCTTTTTTTTTTCTTGGCTGCTGCCTTTTGTACTTTTTTGGAGAAAGGAGATTACTTTATCAACATTCTAATAGCTTTGAAATTGTCTTCCCATAACAATCAAAGGTGTGACTGCTGCACAATTTTGGCTTAAACTCAACCACCTCTAAAATCAGTGTTCCGGGACTGCACCTGTTCGCCACACTGACCTGTCTCAAATGACAGCTCAGCAAATACTTGGCATGTAAAACGCATAGATGCTTTACATGCTTTTACGGCCCATACTCTAGCCGAGATTTCTTTTGTAATATGATAGAACACCAAGGTCGTGCAAGGAGGGCCACTGGCTTTACATTGTCCGGTTTCACGCTGTTTAGAGTTTGAGTTGATAACCTGGCCCCTGAATTCTACAACACTTAACAAAATATCAAATCTAAATGCTTAAAGCTACGCACCAAAGAAAGCAATAGCATCAAACTTTACCATAAATCTATCCTACAAAAACATGTACTTGCATGTTCAGCTAGAAGGACCCAGGCATGCTGTTCGAATTGTTCTGTAAGGAAACCAGCAAGTCGTTTATCTTTTCCATGTTCTGATTATTGCTGGCAGAGGATGAAAGTGAAGAATTTTCAGACATCTGCTGGGACAGGAGCGTTACCACAGACTGCTCCTCATTCTGTGCTTGTCCGTCTTGGTTGAGAGCCATCAACTGTTCTGGCACTGTGGCTTGAGCTGGGGACAGAAGCTGGCCACAGTCTAGAAAGAAAAAAAGGAAAAGTAGCACTCGTTTGCAGTTAAAAAAGATGGTTTTCTGTAAGCAAAAAACAAACAAGTAGCTGATTTTGCAAGTGATCAAATGGCAAATCTGCAAACTAAAATTAACATTCTGTCTGAACAAAATGCTCTCTTAAAAGTCAGTGTTCAATTTACTCACCAGTAACGTTGGAAACAATTTAATTGTACGGCTAGCCTAACATTATTGTCACTTGTCGATGTGAAATCTTGTTTAAAGAGGCAACTAAAACCTTCCTAAAGCAGTCTACTGGGTATAGCCCATTGCTGGGTCATATCTGCAGGATTGATGACCAGGGTGACTTTGGGAGCACTAGCGGAGAGTAGGAAAAGTATTCGCGATTGGAGGGAGTGTATGGGGGGAGTAATCTGTGTCAACGTGTGATAGGTCGGATTTCAGCCTCCTGGGTGAAGTTTCACTGGCGCCTGAGGGGCATCGAGTAGCCTAGAGAGCAGCAATTACTAGTCTGTGGCGATGGGACAGCAGTGCAAGCTTTTGCCTCCTCCCTGTGGAGGGCTAAAGCCTCAGCCTTCACCCAGCGAGTAAGAGCATGGAGCCAGACCTCAGAACAAGGAGGCATTTGATGGTTCCATCCCATGGTAATTGATCATTGGGTTAAGATGAGAGCAAGATAATAAAAAAAAGTGTGCCGCTGTTTTCGGTCTGTGGTATCATTTGTAGAGAACTACAATCTCAACCTCCCAGGATCTCGAGCCTAGTAAGCCAATGACCTCCTCTATTCTTGACAACACTGCCCCCCAGAAGCATTGCAGTCCAGCTAGTACCATAGCATATGTTTCAAGTCTACTGCTGATGTTGCATTCTGCACATGATACTGAGGCTTCTGGGAAGATCCTGGTCCCGCAAGGGAGAGACACTCTCTGTAGTATGTAAAACGGAATACGTTTTAGTCTGGAAATCCTGTACGCTTTTCTGGGGCACTTAAGTGCTCTATCCCACTCCCTGTCATTTAAGGATCTACAAAAAACAGTTTTCTATGAATAAATCAAAGGCTGCAATGAGATGTGTATTTCGGCTGGTACAACATTACTAAGCCAGGTGATGTGCCGACGACCACTGCCCAGGGCCTAGAAACCTTGAATACACTGGTGGGTAGTCTCTGAGGGCCCTCTGAAGTGAAGAGTAGGAGGAACTGACCCTTACGGAGGCCGCATTTGTCCACCAGTAATTGAAGAGAAATTTATAGTTTTGCTATTGATCCCTCATAGTGAAGATCCCAGCCTGACACCAGGGTTGAAGTTCCTGATCAGTAAGTGGGCTGCGCATGTCAGGAGACCTAGCAGAGGTATCGCAGGTGCATAGGGAGTTAACTGGTGTGTGAGCTTCAGCACTGCTACGCGTGGCCCTCTCTTGCTTCGTGGTATGGGAGAGAGAGGGCAGAGTCCCCACAGCCATAAGTGTTAGAAGTCCAGCTTGAGTAAGACGGGCCCATTGTACATGTCTCCTCCAAAAAGCACCCGACCAGACAATAGGAGACACACTGTAATTTGGCAGCTTTGTAGTAATATTTGAAGTTAGGGGCCCCAAAGCCGCCATGCTGTGAGAGGAGGTGCAATTTTAGGAAAGCTACCCGCATACAAGAGTTGTGGCTTATTAGGTTTCCCAACAGTTTGTGGAGTTCCCAAAATAACTTGCATGGGAGAACTATAGGGAAGTTGGCGAAAAAGTACAGGAGGCAGGGGAGAATCACCATTTTGGAGACAGCATTACGGCCCATCACACAGGGAGAGAGACCGCCGGAATGGCACCTATAATCAGAGCAATCTCTCTGACACTGCAAGTGTACTGTCTAGTAGGTCTTGGGAAGAGTGGTATATACGGATAACTGGATAATGGAAGGACGCTTGCTTCTAATGTACTGGACCCTCACATAGGTCCAGGGTATTGGCCTTGAGCTCTGAGTCAGAAGAAAAACACATCATTTAGCCCAGCTTGTTTGGAGTTTCGTCATGGAGTCGAACTCCGCCAGGAGTCTTGCTATCGGGAGTGATCTTGTGATAAATCTCAGAGCTAAAATAGGACGTCGTCAGCATAAAGTGAAATTGTGTTATTTCTATCTGATAAAGGGACTCGCCACTCACCACCCCAGTATATGGCTCTTACTGCCAAAGGTTCCATCACAAGGACGAACAGAATGGGCGAGAGGGGGCAGCCTTGTCTCGTACCTCTGTCCAGTGCTTTGGCCTCTGAGAGGAGTTTCTCATAGCTGACCCGGAAAGGTGGGTCAGTGTAGAGTAAGCAAATTAATCTGGTGATACGTGTACCAAAGCTGAATGCAAATAGGGTGCTTTCGATATAATCCCATCTAATGTTACTGAATGATTTATACAGGCTCAATAACAGGGCAATGGCCGGCAGGGGCTGGCCCACACTGACTCCATGATGTGGGCAGAGGTATTTCTGCCACGGATGAACCAGTTTTTGTCGACATGGACAAGGAGGGTAAACACTTGCTGAATACAATAAACTAAGATCTTGTTGAGGATTTTTTAATCCATATTTAGTATAGTTATAGTGCGGTACGAGATGAGGTCCACGGGGTCCTTCTTTAGGCTTCTCCAGTATTGAATCTTTCATAGATTCACAAGCTTGTATCCTCCTCGTCGTCATGGTGGGAGTCTCACGGTAACAGAATGATCATAGCAGTAGAAAAAACTGCATAGAAAATCCCATAGGGAATCACATTATTTGGTAACCAGACCTCATCATTATTTGGTCTAAAACTCAGCCAATCGTCTGCCAGCCCTGACATCACACTCCCCAGCAGAGCCATCCTACCTCAGATTTCCAACCGCCTTCGTGTGAGGAGTCTCCCTGAGCCTTGCTCAGTTTTGTTCCTGAGTGAACTTTTTACCTTTTCAACTGCAAGTTTACTTCTGGATTTAAGGTACTGTGTTACATCTAATATCTGAAAGTGGCTGAAAGCTCTAAAAATAGGCTTTTCAGGCCCTGCAGATCTTGTGGGGAAAGCCAGACTTTATTATGAGGACCCCCACAAAGACTGTTTATACTATCTTCATCCCAAACATGTGGCTAAAGACTGCAAACACTGCAGGACCTTTACAGCAAAATCTTTGAGGGATAGAGAGGCACGCCTACTGTTGTGGCAACAGAAAAAGAAGGCCACCTCAGATTCAGACTCAGAGGAAGAATCCACTAGCCAATCTTCAAAAAAGAGGAAGTCTTCTGCTTCAGAGGAAACAGCAGATCCTAAGGAGCAAAAAACTAAAGGAAAAAACATCTTCGTCCTCTCTCCCTCATACTCCTCAGAATAAACCCTCAGAGTCAAGGGTAGTGTCTACAGCTCCGTCGACGAAATCTGTGGCGTCTCCGGCGCTTGCTTCTGTGAAGACGTCGACACCGTCGACGACAACTTAGTCCACGACAACAATCTCGACGACGACAATCTCGACGAAGACAGCAACGTCGACGGCAGTGACCAAAACAACGCTGTGAGAAGTTGGCCAGATGTATGATGTCCACAGTTCTGTGGGCACCTTGTATCAGTCCAAACAATCCCTTATGGTGGTGGTTGTAAGTCAACCTTATAGACTAGCTATCCTAGGGGTAGCATAGACCTAAGCAGTCTTAGGCTTAACTCAAGAGGGCATGTGAAGCCAGCTGTTTTACCATATGCAGTCCTGTAATATCACATCAAAGGACACCACACAAGTTATATATTATAAAAATATATGTATTTATTACTAGAATAATCCCCTGTACTCTTTATGAGTGCAGAGGCACAAGCGTTTAAACAAAAGCACAGTTAAACATACAAAAGTTGAACAATTATGGATAGGCCCGGTGGCCACTCAAACCATATATTAAATAAGTGGTATAAGTACCGCTTTACGAACAGTGGCAAGGCCTCGGGCCTTGGGAATCGCTGGGACTACACTGGACTAACAGTAGTCAGGAAGGGAGTAGCCCGCGGGATTCGGGTGCAGCGCTAAAAGCACACGCATGCACCAATGCAAAGTCAATTGTGCGTAAAAGTTACAAAGTTACTGTTTTAGAAGTCTTCCGACTGGACTAGGACTTAGCCACTTAAAACTAGGACACTAGAGGTGTAAACCACTACAGGAGCACCGGCGTTCAATCGTTACCTCACCCACAGGAAGCGGGTGCATGGGTGCCAAAGTGTGTCGGGTTTCGTGGTGGAGATCTATGGAGCCTGGAGATGAAGATGCTGCAGGCGGCCAGGAGAGAAGAGTCAGGTTGGATTCAAGGGTGGATCGAAGATGTAGAGTAACTGAAAGCAGAGGGGACAGAGTCTGGGTCACTAACCAGTGACCAGGATGGAACCAGGAAGAAACCAAACGATGTCGGGCGCAATCAGGTGGTTGTCGAGAAGCTCGTCTCCGCTGCCACGTGGACTCTGGGGCACCGAAGATGTCCAGGAGTGGATCACGAGCTGTCCCACGAAGGCTCTCGCTGTCGGCGGTGTCGGCTTCTGGATCGGAGTCAACAGACCTTGGCAAATGCAACCCACGCAGGATTTGAAGATCGCTTCTTACTCGGACCAGCAAGGTCAGAGAGGTTGCTCCTTTTCAGGGGAGCGAGGGCCAGTCTGGAGCAACCAGACTAGCAGAGTAGTTTCAAAGTTTCGTCGTCGTAGCCAACGGGCAAGTGACCGGACAGACGCGTCGAGCAGGAAAATGCAAAAGGGCACCACGCAGCACTCGGTGAGTGTGGAAGGGTGATCTTCGGTGCACGAGCTGCTCGGGGCTGGGGCTTCTCAAACCCCAATGCACAGCTTCGAGGGTGCCTCGGGAGCTGCACGGTCAGCACTTCGCAGTCTTTTCAAGATGGCCGGCGCCACGCTTCACGTCGCCTCCACGGGTCTCAGATTCGCTGGGACTGTTAGAAGTCAGGGAAGCTGGTTCTTGTCGAGCTCTGTCGCTCGAGCTCCGGCTGGAGCTGCAACAAAGCAAACCATTGGGCGCTGGATGGTGCCTGTTTGCACAGGGTGGTCACTCCTTGACCACAAGGGAGATTCTTCAGTCTTCCACGTCGAGTGGGATGTCGAAGGGTCCAGAGTTCTGTATCAAAGTTTCAGTCAGGATTATCTGTCTTCAATGGGCACAGCTCCTACCTTTATTCCAAATCAAGGGGCTGGATATCCTGCTAGGTCCCCCTATGGGTGGGACCCAGGAAGGGGGTGGTTACAACACTTTCCCTTTGTCCAGTTTCGCGCCAGAGCTGGGGCTTGTGTGCCCCAGCACCAGTTTGAACTGGGCAATGCATGGGACACCTTGTGTGCCCCAGGCAGTGTCTAGTTTCATTCAGCCCTCCCTGCCCCAATCCACTATCTCCTGTCTGGGGTGATGTAACACCTCCCTGTGACAGGAAACCTTTTGTCCAAGCCTCCCCTGCCAAGTTGCGGTCAGCAGCAGGAGGCCAGACTTGTGTCTGTGGCAGCAGCATCCATTTTGTGATGCTGAGGCTCTGGTTAGTTTTAACTGCATTTACTGTTACCCACATGTCTTAGCCCTCTAGAAGGGTGGAATGCAAACCCCGTCGCCAGAACTGGCGAGGGGGTAGTATTCCAAAGTGTATGACACCTTACACAACATGTTTTGATAAAGCCAAACCAAAGTTAGCAATAACCGCAAGGATTATAATGCACTTAAGAGTATATGGTATGGCAATATCCCAGAACAGCTATAAGGAAATGGTTCCGAAAGCTGCAGACAGGCTCAGCTAATGCTAGAGCACCATCTCACATAAAACCAAGCACTCTGCCTCCAGGATTGTTAAGGCGTGCCATAGGAGCGACTTATAGGTGTATATGTGTCTAGATATAAGGTTAGATATTGGTATACTATATCTAAGCAAGGAGTGATTACACAACCTTGCCCCAGCTGAGTGATCAGCCAGTTGTGTCAGTTTGGATGGCCAGCCAGGGGTGGCAAAAGCTATGCTGCAGCCCCTGGTAGGCCTTGGATGCACCTATGCCCTGGGTACCTATAGTACACTGTACAGGGGCTCATAAGGTGACCCAATCCAATTAATTATACACCTAGGGTACATGGAGTCCATTTTAAAGAGAGAGCAGATAGCCAGGGACCCTGATTAGCAGGATCCCAGGCCAACTAAGTCGAAAACCAGCTAAACACAAGGCAAAAAATCTGGGGTAACCATAGTCAGGTATCCACCTTCCTACAAACGCCATCGAAGAAAGGTTCGCCGACGACTCAGTCGACGGGAAGAACATCATCCCCATCGACGATTCCAACGACCAAGACTCCGTCGACGACCATTCGAATATCAGCGATGGGAGCATCGTCGACGGGAGCTCCGTCGACGGGAGCTCAGTCGACGACGGCTTTTAAATCACTAAAATTGAAGACTTTAATCTCTATAAGGTCTTTTCAACCGTCAACGGGCTCGTCGACAGTCAAGAAATCTACCGAATATACTGCGTGGACAAAAATGTCTCCCCTTTCTCCACACTTACTTTGAGCACGGCGGTTCTAGGCTCCAGCGACGAGGCATCGTAGTGCACCAGCGCACTTTGCAGCAGCGCACGAGTTTTTCCAGCCCACTCCTTGCCGCACCCGCTCCGCGGGTGCCGCAGCGTCATTGGACACTGGTGGTGGACGCATCAGGGAGGCGTTCATCAGGACCCAGGACTCAGGCGGTAAGGGGCGCGAGGAACCAGCGGGGCTGCGAGCGTGCAGGGACATCATTTCCCAGAAGTCCCTGTGAGACCGACGGAGAGCTTCCGGTCCGCTCTCCCTGCTGGCCCGCCCCCCGCCCACCAAGGGATTCAAAAGGTGGTCTTGCCTCCCCAACCTGCGGGACACTTACTTTGAGCACGGCGGTTCTAGGCTCCAGCGACGAGGCATCGTAGTGCACCAGCGCACTTTGCAGCAGCGCACGAGTTTTTCCAGCCCACTCCTTGCCGCACCCGCTCCGCGGGTGCCGCAGCGTCATTGGACACTGGTGGTGGACGCATCAGGGAGGCGTTCATCAGGACCCAGGACTCAGGCGGTAAGGGGCGCGAGGAACCAGCGGGGCTGCGAGCGTGCAGGGACTTCATTTCCCAGAAGTCCCTGCGAGACCGACGGAGAGCTTCCGGTCCGCTCTCCCTGCTGGCCCGCCCCCCGCCCACCAAGGGATTCAAAAGGTGGTCTTGCCTCCCCAACCTGCGGGACACTTACTTTGAGCACGGCGGTTCTAGGCTCCTGCGACGAGGCATCGTAGTGCACCAGCGCACTTTGCAGCAGCGCACGAGTTTTTCCAGCCCACTCCTTGCCGCACCCGCTCCGCGGGTGCCGCAGCGTCATTGGACACTGGTGGTGGACGCATCAGGGAGGCGTTCATCAGGACCCAGGACTCAGGCGGTAAGGGGCGCGAGGAACCAGCGGGGCTGCGAGCGTGCAGGGACTTCATTTCCCAGAAGTCCCTGCGAGACCGACGGAGAGCTTCCGGTCCGCTCTCCCTGCTGGCCCGCCCCCCCACCCCTTTTCATCCCTTATTTAACATCACTACACTCCCGCAGCGCGGGACGCAGCCCGGGCGAAGACAGGGCAAAGACCGGGCCGTTTGAGGCCGTTCGAAGTCTGAGTGGTCTGGGCCCCTCCTCTGTCACCCTTTTTCCACCATCTGGTTGCTGTTGGTATCTGGGATTGTTCTTAGCGAGGTCCAATTTGGTCGGCACTGTTAGCCCACATGTGTACTCGTGTAACCCGCAACAGGGCGGCCAAGGTGGGGCCAGCTCCGAATGGACCTATGGATGACTTCATTACACGAACGAACATTGCCATAGACCATGAAATTACCAAATTACAATCTAGAGTGTCTCTTGACCTAGAAGCTGCTAGAAAATTGTCTCTGGAATTTGCCACCCATAAAAAATCTTCCCTTGGGCATATTGCATCTGCCATTACTCCTACTCGGGCTCATAATATAGGGGGAACTGAAATTAAGGTTGATGTCCATAATATTCCAGTTTCACCTACCCCCCTTTCACCTTTGTGTCCATTTGTTTTGCCCGAGGGTCAACTAACGGTTGTGGGTAGTCTTTCTGTTGCTCCTACCTCTATCCTAAACTCGTCAGATTCTTCTTTTGCCTCCACTACCTATGGAGGACTAGATAGCATCCCTGGCAACACTAATAAAAGAAAACGCTCACCCAGCATATCCCCCCCACACAAAAAGATTCTAAATAGGGGAGGTAACTTGTCTGATATGGGTAGCACAGCAGCTAATGGTAGCACAGGGATGCCCTCCATTGCCCCACAGACCGCTTGGTGCGCTAACAACGAGGGGACTGCTTCTGTGGCATCTGGTGGTTTTTCACCTAGCAGGAGATTGGACTCTGCCCCAAATGACCAAGAAGGGAGGGAAAGAGAATTTATAGGAGCGGTCTGGGACACCCTAAAAAGCCTATTGTCTCCCCTGGATTTAAGGCTCTCTCGAATAGAGAACAACCTCCTCGAGATGGAGAAAAGCATTATTGCTTTGGCCACTCTTGGCCTGAGAGGCCTTGAACACCAGGGTTTGATAGATAACAATAGAGTTGCCCAGGCAGCTATCCCCCCCCCCACGGTCATCCCAGGTTTGCAGCCTAATCTCACTGTGCCTTGTTCTACTCAGCCCATTCCCAAACCGCGGACCAAGAGAGTTGACATTGCAACCCCGGCTCCCCAGCCTAGGGCCAACATCTCAAGCGCCCCTACCACTCAACCACATGTTCGTGCCAACCCGGCCAACGCGAGAACACAGAATCCCACTAGGTCTAGTTCTCGTTCTGCTCATACCTCCCAAAACAAATTTAGCACTCGTTCTTTGGGGGGTCCTAGTTTTAAGAGCAACTTCCGAGGGGGATATATCGATCTTCCACCTGAAGCCAACGATTACGTGGCAGTATTGACGGGGGTGCCGGAAATACAGAATGGCCTCTATGAACATCAGCAATCCCTCCATAATAAAGTTATGCATTGGCTCAATTCCCACAGACCCATCCCTAATGGTAGGAAGAGCAGAGTCACAATGGTTCGCAGAGTCCCGTGGGTGGGAACAACCATGAAATCAATCCCTGGGGACTGCATAGTCGTAACTTTTGATGATGTTTTTACGGCCAACCACATCTGCTCCTGGGTGAGCCAGAATGGGGGCTCTTCTATTGCCCCGAGGCCCTTGTCATTCTTCTATCCACCCCGGATGGTGCACCCTCAGGGGGGCAATTGGACTCTGGTTCCCCAGCAGCCCAGCTGGGGGTTTGCCCCTAGGGAACACAACCCAGCTAGTGGCTGGCTTGGTATCACAACCTTTAATAGGTTTGCCAGCCTTGAAGATGTGGATTGACTTGTAACATCCCCTGCGCCGGCTCCATTTCTCAAATCTAATACCCCGCAGGTGGAGGCTGAGTCTTCACCACTGTATACTACCTTGGACACGGGGGGCATTGGTCCTCTGACCCAGGTCACGCCCCTGGCCACCCCTGTTCGGGGTTTGCTGCACCCTCCCCTGCTCGATGGCAATGCTAGTTCTTCCTCAGCAGCGATCTTGCTAGCCCAGGACTCGCTGAAAATTGTGGCTCATTCTCAGCATCCCCGGCTCGACGGTCTCGATGCTGTGTACCCAGCTACTGCCGCCCAACCTTGCATAAGCTCGGTAGGCAGTTCCTCGTTCAAGATCTTAAGTTGGAACGTGGCGGGGCTTGTGCACAATCTAAATAAACCTGACTGGAATTCTTTTGTGGAGCCTTTTGGGATCTGTCTCCTACAAGAAACCTGGTGTTTGGAGCCCGTGCACAGGGTTGGTTTCGCGACGTACCATGTGCCGGCCTCCAAGCCAAAAGGCAGTAAAGGACGCCCTTCTGGTGGCCTTCTTGTCTGGGTCAGTATCTCTCTGGGGCTTACCATAAAACATATCAACACCCAATCGCCAGACCTGCTGAGACTTACCATTCGGTGCCCGGGGGGTAGGATTATGGAATTGTTTAACCTGTATGTCAGGGGGGGTCGGGGGGGGGACTCTTCTCCTCTATTCTCTTCTGGAGTTGAAGAAGAGCTTCGGGGTTGCGAGATTGATTCCTTTATCCTTTTGGCTGGCGATTTTAATTGTTGCTTCGAACCGCTGGCCTGTGAAGATATTTTGGACACTTGGGAGGATGATGCCAAGAGAGGTATTCCCTTGCTTGATCTCGACCCCATTAAAAAATGGTCACAGAAGGCTATCGATATCAACTCTCTCTGCTTGGAATATGCCCTAAGAGCCACAAACGGCCGTTCCAAATCAGACACTAGGGGTGCGCACACCTACAATAGGGTGGGCCACACCTCTAGAATAGACTATATATTGTTGAACCACAATTTGTGGGAGTATTTTCTCGATATGGAGGTCCAACAAACAGCGGACAGTGATCACAATCCCTTGGTTTTATCACTTGCTCTCCCACGGGAGGCAGGGGATCTAGCATCGCCTCGATCCACCTGGAAATCATCCAATGAAGTTGTCCCATCCAACTGTGGCAGACGGCTGAAATGGGCCAAAGTTGCTTTGGATGAATCAAGAATGGCCCAAGCAAGAACCATAATGCTGGAAGCCAAGGGTACCTTGAGTACGTTGGACTCCGATGAAGCAGTTCTAACAACCTTCACGGAGATTATCGCATCACTTGGCAACCTGTTCTTAGCTCCCCAGGGAAGGGGTGGGGCTAGGCGGAGAACTGTATTAAGGGGCAGAGATCAATGGTATTCACCTGCCTGTCGTCTGGCCAAAAGCAACCTTATCCGAGCAGTAGGCCTGAAAGATCCTGGTTTGATTTCCTCTGCTAGGAAGGAATACAGAAAAGCCCAAGAGGTGGCAAGGGCAACTCACGAAACTAATTTCTGGAGCGAATTAATGGATGCTGGGTCCAGGAAGGACTCAAGGGCCTTCTGGGCCTTGTTTAGAGGCAGGGACAGGCCGGTTGACTCATTGTTGACTTGCAACATTACAGGGGATGCTTGGCTGGCCCATTTTTCAAAACTTTACTCTAATTCTCTGGGGGCTAGGGGCCACTGTAGGGGCGAAAGCCACATAATATCGGTTAACAGCTTACACTCTGACTCTACCTTTTCACCCAAGGAGGTAGAAGTAGCAATTAGGTGCATCGTGCCCAATAAGGCAGCGGGCCCAGATGGAGTTCCTGGCGACCTGCTGCGCATAAATATAGAGGAGTGGAGCCTACTCATTGCCAAACTCCTAAATGAGGCCTTGGAGGGCGGTGGATTTCCGGATTCCTGGAGGGGCGCGGAAGTTGTCCCAATTTTTAAAAAAGGGTGTAGGGATGACCCTGCCAACTACCGACCCATAAGTCTGCTTGATTCCACCCAGAAGGTAGCAGGGAAGGTGGTTTTAGGGAGGTGGTTTTAGGGAGGCTTCTCCAATGGGCTGAGGAAGCGAAGGTATTGTCTGACTTTCAGGCCGGCTTTAGATCTGGTACCGGCACAATTGAGCAGACATTCCGCTTCCTTATGTTGTATTGGAAAGTGGTTAAACTGGGCAAGGGCAGTCTGTATCTTGCTTTTATAGATTTGCGGACTGCCTTTGACCTAGTCCCACGTAACCAACTGTGGGCTGTTCTTGAGGGTTTGGGTATGCCCGCTTACTTGCTGGCACTAATTATTAAATTCCACGAGGAAAATTTTGCCAGAATTAGATGGGGTGCGCAGGGCGAAAAAACATCTCGCATCTCTGTAGACAGGGGGGTCCGCCAGGGGTGTGTGCTAGCCCCCACTCTGTTTTCATTATATCTAAACGGAGTGGTGGAGCATCTGCTCCAGCTACCTGCAGACGCACCTTCCCTGGCGGGCAGGAAGATACCAACACTCCTGTTTGCAGATGATACCCTGTTGATTTCGAAATCCCCGGTGGGCCTTCAAACCTTGCTAACTAGGTTTCAGGGCTTCTGTGTCACCAGGGGCTTGGCTATTAACATCAGCAAAACTAAGTTCCTGGTGTTGAATCCCCCTAGAAAGAGAGTCCACCCTCCATCCCTGGATTCAGTTCCCTTGGAAAGGGTAAGGGAATTTGATTATTTAGGAATCCGCCTTTGTGGCTCTATGAGCTGGAAGGCGCACCACCAAAAGATCATTCTGGCTCATAGGAGGGTGACGGGCGCCCTACTAAAAGAACACCGTGCCTCCTCGCTCAAGCCTATTGGGGTGATACTAGACATTTATAGGGCAAAAGCTGTGAGTGCGGCTCTGTATGGGGCGGAGTTGTGGGGTACTCAGAAATTTGACACTCTATTCCATCTTGAGAACAAATTCCACAAAGATTTAATGAGGCTCCCTCATAGCTCCCCAACTCTCCCTCTTTTATTTGACACTGGTACACGTTCCATAGCTGAGCAGGCGAAGTTACGCCCCCTTCTCCTGTGGGCCCGCATATGGAATGTTCCTGAACTCTCGAGCTATGCAGATGCTCTTCGCGAGCTCCTCTCCACCTCGGGTTGGTATAAGATCGGTTGGCTCTTGGAAGTAAAGCGTCTGCTCTGTGAACTCGGCCTGGATGACGCCTGGGCCAACAGATCTTCGCCACCCAAACAATTACTAAAGAAATTATTCTGGGCGTGGGTGGATAACGAGAGATCTAAACAAACCAACCTATGTAGATCTGCGGTGGAGTTTTTGACATTCAAAGGCCGTCCCTATAGAGAGCGCTATTTGGATGTGATTTCTAACCCAACAGATAGGGCGTTGTATTTTAAATTCAGGGTCGGTGTTCTGCCCCTGGGATCATGGACAGCAAATTGGAAACCCCCCTGGCAAACTGTATCAACTTGCCCTTTCTGTGCAAACAGTGTCGAATCCATCTCCCATTTAATGTTTGTATGTCCCGCATATTCTAGTCCTCGCCGTAGATGGTTGAAACCGCTTTGTTTGAGGCTGGGTACACGGTCATATGCGGAGGCACTATATCTGTTAAGATCAGACCCCCAACCCTTGCTCGCATGCGGCCTGGCGAAATATCTGGGGTGGGCCTGGAGGATAAGATCCGCAAGGATGATGATCCTCCAGTAAATGGCTCCATTTTATAATCCATCGGCTCATTTACCTATTGTTGTGTCCCATTCCATCCCCTAAGGTCGACTAAGTATGTGTCCCTATGATTGTCCTAAGATGGACGTTTTTTAGCACTGTTGTATATTGCACTTTTTAAATGATTTTTTCTCGTGATTTTAAACTCAATAATTGTTTTTATTCTGTATCTGTTTTACTGCAATGCTTTTATGAAATGAAACATTTCGAAATAAAGCTATATACAATACGAATATACTGCGTGGACAAAAATGTCTCCCCTTTCTCCACATCAAATCTGCTGGATCTTCAGGAATCGGAGGATGAAGTATCAACGGGTGTAGCTTACAGTCCCTCTCAGCTACAGATTAAGAGTCAGGAGACTGATGAAGAGGAGTGCCAAGAGGTTCAAGAGGTTTACTCTTTCAAAGATCGTCCAACAGCTGAATCTAAAAGATACAAATCGTTCCAACAACCATATGACTAGGAGGAGGAAGAAGAACCGCATCCTGAGGAGAGGGAAGAGTCCATCTCAATGCCTATTTCTCTGGTGACTGAATAACGTCACATGACCAACGACTATTATCGTAGTTTTCCTGAAGCTAATGCTCCTGACTCAAATACTTCAGGCGCTCCTATCCAAGTTCTGGTAGTTCAACCTACGCCTACAGTACAAAAGTTGCGATCTCCCCCAATTATCACAATAAGGGATGAGTTTGCAGAGAGTGATGGAGAAGGCCAGCCAGAAGAAGGAGAACTTCTTCAAGATACTCCTGTGGTTGTTGAATGGGATCAATATATATTGCCTACGACTCCATCTCCATCACCGTCACCAGCAAACTCCCCACCACAGGACATTGGAGTATTCCATGACATTATGGAAAAAGCTTCAAAGAGATTTGAGCTTCCGCTGCCGGTACAGGAAACAGAATGTTTCCTATACGACTTCAAGGAGGAGTCAAGGAAGTCTATAAGGTCAATTCCCATCATTGACAATATCTGGGACGAAGAATTGAAGATCATGAAAACGCCAGCCTTGGTGGCGGCTTCGGTACCCAGGATAGAGAAAAAATATTGTGCACCAGAGTCTTCGTCTGCATGTTTGATTGGGCATCCGCCTCCAGAATCAGTAGTGATGCAGGTGGCTCAGATAATAGCATGTCCACTTCTTTGGTCACCCGCTACAACGTACACAGTGGAATCTCATCTATCTGGTTGACAATAACAATCCCAAGATATTTTATCTGTGTATGTCGGTCTGTCTGTGTCGGTCTGTCTGTGTCAGTCTGTCTGTGTCGGTCTGTCTGTGTCGGTCTGTCTGTGTCGGTCTGTCTGTGTCGGTCTGTCTGTGTCGGTCTGTCTGTGTCGGTCTGTCTGTGTCGGTCTGTCTGTGTCGGTCTGTCTGTCTGTGTCGGTCTGTCTGTCTGTGTCGGTCTGTCTGTCTGTGTCGGTCTGTCTGTCTGTGTCGGTCTGTCTGTCTGTGTCGGTCGGTCTGTGTGTGTCGGTCTGTCTCTGTCGGTCTGTCTCTGTCGGTCTGTCTCTGTCGGTCTGTCTCTGTCGGTCTGTCTCTGTCGGTCTGTCTCTGTCGGTCTGTCTCTGTCGGTCTGTCTCTGTCGGTCTGTCTGTATCTGTCTGTATTTGTGTCAATCTGTCTCTCTCAATCCGTCTCTTATGGTTATCCGTCTCTTATCTCTATCTGTCTTTATCTGTCTGTTTTTATCTGTCTCTGTCTCGCTCTCGGTCTCTCTCTCTCTGTCTATCTGTCTGTCTTTATCTCTGTTTGTCTCTGCCTGTCTCTGCCGGTCTGTCTGTGCCTGTCTCTGCCTCTAGGCGCAATTGTCCAGATTCTGAATGTGCTTACATCTAATGGTCAGGGATAGTGACTCAAAGATGAAGCTGCTGCAGGAGAAGAGGAAGTCGTAGGCAACACGAAAAAGAAAGCTTCCCAAAAGGCCCTTTAAAAGTCAGATGTGAAAGCGCGTACAGCGGGCTTTTAAAGGGCCATTTGGGAAGCTTCCCGACGGTGCCGTGTGTGACGTCACAGAGGCCGGCAGTAAACACAGAAGATGGCCGCAGGAGCATACGTAGTAAATACGTATTTGTTAGGTATTCACTATGTATGCTCCTGCGGTCATCTTCAGGGTTTACTGCCGGCCTCACTGGAAACGTAGAAAGAGCACGGCAAGGTCCGTGGGCCGCCGATGAAGGCCTGCCGGGCTGTACTACGAGTACAACGGATCTAGTTAATAGCCTGTCCACTTCTTTGGTCACCCGCTACAACTTACACAGTGGAATCTCATCTATCTGGTTGACAATAACAATCCCAAGATATTTTATCTCTGCACACACTCCACCAATCATCAATATTCCAAAACATAACGTCCGTCTTGTAGTTATTCACCAATTATACAGATTTTAGAAAGTGTCAGGTTGTAGCTTTGTTAGAAAGTGATTCTATGACTAAGAAAGCTACAATATATGAAGAATTACATCAGTTGCTGTTTCCTTATATTAAATCAATGTTTGAACCTCCGTGGGGGCCTAATTTACAAACTCACTGCCACCTGAGATTTGGAATAAAAAAATGCATCCAACTAATAAAAACTTCTAATAGGGCTAGTATTACCCAAACTCTATTTATAATTTAATTGTAATATGTTAATTTTACTTCTGCTGAAGTCTGCACATTTTCACAAACTGGTATTTCAACTATTTGGCCATATAAATGTTTAAATACAGGATGTATTAGGTTTTATTTTCTCTTGATGCAACCTTGCAAAGTTTTTGAAAATCTAGCTAGGGCAAAACGAGACCGGGGTTTCTTGTGTTACAGTTCAGGGAGGACTGGGCCTGGCAGTTCAGGCTTGACTGTTCCCAATAGAGCAGGGTCAACACTCATTTGAATATGGCTAAGTCCAAACTGAGGTGGCAAAGTAATGGTATGCAAAATAAGGATGGACTGGGATGCGGCCTCAAGTGATTACCAGTGGCTGAGATTAATTTAAGCACCCCATCCATCACTTTTTTGTATACATCAGTGTGTCGCCCTAAGTGTGACGGGTATGGGCAGAGGTGGGGCCTGTGCACACTGTCACAGGGACCTAACTAGGGCGTAACCGGCCCTGGGTTGCTAATGCTCCAGTTTAGGGAGAACTTGGTCTGGTAGTTCAGGCTGGACTGTTTTCACTGAAAAAGGGTCAGGACTGATTTTCATATGGCTGGGTCCAATAAGGTGGCCTGGTGAGCCAAATAACGATGGACTGTGAGGCAGCCTGAATAATTATGAGTGGCTGAGAATTCTTCAAGCATTCCATCCATCACTTTTGTGCATAGTTTAATTTTTTTGAATTTGGCTTGGTGTAAAATTAATGAAATGTGGCTTGAAGATTCTGTGTCTAGGTTCTAAGACATTATAAAGAAGCGGACGATGGTGGCCATCAGGATCGGAAATAATTGTTACATTTGTATTGCAAAATTAACAAACATATTGCCTGTGTATCTAATCAAACACCTTTTAACTGGCACTTACTGTTTTGGATTCCAAACAGGAATATTCCTGAAGTCTGCTGAGATGAAGCAGGAGAGTTTTGCAGCTGGTTAAGAGCACCACCTGCTGTGCTGTGAAACAGAGCAGCCTGTTGTTGTGATGAAGATGTGCTTACTTGCATCCCTCCAAGGTTGTTTGCTGGACTGAATAAAGAGGACTGTTGTATCTCTTGCTGATTAATGCTATTTTGCAGAGCAGACATTGAAGCTGAAGTGATGAACAGTGTTACTTGCTGCTCTTGGGAACTTGGAGTCCCTTGGACTATTTGAATCTGTTGGGTGTTGTGAAATATTGATGACTGCTGCTGCTCAGATTGAGATGAGGTGGAATTCTGAAGTGAGGACATTGAACCCTGACCTTCAAACTGCATGGGCTGTTCCTCCCGATTCATAGATGGCCTGTTTTGGGAGTGAAAAACAGCCTGATTCTGTTGCTCCTGATTTGACATTAGGCTTTGACTGGTGGTATAAAGCATGCTTTGCTGTTGTTCCTGAGAAGACATTGTATTCTGATTGCTGAATACAATTCCTTGTTGCTGTTCTTGCGATACAGAGGTGTTTGGGATTCCAACAATCGAATGCTGGGATTGAAACATTGATCCTTGTTGGTTTGTGCTCATTGACATCTGTGATTGAAATAAGTCCTGTTGCGGCTCATGCGGAGACTGAAACATATCTTGCTGGAGCTGCTGCTGAGACTGAAACAGATCCTGTTGTGGTTGCGACTGGGACTGAAACAAATCCTGTTGTGGTTGCGACTGGGACTGAAACAAATCCTGTGGTGGCTGTGGCTGGGACTGAAATAGTTCTTGTGGCAGCTGCTGCTGGGACTGTAACATGTCTTGCTGGGGTGATTGTTGGGACTGAAACATATCTTGGGGGTGATGTTGTTGGGATTGAAATACTTCTAGAGATGGCTGCTGCTGGGAGTGAAACACGTCCTGTTGAGATTGCTGATGGGATTGAAAAACATCTTGCTGAGATTGTTGGTGAGACTGGAATACATCTTGTTGGGGTTGCTGATGGGACTGGAACATGTCTTGTTGGGGTTGTTGATGGGTCTGAAATATGTCTTGCTGGGACTGCTGCTGAGACTGAAACATGCCCTGCTGGGTTTGCTGCTGGGACTGAAACAAACTCTCTTGGGACTGGTGCTGGGATTGAAACAGGTTCTGCTGTGGTTGCTGCTCTTGGGAAAGGGCGGTGCTCTGCATGTGTGACATTTGTGTCTGCTGCTGGAAAGTACTTTGTTCTACATTTGTAGCTCCTTGATGTGTATTGTGGGAATTCTGGTTGGTAAAGAATGAGACCGTTTTATCTTGAGATGTACCATTATTTGGCAGAGAGTTTAGTGAATTTTGGGAAATGAATAAGTGTGCAGACTGATGATCTGGTGAAGCGGATGTGCCGTGAAGCACAGTCATGGTGTTTGGAGAATGGAAAATTGAGGACTGCATCTGGTCTGGAGAGGAGACTGAATTCTGATGCTGCTCTATGGTATTAGGGTTATGGAAAATGGATCCTTGATTGTCCTGGGACATATTCTGTGCATCACCAATAGAATTTGAAGGGTGAAAAAGTGGAGTTTGGGATATATTGGGAGATTGCTGCATGAAGTTTCCAGACTGAAGTGTCACCATTTCACCGGACTGCTGAAAAAGGCTTCCTCCCTGCTGCTGAGTTCCACTAGTCTGAACAGCCATTATCTCTGGAGATGAGAAAATGCTAACCGGAGGTTGGCTTTCGCCACTGTGTTGCATCTGAACTATGGCAGCCTGAAATATATTACTTTGCATCTGTTTTGCTTTGCCAGGAGACTCATCACCATTAGCAGAATTAGATGATTGAAACATGTTTGAGCTGGTGGTAGATGCATCCTGTTGAGCCACTGCATTGCTTTCATTCCCAGAAACGGATGAGGGAGAGAACAAGTCACATTGCATGTGCAAGTCTTCACTAGGAGCCAGTCCACTCATGATATGGGAACTGTGCCCATACACTGGTGATTGTTGAATGCTTCCAGTTGTTGAGCCAGTTGCTGCAAACAGATCTGACTGCATTGATCCTGTGGCCTGATGGATACTTTGTTGCATTCCCATCACTAGTGAAGATGAAGTGTCCATGGCTTGCTGCTGGTTTGATAAGGAGCTCTCAGTTTGTGGAATAACATTTTCAGACCTTCCTGGTAAGCTATCTGGTCTGGAATGGGTTGAATTATCAGGTGAGGAAAACATTCCTGAACCAACAGTGCCCTGAATTTGACTGACCTGCTGAAATATTTCAGAATTCATTTGCTCGGACACTGCCTGTGTACTTTCACCACTACCTGGTCCAGTAAACAACACAGCCGAGAGTTTCTGCTGGGCCTCCAGGACCTGCTGAACCATGTCCACATTTGCACTGCTGCTAGTGACTGGGCTAGATGGGAAGCTGCCTGTCTGCATCTGTTGTATAGTGTTCTGTAAATGGTTCACAGCATTTGCTGGGGAGAACATACTGGAAGACATTTGTTGATGTAACGTCTGTACTTGCTCTCCAAATGTTTGTTGCTGCTGTGAAAGTTCAGCCATTTGCGACAAATTAACTACTGCTGAATCTGTTTGTAGAACATCAGACTGTGCATCTCTTCTTGGAAATTGTACATTCGGTTGCAGCAATGATTCAGTATTCTGACTAGGGACAGAGACCGAACCAAATGGGACTGAATGAGTAATGTCTTGTGTTTGGAGAGGACTCATGGTCTCTGGACTATATCCTTTTGTCGGAATAGGAGTTTTTTCCCCATCAAGAAGAGAGACTGAAGGAGAGAACGACCCACTGCTAGACATGTTTGTAAGTGGGTTCGGAGATGGTCCAACGACATTCGTAGTCTGAAAGAGAAACATAAATCTACTAAATTGTCTGAGTAATGTACAGTATATAAAATAAATATTTTGAACATCTCAAGTGTACCCAACATTTTGCACTTCTGTTTCAAAGGTTTAACAGGTCAGACATGCATAAATATCTTTTCACACATTTAAGATTGTTAAAATGGCATACCACCTATTTAAAGTATTGCGGATGAAGAGACAATATCCATCATAATGTTTTTACATGTAACCATGGTTCTTAATAAAGCATGGTTACCTTTCATTTATTAAAACATGCTAGGTATTCAATGGCAATTGACTGCATGGGTAATACAGTGACTTCATTAGTGTTTTCAGATTATTAAAGAGTACAGGTTGTATTTCTTTGTTAGGAAATTGTATTTTAGCATTACATACCACCTGGGCCACTTCAGAGTGACACTGAGAAAGACATGGGTGACTGTGTATGAGTCTAATTAAAATAACAGCAAAGAAGAACTGTAACTACATTTAATATCTTCTACAGCACTGGACCTTACATAAAATCATAAGCCTTTGGTCACCTTGAGCTGGCCAGATGTTTCAGATAAAAATGGCCACACTTATTTTTAGACCGATGTCATCAAGATCGAAGTGCTTGCTAAACACATAAAAGATGATCTTAACATACCGAGAGCTTCAAAAATTTCAGATACCGGCAGCCCTCGCAAGAGCACTGAAGACAATATTCTGCATCTAAATGAATGAGTTTAAACCTACCACAGATACTTGCTGACTAGTTTACAAACAATTACTAATCGGAACAAAAAGGTGCCAAGATTTCCTTTTTTTTTTACCTTCCACTTAGCCATAAGGGGAAGAAGGCTTCTTCTTACTGTGTTGCTGAAACTATTTTACCATCTCCTGTCGAAATTGGTCAGGCAGCCACATAGGCTTCTCCAAAAACTCGATGTACCTTTTGTATGTAGTTGCTCTTGGCATGTAGTGTCATGCCTCACTTTGGATTTCTGTTAATGGGGTATACATTAAAGAAATTCCAGAGCTCTACTTGGTGCATTTTTAAATTAGAAAATGTATCTTTACCCAGGCTGCAATGTAAGGTGTAGATATTGGCATTCTCTGTGTTGCTGCCCTGAAAATGTCCTGTGAATGTAGCCCTCTTACAAATGAGGTGGGAGATTCCTAATTTTTCAAGTCAAACATAACTTTATTTTAGATTTCATGTGCTTAAAATATACTTCACAAAAGGGAAGGAAAATATTACTTATCCAGCAAGCATCAGTTCAGAGCATGTAGCGGTGTAGATTCATATGATTAGCATACCTTGTCATCTCGACTTGGGCTTTGACGTTTACAAGTTGTTTTTGTTTGAAGAAATCTTAAGTCACAAGATGTGGTGTGACTCCTCCTCTTAGGGTACATTTGTGAATGGGTACTGACTAGGTTAGATTTTCACACAATGGTTGAGAATATACTTGGAATGCGCATGTAAATAAGCTGTGTGATGTGTAGTTAAAAGAAGAAAGTAAGAGATCTGCAATAGACAGGCTTCCAGAGAGGAGGGCAAGTGCATATGAATCAACAGCAATATATACTACACACAGATGTTTACAGGGCAAGTAGCATTTCCATTCATAGAATGTGTGGCTGTAGATACAAATGCTTAGCTTAGATTTTAAAGCAGTGTCCTTTGGAAGTGGTAGCTAGTGTGTGGATGATGAAAATGATGGGACTACAGGCCTTAACACTGTCTGACCGCCCATGTCTTACTGACAGGCTAGGATGTTCACACAGTAATACTTTGTATAGGCGTTTGGTTTTGACCCAGTGGCTGCTATGCAAATGTCCACTAATGGGATATTACCTAGAAGGGCCAGTGTGACTCTTTTTTTATGGCTGGATTGTACTCTGGGAGGGAAAGTAAGAACCCTTTTTACTTTAAGACCGAAGGTTTTAATACACTCGACTATCAGTCTAGCTATGCCTGCCTTGGAGATAGGAAATCCTTTCTGAGGCATTGTAAAGTACATAGTGCTTGTCCGATTTACAGAAAGGCCTGGTCATATTAACATAGTATATGAGAGCCTTCCTGACATCGATTGTGTGGAGTTCTCTCACTGTAAAGCAAATTAGTTGCGGGAAGAAGACTGGGAGGTCTAGGAGGGGGTCAAGGTGGAAGGGTGATACCACATTCAGGATTAACTTAAGATTTGTTTCAAGGAACGTCTTAGTGAAATTGGTACGTTTCACAACCAGGTACCTTGTGAACCTGGTAAGCTTTTGTAGTGCGAGAGCTTACAGCTCACCAATGCACCGAGTGATGTTATGGCCAAGACGAAGGCCACCTTCGAGGAGAAAATTGAAGGGAGAATGCATTAGGTCCATGGGTGATCCCATGACCGTTGCGAAACCACAAAGGAGCATAAGTTACTCTAGGTGGTACTGTCTTGAGGTCCCACACGAAGGCTTTGACAACTGGAATTCTGAAGATTGATGTGTGTCTTCTGTTCTGCAGGTAAGCTGTGGCTAAGTGTAGGCAAACAGAGGTGTAAGCAAGGTCTGCTTTCTGCAACAGCAAAAGGTAGGCAATGATATCATTGAAAACAGGCCTTAGTGGGTCCAGGTTTTTGGAGAGACAGTGGAGAACAAACCTTTGCCATTTTGTCACATTAACAGGCCATTGCTGTGGGCTGTCGTTCATCCTTTAAGATGGACATACATTCCTGATGACGATTGAGGTGCCAGAGTACTAGGATTTCAGGTGCCCAATGGCAAGGTTGAGCTGACAAGGAACCAGATGCTCCACACGACCTCACTTCTGTGTGAGAAGGTTCGGCCTGAGGCAAGAGCCTCTCATGAGGGCTGATGGACATCTCCAGGAGGGTGGAGTAACAAGACTGTCTGGCCTGGTTGGAGCTATTGGAATGAGGGTTAGTGAATCTTTGCCTTAGTTTCTCACCACAAAGATAACCAGTGGGAGAGGTAGAAAAGTGTAGGCAAATATCCCTGAGCAATGTATCTAAAGTGTGTTGCCCATGCACTGTGGTTTAGATATCTGCTGGTGAAGTTTGGGCATTATGTGTTTTCTGGGGTGGCAAACAGGTCAATCTGATGTATGAAGGATGTATCTCCCTACTTTTACCGCGTTAGGAGGCGAGACTCGGTAGAGGTTTCCCACGGCTCAGCATGGTGTGGGACTCTTGATGGCCCTTACCTGGCCTGCTGTTCTGTGTGTGTGACCTCATTATTTTCCCTATTTGGACACCTTTGGAGTCCGGTTGTTATAAGTAACACGCATGACTGTTTGACTTTTTATCAAAGAAATTGAATACAGATTTTGGCATGCCTGGTCACACCCATCATTTCTGGAAATTACATTGTGTTTTATCAGGAGTGTTTTACTGTTGCCCTGAAGAAGTCCACATTTTTGGACGAAACGCATTGGCTGTTCTGCTCATCTATAGAGTTTTTGTATTGATTGAAAAAATAAAGGAAGTCTTTGAAGAATATCTTTTGACACAGACCTCATAATTCCAGTGTAGCTCTTTTAGTGGTGCACCATCTGTGAATTTGCTAAACTGATGTATGAAGGACCTTGGGGTGGAGTTACCTTTCATGGACTTCTTGATGCATTCTTCTGAGCAGGACTGCAAAGTTGTTGTTCACTACTGGGATATGCGGCACCCTGAGGTGAATGCTGTATTCAACCATTCCATAGAGTGCTACACTTCAACCTGTACCAACACTAGATCTTCCAACTGTCCCTCTGCTTGAGACAATAGAAGTGCAAGGCACTTCTGGAGGAGGGAATATGAATCCTCAGCAGCAGAAGTGATGGAAGTTGGCACCCTTGGCAGACCCTAAAACCTTTTGCTGATGCTGACTGGAGTTCAAAGACGGCCAGCCGGCCTGTTGCTGGCCTTATCCTGAGCTCTGCCTAAGCATGGGATCTTTTATGTGACCTTATCTTGGAAGGAGGACTCTCAGGAGCCGAAGGCATACTCAAGGCCCTGGGCAGGGTCTTCATGTGAGGGCCGATCTTCAATGTCGGGCTGATGTCCTCCATGTACAGACTGTCAGATTGGCTCCAAAACACAGTCTCGCAGGCTGCTTGATATGTGGGCTACATGAAGCCCTGAAAGCCTTGCATCTTTTGGTTCTTGAGCTTCGAGGGGGATCTTCCTCTCGAAACTATCCTGAGTACCCTGGGTGTTGTGTCAGTATTTTAAACATATGTTAACCATAAATTACCTTTAAGCGTTGCTATTTTCAAAGTACCTCTGGGTTTTATGATCATATACCACATTAACTTTTCCTTGAGCTTAACTTCCACAAAGCAGTGAATTTGGCAGTGTACAAAGCGGGAGTTTGCCTTTGGCCAAGCACTACTAGAATCTCCTGTCCGAGTCCAACCCCGAGAGGGCACTGCCTTTGGCTGAGAGCAGAAAGGGTGGCAGCAAGACATGACCTTCAACCAGCTCCTGCGTACAAACCGCTGCAGGTGGCTAAAAGTTGTGCACAGCCTTTGGCCCTTTACATATGTTTTATATTCCATGTTTATTATGGGGTAGTAGCTTGAAAAAACAAATTTCTTAAAGTGCAACAAAAGGCAATAAAATAAATTAGAATATCTAGATTTACCTTTCATGAATAAATTGGTGATAAAGCATTGGTCAATGCTAAGAGTCATGAATATGAGCTCTTTTGTCGCTACATCGTTCACAACATAATTATGGATCTACCATATCTGCAACACAACAAAGACTTCACAATAAATGTTGTTTCTAGCTCAAATGGATAAAATACTCCTAGACAATGTGTTGCATAATTAGCCTGCACAATCAATATAAACGTACTGCTAACCTTAGTTGTAAACGTTTGCAAAGAAGTTCGTGGGCTGTTATGATAATGAAACCTGTTCTTCACACTGAATTGTGAAATATTTCATGCACTGCATTTTGGGCTTTAAAAGCACCCTAAATAATTATATATAAATATGTACAGATCGGAAACAGGTATCCCTGGCGAACTAAGAATATGGTGATTTACTGATTAAGTGGAGGGAACAAGGATTAATAGAATGGGAAGAGTATAATGTTTTTAAATGTTTATATCCTAAACTCGCCATCCTGTACTTGTTGCCTAAACTGCACAAAAATCCCACTAATCCACCAGGGAGGCCTATCGTATCCTTGATTGGCTCATTGTTGGAGAACACGTCACAGTTTATAGACCACTATTTAAGACCATTTGTGGTAGACTTACCCTCATATTTGAAAGACACAACCCATTTTTTGACTATTATTGATGGGATACACTGGGAGCCCAATTGTGTATTAATAACCATGGATGTGTGCAGTTTGTACAAATGTATTGAACATCAATTTGGGCTACAAGCCATTTAACACTTTTTTCGATCTAGGTCCATATAGTTACGGGGACATTCCAACATGGTTTTAACTATGATTGAATTCTGCCTGAAGAACAATTATTTTTTGTTCAGTGATGTCATCTATCGTCAGTCACAGGGCACAGCCATGGGCACCTGCTTCGCCCCCAGCTATGCCAATTTGGTCATGGGCTGGTGGGAGGAGCAGGTGGTATCCCAGATGGCAGAGTACAATCATTGTGTCCTGTGGCTACGATTCATAGATGACATCTTTTTAATTTGGGATGGTGATATGATTTCTGCTAAAACCTTTGTAGCCCAGCTGAATAACAACTGTTACAATCTATTATTCACTACCAATATGAGCAAAAATGAGATTGAATTTCTGGATATTTTGGTGCAGATTAAGGAACAAAACATCACCACGAAGCTGTTCCGTAAACCAACAGCTGGGAACAGCATCCTAAAAGCGTCTAGCTCTCACCCCAGAAAATTAGTTCACAGCATTCCATTTGGCGAGCTGCTTCGTGCAAAACGCAACTGCAGCTCGGAGCAGGGATACAATGAGGAAAAGAGAGTGATGGTTAAGAGATTCAGTGAGAGGGGCTACTCAAAGAGAATGATCAGAGATGCAGTCAAGAAGGTAGAGACAAAAACACGTAACCAATTATTACATCCTGAGGCAAAAACAGAGGAAGAAACTACAATGAGGTTTATTACAACTTACACAGGCCAGGCATGTCATGTTAGGAAGGTCCTTACAAAACACTGGCATACTTTATTGATGGACAAACATATAAAAAAGTATATTGGCAGTAGTCCTCAAATTACTTTTCAAAAGAACCGCTCACTGAGAGATGAGCTCAGTCCCAATATAGTGAGTGAGAGGCAACATCAAAACCTAGTGGGGAGAAGTGGTTTCAGATGATGCAGAAATTGCAAAGCTTGCAAATACAGCACTGACTGCGAAAGCCTAAGTATACTAGGTGGAAGGAAAGAACGTGTAATTAAAAAGAACTTAAATTGCAACACTATGTATTGCATATATGTACTAATTTGTCCATGTCAGAAAATGTATATTGGGAGTACAAAACATCGGGCTAAAAAGCGAGTATTGGAACATATTAGGGCAGTTCGTCATCATAACAAGCTATACCCCATAGCAAGACACTTTTTTGACCACCATATGCAAAATGAACGCTTTTTGAAAATGGTTGTGATTGAGTCAGTGGCTGAACATGTTCGGGGGGAATAGACTTTTGAGCCTTAGCAAGTTAGAGTCGAGATATATAATTGATTTCGAAACTCTGATTCCGCTGGGTATGAACTCCAATGAAGAATTGTCAGTGCATCTACAGAATTGAAGAAAGGTGCTTAGAATTGTTGTCATTGTATAGAATTTATCAGGAATTGCTTTTAATATTAATTATGTTTTACTTTTTAGGGTGCTCTTCTTGCACTTTGTTATCACTGGCCATCTCACTAATGCCTCTGACACGTATTGGGACGGAATTGTTGTAGATATCCAATTACGTCTTCTTGCGCATCATGACCATCATGCTATGCCCACTTGGGCAAAACTGCAAAGGCAAATAGTATGACACTATTTACAACGAATATGGATAAATATTGTTGGAATTAAACATCTCACCAATACCTTTGGCGCGTACTTGGATTGAATTGTTGGAGACATCCAATTATACTTTTTGCGCATTAGGACTGACATGCTATGCCCACTTGGGCAAAACCGTAAAGCACAAGAGTATGACACAATTTATAATGAATATTGACAAATAGTGTCGAAATTATTAAATGTTTCATAATTACATTTGACTTTATGAAGTATGCGCTAAGGCAAAAGATAGTAAAAATGTTCAGTGCAATTGGGAGCAAAATGCATAGCACTATTTGTTGTCTGCAAAAACTTTATTTATAAAAAAAGATCGCTCGTTTACAAATATGTTGAATGCCCACTTGGGCTTGACTTTACACGCTGCTCTCTAGTCGGCATAACTAGTAATCTATTAAGAGCACTAATGCGTGTATTAATATCGATGATTGCGCTAAATAACAAATAAACTAAAAATGTAATGATAAAAATAATAGATTGTTTAAATTTAATTTATTGTGCTATCAGCATAAATTGGGTTCGGATACATGTAAAGAACCATAATGCAATGTAAATAGCTCAGAGACACAATGTACAAATAATCATGTTAAGATAGCCGCAACAGTATTGATTTTTCACTATACCACTGTTGGTGTTATTGTCTGTTGTTTATTTTCACTATTTTGTGTTTTTAAACGTGTATCTGAATGCCTATCACCTAGCGTGATCAAGGCGAAAGCTGAAACGCGTTGCTTCTTCTTGCTGCAATAAAGAACGGGTTTTGCTGCAATTCCACGGTGTCCGTGTCACTTTCATGAAAGGGAAAGTTTGGAAATTGGATACAGAGGGTTCCGGTACTCTGCACACGGACCGCCCTGTTGACGGCCCCGGAAACCGGATTTTGTATGAAAAAATATATATATATATATATATTTATATTTATATATACACACATATGTTTTTTTTTCCACAGAAAAAAAACAAAGGTTACAGGGACGTCATAGTTAGGCTCAAGTTTCACTCGTACAAAACCAGTGAAATTCAGCAGTTATAGCCAACTACAACGCACACCCCCACAATCCACTGCTAATGACCTCATATATTACTTAACTCATTATGTGGCGAAGGCTACTGGGTATTTACAGTCAGGTCAATGTTTCCATTGAAAATACATTTTTTTAGTTTGCTAATAACTTTAGAGAGTGCAGTTTAATGAATCTTCACAAAATGTTCGACCAAATAAATAAATTAATTCTCATCCACCTTAGCTCCTTTCTGGAAAGTTTCATGGCGATCTGCCAAGAGGGGCTGGAGGAAAAAAGGGGGTTCCCAAAGTGTGTTTTCCCATTGATTTTGCCTTAGGAATATTGAACAGTGATGCTTCAAAACCTGCTTAACGGCAATTCACCAAATTTGGCAGAAAGCTAGACCTTGTCCCAGAAAAGGTGTTTTATGACATTTTGGGGGCTATGAAATGGGCCATCAATCGAAAAACTCTTCAGTTCAATCAGAAATTCTGCAACTTGTACAGAGTGCCCCATTTATCAGGTTGTAATGCTACATGTAATAGTGAATATTCCTTCATTAGATGCAGAAGGATAAAACATTAAAGTAAAATAATTTCTAATGAGACTTTTAGACTTTGCCTCAATTGAAACGGAATCCCTAATGGGGTTGTACGTCACTACAAGAAGGCAGTTACAATGTAAGTCACTAAAAACTAGCCACAACATCTGGAGCCAAAACATTGGGTGTAGTGTTACTTTTCATTTACAAAGTTTTAAATTTTGTAAAATATATATATACATATGAGAGGTTGTATGGGTGGGTGTGTGAATGACTAAGTGAATATGTGTATGTGTGAGTAGCTATATGGATGTGTAAGTGGCTGTATGCGTGAGTGACTGGTTGTATAGGTAGCTGTATGGGTGTGTGAGCGGTTGTGGGAGTGGCTCTATGGATGAGTCGATGATTGTGTGAGTACCTGTAAGGGTCTGTGAATGGTTGTGAGGGTGTGTGAGTGGGTGTATGAGAGGTAGGATAGGGGTTTGAGTGGTTCTGTAGATGTCATGAGTGATGCCACTGACCATGTCATGAGTGATGTAATATGTGATGTCATAAGCAGTGGATTGTGGGGGTGTCGGATATAGTAAGCTCTGATAACTGCTGGATTTCCCTGGTTTGTATGACTGAAATCTAAGTCCAACTATAATGTCCCTGTAACCTATGTTTTTTCCCTGAGAATTTTTACAGTTTTTTTTAATTATAAATCTGAACTGTAATCAATCATCTTTGAGAGTGTGTGTCTGCGTGGGTCTGTAAGTGGGTGTGTAAGTTCCTATGTGAGTGGGTGTACCTGAGTGAGTATATAAGTGCATGTATGTATTTTTGATTGTGTAGGTGCATGAGTGCCTTTGGGGCTCTGTGAGTGGGTCTGAAGGTATCTGTGCATATCTGTGAGTGGTGCATACTTGGGTAATTTAAAAGGGAGAATCATGGACTCTGCTCTTACCAGGAGACAATGAGAAATAAATCACTGGTCACACCAGATCAGATTGCCCTCCTACAGTCAACGATGCAGTCACCTCCATTAAGGATTTCAGATCGTTTTTCAATATGAAATACAAGAGGAAACACACTTAATAGGTTAATTTGTGTTTTACTGAAGTGGAGCTTCCACTAGGAAACATGCTATGTCTATATTTGTAAGCGCTTCCTATTTTTATTTTAGAGTTTTATATAGCGCGAACTTGACCCAAATCAGGTATCAGAGCGCTGTACATAGCACCAGTTACATTACATGAGGACACATTCATTTTTGTTAGGCACAGGGAGATTAAATGATTTGCCCACTATCACAGGATGTTCAGCGTCATTGCAGAGACTCAAACTCAGTTCCCCAGATTCGAGGTCGTCTGCCCTAGCCGTTGGGACAACTCCTCTCCCCTATTGAGGTTTAATTTCTGTGAAATGTGCATCAGGGCCTGAATGGAACCTCATGTTTTCCAAGAAGAGTTCCTAGTTTTACAGACACATTTTTTACTCTGGTTAATTAGTAAGTGGCAACTGGTTAATTAGTAAGTGGCAACTCTTTGGATAAAGGTCTCATGCATATTCTGCACTACAGCTGCGTAAAGGACCACGAGGTAATGTTTCCATTGATCTTGTGTGCATGTAATTTCAGCAATGTGAACCTTCCTCTATCGTCTTCATCCACAAATCTGTGATCATGTGTTCACAAAGAGGTGCTTTCTCTAAACTAAATGAAGTAAGAGCTTCTTTGTTTGGTGGAGATGTACTCTTATTCCTCAGCATCAATAACATGTCACCAAAATCGTCTGAAAACATGCTAGAGGGGCCCTTTTGTTAAGCTGTCCATCAATGTGGGAGGAAAATGGGCAAGACCGTTGCATGTTACTAATGGGAAGGGGGGGCCATGCCGTGCCACCCCTTCCCATTAGTAACATGCACATTTCTTGAAAATTACTGAAAGGATTTATACCAAATAACTGAAAGCATGATCTGCGAAAAACCTTTCTGCCAAATTCAATGTAAATTCAGTGTAATTCCATCCAGCAGTTCAGGCTGCAGGTCTTTCTAAAGACTGGGAAACACTCTTTTTTTTTTAAACCCCCCCCCCCCCCCCCCTTTTCATCCCTCGCTTGACGGATCACCCCAAAACTTTCCAGGCACAAGACCCAGCTTGACATTTTTTTGGGGGAAATTCCTTGGAGACGTCAAATATCAATCAATCATTTGTAAAGCGCACTACATACCGCTGAGGGTCTTAAGGCGCTGGGGAGGGGGGCCGCTACTGATCGAACAGCCAGGTCTTGAGAATCCTTCTGAAGGTCAGCAGGTCTTGGGTCCGTCCCAGTCTCTGTGGGATGGTGTTCCATGTCTTGGCTGCGAGGTGGGAGAAGGATCTCCCGCCTGTGGTTGTTCTTCGGATGCGAGGGACGGTGGCGAGTGAGAGGTCGGCAGAGCGTAGCTGGCGGTTGGGGATGTAGAAGGAGAGCCGTCTGTTGAGGTAGGCTGGGCCGGTCTTGTGGAGTGCTTTATGTGCGTGGATGAGGAGCTTGAAGGATATCGTCTTGTTGACGGGGAGCCAGTGCAGGTTTCTCAAGTGGGGGGTGATGTGGCCGTGTCGTGGTACGCCGAGGATCAGTCGTGCCGAGGCGTTTTGGATGCGTTGTAGTCGTTTGATGAGCTTGGTCGGGGCTCCCGCGCAGAGGGCGTTTCAATAGTCGAGTCTGCTGCTGACGAGGGCCTGGGTGACTGTCTTTCTAATATCTGTCAGGATCCATCTGTAGATCTTGCGGAGCATGCAGAGGGTGTTGAATCAGGAGGAGGAGACAGCGTTGCCTTGCTTGGTCATTGAGAGCGTTGAGTCGAGGATGATTCCCAGATTGCGTGCGTAGTCGGTGGGTGTCGGGGCTGCCCCAAGTGCCGTCGGCCACCAGGAGTCGTCTCAGGCTGAAGGGTTGGAGCTGAGGACCTCCGTCTTGTCACAGTTCAGCTTCAGACGGCTGATCTTCATCCAGTCGGCAACGGCCTTCATTCCTTCATGGAGGTTAGCTTTGGCGGTGGTGGGGTCCATGGTGAGGGAGAGGATCAGTTGAGTGTCGTCGGCGTAGGAGATTATGTTGAGGTCGTGCTGTCGGGCGACGTGTGCGAGCGGGGCCATGTAACTGTTGAACTGTGTCTGGCTGAGGGCTGATCCCTGGGGTAAGTCGCAGATGATCTCGGAGGCTTTGAAACGGAATGGGGGGAGGCAGACGCTCTGGGTTCTGCCGGAGAGGAAGGTGGTGGTCCATTCCAGAGCCTTGTCTTGGATCCCTGTGGCTTGGAGGCGTGCGATTAGAGTGCAGTGGCAGACGGTGTCGAAGGCAAGGAGAGGTCAAGGAGGACGAGTGCTGCTGCCAAAGTTATAGGTAAGTCAAAAAATGCTTTTCGAATGGAAAATAGGTCCTGACTATAACTACTTACTGGTGATCGTCAGTAGGAGGGGGGTATGTGTGTCTTGTCTCCCTCTTTTTATTATAGATGAGCATCATAATCGTTTCTCCAATGCAACTAGTTAGAAAGAAGTGTGTTTACCACAGTATCTTGATCTCTTTCAATATGCTCCTACCTAAAGTCCTTCGTCTCTTTCACACAGAATCAGTAGGGCAAAGATGATCGCTTCCAACCAACCTCCACTCTCAGCAAAGACAGTGGGTCAGTACACTTTAATCAAGACATCTGCTCTAAGATATCTGCTTTCTGGTCTCTTCTTACTACGGCTTTTACTTCAGTTTTAGCCCTGGGACTACTCTTGACTTCATGGCAGATTCCCATAAACTGCAGGTAGAGAGATAACCAACTGCAGTGTATGGCTTCAGAGAAGATCCACTACAGGGGGTCCTATGATTGCTCTAGTGTCTCTAGTCCGACATGGCACCTACACTTTATCTCAATCTCCTCTCCGTGTTCCCATCAAAGTTTCATTAGGGTCTGGATACCTCTTTTATAGGAAGTTAGGGGGAGTAGCATAATTTTTTGGTTCATTAGAGCCTTGTGGACGGGGGCGTGGCTTAGTGCCGATGTGAGGGGAAGCGGACTCCCGAGATCCGTCGGCGCCTCACACCTGGCTGCAATGATCCTGACATATTGAAGAGGCCCCTTACCGGGATCCTGGTGGCGGAGGCTCTGCTGCCTGTGCTGGGCGGCGGGGGAGACTCGGCGCTGCCTTCACAGCGACCAAAGCGCTGTTTTTGTAGCCTGGTGGCTCAGAGTGCCGCAGACCTAAGATGGCGGCCGGGAGCTGTGGGAGAGGAAGTCGCCGAGCGCTCACAAAGAGATCCGGGACTCTCTGAGAGATTTCATCTCTCCGGCGGCTGAGAGGAGTGGCGGCTGAAAGAGTGGCTGGTGAGTGCGGGTCACTGGGGCTGCCAGGAACTGGGAGCGCTCAGCTGAGCTCGAAGACACGCTTCGCATACAAAATGGCAGCGCCCACTGATGGGGCGGAGACCTGATGTCCATGGTGCAGCGGGACACTAAGCGGAGTTGAGGGGCGCGGAGCCCGGCAGTGGGACCCCCTACTATCAGACACAGCAGATGTCTAATGCCCCGGGCCACGATGGGCTTTGATATTAAGCTGGGCTTGGGGCACTGGGAGCGCTGACCCGAGGTCTTAGGGAGGGGCAGCAGCCGAGGTGATGGGAGCCCACCGAATCCGAGGGAGATATCGGCTTCGAAGCCCAATACTGTGCACTCCCGAGTCCCGGGGAGGTTGACTAGTGCAAGCGGCGCACAGAGACTACCTGCAGTTACATGGTGATGCCCATACAGCACATGTGGGAGCCTTGACGTGCACTCACTGACTGCGAGTGACCGTGAGGTGCAGGTGAGGTGGCGACCCTTCTGATCGCCACTAAGGGCTGGTTCGGAGGACACAGGGGGCGGGGCCAGTGCTGAGCGAGAGAGCCCAGAACTATAGAATTCAATGCTGCGCTGGTAGAGTAGTGCGGGGGCATTATCCCTCTGCTCGGGAGGGCTGAAAGTGAGTGTGCACTGAGCTGTCTGAGAAGGAGACAACCGCCCTGTTCCCCTTCCGAGCTGGCGAACTTGAATAGCGCTCTCTCTCTACTGCGAAGTCCCAGGGGAAAGGCCTGCTGCGCCAGAGTGCACATCCTGCACTTTCCTGTGCGCACTGCCTATTCTCAATTTTCCAGAACTTCCCTGTGCTCCCTGTTTGGAAGACCTGCGTGACCTATCGCAAACAGCCAGAATGGGCCGAACATCCCGCCGGAAGGCCTTCACAGCCTTGCACGTGGAAGCAACGGGGCAACAATTTGATGACGAGGAGGAAGTGGCAGAATGACAGAAGGACGAAGCAGCAGGGGGCCCCACACTGGTGGACATAATGCAAGCCATCACCTCCTCGAGAGAGGCCTTGGAGACCAAGATGAACGCCACTGGGGTGGATCTCAATCTCCTTAAGGATGACCACCGCAAGCTCGAAGAGCGGGTGAAAGCTAATGAGAAGACCTTAGAGGAGGTTCCGGACGCAATCTCTACCTTGCAGCGCTCTCTTAAATTGGTGGAGGACAGGGTCAGGTTCTTGGAGGTGAGAGCGGAGGACAGTAAAGGGTGCTCTCGCAGGAACAATCTGCGCTTAGTGGGGGTCCCGAGAGGGGAGGAAGGAGATGATGCTGTTCAATACATGGAAAACTGGATCCGGGCCGAGGTGGCCCCGGAGGGGCTCTCCCCCTTCTTCGCCCTCAAACGTGCGCACAGGGTCCCAAGCCAGACCTCCAAAGCCGGGTGCACCCCCGCGACAGATGGTTGTGCGCTTGCTCCATTACCGCGACAGAGACCACATCTTGCAGCAAGCACGGGGAAAGCAGAACCTTCAAATCGCGAACACCAGGGGGATGATTTTCCCGGATTTCACCAGGGAGGTACAGAGGCAGCGCGCTTCCTTTCTTGCACTAAAGCGGAAACTCCGACAGCTGCAGTTTACCCTATGCTATGTTTTCCCCGCATGCCTAAAAGTAGTAGACGGGACCGCTACACATTTCTTCACTACTCCACAGGACAAATGGCAGTGGCTGGAGGCGCGAAAACCGAGAACGAGAAGTGCTTCTCTGTGGAGCCCGGCGGAACGAAGATCACCTGAGCATTTGGGGGTCACAGAGGTCCATGACGCCGCCGGGACTCCAACTTGAAAGGAACAGGGCTGTGAGAGCGGTTGCAGAGATCAGCCGGGGTGAGCCTAGCCCAAGCTCCACTGTCGCTAGCCATGGCATGGGCAGGCTTGAGATTCGCAGCATGAATGGGGACTCACCAGACACAAACTATAGATGGGTGTACCCCTGTTTGATACGGGCGGGGGTGTAGCCGGGGGGGGGGGGGGTTCTGGGTCCTATAGGGTCAGTACACGCCTCACCACTTTTAGTGATCAGTTGATTGTTGCACTAGTTTGGATGGGAACTAGTATGACTGTACCTGTCCTGGGGAGCGGGAGTTGGGGAGTTCTATGGGGTTTGGGGAGTTCTATGGGGTTTGGGGAGATCTATGGGGTTTGGGGGTTTCTAAGGGGGTCAGACATGTTGCTGAGGAGGGGCAGGAGGGAAGATCATTGTGGTCCAAGTCATGGGATCCACCGTAGGACTTAAATGTGTGTTGTGGAATGTCAGGGGAATGCACACTATGACACGCCAACACAAGATTCGTGCGTATCTGGTGAGGAGGGGAGTACAGATCGCTCTGCTGCAGGAAAAGCATTTTACACAGAAGGAGGGGGAGGCGCTGCAGCACCGATGGAGGGGGCAGTTGTTCTACACCTCATACTCTGCCTTTGCCAGGGGCACATTGATCTGGATACGGGCAGGGGTCCTGTTTCAGAGCAGTAGGCAATTGATTGACCCGGATGGTAGATATGTGATGCTAGTGGGACGATTGGACGGCAGGGATATAGTGCTAGGGAGCCCCTAAAGTTGGCAACCCTGTTGACAGGTTCAGTGCTGATGGGGGGCAAATTTAATTGCGCTGCTGATGTGGACCCGGATCGCTCTCATCCACCTCTTCCAGATGCTCCCATACAGAGACTTGCAGCGTCTAGACGGGTGTGGCAGTGCCAGTGAGGACTGATAGATACTTTGAGGGCTCATCACCCAAGAGGTAGGGACTACTCATACTTCTCTGGGTTGCACGAGTTACATGTTCATCTGGACTCGATACTTTGCTCTCCAGATGTCAACGGAGGGGTTACCCATAGTGAATATTTGACCAGAATGATTTCTAATCATAACCCCCTGCTAGTATCGCTGGATTGGATAATGGTACGGTCCGCCATACATAGTTGGCGTTTGAGGCCGGAGGCATTAGAAGATCCGGTGTTTAAGAACACAATTGGATAGGCGATTGACGACTACTTCCTAGATTATACTGGGTCTGCATCGAACCTACTTATAGAATGGGATGCGTTTAAAACTGTGATCAGAGGGCGTTGCATTGGGGAGGTGGTGGGAGTCCGAAAGGTGTTGACAAGCGACGTAATGGGGGCAGAGAATAGGCTCCAAGAACTGGAAATGAATATGCTACTTACCAGTATGCATCTGTTCTTGGCATGTAGGGCTGCTAACATTCATATCTATTGCATAGATCGCCGCCTAGTGTTGGGTCCGGATGATTGCACATTGTTGTCCTGGAAGAGTCTTCGAAGTATCACGAGATAGGTGGCTCCTCCCCTGGACTACAGTGCGCATGGGCATCGACTCCATCCCCAGATTGTTTTTAGCCATTGTGTAAGAGATGGAGTGAAATAGTGTAAATGATATCCATGCTATTTATTTATTAAGCAATTTGTACCGCGCAAACTAAACCCGAAGGTGTCAAGGCGCCTATTAAAACGGATCAAAAGTATGCAGAGCACCACTACAGGTATGCGCGTGTAAAGAGGTGGGTCTTTAGGGCAGATCTAAAGGCTTGAAGAGTGGGACGGGACTTTACTTCGAGAGGGAGAGCATTCCACCATTTAGGGGCCAGATTGGAAAAGGCCTTGCCTCCCCATCTTGTCTTCCTGACACGAGGCACAGAAAGTAACAGTTTCTGTGAGGAACGAAGATTCCAGCCGGCATTGTACTGAGACAGGATAGATCCAACGCCCGTGGGGCTAGTTTTAGCTAGGGCCTTGTACACCATACACATGGATTTAAAAAGGATGCGATCCCCAACGGGGAGCCAGTGAAGCTGCTTCCGAGCATCGGTGGCAGAGGCACGTTTGGGCAAGTCGATTGAATGATTGAATGCAAGAAAAATCTGCAGCTGCTACGGGCACCGGGGAGGAGGGTGGGCGATATGAATGTTAGCAGCCCTACATGCCAAGAACAGATGCATACTGGTAAGTAGCATATTCAGTTTGAGGCATGTGGGCTGCTAAATTCATATCTATTGCATAGAATACATAGCAGTCCCTCCATTAGCGGCGGCCGCCCGTGCCAGCTGCAGAAGTCTGAAACAGAGTTTTGAGAACAGCCTGTCCTACAGCAGCCTGCTGCTTGGAATGCACATCCACACAGTAATGTTTGGTAAACGTGTGTGGTGTTGACCACGTGGCTGCTCTGCAAATGTCTTCCAAAGGAATGTTCCCCAGGAAAGCCATGGAGGCTCCCAACTTGCGTGTGGAGTGTGCTCTGGGGGGGACCGTTAAAGTACGTTTAGCTTTCTGATAACAAATCTGAATACATTTAACGATCCACCTGGCTATTCAAGCTTTGGAAATTGGGTTGCCTTTGTGCTGGGCTGAGAAGGCAACAAAAAGTTGCTGTGTCTTTCTAAATTGTTGTGTTCTGTCAATGTAGTACATTAACGCCCTTTTGACGCCTAACGTATGGAGCATTCTTTCCGCTACTGTTTTTGGGTTTGGAAGGAATGCGGGCAGTTCAATAGTTTGATTGACATGAAACTGTGACACCACCTTTGGAAGAAACTTGGGGTTAGTGCGGAGCACCACCCTGTTTGAATGAATTTGTATAAATGGCTCTTGTATTGTGAGCGCCTGTAGCTCACTAACACGTCTGAGAGATGTAATAGCAATGAGAAAAGCCACTCTCCATGTTAAGAACTGAATCTCACATGAATGTAGAGGCTCAAAAGGTGGGCCCATCAGTCTAGTGAGAACCACATTGAGATTCCACACAGGAGCTGGTGGGGTTCTGGGAGGAATGACTCGTTTCAGTCCCTCCAGGAAGGCTTTATTGGCAGGCACCCTGAAAACAGAGAGATGCTGCCTGTTCTGGAGATAAGCCGCTATGGCGGATAAATGTATCAGAATGGAAGTGTAAGCTAGATTGCATTTGTAAAGATGTAACAAGTAACAGATGATGTTAGGAATGGATGCATCTAGCGGGTTGATGTGATGTTCTGTACAGTAAATGACAAAACGCTTCCATTTTGCTGCATAGCAAGCTCTAGTAGTGGGCTTCCGTGCCTCTCTGATGATGTCCATGCATTCTGGAGGCAATTTAAGGTAGCCAAACTCTAAGACTTCAGGAGCCAGATCGCCAGATTGAGCTGTTGCGGATCTGGATGCTGAATGTCGCCATGGTTCTGCGTTAAGAGCCTGGGTGTGAGATGCAGCCTCTGATGCGGTACCACGGAGAGTTCTAGAAACGTGGTGTACCATGGTTGGTGTGCCCACGTTGGAGCAACCAGGATGAGCGTCATCGAGTGTTGCTTTAGCTTTCTTGCCACCAGCGGAATGAGAGGTGCTGGGGGAAAAGCGTACGCAAATCTGCCTGACCAGTTCATCCATATCGCATTGCCCTGCGATTGTGGGTGAGGGAACCTGGCGGCAAAGCTTTGGCATTTTGCGTTTTCCCTTGTGGCAAACAGGTCTATCTCTGGATGACCCCACTGCTGAAAGTACGGGCGGAGTACTGATGGATGTATCTCCCACTCGTGCATTTGGTGGCTGTACCTGCTGAGCAGATCTGCCATCTGATTGTCCGTGCCCGGGAGGTGTTCCGCCATGAGGAAGATGTTCCTCTGAATGGCCCACTTCCACATGCTCTGAGCCAGATGAGACAGCTGTGGAGAGTGCGTACCTCCCTGCTTCTGGATGTAGTACATGGCTGTCATGTTGTCCGTCCGGATCAACACGACTTTGTTGCATAGATGTACTTTGAAGGACTTGAGTGCCATGAAGATTGCCATCAACTCTAGATAATTGATGTGCATCTTCTTTTGCTGTGTCGACCATAGTCCCTGCACCGTGTAGTGGAGCACATGAGCTCCCCAACCCTGGAGAGATGCGTCCGACGTTAGGATAATCTGTGGCACAGGCTCCTGGAACGGTCGGCCCTTGCAAAGGTTGTGTGGATTTCACCAATGCAGAGAGTTGTATGCCCGACCGGTCACCAACACTAGGTCTTTCAACTGTCCATGAGCCCGATTCCACTGATGCACCAAGCATTCTTGGAGTGGACGCATATGCAGTCTCGCGTGCGGGACTATGAAGATGCAGGAGGCCATCATGCCTATCAACTGCATGAACACCCTCGCCGGTAGGGAGTGTTGCGGTCTGAACCTCTGAATGAGCGACTGGATGCTGTCGATCCTCACTGGGTTCGGCTGAGCTGTTGCAGTCAGCGTATTTATTGTCGCGCCCAGATACTGTCGCACATGGGCTGGCTGAAGGTGCGACTTTGGATAGTTTAACGAGAACCCCAGACTGTGAAGGAGGTGAATGGTGTGGGACATGTGTGCGGCGCACTGCTGGGTTGACTTTGCTTGAACAAGCCAGTCGTCTAGGTAAGGGTAGACATGTATGTTTTGTCTTCTGAGGTGCGCCGCTACAGTCGCCAGACACTTCGTGAACACTCTGGGGGCAGTGGTCACTCCGAAGGGTAGGACCCTGAACTGGTAATGCCTGTTTTGTATGGTGAACCTGAGGTACTTCCTGTGGGAGGGGTGGAGTGGTAAGTGAAAATAAGCATCGTTGAGGTCCAAGGTTGCGAGGAAGTCCCCCTGGTTCAACAATGGAAGAACCTGTTGTAGTGTTAACATGTGGAAGTGTTTTGAGAGTATGTATAGGTTGAGAGGGCGGAGGTCCAGAATGGGTCTGAGTGAGCCGTCCTTTTTTGGGATTAAGAAGTACAGAGAATAAACCCCTGTGCCTTCTTCCTTCACCGGCACGAGCTCTATTGCTCCTTTTTGCAGCATCACCAGAACCTCCTGCTGCAATAAGTGCAAGTGCTCTGCTGACATAGGACGTTGTCTTGGGGGGATGTTGGGTGGAGTGGACGTTAACTCCAAACAATACCCGAACTGGATAAGTTTCCTTACCCACCTGTCCGTGGTGATGGACTTCCAGACTGGCAGGAACTGTTGGAGTCTCCCCCCGACAGGTGTTGGATGGTCGGGGGGCAGTGACAGGGAGTCACTGTTTGTTGGCAGCAGAGGAACGGGAGTTGTTGTTGCCTCTGCCTCTGCCCTTGGCGCTGTTTCCTCTGTAACCTCCTCTACCCTGTTTGGGGTACGAGGCCTGTGCGCCTCCTCTATTGAAATGCGTCTGCTGTGCCAAGTGTCCTCTGGTAACACCTCGTGTACTTGAGCGACGAAAAGTGTTCCCCCTGTACTGCAGAGACTGAAGTGCACCCATGGACTTAGCCGTCTCAGTGTCTTTCTTGATTTTCTCGAGGGTGGTATCAACCTCTGGGCCAAACAGTCTGTCTGGGTTAACGGGCTGGTTGTGGATAGTTGTCTGCATCGCTGGCTTGAACCCTGAGATGCGGAGCCATGCCTGACGCCTCAACATCACACTAGTGTTTACCGCTCTTGCTGCTGTATCTGCAACATCGTGCGCACATTTAATTGCAGCGTTAGAAATGAGCTTGCCCTCCTGTATCAGCATCTCAGCTCCTTCTTTAAACTTGTCTAGAAGGTGTTGTAATAGCTGCTCTAAGGTGTCAGTGTGCCCTACCATATCTGGCCAACAGGGCTTGTGTGTTAGATATGCGCCAGATGTTGGCTGCCTGCGCTGCCACCCTTTTGCCCGCTGCCTCCAGCACTTTCGACTCTTTGTCCGGGGGAGGAGCTTCACCCGTTGTCTGCGAATTCGCCCTTTTGCGGGCATTTGAGACCACCAAAGAGTCTAGAGGCAACTGGCCCCGTATATAAGTAGGGTCCCCAGGTGCCGGCCTGTATTTCTTTTCTATTCGTGGGTTTACCACTCTTGCTCTGGTAGGTTCCTTGAAAATGTCTGTGGCATGCTTGAGAACCCCCTTGAGCATTGGAAGTGTCTTCACAGTTTTTTCTGATGCAGAGAAAGTATCAAACAAAAAGTCAACTTCCACAGGGTCGGCATGCATTTCCACCTTATGGTTTGTAGCCGCCCTTTCAATTAAGGCATTAAATGCCGCAGAGTCTTCCGTTGGAGAAGTTTTCACCCCATACACCTATGGGTCATTAACCACTTGTTGGTCCCCCTGATCACCAGAGTCTATCCATGAGTCCTGCTGCTCATCAGGGTCAGTATTGTCAGGGAAGTTATACTCCTCATCCTGTTCACCCCCATCTCCATCTGAGCGAGTGGGTGAAGGAGTCGGACTCCTCCTAGGCCGTGGAGGAATGGGTTCAACAAGTTCTGGCGTTTCTGGTGCAGGCCTTTTTTTCTTTAGAGGTATTACATATAATTCCACAGGCTGGGATGTAATTTTCATTTTGTAGAGCGTTAATTTACCCGTGTCGGCGTCGATAAAATGCTCCGACTGCTCTTCAAGGAAGGGTTGTTGACGAAGACCTCCACTCAGTTGAGTCTGCCTCAACCCCTCCGAGTCCTTGGGCACCGTACGAGGTGCAAAAGCCTTCGGCGCCACCTTCGGCGGTAGAGTATAGAGGATCGGCATTGAAGTTGTCTTCGGTGGAACACTCGCCTTTGGTACCGAGGGTGTTTTCGGCTCCGACGCCTTGTCCCTTATCCGTTTCAGGGAGTCCGAGACCTGCTTCGTAAAAGAAGCGGATGGCTTCGCCGATCCGACAGATGACCTCGGTCCACCCACAGGGGAAGATCCGAGCGTCGACGATTTTTCTTTGGGCGCCGGATGCGCGGACGCACCCTCGACAGCTGCGCTCCGGTCCCCTGTTCCGACCTTAGGCGCCGACGCCGCAGGCTTCGGATCAGCAGTTTTCACTTTTGGCGTCGGTGCTCCAGGCCTAGTGCCGGCGCCCTCCGCTGACTTTGCCTCGACTGGCCCTTTGGCCGTTGGCGCGGTAGTCTTAGCTGAAGGTGTGTCGACAGTCTTCTTCGACTCGACCACTTTACTCGACACTTGCTCGACGACCTTCTTCGAGCTTGTCTCCTTGACCCCTTTCGGTACCTTTGCCTGTTCGACAGCCTTTCTCGGCTTCGAGGCCTCCGAAGACGACGGTTTCGATGTTGTCTCGGACGTCTTCGGTTTCGATGGTATGTCGGCCATCTTTGGTGTCTTCGATTCCGATGTTTTTAGTTTCGGTTTCGATTTGGGTAATGGAGGCTCCGTAGGTATGTCCATAGCCGGGCCAGGAGGCGGGGCCGAGGACTGAGGAGTAGGGTCGTGGGTAAGGCCGTGTGGCGATCCCGTGACCTGAGCCTTAGTAATTGTACGTACGGGGCATAGCTCTTCCTCCGAGCTATCTTCCGCGGCCCCATAAACTTCCTCGTCGTCCCCAACCTCCTCGACGTATTCGTCCAGGTCCTGGCCCTCAACGGGTTCTCCGTAGTCGGCCTCGACCTCCGCCGATGTAGGTGAGATCTGCAGGTGAAGCTCTTGCTCGTCTGCTTCGGGGTCGTCGAAGATGTTTACAGGTGCCGGAGCCGATCGCTGGGCCTCGAGGCGCGCCACGCGCCGAATCTTGAGCGTCTTCTTCGACCTGAATTTCGAACAGGCCATACAGTTGGCCTCGTTGTGGTCCGGCGACAGGCACTTGTTACATACAGGATGCACGTCGATGTGTGGGTATTTCGAACCGCACACGGGGCAGAACTTGAACGGACTTCGTTCCAGTGTAGCGTCGTCGGGGTCTTGTTGCGTCGACAGGGCCTCGATGACCGAAGAGTCACCGGACTCCTCAGTTATCCGACTCGAAGAGTTGGAGCACACACGAGACCGAACGCTAACAATACCGCCGAAGTAAAGAAAGCCTTTTGGCCTTAAAGAAGTTGTTTTATCGATTCCGAACAGGAGACGTCGAAATCACATCCGAACCCAATGGCGGAAAAAAACAATCTGGGGATGGAGTCGATGCCCATGCGCACTGTAGTCCAGGGGAGGAGCCACCTATCTCGTGATACTTCGAAGACTCTTCCAGGACAACAATGTGCAATCATCCGGACCCAACACTAGGCGGCGATCTATGCAATAGATATGAATTTAGCAGCCCACATGCCTCGAACAGGAGAGACCAGAATGACCTGATAGGCAGGAAGACCTGCTCGCAGCACACGAGGAGTTGGCGACGCAGGTGGAAAGAAATGCATTACTTACCTGTAACTGCAGTTATCCAGTATTGGTATCTTTCATAGATTCACATGCCTGAATCATTCCTCGTCGTAGGGGTGGGAGTCTCCGGTACATAAAAGAGTAAAGTCATAAAGACATATACATAGTAATAGGCCAGAGGCCTCTCATTAGTAACATATCCATGTCCTTTTGTAAAAAGGATCAAACTTTGGCCAAGAGCCAATCAGATATCACCACCCTCTAGAACCTTCCTGGAAGGAGCCCTAGTCCCTCTGATTTTTGTAAGCACAGTGCTAAGTAGTACCTACTGAGAGAACCAAGGTGAGCCCTTCCAGGGGCAGTGGGTGCGTTGCATGTAAACCTATGAAAGATACCAATACCGGATAACTGCAGTTACAGGTAAGTAACGCATTTCTTATCCAGTATTAGGGGTATCTTTCATAGATTCACATGCCTGAATCAGAGTAGCAAGCAATCACCAGCACATTTCGTATGGTACAACAAGTAAAATCACACGATATTAGAATACCAATTGTGAACTATAACAAGTACCAAAATACCATAAAAAAGAGAAATGTGCGAAGACAGTAGGATGGAGGGATGAAAGAGAGAAGGCTCACCTCTAGTGAAATAGATGACGGAGCACAGCTTGTCCTACTGCTGCATCTTTCATAAGTTCAGAATCCAAGCAGTAGTGCCTGGTGAACGTATGTGGCGTCTTCCATGTCGCCGCTCTGCATATGTCGATAATGGGCACTCCCGCAAAGAGCGCCATTGAAGTGGAGACAGCTCTGGTGGAATGAGCCCGAACTTTAGAATGCAGAGGATGACCTGCCTGTTGATGGCAGAAAGTTTTGGCTGCAGAGATCCAACGAGAAATGCTCTGCTTAGTTAATGGAAGACCCTTTCTGGGCCTGCTGAAGGCAACAAAAAGCTGGTTGGATTTCCGAAACTGTTCTGTTCGGTGGATGTAGAACTTCAAACAACGTTTGAGGTCTAAAGAGTGGAGAGAACTCTCTGCTGCGGAAAGTGGATTTGGGAAGAAAGTCCGCAAGACAATAGGTTCATTCAGGTGAAAATTAGACGGAACCTTCGGGATGAATTTAGGGTTGGTCCGTAGAATACCTCTGTCCTGTTGGAACTGCAGGAAAGGATCCTGAATAGAGAAGGCTTGCAGCTCACTTACACGCCTTGTGAGCGCTAGTAAGAGAGCGGTTTTCCAAGACAGGTATTTGATGTCGGCTCTGTGTATTGGCTCAAAGGAATGTTCCATCAGTTGAGCAAGCACAATGTTTAGCTGCCAGGTGGGAGGAAAAGCTCTCACTGGAGCGAATGTCCTGAACAGGCCTTTTAGAAATTGTTTAACCAGTCTATTGGACCAGAGGGAAGTACCAGATGACGAACGCCTGAACCGAGATATGGCGGCTAGGTGGACTTTAATAGAAGCATGGGCCAATCCTGAGTGCGCCAAATGGACCAGGTAAGGTAGAATTTGTGCAGGTGTTGATGAAAAGGGGTGTATCTTGTTTGCTTTACACCATACACAGAACCTTTTCCACTTTAGAGAATACGTCTTGTTGGTACTGTCGGCCGAGCCCGGGCTAAGACTGCCCTGCATTCTTGAGGAATGTCTAGGTTCTGAAACTCTCTGAACTCAGGAGTCAAGCTGACAATCTGAGAGATGCTGGATCCGGATGCTGGACTTGACCCTGGTTCATTGTGAGGAGAGTCAGGCAAGACTTGAATAGAATCGGCGGTTCCAGTGACAGGAGATGAAGCTCTGTGAACCAGTGCTGGCGCGGCCACGCTGGGGCTATCAAGATCAGGGTGCAACGCTCTGCCTTCATTTTCTGGAGGACCCTGGGAATTAGGGGAAATGGAGAAAATGCGTATGCAAAGACGTTGCACCATGCGATCGAAAATGCATCCCCTAGCGATCCCTTCTGGGGATGCCAGCTTGCGTAATGTTGGCATTTTGCGTTGTGCTGTGTCGCAAACAGATCCAGGTGGGGCCTGCCCCATCGGGCGAATACAGAGCTGAGAAGTTGTTGATCCAGCTCCCACTCGTGGCACACCGAGCGTTGTCTGCTTAGAGAGTCCGCCAGGACATTGTCCGTCCCTGGGACGTACTCTGCCCGAAGGGAAATGTGGTGTTGAAGTAGCCATTTCCAAATCCGTTGAGGTTCTTGAGACAACGTCAGAGAGCGAGTTCCCCCTTGTTTGCTTAGATAGTGCATTGTGGTGGTGTTGTCTGTTCTCATAAGCACTGGGGAATCTTTGATCCTGGGCAGGAATGCTTTTAATGCCAGGTAGACTGCCCTTAACTCGAGGAGGGTTATGTGTAGTTGCTTCTCTGCAAGGGACCACTGCCCGTTGATTTGAAGGTCCTGAAGGAACGCACCCCATCCTTCCAAAGACGCATCTGTAGTTATCACATGTGGCGAAACTGGAAGTATGAACGAAAGACCCTGCCTCAGATTCTGTGGATGAAGCCACCAGTTCAGAGCATGGACAATGGTAGGAGTTATCCGGATTATGTCGTCGAAAGATCCCCTGGATTGAATCCACTGAGCGGATAGCGCCTCCTGAAGTGGACGCATACGCAGGCGGCAGTGTGGAACCAACAGGATGTTTGAGGACATCATCCCTAACAAGGATTTGTACAGGCGCACCGTGATGGCATTTTTGGATTGAATCCGGGCGGCCAAGGTCCTCAATTTCAATTGACGTTCCTGTGAAGGGAAAGCCTTTCTCTCAGTAGTATCTAGGACAGCTCCTAGGAAAGTGAGACACTGGGACGGCTGAAGGATGGATTTCTCTTTGTTGAGAGTAAGTCCCAGATTTTTGAAGAGTTGAATTCAGGCGTTGGAGGACTTGGTCACGCCTGCGAAAGTAGGTGCCTTGACGAGCCAGTCGTCTAAGTACGGGAAGACCTGGTGATGTTGGCGGAGGTACGCTACTACTGGAGAGAGACAGTTGGTAAAAATGCGTGGCGCCGACTTCAGGCCGAAAGGCAATACCCAAAACTGGTAGTGCTTGCCCGCCACCGCAAACCTGAGGAATTGTTTGTGGTTCCTGTGGATTGGTATATGAAAATACGCGTCTTGAAGGTCTAAAGACACCATGAAGTTGTTCGCATTGAGGAGTTGCAGCACCTCCTTGATGGACACCATACGGAATGACTGTTTTTTGAGGTATTGGTTGAGGTCTCGTAAGTCTAATATAGGTCTCCATTTTTTCTCCTTCTTTCGGATTAGGAAGAATCGGGAGTAGAATCCCTTGCCCTTCTGATTCCGGGGGACTCTTTCTATCGCTCCTTTTTTGAGCATGAGGGAGAGTTCCAATTGCAGGAGATGCAGATTTTTGTGCAGCATTGGTATTGGCGGCTTTTGAGGAGGAGTTTCCACGAACTCCAGAGAGTGTCCGAATTGAACAAGTTGGAGGACCCACTGATCCGTTGTAATTTGTTGCCAATTGCAAAGGAAGGATGAAATTCTCCCGCCAACTTTGCAAGGTGGAGAGGAAATGGAGAACTGTGGCTGAAAGAAGTCATTGTCTTCTGGCTGTGTCCTTCTTCCCTCCTCGTCCGCGAAAGGAAGACTTGCTGTAGGACGACTGGTTTTGCTGCTGTCTTTGTTGGTACTGGGGTTTGTACTGCTGATTGAACTGTACGTGGATTTGTACCCCTGATAGGCACCTCTCGAGGACTGACCTCTTCCTCTGGAGCCCCGAAAGGAAGGATTCTTGTATTGGAGAGTACCTAGAGCCTTTGCGGTATCCGTATCTTTTTTGATACCCTGGAGCATCTCATCGATGTGTTGCCCAAAAAGAAGTTGACCGTCATACGGCATGTCCAATACCTTGGTCTGAACTTCAAGCCGGAAAGATGTTGCTTCAAGCCAACCTTGGCGCCTCAGGACTGCAGCTCCTGCCAGCTGACGGAATCCCGTGGATGCGATATCCATCGCCACATCAATCATCTCCGAGGCGGAACGCTCGCCTTCAAGGAGAATCTTTTTCACCTCTTCTTTCTGCTCTTCTGGAAGCGAATCCAAATATGGAGCGATATCTGCCCACATTTGACGGTTGTAGCGTCCTAACAGTGCCAAAGAGTTTGCTGCACGCACCGTTAGAGCGGACATGGACGAAAACCTCTTCCCTATGTTGTCTAGTTTTCAACCCTCCTTATCTGGCGGCGCAGCCAATGCAGCCGATGGATTTTTTGACTTGCGCTGCGCTGCCTGGGTAATAACAGAGTCCGGCTTTGGATGGTCAGTAAGGCAAGCTGGAGCTGTGTCAGGAGCCTTATATTTTTTGTCCAGTCTGGGCAGGACTGGAGCCAGAGATGAAGGGTTTTGCATTATTTTCTCCCCTTGTTCCCAGATGTAATCAATGATGGGAACGAACCGTACAGCCTTTTAGAATGGTTCCTTAAAATCATAGAGGAAGCAATCCTGTTGTGTTGCCGTCACCTTGAGTTTGAATCGCAACGCTGCGCTCCCTAGGCTATTGTGGAATCCCCCAATGTCTTCCGGGGGTGAATTCGCTTGTGCCTGTACAGGGGATGCTGGACCTGGAATCACGTAGTCATCCCATTCGTCTTGCGTGTCCTAGAGCTCCCCTTCCTCCCGCTGTTGCTCCTCTTCTTCGTCTTCCTCATCAGAGGATGGCGGAGGACGCGAAGGAGCCAGATCTGGTGGAAGGACTAAAGGAGGAGGCCGAGGCCTAGGTGGCGGTGTCACAACTGGCGGTGTCACAACTGGCGGAGTCGGAGGAGTGGACGGAAACCTTTGCTTGTAGTCCGCAATCAGAAACTGCAGATCTGTCACTATGGAGGCTGGGAGACACACCATAGGCTGTAGAAGAGGCGGAGGAGGTTGGAATTCCTCCTAGTACTCCACATCATCCTGTCCTTGTTCCTCATAATCTGAACTTTCATGTAGTTTTACGTGTAGTTCAGAGGGGCTTGTCGCTTGTCGGAACATAGAGCCCTCATCAGAGTCCTCAGTATCCAGAAGATGAGCAGGTGGGAATGGCTGGACCCTGCTCGGAGAGGTCAATTCCGGCGTGAGAGTACGCGTGGTCATCCTGAAGTGCGTATAAGTACACTTCAAGGGAGGCGACTCTACCGTCGTCGAGCCCGTCGACGGAGTGGTCGTCGACGGGGGAACGTCGACAATCAACCCAGATTCCGTCGTCGACGGTGTCTTCTTCGATGACGATGGTTGCTTCGTCAACGGCTTCGTCGACGCTGGTGTCGCTGTCGACGGGCCCGTCGACGGCCTCGTCGACGACGATGATCTCATCGACGAGGAACTTGTCATAGTCGATGGAACCTTTGTCGTCGGCGACGATTTCGTCGACGATGTTGAGGCTTTCGTCGACGTCGATGGTGCTTTTGTCGCCGATGACGATTTTGACTTCGTCGACGATGAGGCGCTTGTCGACGACTTTTTGATAACAATAAGAGATGGAACACACCTACCCGTCAACGACGAGGATGTTAGTAGTCGTCGACGTTGATGTTAAAGATGACGCCATCGACGTGGAGATAGTGGCTGTCGACGTTGTCACAGGCAGAGCTGAAGACGTCATCAAAGGTTTCCTGAAGGCAGGGTCTTGTTGAGAAACCTTCACAGCGATGGCCTTAGAACGAACCTCTGAAGACTTGGGCGTCTTCTTTTGAGGTGGCTGCAAAGATGGTTCTGGGGATGACGTTCTAGGCCTTTTTGGAGAAGAGTGTGTACTCCTAATGGAACACTCGCTCTCACCTGAAGAGACTGCTTGATCCCTGTCCTTGAGTCTCTGAAGCCATATCAGCAGGCGGCCCTCTCTATCCTTGAGAGTTTTGGCTGAAAAAGTGCGGCAGACTTTACAATCCTTTGCTGAATGGTCAGGGTAGAGACAGTAAAGGCAGTCCTCATGCCTGTCATCTACATGAAGCCTCTTTTTGCCACAAGAGGCACAAGGTCTGAAGAGCCCCTTTTTTGGAGTATCAGCCATGGCTAAACTAAAAATCCCTCACAGAAAGACAATTCTGAGAAAAATATGTGGAACAAATCCAGAAATACAAAGAAGCGGAGCAGAGCTCAGTGGAGACTCCCTTAGCACGACGTGCGGTAGAAAATCTGAGGGACTAGGGCTCCTTCCGGGAAGGTTCTAGAGGGTGGTGATATCTGATTGGCTCTTGGCCAAAGTTTGGTCCTTTTTTACAAAAGGACATGGATATGTTACTAATGAGAGGCCTCTGGTCTATTACTATATATATGTCTTTATGACATTACTCTTTCATGTACCGGGGAATCCCACACCGACGACGGGGAATGATTCAGGCATGTGAATCTATGAAAGATACCCCTAATACTGGATAAGGCTGCGCTCCTTTGTTTATAAGGCCTACACCACTCAGACCCAAGCAGTACGGGACAAGTCAGGGGCGTGGTTGGCGAACCGGTACGCCGATCTTGGAGCTTCGGGATCAGGGGAGGGTGGCATATTATACTCAATAAGCCATCAACACACACTTTCTGAACTATTATACCACTCTTTATCAGAGTGGACTTGACCCTGGGGCTTAGAGGGATTGAACTCCCCCCAGATTGATAACGAGGCAGCAGAGGAGCCTGGTAAAGATGTTGAGGTGGGGGAACTTTGTTTTCCCTCACTTCTGGTTTGGCCATGGTCCCTTCACTCCCTTCGTCGGGATGTTTCTCCTGTTGCGGGTTTGTTCGTGTTTCATGTTTGCAGGCTTAAGGATTTTGATTCGAGGACTTTCCCTGCACCTCTCCCGATTCCAGTCCCTCAACCTCAAGGTCCGGGGATTATTCGCCCGGTCTTCGAGTAGATCGGACATTGCTACTCTGGGACTTTCCTGTCTTCGTGTGGATCGGACATTGCTACTTTTGGACTATCCAGTATCCCCGCCTTTCTTCCTGATTTCCTGCACTGGCTGGCAGGCCGGACATCTCGTTCAGCGTTTCGTCAACCGCCGGAATGTTACTCTTATCCCGCTGGTTGGCCGGACGTATGGGTGTTTGTTCCGTCTGCCAGCTGGGAGGCTTCATTCCCTCGGCCTCCTCTTTATGAGAAGCTGCTCTAGACTGTGGTTACGGTAACAGCGTCTCGGCACTGCAATTTTGGTTATTTTATTATTTTGTTTTTCACAAAGTTCATGAGCATGCCAAAAGGATTTGTAATGCTTAAATAACTATTAGTTGTGCCCTTGGGGCAGTCAAAGAATATCCTCCTCAAGTATAAGTTTTTCCTGAAGTATACTTTGGTAGGTGGGTCATTTGTTGTGTCACATTGATTTCTATTCAAAGGGCAAGATATCAGATGCACTCACAGCTTGTTTCTTTATTTACAGTTTTGACAACTGAGCGTTTTCAACAGCCATTTCCTCATTTCTTTGTTATAGAAGGGAAACATTAAGGTAATACACATAAGATATCATAAATACAGGTCATATAGCATGTAGCCTGTCTGTTAACCTGTTACCCTATCTATTCAGCCATTTTTGAAGCCCTGTGGAGCCTGTGCACGTCGAGGGATCTCTTCCCTATTTCCCTTGTTTTGTTTCCCTTCTTCCCATGGATTACCATTGTTGAATGGCAATCGCCATTCTCAATAGGTGATTTAAGGGAGGTTGAGGATCTTGCTTCGGTTCCGTGGCGCTCCTGCAGAAACCAGAGGGAACTTTGACAAAAGGTAAGCATAAAATGAAACCAATCGAGTGCAAAATGGAAACGGAATGAGAGATCACTGTTAACAAAGTTACTGAAAAATATTAAAAGAAAAAAGAAACCAATGCATTATGAAAATAGGCAACGGAGAATGTGTCGGGCAAAGTCAACAAAAATATTGTTAAACCTACTTCACCTTACTTTAGGGTCCATATTTTATGAATCCGAAATGCCTCGAATTTACTTTTATATTTCAAGATATTTCTAAAACATTTAATTTATCAAGCTAGCGTTTCAGTCATAAAAAATGAGTGCCAAGAACAGTATTTTTGGAACAGGCTGCAGTAAATATGGTGCGACTATTTGAAGCATATACATCAAAGAGGCAGCTTACTTTGTAGTCTGGTTCTGTGGTCAACTCCATTGGATCAGCATCTTCACTTTTAACAATAATCGTCTGTATAAGTGGAGCTGTCAAGGCACTAGAATGAGTATTGCTGGATTCCATGTTGCAGCTTGTAGCATTGATTGCTGAAGATGCAAAATTAAATCAAAGAAAATGTAAACGTTCCAGCAAGTAAGCACCAAAGCATTCTGGCAGACATGCTTCATAATTCAGGTGCCCCATTACATCACATCTAATCAAATTTAACATATCATTAGTATGAAATAACAGTACGACCGCATTAAGGATAATAGATAACAAGTTATGTTTCTGTAACAACGGTTATCTTGTATGTGTAGCCATACACACTCACTTGAATTAACGGAGTTTGTAAATGTGAAAGTGGGTTATGAACTTCTTTGTTCCCTTTCAAAAAAGAAGCTGGAGTAATGGCAATTACTGTCGAGGAAGGGTGCTTTACGATGACACACGTGATAATACAGAAGATCTTGGACAACCAAAAAGTTAAATAACCATTGTCGGCAGTGCAACTGATTGGGCACCAGTAAGCAGAAATCTAAAAATATCAACTCCCTTAACATCATAGCCATCAAACAGGACAAATGTGCATCATGGGCTGCGATGTTTTATTTTAAAAAAAATGTTATTCTTTATTAATGGTCTGCGATGGTTACCAGGAATTGCAATGGCAACTTTCTAAGCCCATACAAATCGCACGAGGAAATAGGTGTCAAAGTGGCATCCCCCCATGAAACAACGCAAACGTCTCCTTTGCAAGCACTCCAGCAATTACGCAACACTTAATTCTGAATTACTTCTGAGGGCAGGTGGTAATAAAGGAAGCTCTGACAGTTATCACTCTGTCAACATTGTTAGCATCCAGAAGATGAGCAAATGGTCCTATGGAAAGATGCATGCACCCACAAAGTGCCTTTTTATCTTATTTCCATAGCTCTGAATCAAGAAAGTCACTCCCTCATCATGGAGATGTAAGAAAAAAGGGGGAAAGGGAAAGTGGTGGCATGGAAAAAGTAAAGCAAATTACTCCTTACTAAACTGTCATGTTTTTCTAAACAGGATTGCTACTCCAATGTACCCCTGGAAAAGACTGCATGATTGACCTGTACAAATTAAACCTTTCTAAGCAGCCATATCTAGTGCCCTGTAAGTGGGTTTCTTGAAGCACTGCAATGCATGGTGCTTTGGGTGTGCAGTACCACATCCTTTTAAGATTTAAGAGCCCAGTGACATTCCATGTCTGGAAATGGATCCCTACCCCAGTTCCATGATGCATAAGGTAAAGTAGTATTTTTGTCTCTGCTTGAACTCCAGTTAGGTGACTACCTTTGCTGTATCAAAAATCTGAAAAAAATACAAAACAATTAACAGAATTTGGGACTTTTAACAGATCCTCCTCCCACAAATCTACACTTCTGAACATGAACTATTTGTCACACAAACTTGGATAGACTAGCCACCCCGTAGAGCAAGCCATTCCCCTTCTCTCAACCAGTATCCTACAGGTAACGTGAAAACAGATCATCAGAAATAAAAATCCTCCCCTGAAATCCCATACTGGCTCTAAGTTCTCACTGGTAAGTGTAACTGATCTATTGAGTTCTGTTTTATTGAAGGCAGTGTTTCAACCTCGATGTGATTGTGTACGTGCAATGCATCCTTGGCACTTCATTCATTGTCACTATCCGGTCACCCATCCTCTGCTTCAATAGCTCGGAGCCACCACTTTGCAGACTTCTTATTGCCGTGTTGGAAACGTTTGTCTGGTTGACACCTCCCTATTACTAGCTCCAACAATTTTGAGCTCAGTCCACAGATCTGGCGAAGTTACCTCACAGCAGAGTGGCGACTCAGAACTGATTGAATCTACATGAAGTTTTGCCCATTCACCAAAGAGTGTGTCTAGCATACTATCAAAGTCTTCGGACATGAGATTTTATCCTGTGTCAACTCTGTTGCTCCTTGAGTAGAGTCCCTTCAGATGCCCATAATGACCCTCTGCTTGGCCTAACATTTGATACTCATGCAGGTTCTTTTCCCCCCCACCTTATCACAGGAGAGCGTTGGAGTTTTGAAAAAGAATTCAACTGAGAAAGGACTTCACTTTGCTGGCATAAGGAGCATGTATTTGAGACCCATGGCTCAGAGCTTCTGCTTATCATGGTTAAATGTTGTTGCTGTACTTGTTTAGCAGAGTCTGGATACATTATTTTAAGGGAGTCAAAGGAGACCACCTACAACTCCCTGGGTACTTTCAGGAACATGTCTTGGTCTTTAAAGTTGAGGTAACAGGCTATAAGCAGCCATGCTGAGGTTCCGGACAGAGGCTAAGGGCCAAGAGCCGTATGGGCTCTTTCCACCAAGAAGCAAGAAGAGTCTCTAGCCTCAGGTATGATCCGTCTAAGCCATTGTTCGAAGACATCTCCAGCCTATAACCATCTGGCTGCCTTGGCAAAGAACACAAACTGTGGGTTGCTGCAACAGGCCTTACAGGTCTTTAGCTCAGCTCATCAATTCTTTTAAAGTGGATGCCAGTTGAGACACTCTGGTCTTCAGTTGTTTGACAGCGTCCTGTAATTAGTATATTGAACCTTCTGCTCCTGTCACTCTGTTTCCGAGGTCCTGATGCTGCCATTATCTCCAAATCCCCCTTTTTTAGTATCAATGCCAGCCCAGGAAAACAGAATGAACTGTGGGATGAGATTAATCGAGGATTTGGAGTACACTATACCCATGTCTGAGTTTTCAGTTTTTGAGATTGCTATTCCGGGTGGGGTGGAATGATGCAAATGTTTAGCATACCTGTCCATCCTTCCTGATGCAGGATGACACTTGGTTCATCTTCAGCTATGTGTCACAGCTAGACAGCATCTCCCTCCTGCAAGGCCCCCTCAGCTGTAAGAGTACCACTTCTACGGTAGACAGTTGTGTTCTAGCCACTTGCCATAGTCATCTCATCTTTAGATACGTGCCACAGCTAAGCAGCATCTGTCTGCTGTGAGGTCCCCTCAGCTGTTATAGTATGTCTTTTCTGGTGGCAGATTGTGTTCCAGTCCCTTGAAATAGGTTAACTTGCTTTTCTTGCCCAGCACTGCTGTGGATCTCTTCAGGCTGGTACACTGAATTATCCTGACTTCCCATCATCTAGCTAGTCGCTTTGGGCTGGTTCATCAAGAGCTTGTGACAGGCTGTGAAGTAAGTTAACAGGCCAGCTACTCCGCTTCTCTGAAATCCTGTGTCACAGCTTTTAAACGATAGTCTTATGACATTATTTGCTGTCAGGGTTGGGTAATAGCTTTAGCACCGATTGGCTCTGCACATACTCCTCTCCGTCAAATGTTCTTTGTCACGTATTTGTATCAGGCAGTGTTCTTTCACAAGATACCCGTGGCTTTAAGCACCTATCAGATACTCTGTTAACTTAAAAAAAGAGTGCGCCAAACATTAGAGGGACCTCAAATGGTTGTCTTTCTTCCTGAAAAGAGATCTGTTTATAATCAGTCTGTAGTGATTCCAGAGAGTCCCTAGTATCATGCTAGAGCACCCTGAATCTGAGGGAGGTGGCAAATAATTGCAGTGCAGGCTGCAACGTTCATCGTTTCTCCAGTTTCCGCCTCCAGTTCTTGAGGCAATCGGGAGCTGCAATACCTTTCTTCTCATGGGAGTACTTCACACCAATCCCAGACCTCAATATTGCGGGACTGCAGTCACTTAACCAGTTATGGTGATACTAGGAAGGCAATTTACCAGACAATCATTGTGGTCACCCCCTTCGTGCCTACATCAGAGACTCTCCATACCATAGCCTTTGTCCACAATCGCTGCAATTAGGAGCCCATTTCTGCCCTCCACAAACCCTCTTGCCAGTGATGGGGCCTGCGGGGGCCATCAGGCGTAGCCCTTAGAGAAGGGGTGCGCTGGTTCCGCTCCACGCATCTGCTCCCCTCCGTTCGACCTCTTGGTTGGAGGTCCCTCACTGTGGTGTGCAGGACAATGGAGTCACCCTCTGCTGTTAGGCTGACTTCGGGTTCCTCGATGGAGCAGAAGGGTGTAAGCTTCTGGTGCGAAGCAGGAGCCTTAGGAAAATTAGTCCACAATGCTGGCAGCCCAAAATGACTATTCAGGTTTTAAGCCATTTTTTATTATGTTTTATTTAGTTACAAAGCAAAGTACTTGAAAATACCTGTCACACATTTTATGAATAGGTTACTGCAAGCAATAAGAACTTCTATAAATGAGTACAAACGGAAATAGACACAAACAGGAGGCTTAAATTAGGAACGGGGTACAGGTTGGAATAGTTAGGCTGCCCTTCTACTGAAATTAGCCTTGCTACCCTTCTTTCTTAACAATAAGCAGATTCTAACTGCAACAGTGCATTAATCCCTGCAAGTTATTAAACAATCAAATATTCCTTTAAAAGTGAAAAATGCACCTGAGTGTATACTGTATGTATCAACAATTTTATTGCATTGCATGAAACACTTAAATGTTTTCGAACTGAAAAATCTATGAAAATAATTTTTACAATGCACCTTCAATTTCATCACTTCACAGACGCCAGAAAAGAAGTACAATTTTGGGGTTGGAGCTTACAATTACCCTACTGTCTAAAAGAGAACAGAGTGAAGACCTGGCTGTGGATAAATTCAGCATTATCATCATTAAAAGCTGCTCCCACGAAGCTGTCATTATTACTGCTAATACGCAGCGGTAAATGCATCATTTAACAATAATCAGTTATTAAATGCAATGAGTAGGATAGGGCAAGGCCCGTTTTTTGTTTTACAGCAGACAAGCCAGGGCAGCTTAGGTTGTGCGTCTTATTTAGGGGTGAACGGAACTTGTGAAGTTTCACTCCGCAAAATGACATGATAAGAATAGAATAGAATAGAATAGAATAGAATATGCTCTTATATAGCGCATGGCTACCCGGAGACTCCACGGACGAGCGAAAATCGCCATGTTGCGCGGATTTTTATTGCTGGGAGCTTGTTCGGGGAATAATCTGATCGAAAGGCACCACGTGGCATGCCTTCCATGCAGGGCCGGACTGGGAACCAAAACCGGCCCTGGCAAAGTGCTCGGCCGGCCCCCCCCCCGGGGGGTTGGAGGTGCCGCCGAGCGCTTTGCTAGGGCCGGTTTTCGGCCGATTTTGTTGCAGGGCCGATTTTGCAGCTATGTTGCACAAACGGCCCTCTAACAAAATCGGCCCCTAGGGGCTCAAAACCGGCCCCCACCCTAGCGGCGCACCGGGGGATTGCCGGTGCCCGCTATGGCCAGTCCGGGCCTGCTTCCATGCTGCTGCTTAAGTCGATTTTCTACTCGAGCGGCAGCTTTCTCACGGCAAACAGTCACAATCGCCCAAATGACAAAAATCTTGCAGGGTGCCTTCCTAGTGTCTGATTTCGCGCTAGAGCATGCCAATTCTCGCTCGCCAACTTACTGTTGAGCGAGCCACTGTCGATAGGCAGAATTTAGCAAGAACTCTTCTGCCAACTCCGCCGGAGCTATCCCCTTAAAGGTCCTTTTCTCTAGGTCTCCCTTAGCCCATAGTACAAGTCATTCAGTCCAGAATTATATTTTAATGCAAACTACTATTGGAGCTTCAGAGATTGGTTAGCAGGACATAGATAATGTGGTTTGTTTGCTCGTTCAAGGAGATATGCAATGCTGAGTTATTGAAAGATAGTAAGTAGTCTCTGAACGGTGGAGCATTAATAGAAACAAACAGAACAGAATGGTTTCTAACGAAAACTCCACTGAATGGGTCAGGAAACGAGCAGGAGGCAAGAGTAGAATAGTCTCAAATACAGAAAAAGAATGCTGTGTGCATGGCTACAAACAAACGGTGTATTGTACATTAAATCTGATATTTTAATCGAGCATTTTCGGGGTGAACTTAAACAAATTGTCAAACTATAGGAGCTAAAATGGGAAGCAGCTATAACTTTTCAAGCCAGTAATATTGTGTCAGGTGGCTACGCGGACTGTGCTTTATTCTAGTGTCTGCAGGGCAGAGTGGAGGAAATGCAATATTCATGCTACTCTAAAATTGGACAATTATCCCTCTCTCCTACCAGCTCTTCAATGTCAAAATGCCTTAATAAAACAGCAAATTGCCCTAGGCTTGACGCAATACTGTACAGAACTATAGCTGTTTTTTCATCAGACTAAGGGGACTCGTGTTATCATCTTTTCAGCTTTTCACCATAATCTCCAGCATTGGAGCAGCAGTCCACCATCGAATAGGGTTTAACATCATATACATTCAGGTAGGCAGTGTATCGATCGACCTGTGAGGAGGTTGTATTGGTGTTGTATATATTCTTCAAGCACCATTGATCATAGGTGGTTTCAATGAGTTTTATGCTGTTTTTTACAGTTACTAGAACGTGATTCTAACCAGGTAGTTCAGTTTTTTACCAGTGTGCTTTCACACATTGACATTTTTCACACCATTGAGCATCACGGGGCGTATTTTCTGCTGTCACTTTTTATCAGGTGCACAACTTTTTCTAATCACGTGGTTTCCCTTTTAATACTTTATGGAGCTCACTCTTTCAGTGCACGATGTGGTTGATGTAGTACACCAGCACCTGTGACATGTTGCTTGTTTTATTATCAGTATCATTGCATTTGCATCTTCTGTTTAGCTAAGACCCATGCATGGTGTGCCTTTATGAATAGATATTTCTGATTGATAGTATTGACATTTGAGCATCAATTTTGAGAAATTGTTTTGCTTTCACAGATTGTCCCTGAAGAAGGGACATTACTGTCCCGAAATGCATCGGGCATTTTCAAGATGGTTATCGTCAAGAATATATTGATTTATGAATAGATTGTTACATTTTGTTCATCATCATCATTCTGGATTCATGTATTAATGGACCTGAAGTTGATTTCTTTTTATGTGATTCAAATGATTATGGTATATACATTTGTTCAACCCTGACTGCATAACGCATACAGAAATGAATGTGGATAATTAACAATAACAAAAGATTTTTGCTTTGAAAAACACAATATGCATATGATTTATTTGTTTACTTATTAAGTGGACCAACAGAGTCCGTGAGGACTATACATGCACAGTGCGCAGTGTTTACTACCAGTTTGTGGCAGTATCATAATTAATAAAACAGCAGACACAAAGGGCTGCTTGAAGTTACATGGACATGACCCGTTCAAATATGGCCTAGTGGTCAGAAACCTAGCAATCTGCTATCGCAATGTAGCACACTGTACATCTCCTCTTGCACAATTTGTTGGAAACAACTGGTTTCTGCCAATTGCAGCCTTCCGTCATTAGGTTTTCAAATACATCTTTAAAGCATTAATTGTTTCTTGTTTGTCTTTGGGGTCTGATGATCTTAATTTACAAGGCCAATATGTCTTGCTTTAATTTGCTAACACATGCAAACACAAGGATACACAAATGCTATTTTGCATGTGCTGTTACAGCAAACAAATGATGGACGGAATGCTGACAATGCAAATATTCTCCCCCAGTCTAAAGATTTGGGTTAAGTCCATCATTCTTTTGCCCACTATGCCACCCCAGTTTGGACCCAGCCATATGCACATCAGTCTTGACCCTGTGCCCCATGGGAACAGTCCAGACCGAACTGCCTGGCCAGGTCCTCCCTAGACCGGAAACATGCATCCTGGGCCCGGTTTCCGGGTATGTCACCCTTCTTCAGCCAGGCTAGCATGAATCCTGTGTCACAGTGAGCAAGGGACCCACGTCTGGGCATACCCATCCCACTTAGGGCAAAAAGTGTTACTGCAAACAAATGATGGGTGGAATGCTGACATGCTGGTGATGTGGATAGCGCTTTACTCTATTTCAAGGCCCAAAAGTGAAGCGCGAACATTCTGTATTCATCAATTATGCAACAAGGTCAGACGTGAAGCATTTGCAGGAGTAACACTATTGGCTTTCCTAGGTGCATGGTGGGATGTGGCGTACAGCGGTGGGGTGTTTTGAACTTGTGTACTGCATACCAAGTTCATGTTATCAGGTGAGACTTGCTTGAGAGGTAGCAAAGGGGTGAGACAGTAGTGCTGTGATATTATGTATACTGGCTCAGCCAACGGCTTGCGTAGTGTACGATTAGTTGCTTCTTTGTTGTAATGCCAACTTTTCTGAATCCGGGCATTTACTCAATATTAATTTTTCACATATAACACTCCTCTCCCATGGCCCCATAAATCAAGTAATCCTACTACTTAATCCTACAGCTGTTAGGTTCGATTATTTGTGGCATTTCTCCATTTGTCAGGCGCGTAAGCAGCAGCCACTATGGATAGCGAACACCCGGTCTCTTTAGCTATGTCTGGCCAAGACTCCATAAGAGAGGAAGACCCGCAATCAAATTTTCACAGGGTAAGAGCTTTTTGGAAATCAAAGGGTATACTTAGTGTGGCCAGATTTCTTGTCCCGTGAGCTCCTTAACGTCTTCCAACACTTTCTGCGCATTTTGACAGGTGAGCGATGCACTGTATCAGTGGTTGCCTTGCTGTGCATATTTTTCCCTTTAGTAAGAGTTACGCACCAGGACGCCCTTTGTTAGCTGCTTTCTGTAAAAATACAAGATGTATGGAGGGAGTCCTGCAACAGCCGAATCCACAGTGTCAGCCTACGGTGCAGCTGGGGAGCTTACCAGCATTGTGGGGAGCAGCTAACATCTTCAGATGCCGCCGCCACTCGCTCCGCCGCCCCGGGACTACATCTCCCGGCTGCCCTAGCGGCGAAGCGCTCCAGTGACGCAACACCAGCGCCAGGATAAGAACCGCGGCCCCTCGCGTCGCGGGACGTGCGCGGGAGAAGCCCGGGCAAAGGGCGGGCCATCTGTGGCCGTCCGTGGTCGACAGTGGTCGGGCGGGCCACCCCCCTAAGACGTACCTGAGGTGAGTGCATAATAGTACTATGGGGAAACGGACCACTATCACCTCTACTCAGGCCTCGAAGAATACATCTATCATCTCCCCATCCTTTGAAAGCATGCTAGAAAGTGCATTCAATATGGTTACAACAGAGATCGCAAATACTGAAAGAAGGATGTCAATGGGACAATCTGCACCCGACTTAAATTCTATGGATGGCTCAGGGAGCGACGGTCCCATAACTGCTTTGCCATTATCACCGCGCATAATAATCGTTAAACCTACCCATGACGATAAAAGATCGGGGGCCTCACTGTTGGAAAGCAATGTGATTGTCATTGCTGATTCTCAGCAGGACAGTGAAGTCAATATTGATAGTACAACGCCGGTCTCTAATACCAAGACTGTAGCAGAAAAGAGGAAGAGGGGGAGCCCCTCAAAATTGCCAGTAAATAAGAGGAAACAACCACCCCGCAATAAAAGTCAGAGTATGTGGTCAGGGGAAAACCAGCAACAAACGGGGCACCAGTTAGCGTAACCGTGCAACCAGATGACAGTACTGTTTGCATTGGGATCAGGACATAATTCCATCTGCACACAGACTGAGCCAACTCCCGGCACACAAGATAGGATAAATGAAAATCTGATTGACACGATAGTGGACTCAACTTTTAATCAATTGAAAAGTCTAAAGGATAAACAGTTTAATCTTATTTTTAAACGTTTGGATAGAATAGAAAGCCTGGTAAAAAAAGAAGATGTTAAAAGAAAAGGGGTTACTATTATTGACCAATTAAGGGGTGAACGACTTTTGAAAGATATGGAGGCTGTCAATAGGGGTACCGGGGGGGGGAGGGGGCGGAGGGAACGGCTACCCACAACATATCTGGTACTAAAAATGTATGTGATAAATGTGCTGTGGATAAAAGTTTACCGTCCAACAATGCCACTCCTAGCACTGTGGCGGGCTTTATGCCGCCACAATTGTTGCCTAAAGTAGACAAGCCACCTTGTAAATCCTCCTCGCTTACGCCAGCCTCGTCTGCTCCATCTGTGTCAGTCCCCGTAAAGTCAGCGAAAGATTTAAATAGTAAACCTATCCCTGCCACACGGGCTAAAAAATATGCGGAGGCTGCCCTCCAACTGCCTCCAGAAGCATGTCCCTAAGTTGTAATTTTAGCTGGAGTACCCCCCTTGAAAGAAGAGCAAAGTGAGTCCTGGGAACAGCTCAGAAATAAGTGTATTGATTGGTTGTTCAGGCATAAAGGGATGGGTGCGAAAATTATAAACGAAATTCTGATGGTACGACGGGTGGGATGGATAGGATCTTCAGCTAAGAATATCATGGGTGACTGCATAGTCGTGAATTTTAGACACCCCGCTCTGGTAAAATACATATTAAAAGGTAACGGAGACTACTTTAGTCCCTCAACAGCTATAACTCCGTTACCCCTAGGTTTCTTTTATAGACCTTCTCAGAGAGCCTATAATTCAGTGACACCAATGCATCCCATACAAAATCGGTTTAGTGCTCTATCTGACCTGGAAAGCCAGGACTGACCACCAAAAGAACTCCTGAATGTTGTAGACCAGGCCAAGGATGCAGTTACGGCCAATCAGGTCGAGATCGAACCCCGATCCATTGGTACCTCTCATAAAGATCAATTGGAAGAATTGTTGCCACCCTGCCCTACCATCGATGACCTTGGTCCCTTAAATCATAATTTAAATATAATTAGTTGGAACATCGCTGGCCTAAGGTCAAAGATGGAAATGGCAGAGTGGACCGATTGGATCAGCAATTTTGACATTTTAATGTTCCAAGAAACATGGTGTACTAGTGGGTTGCTTCTTGAGGGATTTTCTTGTCTCAATAAATTTGCACAGTTTCCCGTAGCTGGCCGAGCTAGCGAGGGACTATCCACATGGATGAAGATTAGCGCAGGAAGCAATATTAAACCCCTGGAGACAAACGACAGTAAATTCCAGGCCACAATCTATTCTCACGGAATTACAATATGCTTAATACATTTTTATAACAATGATTTTACTTCACAACCCAATAGGAGTTTTATCAATCTGTTTGATTTTATTGATAAAATCGTGGATGAACAAAGGCATGGTAAACTGGATGGCATCTGTTTGGGGGGCGACTTTAATGCGCATTTGCACAAAAGTATGACCAACTCACTTATTACACCTATCCGGGTAATCCAGTGTAAAAGAGGGCAAGAATTGCATAATCACTTAGCCACTCTGGATTTAATTAATGTCATGGAGGAAGTTGGTTGTACGACGGACAGAGGTCCACTGCCCACATACAGAGGACGCGGTTGTTCATCCACAATTGACTTTGTTTTTATATCTTCCTCGCTTGTGAATTGTTTGGTAAGGGCCGATGTTTTAAGCACTATTCATAGTGACCACAACCCAATTTTGACAACTATTAAATTTGCTCACAAATTTACAACACGTAAAGAAATGGGGGCACAGAGTCTGGTTGCATCCACTGACAAACTTAAAGTAATTTGGAAGGGCGTTAACAACAAGGCCCTCCTTGCATGTATTATAAAATCCTACCCTATATTTGTAGACACGTGCTTGTCTACGGGATGCCTAGGCCCAGAGATCATCCAGGCCTTTACCGAGTTATGTGCGGGTATTAAAAAAGAAATCTCTAAACCCGTCAGCAACTCAAGTAAAAATCCAAGATGGTTTAATGGCATTTGCTCCCGGGCAAATCGAGAACTACGCGATGCCTTAGTAGCAGAACCCAGGGACAGGCCCCTGGTCAGAGTTCTGAGAGAACGTTACAAGAAAGCAACAAAAACACGGTCAGAGGAGTTATTGAAGGAGCGGTGGGATTCTCTTGCACGCTCCGCTGTACTTAGAGATGTCACCGGGTTTTGGGGTGAGGTAAAATCTATGAGGTCTCTGGGATCAAATATCACCCCGATAAATTGTAACATAACTAGCAAAATATGGGAAGAGCACTTTTCAAAAATATACACAGCATCAATAATGACTTCCGATAGCTATTTCTCAGTTGACACAGTTAACATCTCTATATCTGAGGTAGAAGACACCATAAACCAAAGCGCAGGGAATAAAGCCCCAGGCCCTGATAGTCTACCAATTGACCTAATTAAATCTGAGCCCTATTTCTGGGCCCCCTTTATTATGTAACGTATTTAACAATCTGTCCCATACTCCCATCCCAAAAACCTGGTCGAATAGTATTATTGTTCCCATCTTCAAGAAGGGCGATAGATTAAACCCTAGTTGCTATTGCCCTATATCATTGATTGACAATACCTTAAAGATTTTGGGAAGAGTGATTTTTAATAAAATTAGAAATTAGGCAGAGGATACTCAAATTTTCAATATTGTCAATTGGGATTCAGGAGTAAAGGGGGAACTGTATAACAGTGCTTGAACCTGAATCTGATACTGGGCAAATATACCATCGCCTAAAATCCCCATTGTACCTGGGTTTTATGGATTTAAGTTCGGCTTTTGATTTTGTTAATCGTTCACGGCTTTGGGAGATTCTTTTAAATTACGGGTTGGATAAGGCACTTGTAAATTTTTTGGTGCATCTGCATAGAGACCTGAAAGCACGAGTTAGGATAAACAATGAAGGAGAGGTCTCCGGGGATATTTTAATTGGTAGGGGGGTTAGACAAGGTTGTGTCTTAGCCCCCTTACTTTTTATTCTTTATATGAATGAATTAAATAAATCTCTGTCTAAATCAACCTGCGATGTCCCAAAAATAAATGGCAAATTGCTCCCCTTACTTTTATACGCGGATGATGCGGTCCTGATGGGCCGCACACCAAAATCACTTCGCACTTTAATAATGGGCTTCGTATCCTTTATGGCAGATCTGGACCTATGCACTAATTTTAACAAATCGTACATAATGTCTTGCGGGCCCTAGAAGCACCGTATTCAAAACATTGCGTCAGGAAAAGAGTCCCTAAAAAGCATTAGCACTTTTCCCTACCTGGGCCTACTTTTCGCAGACTCAGGATTTTGGCAGCCTCACGTGGCCTACGGAAAAAAATAAACTCGGTAAGGCCATAAATTCAATCATTAGCCTCCGACAGCCAAAGCAGGCAGAGGTTATAATCCCTTTACTGCAGATCTAAAGGGCCCAATGCATACCGACAGCGACTTATGGCGCAGAGGTGTGGGGGTATACTAATTGCAGTAGTATTCAAACTGAAGAAAATAGATTCTGCAGAAAGGCAATAGGGGCTCTAATATCCGCACCTACCCTGATATGTCATAAGGAATTAAATCTCCACTATGTGGAAGATTTTATCAGGTCACGGCCTGTATTATTCTGGCTAAAGATATGGCGAAACCCCGCCGCATCTTTAACACAAGAAATAATCACAGACTATCTTAAATGTGACAGAGCCAACCACATACCCTGGCTAGGGGCAGTAAAGAAAAGCCTAGTCAGTGTAGGGATGGAGCACATCTTCTCCTCACCCTCTGCCACAGACGGTATACATCTGAAGTCCGTGAGAGGGGTATTGTATGAATTATATCGTAAGGAGAGAGAAAGTATGGAGCTCCATAAACCATCAATTATTAGATACACCACTTTTTTGGAACCACCAGACAGGAACAACAATATGCCCCAGGTATATCTCAGAAAAAACCTTGAGAGATGGAATAGGAGTTTGTTATTTCGCCTCAGGGACGGAATTATAAAATGCTCACTCTGTTTCCCGTTAGGTTTTAACAAAAGTCTTGAGGACCTGCCTTGTCCCTGTGGTATGGGCCATAAACAAACCTTGTTACATTTTCTGTTTTTCTGTGATTTTTATGTCAGTTACACAAAATTGTACTAAATTCCTTATTTTAAATCACACGCCATTACTGACTTTAATTTGGCTTTTCATGAAATATGGCAGTTAGGTAGCGATGATATGATCCTTAGAGTAATCTCTTTTTTCGAGCTTCTATGAATATGTCATAGAGAAAGTGAAACTTTTGCATACATATTTGCTCTTTGCACATAGTCTATGTTTACTTATTGTAAGTTTGTACAAAGATATTGCTAGAAGTGTTGTTTACATAATGTACATATTAAGATAATTTGCACTTTATTGCTATGTTTGCACATTGGTTTTATGGTAATATTGAAGTTTTTAATCATAATCCGTTTTTATGCATGTTGCTATGTGATCAAATATTATGTACTATTAGGTATGAGGATTTGTACTTTTATGGATATTTCATATCTGAATAAAGACCATTTGACTTGACTACAAGATGTATTTATTTAGTGGTGAGGGTTTCCTTTATGCTGCACAGCCTCAACTTTAAATTGTGCATGGGCACAAAAAATCTAGGGCTATTGTGCAGTCAAATGGTTTACGGTTTTGTTTTTTGTCTGCCGTGGCTAATTGGGCTTTACAAACAAAACGTGCTCAGCTCAGAAAACCATTGTTTTTCTTGCAGTTTTATACAGCCGAACTCGACCTGCAGGAATTAGAACACTTTACATTAGAACTAGTTACGTTTCACAAGGTCACATTTTTTGGAATATGAAGATTAAGTGATTTGCCTTAAATTACAGTCTATCGTAGGAAAACATTCCCTCCCAGTAGCAGATATAGGGTTGCGTAAGTTTTTATCTTGTGCCATGAGGATTTAGGTTTTAATCCTGGTGTCAGCAATTGACCATAAGTTATGTAATTCTGCCTGGTACGAATTGTAAATATATGTGATCTAAAAAATATCAATGCTGTCTAGTGCTATTCCTTACCCACTCTTCTAGTCATATCTTTGTCTCGACAATACTTTATGTAAAATTACATTTAGCAAGGTCTCCGAGGTACAAGTTGGTGGTTATTTGCTGCTAGACTCATCTAGAGAAGAGCTGACTGACTGGGGATATTAGCTGGTCCTGTGAACCCACTGACATGCAGCGTTGCTTCACACAAGCAAGGGGGGCAGGGTTGCATGCCTGGGCAGGCTAGCATGAATCCTGTGTCACAGTGAGCAAGGGACCCACGTCTGGGCATACCCATCCCACTTAGGGCAAAAAGTGTTACTGCAAACAAATGATGGGTGGAATGCTGACATGCTGGTGATGTGGATAGCGCTTTACTCTATTTCAAGGCCCAAAAGTGAAGCGCAAACATTCTGTATTCATCAATTATGCAACAAGGTCAGACGTGAAGCATTTGCAGGAGTAACACTATTGGCTTTCCTAGGTGCATGGTGGGATGTGGCGTACAGCGGTGGGGTGTTTTGAACTTGTGTACTGCATACCAAGTTCATGTTATCAGGTGAGACTTGCTTGAGAGGTAGCAAAGGGGTGAGACAGTAGTGCTGTGATATTATGTATACTGGCTCAGCCAACGGCTTGCGTAGTGTACGATTAGTTGCTTCTTTGTTGTAATGCCAACTTTTCTGAATCCGGGCATTTACTCAATATTAATTTTTCACATATAACACTCCTCTCCCATGGCTCCATAAATCAAGTAATCCTACTACTTAATCCTACAGCTGTTAGGTTCGATTATTTGTGGCATTTCTCCATTTGTCAGGCGCGTAAGCAGCAGCCACTATGGATAGCGAACACCCGGTCTCTTTAGCTATGTCTGGCCAAGACTCCATAAGAGAGGAAGACCCGCAATCAAATTTTCACAGGGTAAGAGCTTTTTGGAAATCAAAGGGTATACTTAGTGTGGCCAGATTTCTTGTCCCGTGAGCTCCTTAACGTCTTCCAACACTTTCTGCGCATTTTGACAGGTGAGCGATGCACTGTATCAGTGGTTGCCTTGCTGTGCATATTTTTCCCTTTAGTAAGAGTTACGCACCAGGACGCCCTTTGTTAGCTGCTTGCTGTAAAAATACAAGATGTATGGAGGGAGTCCTGCAACAGCCGAATCCACAGTGTCAGCCTACGGTGCAGCTGGGGAGCTTACCAGCATTGTGGGGAGCAGCTAACATCTTCAGATGCCGCCACCACTCGCTCCGCCGCCCCGGGACTACATCTCCCGGCTGCCCTAGCGGCGAAGCGCTCCAGTGACGCAACACCAGCGCCAGGATAAGAACCGCGGCCCCTCGCGTCGCGGGACGTGCGCGGGAGAAGCCCGGGCAAAGGGCGGGCCATCTGTGGCCGTCCGTGGTCGACAGTGGTCGGGCGGGCCACCCCCCTAAGACGTACCTGAGGTGAGTGCATAATAGTACTATGGGGAAACGGACCACTATCACCTCTACTCAGGCCTCGAAGAATACATCTATCATCTCCCCATCCTTTGAAAGCATGCTAGAAAGTGCATTCAATATGGTTACAACAGAGATCGCAAATACTGAAAGAAGGATGTCAATGGGACAATCTGCACCCGACTTAAATTCTATGGATGGCTCAGGGAGCGACGGTCCCATAACTGCTTTGCCATTATCACCGCGCATAATAATCGTTAAACCTACCCATGACGATAAAAGATCGGGGGCCTCACTGTTGGAAAGCAATGTGATTGTCATTGCTGATTCTCAGCAGGACAGTGAAGTCAATATTGATAGTACAACGCCGGTCTCTAATACCAAGACTGTAGCAGAAAAGAGGAAGAGGGGGAGCCCCTCAAAATTGCCAGTAAATAAGAGGAAACAACCACCCCGCAATAAAAGTCAGAGTATGTGGTCAGGGGAAAACCAGCAACAAACGGGGCACCAGTTAGCGTAACCGTGCAACCAGATGACAGTACTGTTTGCATTGGGATCAGGACATAATTCCATCTGCACACAGACTGAGCCAACTCCCGGCACACAAGATAGGATAAATGAAAATCTGATTGACACGATAGTGGACTCAACTTTTAATCAATTGAAAAGTCTAAAGGATAAACAGTTTAATCTTATTTTTAAACGTTTGGATAGAATAGAAAGCCTGGTAAAAAAAGAAGATGTTAAAAGAAAAGGGGTTACTATTATTGACCAATTAAGGGGTGAACGACTTTTGAAAGATATGGAGGCTGTCAATAGGGGTACCGGGGGGGGGGGGGGGGCGGAGGGAACGGCTACCCACAACATATCTGGTACTAAAAATGTATGTGATAAATGTGCTGTGGATAAAAGTTTACCGTCCAACAATGCCACTCCTAGCACTGTGGCGGGCTTTATGCCGCCACAATTGTTGCCTAAAGTAGACAAGCCACCTTGTAAATCCTCCTCGCTTACGCCAGCCTCGTCTGCTCCATCTGTGTCAGTCCCCGTAAAGTCAGCGAAAGATTTAAATAGTAAACCTATCCCTGCCACACGGGCTAAAAAACATGCGGAGGCTGCCCTCCAACTGCCTCCAGAAGCATGTCCCTAAGTTGTAATTTTAGCTGGAGTACCCCCCTTGAAAGAAGAGCAAAGTGAGTCCTGGGACCAGCTCAGAAATAAGTGTATTGATTGGTTGTTCAGGCATAAAGGGATGGGTGCGAAAATTATAAACGAAATTCTGATGGTACGACGGGTGGGATGGATAGGATCTTCAGCTAAGAATATCATGGGTGACTGCATAGTCGTGAATTTTAGACACCCCGCTCTGGTAAAATACATATTAAAAGGTAACGGAGACTACTTTAGTCCCTCAACAGCTATAACTCCGTTACCCCTAGGTTTCTTTTATAGACCTTCTCAGAGAGCCTATAATTCAGTGACACCAATGCATCCCATACAAAATCGGTTTAGTGCTCTATCTGACCTGGAAAGCCAGGACTGACCACCAAAAGAACTCCTGAATGTTGTAGACCAGGCCAAGGATGCAGTTACGGCCAATCAGGTCGAGATCGAACCCCGATCCATTGGTACCTCTCATAAAGATCAATTGGAAGAATTGTTGCCACCCTGCCCTACCATCGATGACCTTGGTCCCTTAAATCATAATTTAAATATAATTAGTTGGAACATCGCTGGCCTAAGGTCAAAGATGGAAATGGCAGAGTGGACCGATTGGATCAGCAATTTTGACATTTTAATGTTCCAAGAAACATGGTGTACTAGTGGGTTGCTTCTTGAGGGATTTTCTTGTCTCAATAAATTTGCACAGTTTCCCGTAGCTGGCCGAGCTAGCGAGGGACTATCCACATGGATGAAGATTAGCGCAGGAAGCAATATTAAACCCCTGGAGACAAACGACAGTAAATTCCAGGCCACAATCTATTCTCACGGAATTACATTATGCTTAATACATTTTTATAACAATGATTTTACTTCACAACCCAATAGGAGTTTTATCAATCTGTTTGATTTTATTGATAAAATCGTGGATGAACAAAGGCATGGTAAACTGGATGGCATCTGTTTGGGGGGCGACTTTAATGCGCATTTGCACAAAAGTATGACCAACTCACTTATTACACCTATCCGGGTAATCCAGTGTAAAAGAGGGCAAGAATTGCATAATCACTTAGCCACTCTGGATTTAATTAATGTCATGGAGGAAGTTGGTTGTACGACGGACAGAGGTCCACTGCCCACATACAGAGGACGCGGTTGTTCATCCACAATTGACTTTGTTTTTATATCTTCCTCGCTTGTGAATTGTTTGGTAAGGGCCGATGTTTTAAGCACTGTTCATAGTGACCACAACCCAATTTTGACAACTATTAAATTTGCTCACAAATTTACAACACGTAAAGAAATGGGGGCACAGAGTCTGGTTGCATCCACTGACAAACTTAAAGTAATTTGGAAGGGCGTTAACAACAAGGCCCTCCTTGCATGTATTAAAAAATCCTACCCTATATTTGTAGACACGTGCTTGTCTACGGGATGCCTAGGCCCAGAGATCATCCAGGCCTTTACCGAGTTATGTGCGGGTATTAAAAAAGAAATCTCTAAACCCGTCAGCAACTCAAGTAAAAATCCAAGATGGTTTAATGGCATTTGCTCCCGGGCAAATCGAGAACTACGCGATGCCTTAGTAGCAGAACCCAGGGACAGGCCCCTGGTCAGAGTTCTGAGAGAACGTTACAAGAAAGCAACAAAAACACGGTCAGAGGAGTTATTGAAGGAGCGGTGGGATTCTCTTGCACGCTCCGCTGTACTTAGAGATGTCACCGGGTTTTGGGGTGAGGTAAAATCTATGAGGTCTCTGGGATCAAATATCACCCCGATAAATTGTAACATAGCTAGCAAAATATGGGAAGAGCACTTTTCAAAAATATACACAGCATCAATAATGACTTCCGATAGCTATTTCTCAGTTGACACAGTTAACATCTCTATATCTGAGGTAGAAGACACCATAAACCAAAGCGCAGGGAATAAAGCCCCAGGCCCTGATAGTCTACCAATTGACCTAATTAAATCTGAGCCCTATTTCTGGGCCCCCTTTATTATGTAACGTATTTAACAATCTGTCCCATACTCCCATCCCAAAAACCTGGTCGAATAGTATTATTGTTCCCATCTTCAAGAAGGGCGATAGATTAAACCCTAGTTGCTATTGCCCTATATCATTGATTGACAATACCTTAAAGATTTTGGGAAGAGTGATTTTTAATAAAATTAGAAATTAGGCAGAGGATACTCAAATTTTAAATATTGTCAATTGGGATTCAGGAGTAAAGGGGGAACTGTATAACAGTGCTTGAACCTGAATCTGATACTGGGCAAATATACCATCGCCTAAAATCCCCATTGTACCTGGGTTTTATGGATTTAAGTTCGGCTTTTGATTTTGTTAATCGTTCACGGCTTTGGGAGATTCTTTTAAATTACGGGTTGGATAAGGCACTTGTAAATTTTTTGGGGCATCTGCATAGAGACCTGAAAGCACGAGTTAGGATAAACAATGAAGGAGAGGTCTCCGGGGATATTTTAATTGGTAGGGGGGTTAGACAAGGTTGTGTCTTAGCCCCCTTACTTTTTATTCTTTATATGAATGAATTAAATAAATCTCTGTCTAAATCAACCTGCGATGTCCCAAAAATAAATGGCAAATTGCTCCCCTTACTTTTATACACGGATGATGCGGTCCTGATGGGCCGCACACCAAAATCACTTCGCACTTTAATAATGGGCTTTGTATCCTTTATGGCAGATCTGGACCTATGCACTAATTTTAACAAATCGTACATAATGTCTTGCGGGCCCTAGAAGCACCGTATTCAAAACATTGCGTCAGGAAAAGAGTCCCTAAAAAGCATTAGCACTTTTCCCTACCTGGGCCTACTTTTCGCAGACTCAGGATTTTGGCAGCCTCACGTGGCCTACGGAAAAAAATAAACTCGGTAAGGCCATAAATTCAATCATTAGCCTCCGACAGCCAAAGCAGGCAGAGGTTATAATCCCTTTACTGCAGATCTAAAGGGCCCAATGCATACCGACAGCGACTTATGGCGCAGAGGTGTGGGGGTATACTAATTGCAGTAGTATTCAAACTGAAGAAAATAGATTCTGCAGAAAGGCAATAGGGGCTCTAATATCCGCACCTACCCTGATATGTCATAAGGAATTAAATCTCCACTATGTGGAAGATTTTATCAGGTCACGGCCTGTATTATTCTGGCTAAAGATATGGTGAAACCCCGCCGCATCTTTAACACAAGAAATAATCACAGACTATCTTAAATGTGACAGAGCCAACCACATACCCTGGCTAGGGGCAGTAAAGAAAAGCCTAGTCAGTGTAGGGATGGAGCACATCTTCTCCTCACCCTCAGCCACAGACGGTATACATCTGATGTCCGTGAGAGGGGTATTGTATGAATTATATCGTAAGGAGAGAGAAAGTATGGAGCTCCATAAACCATCAATTATTAGATACACCACTTTTTTGGAACCACCAGACAGGAACAACAATATGCCCCAGGTATATCTCAGAAAAAACCTTGAGAGATGGAATAGGAGTTTGTTATTTCGCCTCAGGGACGGAAGTATAAAATGCTCACTCTGTTTCCCGTTAGGTTTTAACAAAAGTCTTGAGGACCTGCCTTGTCCCTGTGGTATGGGCCATAAACAAACCTTGTTACATTTTCTGTTTTTCTGTGATTTTTATGTCAGTTACACAAAATTGTACTAAATTCCTTATTTTAAATCACACGCCATTACTGACTTTAATTTGGCTTTTCATGAAATATGGCAGTTAGGTAGCGATGATATGATCCTTAGAGTAATCTCTTTTTTCGAGCTTCTATGAATATGTCATAGAGAAAGTGAAACTTTTGCATACATATTTGCTCTTTGCACATAGTCTATGTTTACTTATTGTAAGTTTGTACAAAGATATTGCTAGAAGTGTTGTTTACATAATGTACATATTAAGATAATTTGCACTTTATTGCTATGTTTGCACATTGGTTTTATGGTAATATTGAAGTTTTTAATCATAATCCGTTTTTATGCATGTTGCTATGTGATCAAATATTATGTACTATTAGGTATGAGGATTTGTACTTTTATGGATATTTCATATCTGAATAAAGACCATTTGACTTGACTACAAGATGTATTTATTTAGTGGTGAGGGTTTCCTTTATGCTGCACAGCCTCAACTTTAAATTGTGCATGGGCACAAAAAATCTAGGGCTATTGTGCAGTCAAATGGTTTACGGTTTTGTTTTTTGTCTGCCGTGGCTAATTGGGCTTTACAAACAAAACGTGCTCAGCTCAGAAAACCATTGTTTTTCTTGCAGTTTTATACAGCCGAACTCGACCTGCAGGAATTAGAACACTTTACATTAGAACTAGTTACGTTTCACAAGGTCACATTTTTTGGAATATGAAGATTAAGTGATTTGCCTTAAATTACAGTCTATTGTAGGAAAACATTCCCTCCCAGTAGCAGATATAGGGTTGCGTAAGTTTTTATCTTGTGCCATGAGGATTTAGGTTTTAATCCTGGTGTCAGCAATTGACCATAAGTTATGTAATTCTGCCTGGTACGAATTGTAAATATATGTGATCTAAAAAATATCAATGCTGTCTAGTGCTATTCCTTACCCACTCTTCTAGTCATATCTTTGTCTCGACAATACTTTATGTAAAATTACATTTAGCAAGGTCTCCGAGGTACAAGTTGGTGGTTATTTGCTGCTAGACTCATCTAGAGAAGAGCTGACTGACTGGGGATATTAGCTGGTCCTGTGAACCCACTGACATGCAGCGTTGCTTCACACAAGCAAGGGGGGCAGGGTTGCATGCCTGGGCTTGTGTCTTAGGCGGCCCTCCCCCAATAGTACAAGAGCAGAATTAAATGAGCCTCTGCCAATTTTTACTGAAGCGATTAGCTTAGGTCACAGAACCCTATATTTACCTGTTTCTTAAAAGAGCAGACTTGAAACCTTGAAGCTGGTAACACTGTTCAGTAGGTTAATACACACACTTAAGTGTATAACGTTGGTTTGTGATTTGGAGGACCATTAAATATGAAATAATAGCAGCTATCAAGCAGCTACAGAAATTTCAGGATGCTGTGTTCGCATCATATGCATTAAGAAACAATTGAATGATCTTTATCTTCCGTTCAGAGATGTCGTTTATCTTGGTGTTACATCTTTTATTCTGCCAAGAGTAGGTTTATCATTATACCTTATGTCACTATTTCTTTGCCCAGTATCATCTACACCTTCACATTGACTGCCCAATCATCTCTCCCTCTTACTCCCACTAACCCCTCTCATCTCCTAAATCCACTGCCCCTCTCTTCCTTTAAACATACTCCCTAAGTCCTCTCTATACTACCTGCTTACACATGCTACCTTCCTGTATCTCCTCGTGCTATGCACTGGTCCACCTCTCACCTTCCTCCTCCCCCTCTGGGTGCCCCTCCTACTGGTCTCTCTCACTCTCATATGCTCTCTCTCTCACGCTCTTCCAGCTGCTCTCATATTGTTTCACTTCAGGTCTTTGAGCACAGTTTCTTTCCTGTGCCTTTTCAAGATTTCCATCCCTCAAACCCAAGTTCTCCTCCTCTTCGCGGGGTGTCGTCTGTGTACAGAGGAGAACCCTCTTTATTGGTCTGTGGCCTGCTCTCCTCTTCTTTCTCACACTCTTTCTGCTCCTCTGTCTGGAGTTTATTGATCAATTTGTGCACAATTTGTGCACAAACTACATATACCGCTCTATCTTTCTTTCTATTTATTTACCATGCCACATAATTCCACTACACAAATACACTACACCCCACACAATTCCACTACAATCGCAATTCAACCCACATAATTCCACTTCAAACCACATACATTAACTTCACTCCAAACCAAAACACATGGGTACAAGACATCATTTACAACGCCAATCTCTCTAACTCTCGCAAATGCAAGACAATTGCAATCCAAATGCTTGCACTATGTGATGCTGATCCTCAGTAGCTTGCACGTTTTGAAAATATTAAATCTTGTGATCGGTTTATGATCTGTGGATTTAGTAATAATTCTTATGACTCCATCTGGAGAGATGAACTGCAAAATAATAAGTACAATATCAAAAGACGTGGTTCGTATTTGTGTATGTAATTACATTATAGCCTTGGTGAAGAACATATTACTTAACTCGAGAAAGTATGTATTTTCATGGAAACTACCAGCCTGCTTCTTCACCTTCTCTCACAATACTCCCATTGACCAGGATGGAACTTGCAATATCTTTAGTTTAAGCAACTGATAATAGGCTATTCCTTAAAGGCCCTTCAACAGAGTTGCACTAGTGTCATTCAAGGTGAGAAGATGGTTTCATAAAGTCAATGCATCAAACTAATACGGAACAATTTGTCAAATGCCTCCTCTACACATTTAATAGAAATGGACCAAATGCGTGCAATTCATTAGACATATAAAATTCCAAAATACAATTAATAAATCCAACTTATAGATATTGTGCTCCAAGTATGTAAGGAAAATAGAAAAACATGGCTATGAGAAGTAGTATAAATTATTTACCTTTCACAGTATTTTCAAAAGAGCAGGATTGTGCAGATGCAGCTAACTCTTTTTTCACCACGTTTGTAGACACACCTGTTGATAAAAGAACATTCAATATATTAAACAAGCTAACTTTTTATATACAGTATACTGACAACATTCCTGGGTTCAGTATTCTTAATTTTTTAAACATGTCTTTTCTATTAAAGGGTGCAATGTGTTGCAATAATAATGCAGTCTACGACAAACCACTGCAATGTACAATGCAGTGACAAAGGAAATTGCTCATCACCCACATTAAATTAATTCACCTTATCCTTAACAGAGCAAAAAATATTTAGCATTTCCTTGCACGAACACATTGATAACAGATTCAACCAGTTAGGACATTCAGTTTTCCATTGTGGCAGCTCAGTACTCCTCTTCTTAACATAATGTTTTAAAGCTTCCCTAATCATCTTGTCTCTTATAATTGTCAGGTGGTGCTAATTGGCTTTAAAAACTACAGAACTATTTCATGAATCGCAATTAAACATGAGCAACCATAACTTAAATTCTTATTTATTCTCACATTAAATGCACCACTTAAGGTCAAATGGATGATAGGAAAAGCGAGATTGGAGAGTGATTATTGGCTATGAGCAGGCATGAAATGGGGTGCACCAGATTCTCACTCCTTAGGATACTTAAATCCTCCCATGAATTCATCCCAAACGTTCCTTTTTTTGGCACTGGTTTTCCAACTTCTGTGATAGCAACCTGCTCAGGCAGCATACATAGTTGCTGAATTAACTTTAATGTCTCCAATTGATTATCGAGCCCCGGAAACGCTATATTGGTAATATAATTGCTGCCACAAAAGTACATACATGGGACGTGTACTATACCCTAGCAGTTTACTAAAAAATAAAGATGGCACAGCAAACTTACTACAGCCACTGCAAACATCTAAACTATTTCACTAAGAAAAGAAAACCAAAATATTTATTTCCCAAATACTGGTTCTTACATTTATTCACACAGATCAGATAAATCTGCTGATTTCACTCATCAACAAAAGGTTGAGGCACATGCTTTCTTCATAATAAAGTGTTGTAGTGGTAGGACAATAAGCAGTGAGGTGGTGTAGATCATGTAAACAAGCACAGGGAATAATCAATTTCACCAAGGAAAGAGATGTGGATAGTGGCTCAGGTGCAGGTCCTGACTAAAAGTGTCATGGGTTCTAATCCTGGCTACAGCACTTGAAATTGTGAGCCTCTGAGAAGACAGCCTCATCTCTATATGCCTGACATTTGTATATGTCCATTATTTAAATGTCTGCAACGAGTGTACTTCAGTAATAGCATGATGAAAACCCTACTGGGTTAAGACACAGCTCTGGCCATCCCACCACATAATGAAATCTGCATTCTCGAACAAAAGAGTTCAGAGACCATACTGTTCTATTTACTACACCTCATATTTGAGATGAATCTGCTACAATAAAATATGTGGCCCTTAGGGCCAGCAGCTGTTCCATGGAGGTAAGTACTCCTGTAAGATGCACAGACTAATTATCTGAGCTACAAGCTCAATTAACAACTGTGGGATGTGGCACACTGGTGATTTGCTCACAGTTTTAGTTTGGCTGTCAGAGTAGGAGGCACAATGCTTAGAAACAACATGGGCAGAAGTCCCTGTCTAGCTCTATGAGCATATTATTTTAAGTCTTTTTAAGAAGCAGAGTCTGAGAAACTATCAGTCCTGTAAGCACACTCATAGAACTTGTGATCTTACAGTATATGCCAAACCTGGACACTGTACTTATGGCAAAAGACTGCTCTAGCCATGCATGTTTTGCAGAGGGTTACCACTGAGAAAAATACTGGACTGGCCTGGGCACAGAGTGATTACCGCCATGGAATCTCATGGTGTTAACAAGGCACCCAAGGAAAGAAAAGATGAAGCACTAATCAAAATCAGCAATTAGATTTCAAGACAGAAAATTTGGGCTTCTCAGCCTAGTGTACATCGCGCTAATATGGATCTTGGGATGATTTGCAGGCATCAAGAATTGATTGATGAGCAGATATTTATTTCAGTGCATTACAGCTTGACTGAGGCAATAGGTGCCGCTTTAACAGGAGGTTTCAGAAGCACTGGAGAGTTTTGGAAAGCATTTTAAGAAACCAATAACACATCGGAAATTTCCCACCTCATGCTTGGACAAAGAAGACCAAAGGCAGACAAATGCACTAGAGTTACAAAGATAGAAGACCACACAGGTGAGGTCAGACTGCTCATTATGATGCATTTGGAAGGCTAAAGACTTTTACGTTGAGCACAGAAGGTTTTCATTCCTTCAGCACATGTCAAAAGAAGCAACAGCGTGACAGGCAATAAAAGCCAATTTTTGACTACAGACGAATGCAAAATGAAGAGACCATAGATTCATTGGGACATGAAGGCACATGATGAAAACTCATTCTGTGGATGTGTTTGAAACTGGCAACCTGCGGATGGTAAGGAGAAAAGAAAGCATAAATTAGTGTCAGGCAGGCAGACTACGATTTCAGATATGCAGAGGCACCAAAAGAAGAGCGATTTCTCTGAGGCGCCGGAGTGGTTTGGGTGCGTGACTCCATAACGATTTGTAGAGCCAGCTGATTGCATGAAGCAATGTGTTGGCGAGTCTAAGATCTCCTATGTGGTTCTGAGTATGTGGACTATGAATCTGCATGTCAGAATCTGCCCCACATGCAGAGGAAATTGATATTGAAGAGATCGTAAGGATTAGTGTGCCTGATTTTTAGTCTGAATGTGATCAATGGAAGGAAGGCAGAGCTTTAGCCCAAAAAAGTGTTATGTGGATGGATTTATTGTAACTTTGTTAACGTCTTTACAAAGAGACAACTGCAATGGACTCCAATGCAATATAACAGCAGTTTGTTGCAACAGATCTGGGGGCTTAGCAGGCCTAAGATATATTTTACAAAGAGTTTGTGAGAATATGCCTGCCACATTACACATAGTACTGAAGATGGATGGACTGTGACATAGTTGCACTAATTTTTTAGTAATTGAATCCTGGTGTATTACTAGGTACATAAAACTGCAACGCTGTCACTTGTGTGCTTGAGGAAGATCTTCACAATTTCCGCAATGGCTATATATCTCCCTGAGCACTATGTATATATACACTTGCTATTGCAGTATCCATGATGGTACATATTAACTTTATTCTGGCATGGTATTGGCAAGGCTTTTGTATTTGTCACTGTAAACAAGAGATCAAAAAAGGTAAGAAAGATATGTGTCTAACTGTACACAGTCAGCCTTTGAGAGGGCTTTCTTACTAGAATGACATGTATATCCCCACAACTGAAGACGGTCACTAGATCAAAGTGACCAATACATTGACTGTAACAACATTATTACAACCGAGCATCATAACAAAATTCAAGTGAGCTTATTTATTTAAAAAGAAGATAAAATTTGAAAAAGGGTAACATTTAATTTAACAAAAAGTGCACATTATAAAGGGTAGGGTTATACATCTGTGGTGTTACACCTGTAATAAATAGAGTGACCACTTTTGGAAGGAAGGCAGCTCCTGTAAGAAGCACAAGTTTGTCTGGGTAAATGTTAAGATAAAAAGGCTTGGATGACAAGTCCTGGAGCTCACTAACCCTCCGGGGAGGTGTTATTGCCACCATGAAAGCAGTCTTGAGTGTAAGAAGCCCTAGGGGGACATATGTAAAGGCTCAACAGAGCGCAGATCAGGAACATTAGGACCATATTAATGTCCCACTGAGGCATAATATAAGGAGAGGGAAGAAACATATGTTTCAAACCCTTCAGAAACCAATGTACAATAAAATATTGGAAAAGGGAAGGTTGGTCAGGCAACCAAAGGAGAGCAGAGATTACAGAAAGATATCCCTTAACAGCGCACAGAGCAGAGCTTTGCTGGGCAAGGGAAAGGACAAACAGGAGAACCTGGGCAAGGAGGGCAGAAAGGGGAAAAAGCTGTCTTTCTGTACACTATAACACATTTTGCCCAACGGCAGGAGTAAACCGTTGTGGTGAAGGGACGCCCGTCTGCCAAGATAACATTACAGACTTTGGGAGGAAGGTGAAATGCGGTCAACTCTCGATCTCTATGCAAGAAGGCGGAACACTGACAGGTTCGGGTGGAGAACCCTCCATTGCAGCAGAAGATCCTCCCGTATGGGGCAGCCTGATCGAAGGACCAGTGGCCATGCTCAACAGCTTGGCGACCAGACTCTCTGAGCCCCATTCGGAGCCACAAGGATGACTTGGGCCCAGTCGTTCTTGACCTTCTTGAGACCTCTGGACAGGTGTGGTAAGGGCGGAAAAGCGTACAGGAGTCCTGAGCTCCACTTGAGACAAAAAGCGTCTCTGAGGGGGAGCCGACTTAGAAACTATAGCACGCAGAACTCTGCCGACATTACGCGTTCTCATCAGTGGACTACAGATTTAACCAAGGGTCTCCCATATGCTGAAAGAGACCTTGCACCACCTTCTGATGGAGACAACAGTCATGATCCAGGAGGCATTGTTGGCTGAGTTCATCTGTTCTGGCACTCAGAGAAACCGCCAAACAGTGAACCACCAGGGATATGCCCTGCTGTTCCAGCCATGTCCAGAGACACAGGGCCTCTTGACAAGAGTCCACAACCTCACACTGCCTTGTTTGTTGCAGTACCACATCGCGGTGGTGTTGTCCATGATCACCTACGCTAGCCTTCCCGGGATGGAGGGTAAAAAGGTTTTCAATGCCAATCGGATTGCTCGAAGCTACAACAGGTTGAAGTGGGGGTCGGGTTCTGCTGGAGAACAGAGTTCTCTGATCTCCACTTCTCCCAGGAGGGACGCATTTGTCACTACCGTGAGATCTGGTTGGTTAAGGGAGAGGGGTCTGCCACTGATCCAATCGCCGTTTGCTAGCCACCACTGCAGATCTTTTGAAGTTCCCTCTGAGATCTGGACCATGTCAGAGATTCCCCTGATGCTGTGCCCACTGGTACGTGAGATTCCACTGCAGAGCCCGGATTTGCAAATGGGAATGTGTCACCAGCACGTTGCAGAAGGCCCAGCAGCCTCCGAGACAGCCTCACCAAAATCCAGGACAGAGGCTGAAACATCAGTATCACACCCTGAATATCATGGACAAGCCATTTGGGAGGATAACAAACTGAAAGTGTTCCTGGCCCATTGTGTGGGCAGGCAGGATGGGGATATGGACAAAATATGCACCCTGCAAGTCCAACGCTACCATTCAGATAGCACCTGAGTTATAGTGTGCATTTTGAACTTCTTAAGAAAGAAGTTGAGAAAGTGCAGGTCTAAGATAAGACAAAGCCCTGTGTCCTTCTTGCGTACCAGAAAGTAACAGAAATAAGAACCAAGGCACACTTCCAGCATCGGCACTCTCTCTATGGCTCCTTAGGCCAAAAAAAGCAGTCAATTCCTGGTGGAAAAGGGATAGGTGCTCCTCAGTTAGCCTGTCCTTAAGTAGGTGAGAAGGAGGGAGGGGTATTTTCAAATGGGAGGTAGTAGCCACTTTGAATGATCTGTAAACCCACCTGTTGAATGTTATGGACTGCCGGTTGAGCAGATGATGGCAAATCTTGCCCACCACCAGGTGCCCATGACTGGGAGGGTTAAGAGGTGGAGGATGATTGAGAGGAGGAGAATGGGGGGGGGGGGGTGGATGACCAGACCCATGGGGCCTGTAGGAGAGGCTGGAAAGCTAGAGTGCTGCAGTGGAAGGACGGACTGTACGCCCCTTCAATGGCCAAGAAAGGATTATTGAGGGTGATGAGGGGCGATGGAAAGGCCCAAGGACTTCTCCGTAGCCCTGATGTCCATAAAGCGATCCAAGGTTGAATCTGCCTTCTCTTAGACGAGACAGGAGCCATCAAAGTGCATTTCCATAAGAGAGGATTGGACATCCCCAGAAAAGCCAGTCATTCTCAACCAGGCTTGGTGCCATAAGGACATCTTCAATGAAATGGCTCTGCTTACTGAGTCGGTGGTGTTTGGTGAGTGGGTGGTGGGTGACAGGTGCCGCAGGGCTTGAAGATGGCCTTCTTGGAGGACATCCCTGCCACACCAGGAGGTAAAACCTCAAGATTTTGACAAAATGTAGAAAAAAAGTAGCCAAAAAGCTACTGAGGGGTAGCTCTTCCCAGATCTGCACTGATTGGCACTGTAAGACGAGATCTGACCCTAGCACGCCCGGATGGCGCCTATACAGGTATGGCAAATGTCCTCTTACCACGCTCAGATCCGTAAAGAGCTACCCCTCAGTTGCTCTTTTGGCTAAGTTTTTTTTGATGTGTTGTTGAAATCTTGCGTGGGCTTACCTCCTGGTATGGCAGGGATGTCGTCCAAGAAGGCCAGCTTCAAGCCCTGCACGGAGTAGCTTTTCCAGATCTGTGCTGATTGGCCCGGTATGAAAAGAACTGACGCCAGCACACTTGGATGGCACCAATATAGGTATGGCGAATGTCATTTACGGCCCATATGACGCCAACGACGCCACGTGGAGCCGAATGACACCACCTAATGGCATGACAAGGTACTGCTAATGAAAGATTTCTGGAACCAGTCTGACGCCTGGGGGTACACCAATCAATGCAGCGGATTCACTAGTTCAATGAACCATTAGACATTCATACAGACAAGTTATAAAATGAATCTTCTGCCGACACAGGTGGGATGCCAGTAGGGGCAGAAATTGTTTAGGGCAGCCTTCTGTACTGTGAGCAGTGGTACCCTGTAGTGAAACAGAAGGTAAGTATATGCCTTGTAAGCACAGCGAACTACTAACCCTTGTTCTTAACTGCTGCCAATATCTGTACCAAGGTCAACATCTTGAATTTCTGTAAAGAGGCTGCACCTCTTTCACTAGAAAGCAATTGGAATAGTACCCCTACCAGGTAGAGGTTTTATGGCTGGCTTAAATGAGGAGTCTATGAACCTTTCAGATGGAGGCTGAAATACTGTTGTTGAGAATGGTGATTGGGTGCATTAGAGGTCTGTAATTAAAAAATGATCAAGGAAACCCAGACTTCTTTAGTGATTACAATCAAATGATAGCAATGTAGAGAAACTCGCTCCCATCACAGTAACAACAATGCTTCAATTTCTTAATAATGCAACAGGTGCAACCTATATTTGGCCAGGAACACAATAACATTGGCCAGCGTCAGGTAGACTTTGCTGTACTGGTTCATTTGGCTCTTGGATGCTAAGTAAACTGGGGCCAAGTCCTTATACAGGGAGGCAACCACGATGACTAAGTGAAGTTTCTCAGAAACAAAGGCAGACATTGTGGGAGACCAGTATTTATTAGTGAGAAACAAGAGTATGCTTAGAATAGAGTTTCTTCAAGACTTCTTGAGGACCTGTGGCTACATAAAAAGCAAAGGCACAGAGATGTGATAAGCCTACCAAAGCATCAATAACAAATCTTGGTGGAGAAACCAGGTTTATATGTTCATTGCCTGGATTTGCAAAGTATTTCCTGGAGGGGTGTAAGTCCCCTGCCTAGCTGGCAGCATTCTTGGTGCCTATGTCAGGAGCCTAGTTAGGGTCTACTAGCCTACACATCTTATGCAGAGGAATTGGCACTGACATGCTGAGGTGCCAAAGAGGTTCAGGGGAGTCATTAAAGAGACAAAAGCAAGCAATTAAGCTAGAGTGTTAAGGGTCACAGCCAATACTTTTCCCTGGAAGAAAAGAAAAAAACAGGCCAGACTCCCTGAAGCTCGCCGAGTTGCTTCAGAAGATAAAAATTATTCCAACAAGCGCAATGTGACAATATTTTGGAGGCTTTGCATACCAAAGCGCTTTACTCTGTACCTGCTGAACAGCTTCATTCTCTGAGTGACTGAAACATCAGACATTTCTACCAGTGGATAAAAGTGGCAAGCTAGGGGGTGTACAGGGTTGGGGTTGGCATGCCATGTCACTTGCATTTCTTCCTATACTTATTCACAACCATTGATTTCTGGGAGGTAACAGAAACTTAAAGAGACTTTCACCTTATTTATTTTACACCTCAAAGGAGGACATGGGCGTTTCACTTGCCCTTTTAAAAAAATGTAAAGATCTTTATGCCCCAAGCCCAAAATACATTCTGCAGACGCCCATGGAGGAAGAGGCTTTAAGACCAGAGTGAGAAATGATCACTAAGATGAAAGTGGATCAACATTTCATTCTCTGGTGATTTGGACTCACTCAAAGGAGTGGGTCACATCCCATTCTCGGCCAGAACGGATAACAGAAGAGCGGAAGTAGTTACTATTGGTAGAGGGGATCCCTGTATCAGCAGAAGACAGTTACATCCTCTGATGGAACAATTGCTTGGTTTTGTGGCTATATTTGGTGTAGTCAGAAAGCGATGTTACTATTTTTCTAAGAATTGTAAGTAATATATATATTTTTAAGCAGATTTTATTGAGTTTTATTATAAAAACAGCTTGGGGCATATACAAGAAGTCCCAGTGCATATATTTTCGGTTTTTAAGGACAGGGTAGCATAAAGTGTTATTCTGCACATTGTGCTAAAGGTAATGCGCATTCGTGAGCATTTGACAGGAATCAGTTCTGCAATTGAAAAAAGAAGCTGCTCAAGAACCATCTTTGAACATGCCCACGGACTAATATCTGACATTGTAGCTCTCTGCTATGTATATACTTAACTAAACAACCCCCATCCTTTTAGGAGCTAAAAGAGCAGCCTATCTATTGATCAGTTGTGTAGGGGACCGCAGGCAGACCCTTGCCTGTCTCTGGTGTGAACCCTGCCGGAGGCCTAACATGGGGCCATGGGCCTTTGCAGGAGGTTCAATGACATCTAGTTAGTGGAGTATGGGATTCGCAAACAGTGCAACAAAAGGATACCTAATTTTCATTATGACATGAGAGGGCAGGGGTGCTTATGGCTCCTTTCATTTTATTTTTTAGTACTTGGAGACCAAGTCTGCAAATGCTGAAATGCCAGCTACAACAGATTTTTCTCTGTTGTCAGTCAGAGAACTTCAGGTTTGTGGAGCCCACACTGAGTTCCAGGACCCAAAATACACAAAGTGTTAATGAAGTCCCCATCCTTCAATCAGATCTGAATAATTTTTTTAATATGGGTTTGCAGACCTCTGCAGACTATTAGTGCAGATTTCTCTATCTTTTTAACAAAAACACATCTAAATGCCAATTTCTTGGAACCACTTCGAGCCTGTTCTGATCCCTTACAACATTTCCCTACCAGTCCCGAAAATGTACAAAAATGGCTATGATGAAACCAAATAGAATGAACATTTTTGGGTAGTTTTGCGTAGATTCATAAAACGGCTCCAAAGTTATTATGAAAACAAAAATGCCTTTAAATTGAAACTCTGACGTAACCATAATTATAACAATGTATATATATATATATATATATATATACACACACACCTATATACACACACATATACATATATGTATATATATATGTATATATATATATATATGTATATATATATGTATATATATATATATATATATATATATATATATATATATATATATATATATATATATATATATATATATATATATATATATATATATGTCTTCTGAATGTCTCCAACCACTACGCTAGTCACAGTGCATGACGTGAGCTGGCCTGTCTTGGTTCCTGAGCTACGGCATGCCTGTCTGTTTTATTGTTGCTTTCTTCCTCATTCTCAAGATCCCATCTCCCAAGAGTCTAAGCTGTTGCAGCTACCCTTAAGGCGTAGGTCCACTATGGTAGTAAAACGAGCTCTCTTGCCGCTGCTGGCAATTTAGAGTCAATTAAAAGGAGGGACCGGTGCAGAGACGCGGGCATGTGGCTGACGAGGCACCAGGACAGGAAGACAACATACGGCACACGGCTTGTGATTTGATTGGATATTTAAAACATTATTTTACTAAATACCAGCCCACGTTAGCATGGGTTGGTTGGTTGTAACTATATTACCATATTCAAATACTAAACTATACTAGCACAATAATATAAATATAAATTGTACTATGATAGTATATGGATTAATTCAAATAGGGATGATGATCCCAAACCCACAAAGGTCTATGCAAATCAATACTAATCTTCTTGCTACGTTGTTGAAAACGCTTAGTGCCCCAAAAATGAAAAGAATAAATGGCCAGGAATCTCCAGAGGACCTAACTCTAAAAAGTGAAGGACTGGAAATTAAATAAAAAATACGTCTGAAACTTCTGACAAAATTGATTATCAGTTCCTTCTTCCCAAGGCAAAACATAAATATATTAACCCCTCCCATGCTCATGACGAGCTCAGCTCGTCATAAGCCACGGTGGCCGTGTGCCCATGACGAGCTGAGCTCGTCATAACGGCCGCAACGCTCGCACGCGGGGCTAATTCCCCCGCTGTGCTGAACATTCTACAGAAACAGGTGTGGCCGTGACGAGCTGAGCTCGTCATGAGCGCACAACCACCGTGGCTCATGACGAGCTGAGCTCGTCATGAGCACCGGGGCGCTGTGCGCGCCCCGCCCCCCAGCACAGCGGGGAATTAGCCCCGCAGGCAAGGGGTTAAAGCTAGTCCATTGCTTTTTGGAAATACCTCAACGGTAGCCATAAATCCAGCAAAGAACAAGCAGCTGCGTACTAGGAGGAGAGCATACTTAGTATTGGGACAAGTCTGAATTATAGAGACCATGAAAATAACTGTAAAGAGGAATTACCTAAATGTGCAGGTGAACATCTACACTGCTGAAATGGGAACAAGGCACCCTCTAACCACTTCTCAGTTATTCCAACTCTCCTAGTAATATCCTCCATGATAAATGATTACACTCTTCCTGATGTTCCCATCCCAGTCGACCCAAAATCGGGGATACATGTCAAAGGGCCAGCTGATTCTGAACTGCATGAACACTACCAAATTCATTTCTTTGCGGTTGAAAGCAGCACCCAGCAGCCTACAGAAGAATCTGAGTTTTTAAGTGCCACATTAAGGTACAAACACCTCTGCAAAAATTTTAATGTGCCAGACTAGGATTTCCAAATCCTAGAATCCTTGCAGATGCTTGAAAGAGTACTAGGCTCTATGCTGGCATTATGTGTGCAATCTATGGCAGGATCAGAACGTATCTGTGCACTACTGACTGTAATCTTGCAAGCACTGACAAAGTCTGGGCTATCATTTACCACTATAATGCAAATAGAAACTCAAATTCACCAACCAAGTTGCCCAACTTCAGCTGGTGTATGCACGTCTGGACCTAAAAACTCTGCCAACTGGTGTCAAATTAAAATACTACAGATAGATGATTAGGCTGATCCCTTGGCAGCGCATGGTTGTAAAACGGAATCAGAGAATACAAATAAGACAGTACACGAAGATAAGCTCAACACGAGTGTCCTCTTCAACTTTGATGGAAAAACATCTCCCAGAAATATAATAAAAAGAACAAGATAAAAAATAAGAGTGATATAGAGTACTCAACTGCAGAAACTCTTTGAAGACTTAAGATTGGATAGTAAAACTATGATACCATTAGAAATAGCAATTGCAGTACATCAACCTAACGCCATAGATCTAACAGCTGGTAAACCAGTATATTAAATCTTCCTTTGTAAACAATAAGGTCCCATTAATAATGGTACAAAAACAGACCACCAGTGGACAGTTGCAGCGAAGAAGAAAAGTAAAATGCAACGAATATTGAAGAAGGTAAGTAGAAGAGCTCATTACCATAAGGCCTCATCTCAAGTGAAAGACTCAATTGACACTCCAAGAGAACCAACATTCGAACCGACAACCTAACCCTCTTTTCCCACCATCGCAATAATATCAAGAGCAATTCAATTGCAGACTTCTGTGAAAACTACAAACCCTGTTTGGCATTCCCTACCACGCTGAGATCACTATAATTATGCACGTTGGACGCATTATCAAGGGAGCAGATTTCGTAAACATACTTGCCTGATCAGACACACTACTCTTTCAATTTGTGGATTGATTTCCAGACTTTTCTGTAGGCAGTCACTTACAAATTCATACATCCATATAAATAAAACATTTGGAACATCAACATTAAGAAGGAAATGGGCATGTAAATGAACATAATATATGTGTGTGTGTATAGAGGTAGATGTAATGAGTTGCTATGTAATTGAACCCCTTATGTACTGACTCCCAATGTTAAAGCTGCTATGAAGTGACTCATGATAGTGATAAAAAAAAAAACAGTGATTGACCTAAACAACTTTGCATGTATTGCCATACACTGTCAAGTCTGACCTGACTGATAATGGAGTCCCTCTTGGGGAGCTTCATCCAAGTCCTGACAACTGTTTTTTGGAGCTCTTCAGAGAATTACTACATGGATTCCAAAGCACTCTGCCACGCAGTTCCTAAAGGAAACAATCAGTGGCCACCTCCGTAAGGTATGCAGACTGCTAAAAACCTTTCAGTCAACTAAACCTAATCAACACTTCTTTGAGACAAAAATGCCTTCTTTTACCTGCTGAGAGTGTGATTTAATGGGCTTAAACAACAGGATGTATTTACTTTACTTATAAAGTTTTACCCCAGTAGTTATCGGCATGCTGTACATCTAATGCAGAAGCCATGGCTTCAACTTGCGGATGACTGATTTACCAAAAGCAAAAGATAACCGGAAACAGTAAACCCAAGTAACATTCCTTGAGGTGAAAGGGTAAATATGAGTGGAGAAAGCGTTATGTAATGGACTAGAGGGATCAGCAAGGGTCATCATGACTAAAGGAACATGGTGAGCCAGGAGGAGTGGAATGGTAGTGAGGATAAAGGACTGGGTAACCACTGTTGGGAGTATGCTTAAGATATAACACAGACCATAGATTAAAAGAGATGCAGAAGAGACACAGGGAGGAGAGTGTTAGAAGTAGTCTGGTGAAAAATAAGGGAGGAATTTGTATTAAACACCCGCTTTCTCTCTTTGCCCCATAGTGCACTGCTCACCTGCTTATTTGCTGCCATCCACGGTCCAAGGCGACCGCAACGCTTGGGTCTGCTGCTCTCGCTTGCTTCTAACTGCAGTAACGGTCCGAGGGGACAGCAACACCCAGCCTGCCTTACGTGGCACACGGCCACCAACGTCATCAGGAAGCGCTAGGAGGCCCTTCAAAAGCGGCCGTGGGCTCCCACAGCGCTAGTCCCACTTTCTCTCTTTGCCGGATAGTGCCCTTTTCACCTGCTCATTTGCTGTCATCTCTGGTCCAAGGCGACTGCAACGCTTGGGTTTACTGCTCCCTCTTGCTTCGAACTGTGTTAACGGTCCAAGAGGACCGCAAAACCCAGCCTGCCTTACGTGGCGCACGGCCACCAACGTCATCAGGAAGCACCAGGAGATGCATCAAATGCGGCTGTGGGTTCCCGCAGCGTGGGCCGCGTGCTGGCATCCGCGGGCGGCGCCCGTCAGAGACCGGAGGAGGCTAGGCTGGGCCACCCCTCTGACATTTGGTCATTCGCATGGTTATACGTTGCAAATATCAGATACTGTAGTGCATTTGTGACTTAAACAATTAGTATCCCTGTTTACTTGTGTGGTTCCGTGCAAGAACTAGTCTGCTAAAGTTCTATCATGAGCAAACAGAAAGGAATTGTGGGAACTCTGGACACATTTTTAGTTAGGGCAGAGTCAGTATTGACTCACAAATTTGAATTAACTGAACACCGTCTTTCCTTGGATCCTGTTCCTCATTGGGTATCCCTGACCTTAATTTGGGGGATGTCGTACAAACATGTTTGCCTGTAACGCCTATAATGCCCCTAAATGTACCCCCAAATGTGTCACTTGCCTCTCCTGTGTTAGTTTCGGGCCCACCACTATGCGCACGGGTCTCAAAATCTCTTGAAGCAAGAACAGCAATAGAACCGCCAGCAAAACGAAAGAGGGGTGCTGGTGCTCAAAAAGTCAAGAATACAAAGGGTCCCCATCTTGCCAATCGTAATCATAATGCAAACGCTCTTGGTTCATCGAAAACAAACTCTGTTGGCATGCAGACTGATGTGTTTTCTCTATTTCCGACATCAACATCTGATAATGCTGTGGATGCTAACACTATTACTCATGCTATCGCTGAGGACCGTGTATTGGGTAATGTGCTAACTCGTGTATATGAATTAATGGACAAGAAATTGACCCTTTTATGGGAAAAATTGGATCGGATGGACATTGCATAAATAATTTAAGTAGTATAAACGTCATTCAGCAATCTAACGTTGCAGAGGGAGTGGATTCTAAAACAGTAGTAAATGGCATTTAAACTTAAATGACAAAACAAATTTAGATAGTAATGCCAAGGATTATTCTATGAGGATGAATACTAATGCTAGGATGGATAAAACGCAGGAAGTATCCAAAAGCCTAAGCCCAAATTGGTAGGTCGGCATAATGTTCCTTCTGGAAATGTAGATTCAGGAAGTGTATCAAGTACTTTAACTAGCAACCACCTGAAGGTCAATACTGATGTTTTGAGCCTACCCGCAGCCACATGTACATACTTTTTAGTTTTGGCTGGTGTCCCTGTTCTCAAGGAGGACCAGAGGGAGATGTTGGTTGATTTACACAATAAAACCTTGGATTGGCTAACAAATCATAAAAGATTCCATCCATCTGCTATAAAGGAGATTTTGATGGTTCGCAGAGTCGGGTGGGTTGGCCCATCTTCCAAAGGTATTAATGGTGATTGCATCGTGGTTAATTTTCTTAGGCCGCAGATGGTTTGTTGGCTATTAAATTCTTGTGAGTCAACTTATACTCAAAGTACTAGTATTTGTGCCCTTCCCTTGGGATACTTCTATAAACCTCCACTTGGGTCCGTTGTACATACATTTGTTTCAATCCCCTTGTGTAATAGATTCCAGGCCCTAACAGACTTAGATGCTCAAGACTGACAACTACCTGTACCACAATATAATTTGTTTTCCTTGGATAGTCTTCAGGCTTCTTCAGTTACTTTCTTAACTGACGTTCAAGATGGTCGGTTAGTCTTGGATAAGGCTAAAGTGGACATTGATTTAAGCATTTTTAACAAACATATAGGAGGAGTACAATCCAGTTTAGGTAATCAGGATGGGATACTTTGGGAAATGAAATAGAAATAGATATGTTCCACAATACATTAAATATACCACCAGTGCCTCTACCTGGTGATAATATGGTTATAGTTGAGGTGAGCCAGACACCGCAATATAATGGAATAGATCGCTTGAACTATAACCCCAATTCCCATAATGACTGCCAGCATACCATAGGGCAAAGAAATAAGATGGACATAGTTAAATGTCAGGAAACTTTAGGGCAAAGGAATGTGACGGAAGTAGCATCTAATCAGCAATATAAGGAGAAAAATCAACCCGCAATATGACTGTCTTCATGGAATATAGCAGAGTTAAAAAGAAACTTAGGGGAAGGGGATTGGCAGGAGTACACTGGGGAAAGTGACATAGTTCTTTTGCAGGAAACTTGGGCTCTGGAAACACCCTATAAGGTAGGATTTAAAACATATAGTGTTAATGCTACTCCTTCGGTTTGAGGGAGGCCCTCGGGAGGTCTTGTCATTTGGGTAAAAATTAACCTTTGATTTGACATAATTCAGTTGGATTTTCTATCCCAGGATATAGTTGGAGTGAAGATCCGATTACAGGACAAAACTGAATTATTCATAGTAAATATTTATAAGCAGACCAAGGGTAACTAGCAAAGAATCTTTGGTGATAGAACATTTAGATCAATTCTTATGTTCAATTGATTCAAGGGCATTAGTAATTGTGGGGGGTGATTTTAAATCGTAAATTTGAACTGGCTGTAAGATTTGAAAATATCTTCGAGGAAGAAGATATGGTGAATAATATTCCCCCATTGGAAAGCAGTCCGGTAGTACCCTGCACAGTTGCCGTTGCACAGTTAATAAGATTAGTTTCAAGACATGGACTCCGAGCAAGCAATGGCCGATTGCCCTCTGATAGTCCAAATGCTACCACATTTAGTAGGAGTAACTGAAAGAGTAGTATGGATTATATATTGGTATTTATTGGCCATTGGCCAATTTTGCTTGATATGGTAGTAGAGAATAGAACTGATAGTGATCCTTATCCCCTATGTTTGACACTAGCAGCTCATTTCTCTGAACCAATGTCCTTGAATAATGAAGATACTAACTCTAGTGCCATTGAACCTTATTAAGCAATAACATAGGGCCTTAAAATGGCCTTCATTAGGGGGAAATGATGAGGCCATGAAGCAGATTTATGATACCTTTGTAGATACTATTTTTCCGTATATAGATTTGGCAGCATCAGAGTTCCCAATTATGAACATACATCATGCATTGGTAGGTGCACTGACTCCTATTTTGAGTAGGATTCCTAAAGTACGTAAAAAGGCGTAATCTGAAATAAATAATCTAGAGAATCCCTGGTATAATAAAGAGTGCCGTGAGGCAAATAAAGAATTCATTTTGGCTACAAAAACTAGAAATGTAGAGACCCTAAGGGAGAAAAGAAACAAGTATAAGAGATTACCATTACAAACTAAGAAAAATTGGGATCATAACATATGGACTGAATTGATTAGTGCAGCAAAGCCAAGGATAACTCTGGTTTTGGCGACTGATCTCAAAGGGTAATAAGGCGTGAAGATGTAGCAAGGACCTTTTCTTGGATGCTAAAACTTGGGTCAGCCACTTTCCCGCCTTTAATCAACATCATACAAGTGATATAGAAGTTAATATACAAGATTATGTTTTAATAACAACTACAGCCCCTTAACATTTTAGTTTGGAAGATACTGGTAGCAATGGATACAGTAAAACCGGGGAAAAACACCAGGTTCAGATAAGATACCAGGAGATCTACTGAGGCACGATGAAGAGGTTTGGGGCCCTTATATTAATTTTTGTTTGTAATTCAGCCGCCACTGGTGCACCAATACCAGGATCATGGAAAGGGGCTGAAATTACAACAACTTTTAAGTAAGGAAATCGCCAAGACCCTGTGCATTATTGACCGATTCGCTTAATGGATGTTTTACAAAAAATATATGCTCGACAAATTTTAATGAAATTAAATTATTGGATTGAGGAGAATAGTATTTTATCAAAATATCAGGCTTGCTTTAGAGCCAAAATTAGCACAATTTACCAGGTATTTAGATTCTTTTGCATGAGTTGGAAATATACAGTCTTTAGGAAGGGACATCTGTAGATCGCCTTTGTAGACTTGAAGGACGCCTTCTACCTCATCCCTAGAAATCTTCTCTGGAAATCCCTACAAAACAAAGTGGTATCGGGGGAAATACTCATGCAAATTATAAGATTGCATGAGGAAAATGTTGCAAAGGTTAGGTGGGGTCCGAAGGGTGAGCTCACAGAGCCAATTCAAGTAAACAGGGGCGTAAGGCTGTAGTACTGAAAATCCAAACTCGTGTAACCATTCAGACACAAGAATAAAACTTCATCGTATCACGACAAATTTAGTATCAAAAGACCGAGAATGGCGAGTACATTATGCACAAGCATTTTCGTCGCATTCGAAGGTTGCTTTCACCTCGAAATCGTCACTTGTACCCTGAACCCTTGGCTTCCATTTTGTATACGGCAGCCATTTTGTATGTTGCCCTTCACATAGGCTTAATCCAATATCATAAGGACAAGCACTCCTTGATTGACTTTTTCGTGACCTGGGCAGGTTGAAACCATCGCCCCAGGTCAACCCGTTTGGTCAGTTCCTCTCCCAGTGGCCGGTCAAGATAGCATCTAGGCGCACCCGGCCATAAAACCCTTTCATCACACACACACCCTGCCGAATCTTGCCCGCACCTGGCCCCGCTCCTTCTTTTCTACTTGTTTTATGATGAGGACGTGCTCAGTTTATTGGGGAAACACCGATATCTGATTGAAATACCGGACCTTGCCGAGTAATTTATTATGTATTAGACAAACGAAATGTGAGCTTGTCATCATAACTCTGTTACTTATTTGTGGTCGAAATATGTGAATAGTATCCTGAAAATCTAGGAATGTTTGCCTGAAGCTTATTATTTTGTATAAGAAGAGAACCCTGACTTCGTGATTGGAAGCAGTCTCCTGAGAACATACTTCCGTGTGATGTACTTCTAGGACACTTGTTACCTTGGTTGCAGCCAATAAACCGATCTTTGACTTCACCTAGAAGACTCTGAGTTTCTGTGGTCTGAATCAGGAGAACTCGAGGTCCTTGGGTGTACCCTGGCACCGCTGGGTTACCGGATCAGTACCGGTTCTGAAAAACCCAGTACCTCAGTTGGCGCCCAACGTGGGGCGATTCCAGCGGTACCGGTCCAGCCAGAGGTTCGTGAGGAGCTTCGTGTGAAAATTCCGGAGGACGGCCAACCACTTCAACGACCCCTGCATGTCGACGGGGTCCGAAGGTCTTTGCTGCGAGGTTCCCCGCTTCCCGACGGCTACGAAGGACTGCTGCCCTGGCTATCGCCCTGATTTGGACCCTTGAAGTTTGGTAGAGCGAAACACTAAGACGAGTCTTCTAGTGACGTCATCGACATTTCAGTTAAGTATAAGTGGAGCGTCTCCCAGTCCTTAGTGGTTCTTAGTTTTGGGTATCCTTTGGAAAAAGTTTTGTGTTGGTACTTGCAAGCACCAAAACCGAAGGACTCGTGTTTTCACGAGAAAATATCGTAATCGATAATCCTTTGACGTTTGGAACTAGACTAGAGAGCAGAGATGCCTAGTCTTAGACTTGGAAATTTGTTTTGTCTTGGTGGTAATAATAGGGACTCCCGATTGGAGGACTCATGTCCGGTTCCTCCGGTTGGAACTCCAACTTACGAGTTATATGTGAAACATGGGGTAGGCCCCATCACATACAATGAAGTGTGGATCAAATATACCAAAAACGATGGTGTTTTAAAATGGCCCCAATACGGTAGCTTTGACACCGAAATTTTGGATAATCTTGAGGTCAAACTTTTCAAAAAGAAAGCCCGGCCGGCGATGTTTGACTCTTTCCGCTTATGGCGTAAAGAAGCCAAACAAAAGGAAATCAAATTAGCTAAGAAAAATAAAAGAGAAGAGGGACTTTCAGTAATGCAAGCTGCTATGCAGTTTAAAGACAATGAAGAAGAGCAAATGAGTGAGCAGTTGCACAGGCAACGTAAAATGGCAGTGGACAAATGTTATCCAGTTTTGCCGTCTCTTCAGCAAGAGGCAGCAAAAGAGCGTGAAAAAGACCCATTAATGTCACATTTACTAAATTCGCCACCTCCCTATGCACAAAATGCCACGGCACCCCCGCAACCTTTAGTTGCGCAAACTACGCCTCCGGTTACTCCACAGCACCCACCAGCTGTTCTTCAGCTGGCTCCTACTTCTTCGGTGCAGCCTCCTCCAGGCTCACCGACCACCTCTGCTTCACCTGTGCTTTCTACGATTTCGCCTAATGTACCTTCTATTTCTTCTAATGCTCCCTCTACGATTTTGCCTAGTGCTCCTTCTATTTCCCCTGATGCCTCTTCTGCTATTATCTCTGCCCCTGCCTTATCTCACCCCGTTTTTCCACCCGTTCTTCCTTCAGTTTCACCTTCCATTCGGCAGAAAATGGCCAGCACTGTTACTAACCTTCTTTTACCTCTTTTTGGGTCGCCTACTACGACCCCTAACACGGGAAGAAGACAGTTGCGAAGTCGACTGCCTGACTATCAAGAGAGAGACTCACTGAATAGTTTAGCACGGAAATGGGTCATGGACACTGTAAAATATGATGTAGAGTCTGTCATGGAAGTCTTCCATCAATGGGAAGCATCGACACAAAGATATGTTTTCGAGCAGATGTGTGTTTTTCTTTGTGAGGATTTGGAAGACAATTATCAGGAAAGCAACCCGCAAGAGTTGTGTCGTGTATGGTTTAAATTTGGAGAAGGCATGATTGTAGGTGCTGATGTAGAGAAAGCGGTTGAAATATTGTTATCATATCGGAGTCAGGGAAGTAGTTCTCGGTCACAATCTGAGCCTGGTACATCTAGTAGGAAAAAGGCGCGACAATACCCCATGAGAGAAGTTCCCCCGCAATGGAGGGAGGGTGACACATCTGTTGAACCCCCTATTCCGCCACACTTTCAGCGTGTATGGGTACATGTCCCATGGAAGAGAGCTGAAGTTTTAGCACTTAAACAGACATTACCAGATCCGCGTAAGAATCCTGCAGGGTATTACAAAGAGTTGTCACAGACTGCTGGGTCATGTATAATGAATTTAGCGGATATCGATATGTTATTTGGGAACGTTGTTCCGCAGCCTTTATGGAGTAAAATTCGTCATATAGATCATGATCAGGAATTAGGTGACTCGTGGGCTAATATTGCTGCTGTAGATGCCCGACAAGTTGGTGGTGCTAAACCTGAGCCTTTAATAGCAGAACTTCCTGGTAAAATAGTTGATTACATGAAAACGATAATGCCTGCAATACGTGTGAATTGGGATAAGTTATCTGCATGTAAGCAGAAGAAAGACGAGACGGTCTAAGATTTCTTCACCAGGTTCGAAGAAACGTTTGTCGATCACAGTGGCCAAGACATGACCACAGAAGGTGGTCAGCGATTATTTGTCGATAAGTTCGTGCACAATCTGCTTCCAGAATTGTGTAAAAAGTAAAAAGATTCGGAGAGTTCTTGGGCTGTTTCCTCTTCAGCACAGATATTAGCCACTGCGCAATATTACGAGAATAGAGACAAAGACGAGAAAGATAGAGTAGAAAAGAAAACAAAAGAATTAAAAACTAAGGTTTTATTGCAGCAAGCCTATCCGCCACGTGGTGGTGGTAATGGCCAGAATAACGGTGGTCAGAACACCTATCAGAATAACTATCAGCAGCCTCAACAGTATCAAGGGAACTCACAAAGAGTCGAGTATAATCAGCCACGTGTCAATATAGGTCCCAACCAGTGTTCATATTGCAAGGAGGAAGGTCATTTTAAGTATAGTTGCCCTATCTTGTTACAACGTGCGAATGGTGTTTCGAACGTAAGAGGTAGAGGCGTTCAGCAAGCACCTAGAGGTAGAGGACGTGGAAACGTCCCCCAGAACGCGCAGTCTCTTCCACCACAGAATTCTATGAATAAGTTCGATCAGCAGAATAACGCATCTGGTAGGACAGCTCAGTACTATACTGATGATTACTACACAGAAGGCGAGCAATGGAACAGTAATGATTGCTAGGACAGCCATGGACAAAGAGAGGGAGTTGTTTCAGTTCCAGTAGATCAGAGTGGACCTTACGTTGAGGTGATCACATCAGGTGTGTCAGAACCTTTTCTCTTGGATACTGGTGCTACAAAGAGTTCTATTATGCACTCCAAACTCCCTGGCGCACCTTTGTCTGGCGAAACGAACGTTTCTGTAGGTTTTTCTGGCGCCCCGGTTAGAAACCCAATTTCTGACCCTTTGACTCTTTTTGTTGCTCCTTGCGAATTCGAAGCACCCCTTATTCTGACAACAGGTTGTGGCGAAAATTTGCTAGGATTAGATTTGCTAAAAAGATTGTATGCGACTTTGTACTGTTCTCCATCAGGAGTACAACTTACCCTGGGGAAGAAAGTGGTTTCTCCAATGTACTTATCGAGAGATAAACTTCCAACAGAATTGTCGTTTCTTCCAGACATACTTTGGGCAGCTGGTCCCAATGATGTGGGACTCTTAGAAATACCACCATATGTTGTAACATTGAAAGCCAATGTTAAAATGCCACGAATTCCGCAATACCGAATTTCCAGTGAGGGTGAAAAAGCCTTGCTAGCGATCGTTTACGAGCTAATTGAAAAAGATGTGATTGAAGAAACGAGAGGAAATGTTTGCAATAGTCCTGTTCTGCCTGTTTTAAAAAGAACTGACCCCACTCAGCCACCCGTGTACAGATTCGTGATTGATCTTAGAGAGGTCAACAAAATAGTTGTGCCACAATTTCCAGTTGTCCCCGACATCACTACATTACTGACTATGATTCCAGCTTCTGCCACCTGGTTTTCGGTGATTGACCTGAAGAATGCTTTCTTCAGCATCCCGATTGCTGAGGAAAGCAGGGATATTTTTTCCTTCAGTTTAGGAGGTCGCAGTTTCCGCTTCAAACGCGCTCCTCAGGGCTACTGTGAAAGTCCATCAATATATAGTCAAGCTCTGAAAACACAGCTTGATACGATTGTTTTACCTGAAGGTGCCACTTTTGTACAGTACGTTGACGATTTACTCATTGCTGCAGATACTGAGAAAATATGTAAGAATGCCACTTTGTCATTATTGCGTCATCTGTGTGCTTTGCATCATAAGGTGTCACTTTCCAAGCTTCAATATTGCCGACAAGAAGTTAACTACTTAGGTCACCTCTTATCGAAGGAGGGTAGGAAACTGACCCCAGAAAGAATTCAGGCAATAGCGAAATTGAGTGCACCACAAACACAGAGAGAAGTGCGTGCTTTCTTGGGCATTACATCATACTGTAGACAGTGGATCCCAAATTTTTCGTTATTAGCCAAACCTTTGGTGGCATTAACGTGTAAAGGTACACCTAACCCTATTCCTTGGTCGGAAGAGTGTCAGAACAGTTTTTCTGAATTACGCACAGCCTTATGTTCGGCTCCTGTGTTGGGTACCCCCAACTACAGTAAGCCTTTTACATTGTATGTCCATGAGAAGGATGGTTGTGCATTGTCAGTCCTGACTCAGTTATTTGGGGACAAACAGCGTCCATGTGCTTACTTTTCCTCGACTTTGGATCCAGTGGCTAGAGCATTGCCTAGTTGTTTAAGAGCCACAGCGGCAGCAGCTGTTTCTATTCGACAGTCTGCTGGCCTAGTAATGAATAACACACTAATCGTGATGGTCCCACATGCAGTAGACACGTTGTTGAATAGAACCAAGACACAGCACTTAACCAGTGCTCGACTATCAAGTTACGAGTTAACGCTCTTGGCAAGTCATGTGCACATCAAAAGGTGCAGTACTTTAAACCTAGCCACATTATTGCCAATCGTAGAAGAATCAGACACTTCGGAACAGCATGATTGCTTTCTTAGAACAGAAGAAGAGACAAAAGGAAGAGTCGATCTTTACGACACTCCTCTTGCTGAATGTGATGGTACATTATGGGTAGATGGTTCATGTTTCAAGCTCCCGAATGGTCATACGACTGCAGCATATGCTGTCACGACTTTGCAAACCATTGTTGAAACTGCACGTATCCCACATAATTCAGCTCAAGCAGCAGAACTATTTGCACTCACGAGAGCATGTGTGTTGTCAAGAGGAATGAGAGTGACTGTCTACACCGACAGCCAGTATGCGTTCGGTGTGGCTCATAGTTTTGGACGATTGTGGAAAGAACATGGATTTCTGACTTCGCATGGAGCTAAGATTCAGCATGGTCAGTTGGTGAATGAACTCCTTGAGTCACTGACCCTGCCCTTACAAGTAGCGATTGTGAAATGTAGTGCTCACAAGAAGGTGACTGATGATGTTGGTCGTGGAAATGCGTTCGCTGATGAAAGCGCTAAAGAAACTGCAAAGAATGTGATGAGCCGAATGTATGTTGCAGGACCTGCAAGATGGGTTGGTGATGTAGGCATGTGTGAAGACACTATGGAGAGTGATCCAAGCTGAGGCTACAGAGAAAGAGTTGAGCATATGGAGAGAAAGTACGGGTAGGATGGATACAAATGGTTGTTGGATTGAATTGTCAGAACATCAGAGATGGTTGTTACCCGATGCGTATGTGCTTGCAGTAGTTACAATGGCTCATGGTATGGCTCATATCAGCGTGAAAGGGATTTGCAAGTTGTTGGCTCCAGTATGGCAGAATTCAGGGATTCCCAAGTGTGCAGAGAATGTGGTCAAGAATTGCATGGTGTGTCTGCAACATAATCCTGGTAGGGGAACCCCAACTCCAGCTGGTCATTTTGCACCTCCTACGTATCCGTTCGAGGTTTTGCAGCTAGATTTCATCCACATGGAAAGGTGCAACAGTTTAAAATATGTGCTCGTTGTTGTTTGTGCCTTCTCGAGATGGATAGAAGCATACCCCCTAAAAGACAATACTGCCTTGTCCACAGCGAAAGCCCTTGTGAAAGAGTACTTCCCTAGATTCGGAATGCCTAGAATGAGCTGGTCTGACAACGGGAGTGAATTTATAGGTCGTGTAATGAAGAACGTATGTGAAGGACTAGGTATCAGACAGAAGTTCCATGCTGCAAATCACCCCCAATCAGCTGGATTAGTAGAATGCTACAACGGCACTCAAGTTAAAATTGGCCAAAATTCAAGCGAGCACAGGTCTTAAATGGCCTGACGCTCTACCCTTAGCACTCCTATCCACCAGAATGACTGTGCATTCGCGAGTGAAACTCAGCCCCCTTGAGCACCCTGTTCTACTTGACTATCTGTATGAATTGACGGCTAAATTGCGTGTTTTGCATCAACAGGTCAACGACACCCTGCCTCCGGTCTCTGAGACTCCGGGACACAGCCTTGACCCTGGAACCTGGGTGCTGGTGCGGAACTTCCAGAGGACTAAAAACGACCAGCCCAGGTGGACAGGGCCTCACCTCGTCCTTCTCTCTACCAGATCGGCGGTTCGAGTGGAAGGGAAAAAGGCCTGGATCCACGGGGTCCATTGTAAGAGGATCCATTTTCCTCTGCCATATGACCAGTGGGTCCAGGAGGGTGTCGGCGACACAGAAACGGACACGGTGCCTCGGTTCGTACCTTTCAGTGATGCACAAGTGAAAGGAACTAACTCTGAGCGCGAAAACGAGAACATTCTTCAAGAAGGTGTGCCACCGTCAAAACGATTGAACACTTCGGAGCCTGAACTGTTGTTTCAGGACAACACAGTACCGGGAAGACGAAGATACGATTTGAGACCAAGAAATAAGAACTAATAAAATGATTTATTTTTCCACTTTAAGGCAAAAACCTATGGACCAATAAAAAGTATTTTTTTCCCTCCAAGTACTATTTTCGAAAAGGCAGCTCTTCCATCAGAAGAAAACTTGCTCATTTTTGTTTTTCGAACCGCCATCCGGGTTCCGCTGCTAGGGCCGCGGTTGCCTAAAAAGTCTTTTGGGTGCAGCTAACGACGTTAGGTCGGTAGTTCTGGTTGGTCTAAGGGAGTTGCCCTGGACTGACGGAAGCATCCTTTAGCAGAATCAACCTCCCACCGCGGGCAGCACTCTAGAGAGGATGGAGTTTTCTGAAATGGAAAGGCCTGCCAAGCAAACGAACTCTAGATGCACAGTAATGACAAGAAAAAGTTTTTTAACCATGTGCGTTCTCATGATATTCAGTGTGACGATATTTTTGGTTGGGTGTGTCTTATTCTCTTTTCATGTAACATTCGCACCACCTGCATCCCCTACACCTCCTCCTACTACTGTTTCCCCTCATTCTTTCCACTCCCTTCCTGGCCATGAATCCCATAGAAGATTAGAGTTCATTAATAACTCCTTCATTCAGCTCCTGCACCAGCACCAGTTAGTAATGAACACAACTAACTGTTGGGTATGTGGACTTATGCCTCACACTACGGATAAAGGTATCCCTTATCTAGTTCTACCTTTCAGTCATAATGGCTCTGTGTGGGCATACAGAACGATGTTCATATATGCACGAGAAATCCAACCCCTACGTTCTGTAAAAGACAACCCCAAGACTAGCGCCCTAGTAAAAGGCATAGTTGACATGATTAAGGAAGTAACTTCTTATGAAAATACCCCTAATGACGAGATACTTGCATATGTAGGTTGGAACGTGACCGGATATGGAGCTACTTTAAGTGAGAAACAGCAAGCGAAGAGATCTTCCCCGATCTGGATTGTACCCCATCAAGGTAACTTGTGTCTGCAAGGCATTGGCAGGAATCCCAGAGCTCAGTTAGGGAGAAGTGTCTGTACAGAAACATATGTTTTTGGGTCTCAGACTTCCCCTGCGTTTTTAGCAGCTAAGGGTACTTATTTCATCTGTCATGATAGAGCCTATACATGGTTGCCCCCTGACTTCTCGGGCTCATGTTTTGTTTCGTTCCTGTTACCTCCCACCTACACAGCAGCGGCGGATTACCACAGGACAAGGGTAAATAGAGGTGTCTTGAGTAAAGAAGACACTGCAGGTCAAGAATTTGGGGACTTTGCAAGAGGTTTTCTGCCGTTCTGGGGACCCATGGTAAACAGCAGGAACATAAGGCAATTGACAAGGGTAGTTGAGTCTACCGTGATTGAAACTGCTGGTGCCCTTAGTAACCTGACTGCTGAGCTCCAGTCGGATCGTCTTATGACCCTTCAGAACAGGGTTGCTTTAGACGTCATACTTGCAGACCGAGGTGGGGTATGCAGATTGATCCAATCTAGCTGCTGCGTTTTTATCCCAGATAACGCTCCAACAGTGTACCAAGCCATCTCCAAACTGCATAAGATTTCCGAATCTATTCATGTGGATAAAGGAGATTGGTCATTAATGGGGTGGTTCTGGGAACTGATATCCAGCTGGGGATGGAAAATCCTGATGGTCATTGGGATGGTCTTAGCCATCCTTTTCCTGTTCTCTTTGTGTGTGCAGTGTGCTCCTGCAATATGTGGCCGTTGTGTCACATCATGTGTAAGGAAACCTGTATCAAGAGACGAGCTAAGTACTAGGATGATGTTACAGCAACATCTCAATGACTTTAGGAATATCGACCTGGACTCAGATTAGCATGAGAGTAGGTTAAGTTGCCTATGTAAGGGCAAAAGGAGGGTTTGTAGTACTGAAAATCCAAACTCGTGTAACCATTCAGACACAAGAATAAAACTTCATCGTATCACGACAAATTTAGTATCAAAAGACCGAGAATGGCGAGTACATTATGCACAAGCATTTTCGTCGCATTCGAAGGTTGCTTTCACCTCGAAATCGTCACTTGTACCCTGAACCCTTGGCTTCCATTTTGTATACGGCAGCCATTTTGTATGTTGCCCTTCACATAGGCTTAATCCAATATCATAAGGACAAGCACTCCTTGATTGACTTTTTCGTGACCTGGGCAGGTGGAAACCATCGCCCCAGGCCAACCCGTTTGGTCAGTTCCTCTCCCAGTGGCCGGTCAAGATAGCATCTAGGCGCACCCGGCCATAAAACCCTTTCATCACACACACACCCTGCCGAATCTTGCCCGCACCTGGCCCCGCTCCTTCTTTTCTACTTGTTTTATGATGAGGACGTGCTCATTTTATTGGGGAAACACCGATATCTGATTGAAATACCGGACCTTGCCGAGTAATTTATTATGTATTAGACAAACGAAATGTGAGCTTGTCATCATAACTCTGTTACTTATTTGTGGTCGAAATATGTGAATAGTATCCTGAAAATCTAGGAATGTTTGCCTGAAGCTTATTATTTTGTATAAGAAGAGAAGCCTGACTTCGTGATTGGAAGCAGTCTCCTGAGAACATACTTCCGTGTGATGTACTTCTAGGACACTTGTTACCTTGGTTGCAGCCAATAAACCGATCTTTGACTTCACCTAGAAGACTCTGAGTTTCTGTGGTCTGAATCAGGAGAACTCGAGGTCCTTGGGTGTACCCTGGCACCGCTGGGTTACCGGATCAGTACCGGTTCTGAAAAACCCAGTACCTCAAGGCAGGGATGTGTGCTGACGCCCACCCTATTTTCATTGTTTGTAAATGACATACCAGAATATCTATTTGGCTGAGAACATGATTCTCCCAAGCTAGAGGAGGGTGGCGTGGGGTACCAGTACCTGCACTTTTATTTGCAGATGATCCTATCTTAATATCCCAAACCCCAAAAGGTTTACAATGTTCAATAGACACTTTTGATGCATAGTGTGAAACTAAAGGCCTGGAAATAAGTTCTAGCAAAACAAAATATATGGCAGTGAACCCTCAAGTCTTTTCAAAAGAATATAACGGTAAAACATCTGAAGCTAGAATATGTGAATAATTGTAATTATTTAGGTATAACCTTGGACACTAAAATGACTTGGAAACCTCAATTGGAGAAAAGTAAAATTATTCTACTCCAAAACTCTCTACCGATACCAACGAGACATGAGAGTAGTATGTCTAAAGCGGTATCCCCTGCCCTCGAGGTAAACAAGTATAGGGCACAATCAGCAACTCTTTATGGGGCGGAGCTATGGGGGCCTTCAAGCAATAATACTTTTATGGTAGGAGAAAATACGTTTTTTAGGCAATTATTACACCTTCCAATGCGTACACCACTAATACCTATTGTGATGGACCTAAATGTGCGCCCTATGGATCACCAGGTAATCCTAAGCACTATTATTTTGGGTGCGACTCTGGTCCACAGCAGAGCTCGTACATTATAAAGAAGGGCTTGAGGAAATTCTAAGGCTCAATCATGCTACGGGTTTGCTGTGGTTCCAAATTAGGGTTGAGTCATTTTTGGGAGGAACCTGCTCAACTGTCTTTGGCCTCTAAGAAAATATTAAAATCAATTTTTTGGGCCTACATCCAAGATAGTGTGTTCCATAACTCAACTACCAGCAGATTAACAACTCAGTTTCTTTTAATGAAGTCAACATGGAGCTTTCAGCCATTTTTGGATGAGGTGCAGCCACAGCTTGCAAAATCGTTAAATATGAAATTTTTATATGGTATTTTGCAAATTAACTCAGACACATCGAAATGGGCCCGCAAGCAAGGGGAAGAAAATATTGAGTGCTGTGTATTGTGCCAATCCGGTGCAAAAGAAAATGACTCCCATTGGTATTCTTTTATCCAGCTTATGCAAAATCTAGAAAAAATGGATTAAACCCATTTGTCGGTGATTGGGTACTAGGGTCTTGCCATGAAGCAGAAAGAATACTAAGAACCCATACTTCACAAAAGGTAGTTTTTAGTATTAGTAGGTATTTATTTGATGTAGGCTTAGTAAGAGTAAAGGAAGGCTTGAAATGTTAGTGTGCCATACTTGGAATGTTGATATTATATTAGTTCTGCATTTGCATTTTATGCACTACATTTGGAGCATTGCTATCATATTTGTTTTGCATTTGCACTTTACTAATTAATAAGAAAATATGTGAAGGCCATACCAAGCATAAACGTTGCACTTAAAGCATTTGCACTTTCTAATAAGTGATTCCTAATTAGAAAGTTTTAATTAAAAGTTGCTTGATAGATTTTCTTTATGTCCGTCGTTAATACAATGCATCTTGCTTTAATCCCTCAATATGTTTAAATTATTTAAATTTTAACTGCCCTTATTCTTTTTAATGGGTGAGAAAGGTCAGTACTGAAAATATGTATTTCAATACTTGTGCAATGGTCTAGCGATTCCTTTGGAATGTTTTATTGTTTTGCTGTGTAAATTGTACTGCATATCTTTTATTGTTTTTTAAACCGAAATAAAGATTAAATTAAAATTGGTATTAAACACCAGGGGGACGCGCTAATCTACTCAGTGACCGCCGTGAGGGGAACGGCCAACGACCATCTGCCTATCTGCATCCATTCCGCCCTGCTCGTTGCCGTGAGGGGAACGGCCACCCGAGCGCCAGCACTGTTGTGAGGGGAACGCCCATCGACCATCTGCACCAGCAGCCTCCTTACGCCTGCATCTCCCAGGGGGCTGCACGAGACGCACAAGACACGCGTCAGCGGAGGGCGCCGGAGGCCCTCAAAGGTAGCACGGCCCTCCCGCAGCACGGGACGCGCTAATCTACTCAGTGACCGCCGTGAGGGGAAAGGCCATCGACCATCTGCACCAGCAGCCTCCTTACGCCTGCATCTCCCAGGGGACTGTGCGAGACGCACACGACACGCGTCAGCGGAGGGCGCCAGAGGCTCTCAAAGGTAGCGCTGCCCTCCCGCAGCACGGGACGCGCTAATCTACTCAGTGACCGCCTTGAGGGGAAAGGCCATCGACCACCTGCACCAGCAGCCTCCTTACGCCTGCATCTCCCAGGGGGCTGTGCGAGACGCACACAACACGCGTCAGTGGAGGGTGCCGGAGGACCTCAAATGCAGCGTGGGCCTCCCGCAGCGTGGGGCGGGCGCTGCCGGGCCAAGGGCGCGCCCGTCCGCACCCGTCAAAGCCCGGACAAGGCTGGGCTGAGCCACCTCTCTGACACCGCGTCTAGCAGACCAGCCTTTCAGCTCCCAATTCTCTGGAAAGAGATTTACCATAGACTAATGACTAATGGAACATTTTATTGAGACATTTTAAACCAGAAACATTTTTCTGTGAGATACAACTTGTGGACTCCCTGCTACTTTACGGATTATTCTTGATTTGCTTACGTATTTTTATTTTTTTATTAATGGTAAACAGTCCTATATACATATTTGGAGTGTAGAAATTCTTTTTTGTACATGAAGAATTTACCCCGCTCACCCAGTACTTCCCTGTTCTTCTGTGTATTCGCTGATAGCGTGTTGCGTGCAATAATGGGGAAAAGGAAAGCAGCAGATGTGATAACAGGCAGGAAAAAGATTCCAAGGACCCAGAAACAGCCAAAATCAGCAGCTGAAAACTGCACACTTGCTGCCATTGACAACCTCATTGAAGAGGTAGAGAATATGCTGTCAAATGGCAAAGAGCCTAACACTAAGGGGAGAAACAAGATTTCATTGTATTAGTGCAAAAAGAATAAAACCATTAGCGAAGAGCCTAACAGCCATATAGTTACTGTCCATAAAAGCCATGAAAAGGCCCCTCCACCTGTAATAGCTGTCCCCAACCCAAAAACAGAAACACAAGCAAAACAAATGGAGCTAGGAACAAAATAACAGATAACTTAGATAAAGATCATGAAAGCGACCTGCAGGAAGAGACTATAACTATTGAGTGCTCTAATAAATATTCGGTATTAGCAGAAAACCCAGAAGCAATACTAGGGCCAAAACTTGGGAGGGAGCAATCGCCTAATAGAAGTCTGCCTAACCTACCCCCACTAAATGCCCACGTACAAACACGTATTACGGACACACACAGATTGGTGTTAGATTTGTCTAGTAAACTGAGCATTGTCGAGGAAGAGATTAGAGCGATTACAAAAATGATAGAAATCCTTACCAGTAGAAAGAAACACACAAGTGAAGGGGCTTAGATACCCCACCTGGAGTGAATACAGATATAGAGACCAGGCCGAGCAACACTACCAACAGAAATGACAAGCCATGGAAGCAAACAGAAGGAACACAAAATTGCTCTTAAACTTACATAACTCACCAGCGTCATAATATAGACCATGCCCATGGACACCGACCAAACTTAGGGCACCCGGTGATTAACCTACAGAAACAATCTAGAGCGCAAAAATCACAGCAAATGCTGACTTACACAAAAAGGCACTCAGACAGTTTAGACCCAACTAGAACGCAAAAGGGGGACTGGGAACTTGGGAACAGACGGAGAGAAGAAATATGGCAACAAGAACCAAATAGGGAATCATCACATCGGGCTCATGGGGGCATCGCTCCCTACAGTGTATTCCTTACTAATGTCACAAGGCTAAAACCAGGCAGCAGGGAGGATGAGGACTCCTTAGTTAACAAGGTCATACATTGGATAAGAACTAAACGCCAATGCCTTTCCGTAATCAGAACCGATATAAAGAGTGCTGAACGGTTACAGCAAGAGGGAGGGGGCCTAGATGATATCAGGTTAATGTTCCATTCAAAAACAATTGCAGATAACCTGATCACCTTGAATCTAAGAACCCACTCATTGTTTGATTCAAACATTTGCATTAGACAAAATAAAACTGGTACAATGAGCTGTGGTCCGCCCCCGAATCCCATGAAGACTAAAACCAATTTTGGTGTTTCTTGGAATTCTTTGATGGTCCAAAATAATCTTGAAGCAGTGGATTGACTAAATTCGATCACTGACTAGACGTTGATAAATTCTGGGACACAGCTTCACTCGCCTGGGGATCAGGATCTAGCCAGATTAGTTAGACAAAATAGCAATGAAGCATCTGCAGTAGGACTTAGCCCTAATGCAAACCAAGGATTAAACAAATCACAGGTTGGTGGACCCCAAAATAGATGCTGTTAAAGTATTGTCCTGGAATATAGCCAGTCTGACAAAAAAACTCCTGGGAACCTGACTGGCAGGACTATATAGGCAACCACGACTTGAGCCTTTTCCAAGAGACCTGGGCTCTGGTACCCCTACATAAGGTGGGGTACAGAACGTTTAGTATAGAGGCTAACCAACCTACAAAAGGTTGACCCTCAGGTGGACTTTTAATATATGCGTCAAAAATCATGTAAATGCCGTAATAGAAATTTTGCCCACCAGCTCAGATGACATCCAGGGACTAAGCTTAAACCTTCCTAATAAAACTAGGATCTCTCTTTTTAACATATATTTAAGATCGAGAGATCGCTCTAAAGAAACACCATTAATTAATCACTTAGGAGGAATCATTGATTCAATCACATCGAATGGCCCCATTATAAATGGTTGTGATTTTAATTGTTGCTATGAACCTTTAAGGGGCATGGAAACTATATTGGAAGAAGAAGATTTAGCATTGGGTATCCCACTACTCAGAACAGAAGGACCAATTGGGTGCACTGTATCTGCCGTACAGATTTTTAACTTCACTATAGAAAAATAAATACGGTCCTGCAGTGGTGGATGCCCCTCTGACTTTGCATGTGCTAACACATTCTCAAGGGGCCAATCGTCCTCTGGTATGGATTACATTATGGTTAGCGCTGCATATTGGGCATATGTGACTGATTTTAGAGTAGAGGCTAGGAGGGAAAGTGATCACTTCCCCCTATGCTTAATCCTCGAAGGAAAATACTTCCAGAACCATCCTAGATCAGGTCTGCAGGACCTACAGCCCATAGTGAGTAATAATAAAAGGGCAGTCAAATGGCCATCTATCTTAGGAAAACTTGAATCCCTTACTTTTATTTATAATAATTTTTGTGATCTCTTATCTCTCTTCTTTTTAAATGAGATCTAGAATCCCATTCTAATCACCCAAATCCATGCAGCACTAGTGAAAAATATTAAACTGCACCTCACTAAAGCAGGGAGAGGTAAAGGTTTTACCAATGACAAGTTGCCACTGGCTAATCCCTGGTTTAATGAAGACTGTAGAGAAGCAAAGAGGAGTTTAATCAAGGCCCTAAGGCTGAAAGAACTGGTTATAATCAGGCAAGAAAGGAAACACTACAACCAGGTACTAAAAGTAGCGCGAAGAAATTGGGAGGATTCCAGCTGGGAAGACTTGTTAATTGCAGCAAGGAAAGGGGATCAATCGCTATTTTGGCGGATCATTGCAAACGGCAATAAGACAAGCAAGCCAACTCAGGATTACAATCTAGACCCCAATACATGGTTTAGACACTTTGCACATTTATACGCATGTCTGGGTTTGCCATCAAGTGAGAACCTATGCACTATTAAAGAGCGGACAATGTCGAGTGAGATTGAACCATTACACTTTAGCATTGTAGACACCAAGCAGGTTATAGTTGCTATTAAACTGTCCAAAGCGCCCGGCCCAGATAACATCCCTGGAGGTATGGGCACCGTACATTCATTTATTATGTAATGCAATCAGTGAAGGACAGCCTATACCTACATCATGGAAGGGCGTAGTTAAATGATTGGCTAGTCGAAAATGATATATTGTCTCCGTGTCAGACAGGGTTCAGAAAAAGAACGAGCACCATAGATCAGGTGTTTAGGCTGCTAACCATTGCCTGGAAATATACCAAATTAAGAACTGGTAATCTGTATGTGGCCTTTATTGATTTCGACTCAATCCCAAGAGATCTTTTGTGGGTAAATCTGCTCAAACAAGAGGTCCCAAAAAACATACTGGTCCAACTCATTAGACTCCACGAAGATAACTTCGCAAAAGTGCGTTGGGGAAAAGGCGGGGAGTTGACAGAAGAAATACCAGTGAGGAGAGGAGTGCCCCAGGGCTGTGTCCTGGCGCCTACTCTGTTCCTTCTCTATGTCAACGACAAGGTCGACTTCCTACTGAATACAAACCACGATTCCCCAAAGCTAGGTGGTACCCATGTATGTGCCTTGACATTCGCAGATGATACCATCCTGCTTTCACAGACACCAAAGGGATTGCAAAACCTCCTGAACAACCTTGATGGGTACTGTAAACAAAAGGGTTTTGCAAATAAACCCTGCAAAAATAAAATATATGTCTATTAGGCCTCAGAAAAGTTTTAAGAAGAATATAATGTTGAATGGTGCAGTTTTAGAGAGGGTTCATACTTTTGTTTACCTGGGGGTAACTATAGATTCCACAATTTCATGGCACCCGCACATAAGAAATTCTGGATCTATTTTAACGCAAAATTCGGCACCCATTCTGGAACTAAGTCTGTTACACCTGCATTGGAGGTGTACAAATCCAGGACCCAAACTGCCGCTCTGTATGGCTCCGAGTTGTGGGGCGGGGAGCAACTCTCAACAGTAATCGTGGGAGAAAATAGGGCCTTAAGGGCAATGATCCCCTCCCCCAAAATACACCGGTAATTCCTATATGTACGATTTGGGGTTAAAACGCATCGAGCATACGGCAGTTTGGATGACTGTCATATTGGATAAGGATATGGGTTACTGAGGAACTTTCCACTTATAGGCAGGCACTGGGTGAATTAATTGCACTAGACACCCATGTTACATTTCCCTGGTTGGCCAATGTCCGTAGGTGGCTCTCAGACTTGGGTCTTAGCATATTCTGGAGTCACCCTGATAGGCTGACTGCCGAATCAAAAAGGGAAATCCGAAAATTTTATTCGAATTTTATTGTGCATAAAGTTACCCTAAATTGTGGATCTGGTTCACTCACAACTGAATTTTTGATGTTTAAGCAAACACCCCGTTTTGAATCATTTTTAGACCAAATTGAACCTCAACTCGCGAAGATACTCTACCTGAAATTCAGGTATGGTACCCTCTGAGTCAAAACTTTTACAATCAAATGGGAAAAGTCACATAACGGGCGGGGGGGGGGGGGGGGGGGGACAGTGAATGTAAAATGTGCCAGCTGGGTAAACAGGAGGATATAGCACACGTCCTATTTTTCTGCCCCACTTACCTCAACGCTAACAGGAAATGGATAAAACCGTTGGGCAGGAAATTAGGTGTTAGGAAGTACAATGACATGCTACGTATCCTAAAAACAGACAATACCCAGCTTATTGTATTTGGAGTGAGAAGATTTTTATTGTCTATCAATTTTATGAGATTGAAGAAAGGTTTGAAATTTTAACCAGGACTTTTGGTAGAGCACTTAAGCACACTAATTGTGCATTGTAGGATCATTCTGCCGAACTTTTTAGTGTATATAGCACTCTGTATTGTGACGCCTAAACTTTGGCCAAAAGCAGATTTTTATCTTTTTAATTGATTCTATGATTAATGTAAAAGGGGAACAAGTATCTTTGTGAAATTCAAATATGGCACCTATACACTATCATCTTAATTCTGTACTGTATCCTGAATTTGATGAGTATGTCCTGCGTATTTTGCACTTTAGCCAATAACCGCACATTTGCACAAATGTCTCGACCTATAAATCATGCAAGGCATCTTTTAGAGGATTAATGTACTAAACTGCAACCACCTCAAACTCAATCCAGACAAGACCGAGTTGGTCTTGACTGGAGGTGGTTGCAGTCCGTGGTCCCCCTCCTTCTGGCCCCCCTCACTTGGTGCCCCCTCCATCTTCTGTACCTAAAGTCAAAACTCTTGGGATTTTTCTAGACTCACAACTTTCTATCCATTCACACATCGGTTCAGTTGTCTCTTCTTGTTTCCTTTCCTTAAGAATAATTAGGAAAGTCTCTCGCTTTTTCTCTCTCTCTGCTTTAAAAATTATCGTGCTGGCCATGGTACTGTCCCGTATTGATTACTGTAACGTAATTTACAATGGGGCCCCCGCCTACGCGATCCACCGCCTGCAGCTGGTGCAGAACCAGGCTGCGCGCCTGATTCATGGCCTTCCCAAATATCATCGGGCCAGCCCACTGCTAAAAGCACTACACTGGCTGCCGGTGCGAGAGCGCGCCCTCTTCAAACTCGGCTGCCTCACTTTTCAGGCCAGGTCAGGGACTGCCCCTAAATTTATATGTTCTGCTGTCATTCCCTATCTCCCCGGCAGAGAGTTTCGCTCTTCCCATGCGGCCCCCCTAGCTATCCCCCGATTTAAGAAACAGAGGGCGGGTGGAGCGAGGTTCGCTGTCCTGGCTCCAGTATTCTGGAACTCCCTTCCCGTTGCCCTCCGCACTTCGCCCTCCTACCCCCAGTTTCGGAAGGATCTTAAAACCTTCCTATTCACGCAAGCCTACTCTGTCTAACCTTCTCCTACTGCTGTCACCCTCCGTAACGCAAATAGCGCCATGAAACCGCTAGGTAAAAGCGCGCTGTACAAATGCTTTTAAATTCAAATTTAAATTCAAAATTCAAATTAAATTGAAATGACGTAATCACTGTATTGTATTGTTTGTTCTTTTATGAATCGAATAAAGATGTTTTTGAATTTAATTAAACACCAGATTCCAAGCAGTGCAATCCAGAGTCAGCCAGGGAAAGTTGGTAAGATGAAGGCATATACTAAAGCATGGAAAATAAACAGCCAGGTTCGTAAGGTACATGGATAAGGAGCATCATTTCAAATTATGCTCAGATAACATTTTCAATTTCTTAAGCATAAGGACAGCAATGAGTCAAACAAAGTTTCAAATAATTGTTGAACTTCCACAGAATTCTTTGGATTTCTTTTGTATACAGGTTTTTAAGTGCTGCACACAGGTATTCAAGTAAATATGAGGACTAGGTGGTGCATGACAGGGTAAACATTAGTCTGGCTTCAAGGGGGAGCTAGTGAAGATCTTCATGAACTGGTGCTATATAGTAATTTCTTCTTGCATCTGAAATACGTCTGGAAATAAACTGTATGACTTCTATTATTTGGAAATGGTAGAAAGTATGCATGCCTTTGAGGAGTGAGTTACTACAATCTATTATGGATAACACCAAGGACTGTACCACATTATCTGAAAGCAGTTTGTAAACAGAAAGGTTTTGATCTTTTTACTATTGTGTGCAAAGTGGTTCGTCCTTTGGCGGCGGTTTGATCAGTGTGATAGGCCACACGAAGATGATTAATCTACCAAGGTGCCAAATGAGTTTTTCCTTTGACAAAGTGAAACAGAAGCAGTCACTTATAAGTTTCATAAACCATCCATCAGTAATTTTGGAATCATGAGGTCATCTAATAAGGAGGTATACTGTATTTTCATGCTGAAGTTTGAGGAGGTTAGTTGACATGTGGCCCTACATTTTCTTTAGGCAAACATTTAAGAAGGGACTGTTTTGAGCAATAGAATCTTCATGTAAATCTGGAAACCAACGGCATGTTGATCCTTTAAGATACTCAATGGCTCCATAAGGAGATTAAAGAGCACTTGGGCTAAAAAGGTAACACTGAGGGACTCTACAGAAAACGTCAGTAAAAACTGATGCATTCTTCTGACCATTTGTTATCAGATGATTAGAAAGGAACAAAACCAGTTTAACACATAACAGTTTAACACTGGATTGCTGCAGCTCATTTGGTATTGTAAAACCTGTAAAAACTGACAAACACTGTAGATAGATATAAGAGGATCAGCAATGAAGCAAGCCATCACACAACAGAAGTGTCTGTTGTTGAGGATTTTGAGGGGGGCAGTATGTGCTGCATCCACGTAGGAATGCAGATTTATACAGAGCAAGGAGAATGCTCTCATCAACATGACTTTTTAGTGGAATTGCAGCATATTTCTCTAGCAGTTTCCCCCGCCATGGCAGGTTTGTTCTCTTGCTTGTTTTAGTGCTGATAAAGAGCTTAATATTTTGCTGGCAAGCTAGGTTCTCTAAATGCATAACTTGTTTTCTCTAGATGAATAACCTCTTGGAGAACCATCGGGCACATGCATCATTGTCAATTGCATTCGCAAACGGTGCGAATCGCAATTTTCGGCCGTTTGCGAATGCAATTGTCAAAATTGGGATGCATCATGTTTTTCGCAATTTTAGAAATCGCAATAATGTTGCAATTTCTAAAATTGCGATTGCATTTAAGAAATCGCAATTTTAGATTTCTTAAATGCAATGCATGAACATTTTAAATTTGCGAATTCGCAAATAGGGAGAGGTAAATTACCATGAAGTTGACCTTCATGGTAATTTGCGAAAACTTTCAAAAATTGCACAAAAGTGCATTTTTGAAAGTTTTATTTTACACACACACATGCCCTTGGGGCATGTGTGTGTGAAAAATTCACTTAAAGTTATATTTCAGAGGTGCAGGGAGGGTCGTTTGGACCCCTGCACCCTTGAAATTGCATTCTCAATTTGCGATTCGCAAATTGCGAATCGCAAATTGAGAATGACTTCCAATTCATTCCTATGGGCCTCTAGGCCCACAGGAATCAATGGGAAGGGATTCCTTAATTGCGATTCGCAAATTGTGAATTGCAATTAAGGAATTTTAAGAAATAGGCAAAAAAAATTGCGATTTCTTAATGCATAGCCTTTTGCGATTTCTTAATTGCGATTCCTTGATTTTCGCAATTAAGAAATCGCAAACGGCAACAATGATGCATGTGGCCGCATGTGTTCCATTTGCTGTTACTAAATGTCTTTTTAGGTCTCGCGTGGCATACTGCGCACATGCGCAGTCGAGCTCGCAAGATTTTATGTCTCTTAGTGAACTTCACTAGGAGGGTTAAGCCCCGCCCCTCTTCTCCATTGGCTGGCCTCCTAAACGGTGGCCAGCCATTGGAGAAGAGGTCCTAGTGACGTTCTTCATTCTCTTTAAGCCCCGTCCTTTTCAGATTGACTTCCCCGACTTACTGCTGGTGTAAAAGGTTTATTATCTTGTTTATGGGTCCAGATGGCCCCATAAAGAAGATAAGGACCTTTTACCCCAGCATGAAGTCGGGCGCCCAGTCTGAAAAGGACGGGGCTTAAAGACAAATGGCGAGCGCTTGTTTGTGCGTGTGTGGAAGAGAGGGTTCGATGGCAATTTGCACAGCTTAGCGAGATACGATCAGCTGCGACGCAGGCGGACACTGGCCACTTGCTTACCCCAACCTGACCTGAACAACCTCTCCCAGCCTCCTCCGCGGCCCCTCCTCAAGGCCTGCTCGCTTTGTGAGGAGACTGCTAAGGGGACAGTGGGTGGGGGGCCTTGAATGAATGTGCGCCGAGAGAGTAAACACTCCGCTCTGTCTCTGGGAGGCCGTCTGAACCGGAGCTCTGTTTCCCATACGTAACAAACAGCACACGGTGTCACAGAGACAAGCAATAGGTTTTGCACACTATATGCTTTTGTTTATCACCATTTCTCTAAGATTTGTGTATTCTCTGAGACTAGAATGCGATTCAGCGGCTCAATGTCACACTGGCTGTCACAGCACTTGCCAGGGCTGAGTCAGAGTCCCACTGACTGATATGTTGGGCCTGCAGCCAAAGCATACTCCTGTGAGTTTAGGAATAGGAGTAAACAATCGTAGCCTCCTTCGCATACATTGACACATGGACGGGCTGAGAAGGAACACACGACGGTGTTGGGGCACAAGACACCAGCCCCGTAGGTCGTGCCTACGCGTAAAGTGGATTGTATTGACACGCGTGATAAAGGGGCCTACTTGTAAGGTGAAGCAATTGTCACCTCCTCGTTGTAATTCATGAGGCATACTGGATTTTATGAAGGTTTGAGCAAAAACATAAAACGTGTGATTTTAGTTTCACAAAATATGGTCAGGTGTGGAATTGCAATCGACAAATGGCCTTTCGAGTCATGTGCAATGAACATTTATGGTGGAAGCCTCAGTTTCCAGAGCTTTGATAGGAACACCGGCTGTTCAGAATTTGCAATTCTGTTATTTTATTAATGGCTCTTTAGGGAAATACTCGTTATGTAAACAGGACATGGAATGGGCGGTGGGGGCGTCGAAGGGGCTGAGACAAACAACTTCTTTTCCATGATGTCAGACTCTTGAGTTCAAAGTGAATTCGTTGGCCTTGGGGCAAAGATGGGCATCGGAGGATAAAAAGAAGTTAGTGGTGTATTTCATGAACTTGAAGTCATATTTATGTGGGTAAAATGGCAGACTGATTTTGAGACACAGATATGAACGGCACCCATTCCTATTTGTGTTCCAAAGACAACACCGTACCCATGGTACTGAACAGAAAGATTTTTTTTTTAAATGTAAAAAGCACACTGTACAGAATGTCCCGCGCTCGCTCGACAGTGTGAAGTTTGAAAAAAAATACTCAAAATTTTCCTCCATACTTGCAACAGTTTTTGGAACAATTAACTAATAATGTTCATCAAAACAATGACGATAAGGACGTATTTGCCCTGTAACCTGTCTGCTCTCTTCTGCTCTCTTTTGACAAGCTCTCCGCTTGTGACGTGATTTCTACGGAGCACGGAGGAAGGCGCTGGGGGGCTCAGGCCGGATGCGGGGGTCGCACAGGGCGGGCATCCCACAGGGTTGCAGTTGTTTGTTAAAATTCTGACAAACATTAGAAGCGGTCACTGCATTTGAATTTTGCCCTTCCTCGCTTCTTATTCAGTCTAAGAACATTCAGTCACACTGCTCTGCAAATGTTCTTCGACTGGGGTTTTCATTACCCATCCTAATTGAGCACTCAACCACCCACCTAGCATGGGGCAGACACGTATATTCACTCTGTATTTCTGCGCATTTACTTAGGGGGACCACCACCTCTCCACAACTTACACGACCGCCTGTGATTTCAGCTTAATAATTCTTCTGTGTGTTGATCTGTTTAGTTTTAACGGGGGGGGTGTGTGCGTGTGTGTGTGGCTCTGTGTGTGTGTGTGTGTGTGGCTCTGTGTGTGTGGCTCTGTGACTCTCTACTACTCACTCTTTACTACTCAATCTTTACTACTCGCTCTCTAATACTCTCTCTACTCGCTCTCTAATACTCTCTCTACTCGCTCTCTAATACTCACCATACTCACTACTACTCACTCTAGTCCTCACTACAACTCACTACTACTCATGCTATTAATCACTCTATTACTCTCTAGTACTCACTCTACTACTCTACTACACACTCTTTACTCCTCTACTATGCACTCTACTATGCACTCTACTACTCACTCTCTACTACTCACTATTGCTCACTCTACTACTAGGTCTCGCATTTGTAAAAGATTAAGCTAGTTGCATTGTAAATGACAATGCCATTCATTTATCGGTTTTCAAAACCAATACATAAATAAAAATGTTGTAATTTACAATGCCAATAGCTCTAACTTTTGCAAAGGCGAGACCGTTGCATTGTAAATTCTTGTTTATAAAGGGGACCTGTTGTCTGTCTCTTTGTAGACAGCATTATGGCAGGTATTAAATGCATTATTTGCACCATGACTTACGGTCGACAAATTAGTGATGTAAATGTTGATTGATCAATCAGTCTTAGTTGCAGGAGAGATTTTTTTATGCAAATGTCAGATAAGGGAATTCAGCAGGCTTGTGGTCTATTCCATTAGTGAGGATATAGAAAGGAATCATCATGTTCAGCTGCAGTGGACTAATGGAATGTCATTGAAAGTGATTACATTTTTTCCTTTGAAATTAGTAAAACGCTGTAAAAAGTTTGAGGCAATTGATTAAGTTAATTAATGTTTTGGTAGTACTGTTCATTTGGGCTGTTGCCATTAATATAGTCACCTAAATAATGTTCCGCACACTAGATAATCGTTCATCGGTTAAACATTTAGTAAATTCTCGGATTATGTTTGAGAACTCTGTGAAGGGAGCAAAAAGTGTGCAGTATTATCAATTAATATCCTGTTGACTTTGATGCCACTTTGAGTTAGTCAAAGAGGAAAACCTACGGGAGCGAAGTTCTTTCCATGAAATGTTATTCCTATGGATTAGAGCGACGCTCTAATGTTGTTTACTATGTCGTATCTGATGATCTCATAATCAATAGTAACTGGTCAATGTGTAAGAGATCGGTTTTAGGTGGGAAAAGTTGAAGTGATGTTTGGGGTATAAGAAAAGTGGTACTTCTTTTGCAAGTATCTGGAGCTTGTATTGCTGAAGACTGCTGTCATGGAGCATTTGGTTGCAACACTACAAATTGTTTTTCTTCTAACAAGTCTTTAGTCTTAGTCTCAAAATGTCACATGGCTCATCCTTCAGCCCACCATGCACAAGGACAAAGACTTCACCTTGGACTGTTTTTTCCCCCAGCCAGTAAATAATGTAAGTGGAGTGCAGTGACACTTGACGGAATTTGTGTTCTGTGCATTATAAATTGAAAAATTAGGAGATAACAGTAATTTGGAACATTGCTTTCTTCCGTAGGTTAAGACGGCATATATGAATCTACAGCTCTAAAATTTGCAATAATCGCTTAGCAGGTAAGTAACATTTTCAGATACACATGATCTGTATCAACTGAAAAGCAGTTTCCTCATAAGCGGTATCAAGCTGGCAGATGATGCAGATGTTTGGAACAATGTTTGGCCAATACCATTTTGCAATGTTTGGACAACACCATTTTGCAATGGTGTGTGCAACACCATATGGACAACCGTGGGTTGTTGACTGATGTCCACACAGTAATGTTTTGTAGAAGAATTTCTGCAAACACCTACAAACTTGCCTGTTTGACAACTTGTGATGTATACAGTGAACAGTGAGTACACATTTCGCTTTGGCATATCAAGTCAATATGCATTTCACAATCCAGCTGGCAATTCCTACTTTGGAAATGGAGTGACCTTTGTGCAGTTTAGAAAAAGCTACTGTATCTAGTTTTGAAGGTCTTAGTTCTGTCCGTATAGTAAGTACATATGCACCCGCTTGATGTTTAAGGTATGTAACCCCATTTTCGATAACAAATCTGGTTGCGGAAATAATAAGGGCAACTCAATAGTCTGATTAATGTGGAAAGACGAGACTACCTTGGATTAGGTCTAAGGCGCACCCGTTCATGTGCACCTGATGTTTCTCGAATAGGGAGTGCTTGTAACTCGCTGATGCTCCACAGCAAGGCAAAGGCTACTAAAAGGTCATCTTCAAGGATAGAAACTAGGTTGCAAGAGACGAGGCCCTCAAAAGCATGACCATACGTCTTTTCAGAACTATGTGAAGGCACCACACGGGCGGGTAAATTCATGGGGTATTACCCTTTTAAGTCCCTCTATGAACACCTTAACCACAGGGATTTTGCAAAGGGGTGTGTTCCCTGTTGTGCCGTAACAGTGTCTCGGTGAAGCCATACTGAAGAATATACAAGACCTACCTTTTTAAAGTTTAAAAAGTAAAAGATGGTTTCTTGAACACTAACCTTGAAGGGGTCTAGTTTCTTTGAGATGATGTAGTGAACAAACTTCTTCCATTTGGCTGCATAGCAGTGATTCATGCAGAATGGTTATACACTCATCAAGGATATCTTCGGGCGCCTCATCACTAGTTTGAGCTACTTAGGAACCGGATGCCTGCTTTGGCCATGCTGTTGGGTGAAAAGACTGAGTCTGAGTTCCCATTCATGGACTTGTTGATTCATCATGCTAAAGGGGATTGCAAAGCCTTTGTCCCTCTCCTGAAAGTGTTCTGCTAAAAAGTGAATCTTATAGCAGTTTGTCCAGGACCAGATCACCTGCACTAATGCAGACAGCTGTGGGGGGGAGGGGTGGGGTGAGTACTGCCCTATTTATGAGGGAGTGAGTGAGTGATGGTATTTCTAAAGCGCACTAATGCCGAGGCGTCTTGGCGCTGTACACGGTAACTGAGATATGCGCTGGCGATTGTCCTATCGAGTAAAAAGCCACGTCTTAACTTCCTTCCTGAACCCCCTGTGGTCAGAGATTTGTCTTAGCTGCTGCGGTAAGGAGTTCCAAAGCCTAGAGGCCAGATGGGAAAAGCCCTTCCCTCCCAAACGTTGTCTATTGATTTTAGAGACCATAGCCAGCCCTTGCGAGGCAGACCTCAAGGGTCGGGTTGGAAGGTACCTTGTAAATAGGTGTTGAAGATCAGGGGCCCCCACACCCGCCAGTGCTTTGTGGACCAGACAGAGCGCTTTGAAGTCTATCCGCCTCTGAACAGGGAGCCAATGTAGCTGCCTGATGGCCTGTGAGGTGGAATGATATTTAGGCAGAAGAAGGAGCGTTCTGACTGCTGCATTCTGGATTGATTGCAACTTGGCCATTTGAGCACAACCTGCTCCTAAATAAAGAGCCTTCCCATAGTCTATTCTGGAAAAGATAGTGGCGATTATAACCGTTTTCCTGAGATGGTAAGGAATAAACGGCAGGATCTTTCTCAGCCCCTTGAGCATGAAGAAACAGGCAGAAACCACCTGATTCACCTGTGGCTTCCATGCCAGATCTTTATCAAAAATGAACCCTAGGTTCCTTGCTTTCGCCACTGGGACCGGACAAGCTCCTGCCGAAGTAGGCCACCAATTGTGGTTCCAGATAGACGCTTTCTATCCGAACTCTAGGACTTCCGTCTTTTCAGTGTTCAATTTTAGGAAATTCAGGTTCATCCATTGCATGACTTCAGACATACAGCCAGCGAAGTCAGCAGCCATGGAATCTACGGAGTAGGACACGGAAACGATCAGCTGAGTGTCATCAGCATACGACATATTTCTGTATGTAATATATGTCCTTTGTGTTGTCAAGCTACAGGAGTACTACTTTGCCCTGGTCAAGCATGAAGGCAGCTTTGGGGTTTAAACAGACAGCCAGCACCTCCAGGTAGTTGATGTGCTAAATCTGTTGCTGAGGGGTTCAAGTACTTTGCACAACCACTATCCCGAGATGTGCCTCCACTAAGTGAGCGATTTATCGGTGGGATGGTGACTTGCGGAAGTGAGTTCAAGAAATTCCTTGCTAGCAACCGGTTGTTGCTGATTCATCACTTCAGAGAGCACCAAGTGCAGGGCTTTATCAACACTAGATCATCAGAATGACTGCGTGCTTGTGATCACTGCCACTACAGAGACTTTCGGAACAGAACCTGGGTAGTCTGGCATGTGATAATTGCTATGCAGGATGCCATCATACCCAAGAGCTTCAAAACAACTTTTACAGTAATCAGACGAGTAGACTGAAAGAGGCAGCAACTGCTAAAATACAATCACCTTCTGCCAGTTGAGATATGCCTTTCCTGAGACAGGGCTGGACCTGTTGGGGATGGAGGTGGGATTTCCTTTGCATTTATCGTGAACCCAAAGCTTTGAAGGAGGGTTACAATTGTTTGGGTATTTGCTAGGCTTTGTTGCCTGCTGCTGCTCTTGATAAAGCGTTCATTGTGGTATGGATATGGATAGAGCTTATGTGAAGGTGAGCGGACCCCACTGACAGGAACATGCACTTGGTAAAGACCCTCCTAGAAGATATGGAACACCTAATATCATAAACGAATACATCATAATTTTAGGCAAAGTAAATATTAAGGACATGAGTCGTAATCATTTTTGTAGTCTTTATTCCTAGTTGTTGGCTTCTGCCTTAATTTCATCAAAAACAGCTAACAAGTGTTCCTCCCATCTGACTCTCAATGTATAAGGAAACACTTAAGATTCTATTGTGGGTCCAGAGATTGGAAAACAACTCTGACGTATAATGCAAGTTAACATAAGTTATAGTTGGAGAAGTCTTTGTGGGTGAATTAGTCCTGATGATTGATTTTAGTCTATCGAAAGGTTTGGCTTAGTCTTGGTAAAATAACTTAAGTAGGTCATCCGAGCTCTGATTTTGCCTTGTCTAAAATTATGATAAGTTTAAATTAGGCATTCACATTCCAGATCTACTCGAATCATGCAATTAAATGTTGGTCTAAGAGTCTTACCCACTAGGAACTGTAAGTGAGTCAGTGATTAGACCTACACATGATGGCACAGTACAGTGATGAAACGCCTTTGTGCGATTGGTGTGAAGGCTCGAGCTCTGTTGCACCCTTTTGGAGAAGTGCTTATTTATCTTCCGAGGAGCCCTCCTGAACTACTTCTAAAACCCGTTATTGGTGTGGTGAGGTAGTTTCTTACCAGCAGGTGTGGAAATACTTTAGTCTTCCCCGACAGGAATTATGTGATCTTGTGAAGGGGGATAGGGTGGGGGTATGGATTGGAGATTTGGCTATAGGTGTATAGAAGCATAGGCTATACAGTGTTGGCCCTGGTAGGTTTGTGAATGGACAGTAGATGTGGTCTTTGTCCCGACCTTTGGGTTGTTGCCTACAAAAGGTTACCCTCAGAGTGACAGACTGCTGTCTACCCATGGACTCTGCAGGCTCAGTGTTCTTTTTGATCTTTCCCAACATCTCATCCAATGGTGGGCTAAAGAGATGTTCCTCAGTTCCTTGTGCTTCTTGTGCACTGGATATCATTGTGCGTCAAGAGCAATCTTCGCTTTGAAAATTAGCCTTTGTTTATTCGAAATTGAGGACCATCCTGGGGCAGCTAAGTGCTAATCTTGCAAGTGTTTATGTGGATGAAGAACGGCTTCTGCTTGTCTAGTTCTCCCACCAGCTTTTTTAAGAAGGGTGCCTCCGAATACTTTGAATTCCTATGCTGACTTATTGGTTGGTTTCAGAGGCGCTTTCTGTGTTGATTTTGAATTCAAACAGGAATATTCTGTGCCCTTTGGTAGAAAAGGGGTAGATGACTGCTCTGGTACGATACCTTTTTGTGGGAGCGTGCTCATTTTCTAAGCTTTCTCTAAGTGCAGGCTGGACCCTGAGGGCGGCAGTGGACTGGACGCTGGGAGTTAACGTCTGCCCTGCTGAGGGCTTTGACAGCACATGTCTGTAAACACCTAACAACCCACCTGGCAAATCTACCCTTGGAAATGGGCTTGGCCAGCTACAGTTTAGCAGAAGCGTAAAGTTTCAAACTGCTCGAGGACATTATTAACAGTTTTACATGGCAGGGTAAGGCACTGTGGGTGACTAGCAGCACACTGTATCATACTGCTTCAAACACATTCTTTCTTATTACGGGGCAGTCCAATTAAAGTACCTGGTAAAGCGGAAGAAGGTGGAGACTTTGAAACAGTGGTGTTTTATTTGCCACTGCCCCACTGTGGCAGGACCCACGGTTACGCAATTGACAAAGAAGATGGCTGGGTATACTCTTACTCAGTTAATAGGGTTTCAGTTTGAGATATGCAATGTACGTAAGGGCTAGACTATGTTTCTCTCCCCTTTCCCCCCCATCTGCTCGAATACAAATTTCACACACACTGACTTTGGAAGAAAACCAAACTCAGAACTGGAGGGGTGAGGCTTGATCATAGCTGGCTCCGTATTTGAGGTGGGGTAATAAGACCTTTTGATAACAAACACTTTGTTATAAGATGTATGTAATATATTTGGAATTACTGATTTCTTTGTTAAGCATCAAGTAATGCAGAATTTGTGCACTTCTATATCTATGATGTGTCGGAAGTTGTGTGGGTGTATAAGACAGAAAGAAAATGGTGTTCCTTTTTTGTGATCAAGGCCATTTGGAGTAGCTGAAAAGCATTAAGCGGCTACTCTCAATAAACAAGAGTGTTTTGCAGAACCTTAGAGTTTCGTGCCAGTTTCTTTGAACAGAGCCACGTGATATATATATACATTTATATTGTCTACTGGCGGTCACCAGCAGATAGTTATAGTTAGGAGCTAGTTTCCATAGGAAAAGCATTTTTTGTTTTCCCAATAACTTTGGCGCCGTTTGACGAATCTTCGTGAAATTTTCAACACGTGTGGCCCGCTCCGGTCAGCTCCTATCGTGAAAGTTTCAAGGTGATTCGGCAAGCGGGGGCCGAGAAAAAAACGGGGACCCAAAACGTGTTTTCTCCATGTTATTTTCCATAGGAAACTTTAGACACGGCTACAACCCCCGAACTGCTAAACGGAATTACACCAAATTTGGCAAAAAGGTAGTGCTTGGTTCAGAAAGCGCCTTTTTTAAATGGTGTAAATCCGTTCAGTAGTTGCTGAGAAAATCAAAAAATAAAAGTTTCAATATATAGAGTCACGGAGGATCCGCGCACCCTCCCGACCACAAGCTTTATTCTATTTGGCTGTCAACACTCCAAACCAGGGTGATTCAGGAAGCGGGGGCCAGAAAAAAAGGGGGTCCCAAAACGTGTTTTCTCCATGTTATTTTCCATAGGAAACTTTAGACACGGCTACAGCCCGAACGCCTAAACGGAATTACACCAAATTTGGCAAAAAGGTAGTGCTTGGTTCAGAAAGCGCCTTTTTAATTGGTGTAAATCCGTTCAGTAGTAGCTGAGGAAATCAAAACATTAAAGTTTCAATATATAGAGGCACGAAGGATCCGCGCACCCTCCCGACCACGAGCTTTATTCTAATTGGCTGTCAACAATCCAAACCAGGAAGTGTTGGCAGCCATCTTGTGCCTCGATAACCGAGGCACAAGGAAAGAAAGGTGAAAAAAAAGAAAAGAAAAGGGGGTAGGGTAGAAACACCCTGACCCCCTAGGCCTGCTCAGGGGGTCCCACAAGGACCCTCAGGGCCAAAAAAAAGCATTTTTTTAAATAAAAAAATTTAAAAAATCGTCGAGATCCGCGCACCGAACGCAAATTTCACTTTTGTTATTATTTAGACCGCGGGTGGGCCAAGTCCCGGGGGCATGGTAAAACGATAGAACTATTTAGCATGAGTATATACATGGAACGCTTACTCTCCTTTAGAGGCGCCCTCGATGCTCGGGTGCATTACTTTAATTGCCGGATTCAGTGCACTGTATTTTCTGTGTGTTAGAGGTATAAAACGTGCGTCTATTCAGTGTAACAGGCTCCTCGGTGCACAGATGCACACGCGCTGCGCCCGTGAGACCTCGAGGCTAGCGGGGGGTGGGGGGGTGGGGCAAAAGGGGTGGCACGGATTTTCCCACTTCTGGGAGCGCCCAGAACTGGTTTTCCTTTAGGGGCCTGGCGAGGGTTAAGGGGCCTCTGCAATTACCCCCGCACTGCGCCCCCACTCCTGCGTACGTACCCATATGCCTGGGACCTTTGTTGGTCCTCTGAATGAATAGGCCAACACCGTTTCAGTTTCTTAGTGGTCAATGTTGGCCGCAGTTGTTTATTATAATACATGCATATTTATCTGTCATGTGTCATACGCGATTCGCCATACAGTAATATTTGTCATGCGCTATCCTGGCTGATGAAGGCGGATAGCCAGAAACCGGTCCTAGGAGGCTTGATTCTGGTCCAGGGAAGACATGGCTTGGCAGTTCGGGCTGGACTGTTCCCATGAGGCACAGGGTCAAGACTGATTTGCATATGGCCATGTCTGAACTGGGGTTGCAGAGTGGGCTAAAGAACGGTGATGGATTAAACCCAGATCTTTTGACTGGGTGTGAATGTTTGATTGGTTCAGATGCTCCGTCCATCACCACCCCCTTTGGACCGCTTTGGCCGCCATAAGTGTGGCAGGGTATGCTCAGACGTGAGTCCCTTGCTCAGTTTGCCACTGGATTCAAGCAAGCCGGGCTGAAGAAGGCTGTAATGCTAGAAACCGGTCCTCGGAAGCTTGTTTCCAGTCCAGGAAAGGCATGGCTAGGCAGTTCGGGCTGGACTGTTCCCATGAGGCACAGGGTCAGACTGATTTGCATATAGCCATGTCTGAACTGGGGTGGCAGAGTGGGCTAAAGAACGGTGATGGATTAAACCCAGATCTTTTGACTGGGTGTGAGTGTTTGATTGGTTCAGATGCTCCGTCCATCACCACCCCCTTTTGTACCTATTCGCCCTACAAAGTTCTTCAGGCGACTCCCACATTTTGATCAAACCCAATCTTTTCACCAGTCATGTACAAACCTTAACCAAGGTATCTCTATGGCGCGATCCAAATTCATTACATCGCTCAAGGAATCTCTGTAATCGCCTAATTCAGGAGTAATCCAAAGCCAAATCCAGAACATTAGTGGTTTTAGGTGCGCCTGGTCAGATACTTTTTTCATCCTAGTGTCAAAAAAGAGCTGGACCAAGGGGGTGCTTGTGGGGACCGAGAGCAATACTCTGACAAATGAATTTTCCATTACTGCAAGCCTTGAGGTGTCAGTGTAACCCCCAGACTCCAAGCCCCATACAATGCGGCGGTTCGGACATTCGTTTGATAGACTTCCAAGGCAGTGGAGATAGAATGCAAATATGTCTTTTTCTGAAAGCGTAGGATGGCCTTTGATTTATGTGATATCGTGAGGGCTCCTTTATTTATTTGGTGGACGTACCTAAATTTGTCTGACATGGTCATCCCAAAATAATTGAGGCTGAAAACCCTTTCCAAATGGACATTCCCTACCATAACTGGACAGCTCTTGCTAACATTCTCGCCAAAGATCAAGAATTTGTTTTTTGCAGCATTACATTCTAAAACTTTTTGGCCACAGAACTCCAAGAATGTATTTAGCTGGTTCTGTAATCCCATCGGGGATTTCGAAATTAATAATGAGTCATCTATGAACAAAAGTATAGGTATTTTAGCCCTGTTAAGGGTAGGGGAGCGATTTACACACGTTGCCAGTCCCCCCGACTACATCATTTATATATAGGGTGAACAAGGTGGGAGCCAAAACACACCTCTGGCGAACCCCTCTTCCAATCTGTCACCTCTATCGACCCACCTAACTGCTTGTAGTTTTTCATGCATCCTAGTTAGTAGCTCAATTAACCCACCTGGAACTCCCATGCCTGTCAGTACCCTACATAGGCTCTCCCAGGGTCTGCAGACACCTCTAAAACCTGGAATGAAGAGGTCAGGCTCTCTTGAGGCTTAGCTCAATGAGACTTGAGATCCCCCACTGACGAGCACGCATGTGTCAGTGGCATAGTCACTAAGCAATATGCAGAAGGCCAAGAGTCAAAGTAGTCTCAGAGCTCCTCTCATTGAGATCCAGGACAGAGGCTGAAACATCAGGATCATAGTAAGAATGCCCTGTACCCGTACTGCAAGGAAGGTTCAAAACAGTATTTTGTGTAATTTTGGCACACTGACTTCAAAAGATGTTAAGCGGTTTGCTGTCATTTGGAAGTGGTCCAGAACTAACTGTGGTGATCTCTAGCAGTTAGTCTTAAAGGTAGGGGATAACTGGTATAATTAACCTCTAATGATGTGCTGCAACTTCTGCAATCCCTTTTGTGCACATCTGAGTGGCACTGCTAAGTCCAAAGAGGAGATCGGAAAACTGAAAATGCTCCTGGCTCACACTGAAATGCAGGAAACAGCTCTATGACTAAAAGACAGGAATATGAAAATAAGCATCCTGCACATCCAGAATTTCCATTCTATTTGCTGAATCCAAGGCAGCTAGATCCGGGGACAGTATGAGCATCTTGATTTTGTCTCCTTCAGGAAAAGTGCAGGGCAAAGACCTAACATGGGACAAATGCCTAGGTACTTCTGCAGCACCAGGTAAATAACAGGAGTAACATCCAGTCCACATTTTTGATGGATCTGCCTATGGGCCAAAAGAGCCTGGACTTCCCAGTTCAGAATGGACAAATCCTCCCCAGAAATCTGCTCTGGTGAGGGTGGAATAACTGGCAGATCAACAGGAACAGACGGGCATAAGCATGTTGCACTATTTGGAGAAAACATTTGTTGGATGTAATGCTCTACCACCCTTGGAGGTAACAAATTATCCTGCCTCCAACAGGACGGGCATGTGGCGTCAAAGGCAAACTAAAGCGGCTTGGAAGGCAAAGCTGGAATGACTGGGGACTGGGTAGTACGCAGTCTCTAATAACCTGGATGTTGTCAGCTAGATCCCCAGCCTGGCCTGGAAAGAACAGGGATGTCTGTTGCTCGGGAGGTGGGCTTGGAGTAGTCTAGGAGTCAAACCCCTTCAGAAGCATCACAATGGACAAAATTGCTGGGACACTGCCAAGTGGGTATAGAAAAGCCTAGGGATTGTGCTCCTGCTCTGCTTTCTTTTAAGTAATTCAGTGCAGAGGCTGACAAATCTGGAGACATTTGTTGTCAATTGGCATATCCATTAATGACGCTTGGATGTCACCTGAAAAACCTTTGGATCTCATCCACGAGTGGCACAAAAGCACCATGCTGGTACCGACTGTCCTACCTAAGCAGTTAGTAGCGCACAGCACCTAGCAAATAATGTACTTCGCTGCATGTTATAGATCTTGGATAATCTGCATTGAATTGGCTTAAAATTGGGCAGGGACTGCTGGCAAGATCTTGCTGACCATATCCTACAATGCATGCAAGTATCTTCCTAAGAGGCAGCTGGCACTTACAAAACGAAGTGCGAGACTGACAGGAGAAAATATCTGCTTTCCCAATGTCTCCATATGTCAGGGTTCAATGTCGGGAGAACTGTAAGAAACGGGTTTGGGTTCAGCCTGCTGTAAGACACCTGGACAACCAAGCTTTCAGGTGTAGGACGCTAAGTTAGAAAAGTAGGATCTCCTGGGGTAGGTCTTTGGTGACTGGTGATCTTGCTTGCTTACCAGCAGGCAAGAGCTAGGCTTGGCGCAGGTGCCCGTTAATGTGTTCTTGAGAGTTTTGTTGAATGGGAGAAGCAGTTCTGTAGCTGTCTGTCGAGGCTGCAGAAGTTCTGTTACCAAAGTAGTCTTAACCTCAATGGATGGCAGTTGTAGATCAAAAACTTAAGTTGCACACCAGATGATCAAAGCAAAAGAGAATGATTCTTCAGTTGAGGGCCTGGGACAGCATCCTATTTGAGTCAGAATTAGGTTAAACAGGCTGTATCATGATTGGTGCATGACGTGACTTTGGTGAAGTACTGCTGGATTCTCTTAAGAATCTGATAAAAACCATTGATTCTTCCTCTGGTGTCGACATAGCAGAATCCAGCATAGATCATGGTGCCAAGTTCAAAGTTATGGTGAGTGTTTGCCCTGAAGTCATGGTGGACCCTGCAACGTAGTTGAGAGGCACAGGAGTGAGGGGGATGCACCAGCAGGTGCTAATCTGACTAGAGGCCTCCTTGGATCTTGCGCCTAAAGGCGCATTAGTTGGACGTGTAAGGGAGCTGAAAAGCCACAACATGGCATCTTCGAAAGCCTGTCTGCTGCGACGTCGCAGGTGGCCCTGGGAATGCAGGGTGTATTGGAATGAATTTTGGAAATTAGGATCAAAGCAGAGAAGCACCTTAACTTCCACTGGACTTATCCGGTCGCAAGTAGCAGGAGGGAGAAATATAGCACTTTATTATTACAGCTTGTAGAGCACGCGGCTACCTCCAACGGACGTGTCCCGACGCTAGTAGTGCATTTAACATATGGAGAGAAATCAAGGAGACCGGGTGCTCTAGGGAAGACCGAAGAGCCATGTTTTTAAAGCTTTCTTAAACATGGATTCCGATTTGGTCTTCCTCATGATTCTTTTCAGACTTTAGACTTATCTGATGATTTGACTTTGAACAGGACTTACTCATCTATCTTCCGGGTTTGTGACATATAACTTTGCGATCTGGGATCACCTCGGGGTTCATGTGGATGCACTCCTATACAGGCTTCGACTTGTGTGATGACCCTCTACATCAGAAACTGACAGTGTGGGGATCTGTCACAGACATCTGTTTGTGTTAATCCCTAAAAGGCTTAAACCCTGTAGTTTTTGGCCGGGACATGTTCCATTGCACACTGATAAAGTATTTTAGAAGAATAAATAAAATGTCAAAAGACGAGTTAAAGTAAGGGGGCAACCTCCAGTTTCACATCCGAAGGCATGGAAAGAAAGGAACTGACGTCAGTGCACAAGGGTGATGATTATATGTGACTCAAGCTTCACTTCCGGGGCGGGATGAAGCTGACGCATAATCTCAATACATCACATGCTGCCTTGGGGGAAAAGCGCTCTGAAAAATCTCAGGATCCAGTCTGGTGCCTGGCAGTATTCACAAGGTGAGGAATTTACGGTCAGAAGTATCTATCAGAAAAGTCTTGTCTTCTGTACATAGTACTTAAAATGCAAGGGCACCATTTAAGTCAAATGTCTCTTGAATGTAGCCAAAGAACACCTCACAGGAAATAATAACTAGTGCAAAAAGTGTGTCTCCATCAATACTAGTTAAATAAGTGTTTAGGGGAAGTATCAACTCCACTTAGGAGCACTCTAGTCCTCCTCTACATTCCACCAGAGGAAGACTTAAGAAAACACTGGAGTAATGGATTTTCCCATTTCTTTTGACCAAACCATTTGGCGTTCAGGGCAGGATAGTGCAATAGGTGCTAGTGGTATATGGCTGAAATTATGTTGAACTGGACTCGCTGCCAAAAATCTCATTGATACCAAAGCTCCATTGGAAATCAAGACGCATTATACTACATCATATCAAGATGCCACACATCTTAATATTTTAGAAAAACGTCTCCTCAAAGGAACAATGTGAAGGCTTTTGAGAATTTCCCCATTAGTAAATAATTTTATGAGTCCCTGAAATACCACTGCTACCTTTTAGGGATGGTGCTCAAATAACATGCAAAATGTTTAATAGACCAATGACGTTCTAGAATGACTTGTTATTGAACAGTGCATTATTGGAGAATCCCATATCACTCTAGGATTCCCCACTGCAGGATGGTGAGAACCCCTCGACCAAAAGAAAATGTATGAATCCCAGTGAGATGTTTATTCCTTTGCATTGTCTTCATCACACAGATGAAAGTCATCTGTACATTACATGACGTCTTGGCCAGCTGAACATCTGATTTTAGAGCAATATCGTCATCTAGATAATCGACTGCCACATTTATTTCACTTCTGTCTTTGCCTAACCACCCACTCAGAAGATTTGTCTACACGGCTTCTTTGATTTCAATAAACTGCCAAATGGACATCTAGAATGGCAAATGCTACACATTCATTTCATTTGTTGCGGACCTGATCCAACACACTAAGGCCTTCAAGGGTAGTAAGTATATAGACGGAGTCCCATCCTGACTAGAGAACTAAGATTTGCCACCTCAACATTTTTAACATGCCTTTCCAAAACACCACTTACTTCAATATTCAGGATTAGTCATAACATATTAATTTGGCTGTATGCCACGTTGTCGCGCAGCTAGTTGGCTCGCATTCTTTCTATGACAGTCTTACCCTTTCTATAACAAGTAGTAATGCATGGCAATCTGTGTCGACTTTTAGTTACTGAAGTTAAACACATTACAAATGTCAACAAACTACAAATGTGATTTGACTCAGAAATACACTATATGTATTAAAGAGCCACAGTGCCACAGATGCCTACAATCTACAAAATTGATTTGATAGAAAGTAAAAGCTTGGCAGCTGCCCTGGTCTTTCCAATGGGTCACTCAGTACTCCAGGTACCCAGAAGAAAATTAGTTACTGACCTGTAACTTTAGTTCTCCGGTATTGGAATCTATCATACATTCACATGCTTGAACCTTTCACCGTCGTCGAGATGGGAGTCCCCGGTATATCAAATAGCAATGCAAAGCTAATACAAACTGGAAAAAATTGGCCTGGCCCATTTCAGTTTTGTAACATCTCCCTCTCTTTTTGTAAAAGAGACCAAAAGAGAGCCAATCAGAACAACCTCCCCCTGTAGAACCCTCCTGAGAGAACCTCAGACCTTTGCAGCATTAGTGCTATAAATGTAACCATAAAGGTCCCAGAGGTTGAGCTTTTCTCAGGGGAGGGTGGGTCGCATGTGAACATATAAAAGACTCCAATACTGGAGAAGGAAAATGCTACTTACCTAGTATGCATATGTTCTTGGCATATAGAGCTGTAGAGTCATAAGCTTATGCATAGATTGCCAACTAGTGTTGGGTCCGGATGTTTGCACTTTGTTTTTGTTCGAAGAAGTCTTTCCAGTCACGAGGTAGGCGATAGTATGCATGGCATTGACTCTATCCTTAGATTGTTTTGCCGTCAAGGATGATGATGGAGTTAGTAAGAGTAATAAAGAGAGATGTCCAGGTATATTGTATCTAAGTAAGATGTTACTGCAACAGGTAAAGGTACCTGGGGGGGTGGGTGGGTGCATATGACTCTACAGCTCTATATGCTAAAAACTGTTACAATCTGGGTAAGTAGCTTTTTTGTTCGAGGCATATGAGCTGTAGATCATATGCTTATGCACAGACTACGTAGCCGTTATCTCCCAAAGCGGTGGCTAACCTGTAGCTGTTGCAGTGGTCTGAAATAGTGTACGTAAAACTGCCTGGCCCACACTAGCTTGTTGTCTTGATAAAACATCTACACAATAGTGTTTTGCGAAGGTGTGTGGTGTAGACCTTGTTGCAGCTTTGCAGATGTCATCTATAGGTATATTTCCTACGAATGCCATAGAGGCCCCCAGTTTACGCGTAGAATGCGCTCTAGGGGGAATTGGTAATGTGCGTTTAGCTTTAATGTAGCATATTTGAATGCAATTAACTATCGACCTTACAATACCCGATTTTGATATTAGATTGCCTTTAGGTGGTATAGCAAAAGCAACAAAAAGTTGCTTGGTTTTCCTGAAAGATTTTGTTCAGTCTATGTAGTACAGTAATGCTCTTTTGACATCTAAAGGGTGAAGAGCACGTTCAGCCACTGAATCTGGTTGAGGGAAGAACACAGGCAGCTTAACAGCTTGGTTGATATGAAAGGCAGAAATGACTTTAGGTAAGAATTTGGGGTTGGTCCATAGAACCACTTTGGTTTGGTGTATTTGTAAAAATGGCTTTTCTATGGTTAGTGCCTGAAGCTCACTCACTCTTCCCAGAGATGTGATGGCTATGAGAAAAGCTACCTTCCAAGTGAGAAATTGTAGTTCACATTTGTGCAATGGCTCAAAAGGTGGACACATGAGTCTTGTAAGAACTATGTTGAGATTCCAAACTGGAGCAGGTGGGAGTCTGGGGGGAATGACTCTTAAGTCCTTCCATAAATGCTTTAATGGCAGGCACTCTAAAAGAGACAAATGCTGTCTGGTTTGTAGATATGCAACTATTGCAGCAAGATGTAAGCATATGGATGTGTACGCTAAATCGGAACGCTGTAGATGTAACAGATAGCAAATGATGTTTTGAATTGAAGCATCTAGCGGATTGATTTGATTGTTGTTACAATAAATGACAAACCTCTTCCACTTTGCTGCATAGCATGCTCTTGTGGTAGAGTGCCTAGCTTCCTTGATAATATTCATGCAGTCTGTCTGAAGATTAAGGTAGCCAAACTCTAGATTTTCAGGTGCCAGATCGTAAGGTTGAGATGACTGATCTGGATGTCTTATCTCTCCATGGTTCTGGGTGAAAAGATTGGGAGTAAGGTATAGTTTTTGTTAAAGAACTGCTGATAGCTCCAACAGGGTTGTGAACAAGGGTAAAGGGCCCATGTGGGAGCAACTAGGAGTAGTGACAGGTACTGCTGTCCAAGCTTACGAACCACTGATGGAATGAGTGGGAGAGGCAGAAAAGCGTAAGCAAATATCCCGGACCAGTTCAACCATAGAGCATTGTCTTTGGACAATAGGTGTGGATACCTTGACACGAAGTTTGGGCATTTTGCGTTTAGGTGGGTGATGAACAGATGTATCTCTGGGAAGCCCCACATTTGGAAGAATGGGAAGAGAACTTGAGGGTGGAGTTCCCATTTGTGGATCTGCTGTTATTGACGACTGATCAGATCTGCAATGTGCGTGTTTACACCTGGAAGGTGTTCTGCAAGGAGATATATTTTTTGAGGAATGGCCCATCTCCAGATGCTCTGGTCTAGCTGTGAGAGCTGGAGAGAGTGTGTACCCCCCTGTTTTTGTATGTAGTACATTGCAGTCATGTTGTCTATGTGAATTAGGACAGCTTTGCCTAGTAGATGAAGTTGAAAGGCTTTCAATGCTAGAAAAATTGCTAGCAGTTCTAGATAGTTATGTGGAGTCGTTTTTGTTGCGGAGTCCACATGCCCTGAATGGTACATTTTTGAAGATGAGCTAAACCCCCCCGCCCCCCCCCCCCCCGGTGAGCGATGCGTCTGCTGTTAGCACTATCTGTGGAACCGGGTAGAAGAATTGCCGCCCCTTGGAAAGGTTTTGTATGTTCCACCACTGCAGAGAGCGATAGGTACAACCATCCAACAACACTAGCTCTGATAACTGACCTTGAGCCTGGTTACACTGACGTGCTAAGCATTCCTGGGGGGGACGGATTTGGAGTCTTGCATAAGGAACAATTAATATGCAAGCTGCCATAATTTCCAGCAAATGCATGAACACTCGAGCTGGTAATGAGTGTTGAGGCTGAAACGGCGATATTAGAGTCTGCATGTTGCGGATCCTTACTGGGTTGGGATACTCTAGAGCTTTCTGAGTGTCTATTGTGGCTCCTAGAGACACTTGTGTGTTGGATGGTTGGTGATGAGACTTGGTGAAATGTATAGTGAACCCAAAGTTGTGAAGCAGTTGGACTGTTTTCTGAGTGTGGCGTAGACAGCTGTTATGAGCTGGCTTTTAATAACCAGTTTTCTAGGTAGGGTAAGACGTGAATGAGCGGTCTTCTTGGATGAGCCGCAACTACTGCCAGACACTTGATGAAAATCCTGGGTGCTGTGGTTACTCTGAATGAGAGAACTTTGAATTGATAATGTTGTCTGTCCACCACAAACCTGAGGTATTTCCAGTGAGAAGGATGAATGGGAATATGGAAATAGGTGTCCTCTAAGTCCAGGGTGGACAAAAAAGTCACCTTGCTGAAGGAGTGGTAGCACCTGTTGGTGTGTGACCATTTGAAAGTGGTCCGACTGAATGTACAGATTTAGTTCTCTGAGGTGTAGTATAGATCCGGAGAGTGACGTTCTTTTTGGGAATTAAAATATACAGGGAGTATACTCCGGTTCCCTGGTATTGTAATGGGACGTACTCTATAGCGTGTTTTTCCAAGAGAGAGAGAACTTCTTATTTTAGGAGGGTGAGATGAGCTGGTGACATTGCATGTAATCTTGGAGGAATGTCTGTAAGCTCCAGGCAGTAACTATATTGGATTATTTGTAGTACCCACTTGTCTGATGTGATCGAATTCCAGACAGGTAGGAATTGGGAGAGACGTCCCGCGACGGGGGTGGAATGATCGGGGGACAGCGGAAGGAAGTCACTGTTTGTTTGCGGGGGTAGTGCGTGTGGAGATACCTCTGCTTCTTCCCTTACCATTGTTTCCTCTAAAACCTCCTCTGAAATAACCTCCTGACGAGGAGGATTGGTTGTTGTCCTTGTAAGAGGAGGAGGGATTTTCGGTGGACATAGTTTTTGAACCACCCCTATAAAAGGAGCAGCAAAAGGAACTCCTATTGGCAGGTAACTGTAAAGCCCCGCGGACTTTGCGACCTAAGTGTCCTTTTTCATTTTCTCCAGTGAGGTATCAACAGGGGGGCCAAAGAGATGCTCTTTGTCAAATGGCTGGTTAAGGATAGAGGTTTGCACCTTCGGCTTGAAGCCTGATATTAGGAGCCAAGCGTGTCTGCGTTAGGGAACACTGGTGTTAACTGCATGAGCTGCTTTGTCTGCTCTAGGGCACACCTAATGGATGTATTGGTAATAAGTTTACCTTCCTGAATAAGGTCATTAGCCTTAGATTTGTATTCATCAGGCAAATGCTGTATGAGTTTCTCTAACCCATCGTAATGAGCCCTATCATAATGAGCCAACAAGGCTTGAGCAGTGGCAATGCGCCAGTGATTTGCTGCCTGTGGAGCCACTCTTTTGCCCGAGGCATCAATAAGTTTAGACTCCTTATCAGGAGGAGCCGCCTCACCTGCGGTTTGGGAGTTAGCTCTCTTGTGAGTGTTGGAGACTACAAGAGAGTCTAAGGGTAGCTGGTTTCTAATGTAAACAGGGTCGGTGGGAGCGTGTTTATATTTTTTGTCAACCCTAGGCGTGATTATCCTTGCCCTTACAGGGTCTTTAAATACCTCATCCGTGTGTTTTAACATGCCTTTTAGCATTGGTAAGGTATGAGTAGCTCTTTGTGAAGATATAAGCATTTCAAAGAGGAATTCCTCTTCTAAAGGCTCCTAATGGAGATCCACCCCATGATATTGAGCAGCCCTGTTAATAAGCTCAATTTACCCAATGTTGTCGTCAGGCGGGGAGGGTCTGGAGGGATACAAATCAAGGTCATTGTGTGTGGATCTGTATGATAATCTTCCCAAGGGTCAGTGTCCTGTGGCTTATCCTGATCCTCATCAACATCTCCATCCCCTTCATCCTGTGGGTCAGGTGAAAGCGGTTGTGGTGAATTTGATGGTGTGATGAGCAAGTTGGGATCAGTGGGAGAAGGAGGTGGAATATAAGGGGGCGAAGGGTTAGTACCTAGACTCTTCTTTTATAGAGGAATGTGATAGCCCTCTGGTAGGTCAATCTTCCGTTTTTTTTTTGGAAGAGTAGCATGAATATGTCCTGTTTCAGGGTTGATCACCAGTTTTTTCTGCTTTGGATCCGAAGGTGGGGCATCGGGCCGAGGCTCTTTAGAGGGATTGTCTTTCTGTTTCTGTGCCGGTTTGGGCGACTAAGGATTCAGCTCGGAGCCTTTGGGCATGGAAATTTCAGCTTTGAGCCTTTTGGAGTCAAAGGTTTAACTCCGAGCCTTTCGGTGTCAAAGGTGGAATCTTTTGCAACAGTGGTATCGTGACCTGCTTGGACTTGTGTTTCGGCGCCGAAGGTGTTGGTTCGGCGTCAGAGTGGTGCCAGCCTGAGCCAGAAGGTTTCTCTTAGTGTTTCGGAGCTGGGGCAGAGGGTGGGGCATCGAAAACCTTTTGTTGGTGCCGACCTTGGCCCGAGGACGGGGGTATAGGGGTATCTTTACTCATGGTACCCTGACCAGGAGTAACCAGCTCCTCTTCTTCCATGTCAGAGTCGGCCTCGGACACGGAGATCAGTTCTTCTTCGGCGCCTTGAGCTTGATGTTCAGTGTCGGGATCTTCTCAGAAGATGTCTGGTACAGAGCTGCTGTGGTGTCACAAAGTGTCTTTTTCGATCTAGACGATCGATATGAGTCCCAGTCATTCTCGGTGTGTTCCGGGGACAGAGGTTGCACAATTCGTGTAAGTCGGTGTGTGGAAACTTAGCACGACACCCAGGACAGAACTTGAAGGTAGTCCGTTCCATCGACTGCTAGCACGGTTGGCGCGGGTAGGCCCAGCGGCCTGCCACGAGTTTCCAGATCAAAGGTTTTCAGAGGTCAGACGATATGCGTCGTATGGGGAACCGCGATCAATTACAATACAATCTAGGATAGTGAATTGCACGTCGAAGGGGGCGGAAAACGGTACTGAACCAGAGCGCAGGAATACAAATCCGAACCCGATGGCAGGAAAAAAACAATCTGAGGATGGAGTCGATGCCCATGCGCACTATCACCGAAAGGAGGAGCCACCTACCTCATGACTGGAAAGACTTCTTCGAACAAAAATAAAGTGCAAACACCCGGATCCAACACTAGATGGCGATCTATGCATAAGCATATGATCTACAGCTCATATGCCTCGAACCTAAAGTTACAGTTAAGTAACTTATTTTTGAATCCAGTATTGGAACTGTCATAGATGATTCACATGCTTGAATCAGAGTAGCTAGCAGTTAGAAGCACATTTTTGTCTAATTCTCTCTGAATAAAGTAAACACGATAAAGAGTAAAAGAAAAAAGAAAACTTTCCAGTATAAACTCTTAATTCCTGTTAAAACTAAGCATTTAATGATGGGCATCGAAATGAACATAAATGAGAATATCCATAACCATATATATAGGTATCATCAAATAAACTTAATGTAGATATTAGAAAAGAAAAAAATATATACAGTAAGTAAAATACTACAAAAGAATATGCAAGGTTCCTAAAAAGAAAAGGAAAGAGGGAGGGATGAGACAGAAAAGCTCACCGTCACTGAAACAGGTTCCTCAAGACTGCTTGGCCCACTGCCGTATAGTGCTTTGAAAAAGTGTGAAACTCTTCCAGGTTGCTGCCTTGCAGATGTCCTGGATAGGTACCCCAGCGAAAAGGGGTGTCGAGGCAGATACTGCTCTAGTGGAATGTGCATGGACTCTCCCGTGTGGGCTCTACAGCCGCCTGGTGACAGTATTGGATGGCACTAAAAATTCAATGTGCAATACCTCGATTAGAGAGGGGATAGCCCTTACAAGGAGCACTATATGTCACAAAGAATTGGGGTGACTTTCAGAAGGGGTTAGTTCTGTGGAGAGAGAATTTCAACAGCACTGTATGTCTAGAGAATGAAGGGCTCTCTCTGCCAGCATTGTAGGTTGCAGGAAAAAGTCTTGAGAACCAGAAGTTTGTTCAAATGAAAGTCCTATGGAACTTTAGGGTTGAACTTGGGGTTGGTACGTAACATTACTCTATCATCTTTGAACAGAAGAAAAGGTTCCTGGATAGTGAGGGCCTGCATTTCACCAACCCTTCTAGCAGAGGTTAACGTCAGAAGAAGCAACACGTTTCATGATAGAAATGTCATTGCTGCCTTGTGGATAGGTTCGAAGGGATGCTTCATGAGTTGAGCCATTAAGGTGCCAGAGTGGTGGAGGAGGTTTGACCGGAGGAAAAAGTCTAAAAAGTCCTTTCATAAACGGTTTGATTATTCTCACCGACCATAAAGAATGGCCTGAAGATGTTCTTCTGAAATGTAAAATGGAGAGATGAACCTTAATAGATGCGAGAGCTAAGCCAGCTTTGGCCAATGAAAGGACGTAAGGAAGAATCTCATGAACTGAAGAAGAGAAAAAGGTGAACACCCGATTCCTGGCACCAGAGAGAAAACCTCTTCCATTTCATTTGATATGTTTTGTTAGTACTCTGAGACGGGGCGTGAGAAAGTAAGCCCTTACACTCTGTGGATAGACTCAGGTGATCGAACTCTGTGTCCAGGAGTCATGCCGCTAATCAAAGTGATTTGGGATGAGGATGCAGCATTTGACCCCGGGACATCGTAAGCAGCGATGGAATGGGATCCAAGAGAATCGTCTGTCTCTCCGAGAGAAGAAGCAGCTCTGTGTACCAATTCTGGCGTGGCCGAGATGGAGCTATGAGGATCATCCTGAAGGGCTCAGTCTACATCTTCAAGAGAGAAATGGGTGGAAAAGCGTAGGCAAAGGCGCCTGAACATCGAAAACGCTTTCCTCCGCGACCACGGATGGTGATGCCAACTTGCGAAGTACTGGCATTTCCTGTTATGTTGCGTTGCAAATAGGTCTATGGATGGCTTGTCAAACAGCCGAAAAATGCTTTCCAGAGTTTCCTGATGCAGTTCCCATTCGTGGCAGGCAGGCTTGAGCCTCCTGAGAGTATCCCCTGTTGTGTTGAGATACCCCATTCTGGATAGCCCACTCCCAGATGCTTTGAGCTTCCAATTACAACAGAGGGGACCTTGTGCCCCCCTGCTTGTTGATATAATGCATCACTGTTGTATTGTCCATCCTGATGAGAACTGATGAGTTTCTTATCCTTTGAAGAAATGCTTGTAGGGCTAAACAAATTGCTCATAGTTCCAGGAGGTTGATGTGGAGAAGACAATGGTGCTGCTGCCAACAGTCACTCATTTGAAGATCTTGTAGGAAAGCGCCCCAGCCCTCCAGAGATGCATCTGTGGTAATTACTTGCAGAGCAGAGGACGTCAGAAAAGAGACCTTCTGAAATGTTTATCTGGTGGGTTCACCAAAAAATGGCTTGTAGCATAAGCGGAGTTACCTTGATGATATCCTCGAAGGACCCCCCCTCACCTGGCGCCATTGGAAGTCCAGTTGTTCATGAAGGTGGCACAACTGCATGCGGCAGAAGGGAATCAGGGGATGCAGGATGACATTGATCCCAGGAGGAACATGTAACGGCGAACTGAAAGTGACTTTTTTCTTAGGAAGAACAGAATCATAGAGAATAGTTTGGTCTGCCTTTCTAGCGATGGAAAAGCTTTGTTGAAAGACGTGTCCAGTATAGCCCCCAGAAAAGTAGTGCTTTTGGAAGGGTGTAAGTTTGATTTCTCTTTGCTTTAGCCCCAGACTTTCAAAAACACCTGTTCAGGCTGTCGGGAACGTTCGGGCTGCCACCATGGAAGAAGCTTTTATGAGCCAATTGTCCAAGTAAGGAAACACCTGGTGATGTTGCCTTATGAGGAAAGCCGCCACTGGGGCCAGACACTTTGTAAATATCCTTGGCGCCGATCTTAGGACGAAAGGTAGAACTTTGAATTGATAGTGGCTCCTGGCTACAGTGAAGCGAATAAACGTCCTGTGCGATGAATGAATGGGAATATGGAAATAGGAGTCCTGTAGGTCTAAAGTGGCCACGAAATCTCGTGAATTTAGAAGAAGTATTATGTGAAAGCAGAAAGACTGTTTCTTGAGATAGTTGTTGAGTGTTCTCAGGTCTAAGATAGGCCGCCACTTCTGCAAGCCTTCTGTACAAAAAAAATCAGGAGTAGAACCTTTTTGCTCGCTGGGATGACGGAACTGGTTCTATTGCCTCTTTTCACAGTAGGGCTTCTAGGCACAGGAGATGTAAATGCTTCGTCGTCTGTAAGTGAGGTGGAGTGGATGGTGGAAGTTGAATAAACTCCAATATATGGCCAAACTGTACGATGTTGAGCACCCATTGATCGGTTGTTAATTTCGCCAGTTTCGGATGTAGAAAGAAATTCTTCCCCGAACAGGCGCCTGGTCGTGGTAAACAATAGTTGCTGGAGCCTGAAAGTTGTTATTGTCGACGTGTGGAATCCTTCCCCTGTTGTCATCCTCATCCTCGTTTAGGCCAGCTTGGAATAGGCCGCAAACTGAGATTGCCGCTGAGTGTATTGTTGTCGATAAGGCTGTGTAGATGAGGTGTAGGCGGGATACCTGTACTATTGGTAGCCACCTCTATATGAGGGCAGACCTCTTCCCCAAACTCCTCGAAGGGGAACCTTACGGTACAGGAGCGTCCCCAATGTCTTTGCTGTTTCAGTGTCCTTCTCTATGTCCTGGAGAGCCTATTCGATGAATTTGCCAAAAAGGGCCTCTCCGTCAAAGGGAGATGTTGCTCTGAGCCAACCTTGTCGGTGTGAGACTGCTGATCCAGTCAGAGATCGGAAGGCTGTCGTAGTGATGTTCATTGCGCACTCTATGACTTCCGAGGAAGCCCTCTCACCCTCCTGGAGGATTTTCTTGGCATCTGCTTACGTCCATCCGGGAGTTGGTCAAAGTAGGGGGCTAGGTCGCACCACATCTGCTGATCATAACGATCGAAAATCGCCAGAGTATTAGCAGCCCTGACATCGAAGAGAACAGTCAAGGCATCTGCCCTCCTTGTCCGGAGGTGTTGTGACTGGAGCAGCCAGATTATTGATTTCCTTTGAGCAGCTTGTGATATTATGGAGTCTAGCTTTGGGTGACCCATCAGGCAAGCTGGGCTATCTTCCAGGGCCTTATAAATCTTCTCTAATCTAGGAAGAACAGAAACCACTGTAGCTGGGGTCTTCATAACCTTAAGGCCTTCCTCCAATATGTAACAACAATGGGGATGCCTCGCAATGATTTTCTAAATGGTTCCTTGAAGTCATACTGAAAGCACTCAGTTCGCGAAGTTGGCATTGGCAAATCTGATCTCTTGGCTACTCTTTTGAAAAGATTGTGAAAACCACCAATGTTCTCAAGTGGAGAGTCTATGGGAACCAATAAGGGTGAAGGAGAAGTGAGGAATATATAGTTGGCCCATTCCCTGTGCGGATCTGGAAGCTCCCTCCACTCCTGGTCGACATCTGAGGTGTCCGGATGCGGGTCAGGAGGTGGTGTTGATGGTGGAGCCATGACGGTCTGTAAAGTTGTTACTGCCAGAGAAGTGGAAGGCACTGAATGATGCTTAGGAGGCACTGTGGTCTGGTCCACAGTATAAGGTGCTGGAAATCTTTTCTTATAGTCCGACAAACTGAAGATAAGAAAGTAAAGAGGATGGCATACAGACCATCTCTTTCTGATACTGGTGGTGGTAAACCTGAGGAGGGACATAATAGTGTTCTTCTTCATAGCCTTCCTTGAAATCATCTTCCTGGCATTTAACATTCAACTCCGAAGGACTGTGGGCCTAACCACAGGGGCTGTCAACATCCTTCAGGAGATTGATGGAATGAGAGGGGTCATCTTACTAGGTAAAGTGACTTCTGTTGTTAAGTGCCTTAATCTTAATTTCTCTGTAGGAATTTTCTCCCTCGCCGACCAGGTCGTTGACGGTGTCGTCTATTACGACGTCGGCAGAGCCACTGTTGCTGTCGACAGGGAAGACAGTAAACTACACGCTGCCCACGGAGCCTCAGTCGTCGCTGTCACTGTAGTTGTTGTTCCCACCATCACCGTTGTCACTGTCGTTAATGTAACCGTTTGCGAGAAAGATGCTGATGGAACTGTGACCGGCAAGGCCTGTAGAGCCATCAACGACGATCCAGTCGTCGCTGCCATCGTTGGAGGAGGTATTGGCACAGATGAAGACTGACCCTTAGTCGTGAAAAACTGGAAAACCTCACTCCACATCCACGATGAAGAGGATTTCTTCACCGTTTGTGTCGATGAAGCGAATTTCTTCATCAACGGGACAGAATAAGGCTTCTTGAAGGTTTCCCTGCCTTCAGGAGGGTCCGAAGGCGGCACTTGCCTTTTTCTCCCTTCTGTGCCCTGAAGGATGTCCTTCCCTCACCTTGGTGTGGAGATTTTGTAGGACTAAGCCTGTAATACCCATGGGTGGTCTTTTTTTAGGCTTTATGAGGACGCTCCTCAGATGAGTGAGGCTCAGATCTTACCCTCTTGTGAGACCTTCTGGAAGATGAAGATGACAAGGCCTCATCACTCTCCTCACTGGAAATAGGCTCTTTTCTGGATTTCGGCTTCTGGAGCCAAATGAGAAGACGCCCCTCACGATTCCTCAGTGTCTTGATGGAGAAGGTATGACATACCTTACAATCCTTGGCTTTGTGGTCAGGATACAGGCAGTAAATACAGTCCTTATGAGGACCATCCACATGGAGTATATTGTTAGAGCAGGTGATAGTCTCTAAAAAGACACTTCTCCTTGTCCGACATCAGGAAAGAAGATAAACCAAGCTCAATAAGTATAAATCTGAAGAAAAGGTTTAGGAAAAAACCTCCCAAGAGAGTAATTTAAGGAAATAACTGAGCAGAGCTCAGTGGAGACTCCTTAGCACAACGTGCAGTAGAAAATCTGACGGTCTATGGTTTTCTCAGGAGGGTTCTAGAGGGTGGTTGGCTAAAAGCTTCTTTTGGTCTCTTTTACAAAAAGAGAGGGATATGTTACAAAACTGAAATGGGTCTAGGCCTAGGCTTTCCAGTTTGTATTAGATTTGCATTGCTATTTTGATATACCCAGGACTCCTAGCGTGACAATGGGGAATGATTCAAGCATGTGAAACTATGAAAGTTCCAATACCGGAGTAAGTTAACAACCTTGGTACTTTCAAAATCGCACAGGGCAAATTTCGTGAAACTAATCAATGACCTACGTACCAACCTTAGATTCGCCTTTTTTGTTCCTGGATGAGGACGATTCAGGAGCTCAGAAATAATTTTCTGCTAAGCATATTGTGTATATTTCAGACCCTTCCAATACTACTAAGTAAAGAATAGTTTGAAGACCCAAGGAAGATCGCCCTATAGTTTCTTTGGGAAAATGGTTGCCCTCAACAATCGCATGCACTTATCCAATGGATTGGCAAGGCATAAGCCTTGCAGATTTTGTCTTGAATTACAGGGAATGCCACATGTATATTCAGTCTCTGAGCAACAGATAAGTTGCATCACCACATAGAAAAGGCCCTAGCAGGAAGATCAATATCTGACTTGCTCTTGCTTTTCAAAGAGCATAGACCTCGCCAAAGCATACTTAAGCACATCAATGAAAACAACCCTCACAATCTGGGATAAAATATATAGGCACCAAAGTCTCACGTTATACTCTTTCCCTCAAACCCTCACTCCCTTCAATCTGGCTTTCACACCAGATTTCAATATTGGTCTCCAAGACAGATGGATGGTAAAAAATTACCTTAGATTTGCTTGAAGGGGCACTATCAAAACATTTGAAAGATGTAAACAAGCCTTCATCTTTGATGAGGGGAGAGGTTCCACTGCGCTCAGCTGAGACACAGGGTGAGGCTTTGAAAAATAAAAGCTGTGGCAACAAGAGAACTTGTGCTGTTCAAAAAATCCAGAACGCAAGCAGCTGGCACAAGTTCTATCTATTGTGTCTTAACTGAATACCATGGTGTCCAGCTGGGAATAGAAGTAGTGATGGAGGAGTATATTCCGTAAAGACATTCAAGCTAGGCAGTAGGAACATTGTTTACATGACATTAAGAAAAGGTCCTCTAGCAAGCTGGGTAGAGTGGGCCATTCTAAGATGATGCTCGATTAGAATCTCAACATTGCAAAATTTTACAAGCACTTCACAACTGCAAGCCCATTGTGCTGGAGAGGCTGTGGTTTATTGGGGATTTTCAACACATGTAGTGGGAATGTCCCTCTAATAAACCGCTCTGGTAAGAAAGTGCAGCCGCCATGAAGGAGCTTTTAGGCAGATGAATCTGCCTTTGTAATTATGGGTTTACTACCCCACACCCCAAGCTAAAATACCAATCGAAATTCGGCAGAGTGCTGATGTAGAATTGCAGAGAGGTGGCAAAACTCTCTTTGGCATCCCAATGAAATAATTCTCCACCCTGTAGTGATACCTTAGACTGTGGAAAATAATGGCAATTTAAATTCTGCCTCAAGCCCTTCGTGATAAATATAAAGATTGCAAAGCTGTATGGAACCCAGTGCTCTCATCTTTCCACAGGCAACCCTAAGCTATCATGCCCTTTCATTCATCAAAGACATGAACTTTTCTTATACAAATCATCAAAAAGATGCACTCACTACTATCCTTTGGTTGAGTGATGATCGTGACACAGCTTGTAGACTTTGTTGACCTATATAGCATCAGCCATCAATGAGAATAACCTTACTGCATATCCTGTTAAAGAGAACCTCGAAAGATTTATACTTTTTTTCTGGTGGTGGGGGAGGGAAATTGTGAGGGGGGAGGGAAATTGTGAGGGGGGAGGGAGAGACAACCCTCACACACTCACTGATAACTGGGCATACCTCTTTAGCCATCTTTATACAGATGTGTTGTTTGACCTTTCACTATTTATAATCAATAAAAAAACATTTTATAGAAAAGGTTTCTGGGATCTCACATCTCTGTTTAGGGCAATTTATGAGGATAAATTCAGAGACAACTGGCATCCCTTTCTCCACAACGTTAACTACATGGTTAAACAGGATTGGAATGTTTGTGGTCAACAGGAGCAGAATAGTCTTTAATTTTACATTCATTTGTATCCACCTCCAGAAAGTCCTTAATGTCTTGCTATTTTAGTCGCTTTGTAGAATATTTAGTGGTGCGCTTTTGAGTACATATTTTGTACTTAATCCTTTGGGCTATGTGATCGCCAGATGTGGGAAATGCTTGACCCCTTTTCACTTACCCGCAACTGCTTGTCTACCGCCCTAGAGAATAAGGTGTTTTATCTTCGAAGAATGTGCTACTACTTATCAGCAACATTATTTCACCATTGTTGGCATCTTTTATACAGGAACATGTAGTCTTTTATAATCACTCCTTAACAATACCTCTTTTTTTTAAATAGATTTCTTGGGCACATTTTGTAGAAGTAAATGACTGGACAATTCGATATGGCTTGGCTTTTTAGAAATTTTCAATTCCAAGATTAGCACATTGTGTGTGTATATTTAACGCAGGTCTAGTGGTAAATGGGTGGTATTACATGTACAAATAGAAAGGGTACTCGTTTTGAATACTACTACTATTGAGCACAGGTTTGCAATAACTACCAGGTAACAATGTGGCAATTACCAGTGTAGACTAAGAGTGAGAAAGCATGAATGGTAGTAAGTGAATCTATGAAAGATAACAGCCAACAAGGAGTACTAGTTACACATAAGAAAATAAGTTACTTACTTGTAACATATAGTTCTCCAGTATTGGAATCGTTCATAGATTCACATGCTTCAATCATTCCGAGTCGTAGAGATGGGAGTCCCCGGTATCTTTAAAAGTAATGTCATAGTAGACATAGAACATAGGGCCTTAGGCCTCATTATTTAGTAACAAATCCCGGTCCTTATTTAAAAAGGACCAAACTTAGAAAACCAGTCAATCAGATTACACCACCCTGTGAAAACTTCCTGAGAGAAAGCTCCAGCCTCTCAGATTTTTGATTCATTAGTGCGTAGAAATTACTGAGAAAACCAAAGGTGAGCCTCTCCAGGGGAGGTGGGTGGGTGCATGTGAATCTCTGAAAGATTCCAATACTGGAGAACTACAGTTACAGGTAAGTAACTTATTTTCTTACTCCGGTATTGGAACTTTTATAGATTCACATGCTTGAATCGGAGTAGAGAGCAGTAATTAGCAAATTTTCATTCAGCAGACATAATATGCGAGTAACATGAAAAACTATACCGTTCACATGTAAAATAAATACATACTTAGAGTTATACATAAACACCTACACACACGCACACACACACATATATATATATATATATATACACACACACACACACACACACACACACAGCATTACAGAATTATCATACAAAATGAGTGTTATAAAATGGATGGTGGGAAGAAAGAAAAGACTCACCTTTATTCAAACGATAGCTGAGAACCGCTTGTTCTACCGCCGCATCTCGCACGATCTCAGAGTCCAAAGAGTAGTGATTCGTGAATGTGTGGGTCATTTTCCAGGTTGCTGCTCTGCAGATGTGCAGTAGGGACACACCTGCAAACAGCACCATAGATGTGGACATGGCTCTGGTACAGGGAGCACAGACCTTTGACGCCACAGGTTGACTCGCTTGTAGATGACAGAAAAGAATTGCACTTGATATTCACCTTGATATGCTTTGTTTCGTGAGAGGAAACAGCTTTCTAGGTGCACTGTAGGCTACAAACAGCTGGTTGGATTTACAAAAAGATTTGGTTTTGCCCAATAAATTATTTTAGGCACCATTTGACATCCAAGAAGTGCAAAGGACGTTCGGCTGATGTTTGAGGATCGTTTACGTGAAAGTCCGAAGGAACCTTAGGGATAAACCTAGGGTACATATGTAGAATAACTGTTTGAATTGTAGGAAAGGCTCCTGAGTAGTGAAAACCTGGAGTTCGCTAACTCTCCTTGCTGAATTAAGAGCCAGTAGGACAGTAGGAGATCAATCTTACGGGACAGGACAGGACAGGAATGTTGTATCTGCTCTATGGATGGGTTCGAATGGATGCTTCATTAATTGTGCAAGCACTGTGTTCAGCTGCAATGTAGGAGGAAGGGCTCACACTGGCGGCAAAATTCTAAACAATCCTTTCAGGAACTGTTTCGCCAGTCTGCTGGACCATAAAATAGAACATTGCATGATCTTCAGAAGCAGGGAATGGCCTCTAAGTGAACCTTTATTGAAGTGTGAGCCAAGCCGGAACACGCCAAATGATGGAGATATGGCAACATTTCTTCTGGTGAAGAATGGAGAGGGTGCGCTTTAGTCGATGTGCACCAAATGCAAAACCTCTTCTACTTCAAAGAGTACGTCTTGCTGGTACTATCTGCTTGTGCCCTAGTAAGTGCCTCTCTGCATCCTGTGGAATCTTCAAGTCTTTGAAACTCTTGGGACTCAGGAGCCAGGTGGATAATTTCAAATAACTGGGATCTGAATGACTCCTTGTCAACAGAGATGGAATAGGTTTGAGGTGAATCAGAGGTTGCACTGAGAGGAGGTCAAGTTTGGTGTACCAAAGTTGGGAAGGCCATGCTGGAGCTATTACTATGATCTTGCAGGGTTCTGCCTTTATCTTCTTCAGTACCCTTGGAAGGAGAGGAAGGGGGAGAAACAGCATAAGCAAATATGCTGGACCATGCTATTGAAAAAGCATTCCCCCATGATCCCTGATGGGGATGCCAATATGCGAAGTACCAGGATTTGGCATTGTCTGGAGTTGAAATAAGGTCTATGCCTGGTTTGCCCACTGGGAGAAATGCTGCTCAGAGAGTGTCGATTTAATTCCCACTTGTGGCAGGTTTTCAGTCTGCTTAACCTGTTTGCTATGAAGTTTTGTCTTATTAGTACATACTCTGCTGCTAGTGACATCTTGTGCTGAATTGCCCAGCGCCAGATAATTTGAGCTTCCTGAGAGAGCAGGGGAGATCGTGTTCCTCCTTGTTGTTTAGGTAATGCATTGTCATAGTATTGTCTGTTCCGACAAGCACTGTACCTTTATTTATTCTGGGCAAGAGATCTTGAGGCGTCAGGAATACTGCTCTCAGCTCGAGGAGATTGATGTGAAGATCCTGATGAGATTATGCCCCTTTTCCGCTGACCCGTAGATAAGGAAAGCCATCCAAGGAGGTATCCGTTGTTATTACCAGAGGTGCTGGTTGAGGCAGGAAAGGCAAGCCTTTCCACAGCTGATGAGGTTGTATCCAGCAGGTTACAGGTGGTGAGACATGAATTATGTTGTTGAATGTTCCCTCGACTTGCACCCAATGCATATTTAAAGCTTCCTGGAGAGGACACATGTGTAGGTGACAGTGAGGGATGGTGTGAATACAGGAGGACATCATTTCCATGAGAGATTTGTTAAAGCGTACAGAAAGAATCCACCTTTTTTGTACGCGTTTCGCCAAGATTATTAATCTCTGTTGTCTTTCTAGCATGTGGTATGCCTTGTTTTGAGTGGTGTCCAGTATGGCACCTAGGAAGGATGGCCGCCGGGTGGGTTGAAGGACTGACTTGCTGGAATCAGAGTTCGACCCAGTTGTTTGAAAAGCAGCAGACAGGCTTTGATGGATGCTCTTGTGGCCCTGTAAGTTGGGGCTTTGACTAGCCAGTCGTTGAGCTAAGGACAAATTTGATGATGATGCTATTGCCTGAGGTATGCTGCGACTGGGGCTAGGCACTTCGTAAAGATGCCAGGGGCCCATTTGAGCCCGAAAGGCATTACTAGGAACGGACAGTGCCTGCCGGCCACGTCAAACTGAGGAACTTTTTGTGTTTCTGGTGTAGGGGTATAGGAAAATATGCACGCTTGAGATCCAGGTCCTGCTGCTGGTGGTGCTGGTGTGAATAATAACACCGTTGGTCATAATAGTCTTGATCATCTAAGTCCTCCTGACATTTAACATTAAGCCCCAATGGGCTTTGAGCTGTCCCAAAGAGGCTATCATCCTCAGAGTCATCATCCAAAAGGTGTCAGGGTAACAATGATTGAACTTGATGGGTGAAGTTAAAGTTAAGGTCTAATGCTTTATCTTTGAGGAAAATATTTTTTTTCTCTCTGCTGTTGGTGTCGTCGACTAGCCCATCGACCGCGAACCTTCCGTGAAAAGAAATTTCATCGACGATGACAAAGTGGCTGCTGTTGAGGACCAAGTTGTAGACGTTGCGTTCGCCGTTGACGAGGCTTGCACCGTCAACAGGATCGTCGATGAGAAGACGAGGTAGTCGAGAGCCCTGTCATTGACGGGATGGTCGTCGTTGAGAGATGGTTTTTCGACAACGATTTAAAAGACTGAGTAATCTGCACTGTAGACGATAAAGGAGCCTGACCTGTCAATGATGACGTCATCGATGAGGAAATTGCCGCCAAAAATACAGTGACGGTGGTGACTGTGGATGCCGTTGATACCACTGAAACAGTACCTGAAGAGGATCTTCCTGTCATCAGGGATGTCGTTGATGAGTTCTCTGCTGGTGGAGCTGAGCTAGGCTTCTTAAATGTGTGTTTAAGCTTCGGAGGAGTAGAAGGTTTTGAAGCTGGTTTTTGAGGGATTATTTAGTAGATACTGTTTTATTATCTGGCTGCAGCTGGGAAGGCTTATTAGGAGGAGCACTATGTTTATGGCAGCGCTCTGATTATTTTTACAGTGCCTTTTTTGGTGGCTGAGAAGATGGACCTGTAGGTACTCCAAAGTTCTTTTTTGAGGTGTTTTATAGGAGGATCTTGAAGAGGCATTCCTATCTTCATCAGAGACCAAAGTATCTCTGTTCTTAAGCCTCTGCAGCCAAAAGAGAAGCCTCCCTTCATTATCTTTCAAGGTTTTAGTTGAAAATGTGCGACACCTGACAATCCATTGGCTTGTGGTCAGGATTAAGACAATAAAGACTGTCCTTGTGAGGGTTGTCGATGTGCAATCTCTTCTCCCTGCAGGTGCCAAAAGGTCTAAAGAGGCCTTTGTTAGGTGTGTCTGACATGATGGGCGTCAGTTTACTTCACCTAAACACAGATGTACATCTGAATTGTATATCTGTCAAATCAAAATAAGGAAAATCCTGAAGAAATCTTCTTTCAAGAGCTTTGAGGACACAACTGAGCAGAGTTCAGTAGAGACTCCCTAGTACGACGTGCAGTATGAAATCTCATGGACTGGAGCTTCTCTCAGGAACGTTCTGCAGGGTGGTGTCATCTGATTGGCTGTTTTTCTAAGTTTGGTCCTTTTAAATAAGGACAGGGGTAATTAACAAAACAATGAGGCCTTACGTCATATGTTCTATGTCTACTAGGGCAGTACTTTTAAAGACACCGGGGGACCCCATCTCTAAATAGGGGAATGTATCACCCATGTGAACCTATGAAAGTTCCAATACTGAAATGAGTAACATTCTTCTCCAGCATTGTATCTTTCATATAAGCACATTTTTTTAACATAATACTAAGCAAACATTACCTTTAATGGGATGAGAGGAAACTTGTATCAGCTGCAGAAGTTTTCACACCACTTGCCCCATGTGTGTCTCGATAAGAGCACTGCTGCAGTGTTTGGCCACATGGAAATCACAGCAAATATTTCTCAGTAGAGCCCTGTTCCAGGCTTACCTCTAGTAGAAAGCACAATTACTCATCTTGTTAGAGGTCCGTTTCCCAGAAGGTAACTGAAGCAACCACTCATCAAGCAATTTTGCTGCCTACACAAGTCTTGGTCTTTTTTCACATTGCCAACAGCTAAAACTCACAGATTCATGCATTTAAAGTCATTTAACGTGCCAATAGAGAGCTCTCTTGTCATCTAGTGAATACTATGCTGTTCTTACTACTCAGATGGGATTTTGAAAAACGTGAGCAATGGCAATGATTAACTGTCATGGAAATATGAAATAGAACATCAACTTTATTTAGCCATGTACAATTCATAGCAACAGTAAAAGCTTCACATATGAGAAATGTTTTTCAAATATGCCTAGGTTCAAATGGTGTACTCATAAATTTCGAGAGTAACGGGTTTATCCAACTTCTTCCTAAATGGCAGATATTTCTTGAGACAGCTTCCAAATAAAACACTGTATAAGACGCTCCAGATGGAAAAGTTCCCCTACTGTTTTTTCGTCATATATGATACCTGGTAATGTATTTAAGACAACGTAAGCTCTTTAGTGGATCCAAGTAGTGTATTAGGGGTGGCCACCAGAGTGATCATTGCATTGTTGGTTTCCATTCAAAGAAATTCTGTACAGGCTATATTCATGCCTCACCTAATTTTGCATATTTTTGCGTATTCCAGTCGCAAAGGATTCAACCTCTAACACAAAAATCAACATGAAAAGAGCACATCCCGGATGAGTGTCTGCACACTAACAAGCCTAATTTAAGGCAAAACTGCTCATGGGTATTCTTGCGGAGTGTTCTCCAATTTGTCATTTCTATTTTCCCCAAAGCAACCCCCAGACAAAAATTTAGAATTTAATTTTTTTTTTCTATGGCACTTTCTAGTTTGTTGAAACCTATAATATTAACAGTGCGACAGGAGTGCAAATGAAAAGTAAACCTAGGACGTCATGAAAGGAAAACAGTAGCGAGTGATATTAAACTGCAAGCTGAAAAACTATCCACTTGCAGCATAATCCTGTAGAAATGTTTCTCAAACTAGTATCGCCCCAGCACAATGGGCAGCGTCTCTTCAGGTAGACGTGAATGGAAAATTTTCTGCAATAAATTAAAAGGAGCGCCAGGACAATTTATTTGTTACTTTACAAACACTACAGCTGATGGAGAAATGTGCACACTGCATCTGCTGCATTTGGTTGAATAAATGAATGAATGAATGAGCAATTTGTATAGCGCAAACTAAGCCCAAGGGCGTCAAGGCGCTTGTATACAGATCACCCACAGACAATCTCGGAGATCATGCTTAAGCCCTGCTCTTAGGAAAACAGCCAGGTCTTCAGGGATTTACGAAAAACAGAGTGCTCTTGGTTCCCCGAGAGGGAGTACGGGAGAGAGTCCCACGCCTTGGCAGCAGTCAGCGAGAAGGCTCTCCCCCCCCCCCCCACCGTGATCTTTTGAACCTCTGGACCACGAGAAGGTTACAATTTGCTGACCAAGGTTCCTTGAGGGCATATATCTTTTAAAGATACTATTTAGGCCAGATGGGCACCGGCCATAAAAAGCGTTATGAGTGAGGCAGAGGGTCTTGAATAAAACTCTACGGTCCACCGGGAGCCAATGCAGCAGGCTGAAAGATGATGAAGCAGAGTGATACTTCGGGAGATTCAGAACCAACCTTGCAGCTGCGTTTTGAACCAGCTGCAGGCGATAAAGCTGGCCTTTGTTTATGCCCAAAATAGAGGGTAGTCTAATCTGGCTAGGATTAGAGCCACCACCACCTTTTAATGGGACCCATCACGAGAAACTCATTGCACAGAATGTCTTGCAACATCTTTGCATGTAGACTGTATTACAACGCACAGCTTAGCATGTAGTGGCAATAGATCCGGCTTTAAAGGAATCTTATATAGTAATGTGAAGCATCACAAGTAAATAGCATGGGACTACATCTGTATTTTTATGTGGAAGCAAAGATTTGGAGAACAATATTGGTGTACGTTAAAAGATCAGGTGACAGTTGCACTGTCAAGGCAGACCTAAAATTCCTTGCAAGTTAATGACTGCCCTCCTCACATGTGCTGCTACTAGAGATTTTTTTTTTTATCATCTAGTTGTCTAAGACACTTTAACCCCTTCGCTGCTAGGCCTTTTTCCCCCCATGTGCTAAGCCTTTTTTTTGGGCTATTTGGGGTAGTTCGCGCTTAGGCCCCTGTAACTTTTTAACCACATAAGGTATCCACACCAAATTTGCGTCCTTTTCTTCCAACATCATGGGGATTCTAAACGTACCCAGGGTTTGTGGATACCCCTGGAGGGGACCCAGAAATTAGCCAAAGTACAGCTAAATGTTTTTTTGGGGGGGGGGGGGGAGGAGAGAAAGTATCTGTTTTTTTTCCCTGCAAATCGTATCAACAAATGCAGGGACTGAAATCACTAATTTCCCAGCTTTTAGGGACTGGCAGACTTTTGTCAAAAAACCAAATTTTTTTTTTTACAGTTTTGGCATTTTGGCATTTTACTGGGACACAGCCAATTGTTGCTATTTTTGTGCTTTCAACCGTCTTCCAGTTAATGGAAAAAATGGGTATGAAAGCAAAAATGGATTCTGGAAAGCTATGCATTTTAGAAAAGTAGACGCAATTCTGAATTCAGCAAGGGGTCATTTGTGTAGATCCTTCAAGGTTTCTTTATAGAAACTAAGAGTTGAATATAGGAAAAATTTAAAATTAGTTGAAAAAACAGCCATTTGACCAACGTTTTCACCTGTAACTTCTAATTAGAACAGCTGTTTGTAAGCAATATACCGTTACATCTGCTTGGTCTTTTTGGTTGGGGGATATATAGGACTTGTAGGTTCACCAAGAGCCCGACGAACCCAGAGCCAATAACTGAGCAGGTTGTTTTGAGATAGGTAATTTTGATGTCTCCTCAATAAGTTTTGGGACCTTGCCTATCGCAGGTACTTGACCCACCCACGCGAGCAAGGTATAATTTATTATTTATTTCAGAAAATTTTTATTGAATATTTTATCGGGAGACCCTGGGGAACGATGGGTGGTAGGAAATTTGTGGATCCACATAGATTCCAGTACTTTCCCACGCAGAAAAAAATAGATTTTTTCATCAAAATATGAGGTTTGCTGGGATTCTTTGTAAGGAAACATTGTGGAATCCAAGCAAGCCATACCTCCCTGGACTTCCCTGGGTCTCTAGTTTTCAGAAATGTGTGAGTTTGGTAGGTTTCCCTAGATGGCTGCTGACCTCGGGACCAAAAACGCAGATGCCCCCTTAGTATCTGAAAAAGACCTGGTTTTGCAAGGGGTGGGGGTCACATGAGTATTTGGTCCCAGGCTTGGCAGTCTTAAGCAATCTATTACTGGCCCAAACCTTTGTAGTACCTTGATGAAATTGTGATCTTGTGTTGAATTTCTAGAAGTGCTAGTCATTTGAACTGTTGCTTTTTCGTGTATTGCGTCTTCCACCTATGAAATCATCTCTCTTGCATCAGTTATGTCTACCATTAAAGCATATGAATTAAACAATTTGTTTTCTTCAGACTTCACATTCTTTGCACCGGGACAAAGTGATATTGTCATGCCCAATTTCCTTCCAGATGTTGTAATCGCTCTGTATTTCCCATCAAAGTTCACACCGACATTTTTCTCCACAACATCGATCTAAGACAGAGGAGCTTTTTCACATGCATGAATTCAGGAGGGTCTTAAGATTTCAGGTGCAAATTATTCTGTTCTACAGATTTTCTGAACGTCATTCATAACTAAATCGGTTTTCAAACGTGCATCAGGGAATGTTATCTGTGGCACAGAAACATCGAAACCGAGCTGAGAGCTCATTCTGCCTTTGGTACGGACAGGAGATGTGCACTTCGTACGCGTGCACATTTCCTGTCCCCGGAGGCTGGCAGTGCGCGCTTTGAGTCCCCTTTCCCCCACCCCCCCAACCGGCTCCACGGAGCCAGCTTAACTACAGTACCCTCCTGGGCCTCATGTTGTGCAGAGTTCTTCTTGGTCTAAGAGTCAGTGTTGCACTTTTAGATGACTGATTTTCAGCTGCAACAATAGAGTCTCGCAAGGCGAAACAGCGCATGCGCTGCATTCGCTAGCGAGACCTAAAAATGGAAGGTCTATGAGAGTTTTCACGATATAATATAAACAATGGAACTAGGCTATCCCAGGGAAGAAAATGCTGTACGTTTTTGACATGAAGGAAAGGCAGTCATCCGGGTGTGTTCATTTATAAAAATGGAGGAATCAGTTTTATACAGAACGTTTCTCAAGAAGAGGTTTCCTTGAGAACGTTTTCCAACAAAATAATATTGGCCCCATTCAACTCCAACCTAACAACAAGGCACATGTGACTGACTAAAGTGATTGATTTACACAAACAAAGTTTCCCCAGCAAGAGATACTTCCAGGTTAGACCACCAGTGGGGCAGCCACCAGTATAGTTGTTAAGCTGAACTTCTGCCACAATCTTTGAAGAGCTGGTGCTGTAAGCAGACATACTGTGTGAAAAACATGTGGTAAGGCCTAACCACCATGGAACTGACCACTCTGACAAAACTATACTGTTGGAATATTGCAACTACAGGGAAAAAATGTTGCATAACCACTTCGAGTGGAAGGAAGGCTCACACCAGGCCTACGTACACGATCTCTCTGATCACACCCATTGTATGACAAAAATATCACAGCACGTCCAGTTCAACTGTTCATGGTGGCAAGAGGCCCCATGGTGATCCGGAGACTGTAAAAACTATAAAAAAAATAAAACACGCCATCAATAGATTTTGAGAAAATTGACTTGGCTGATTGTACTTTTGACTACAATCCCAAAGGTTTCTATTCTGCTGTTGGAAAGGTCTTGTAGGAGATACCAATATAAGAGCTCAGTCTGTAGCCCAACTTTACTTGAATGATCTAAGAAGAGAGTTACCCTTTCACTTAATAGGAACAGGCCACCAAAAGG